>NC_073381.1:86089899-86689899 GCF_028641065.1 Leucoraja erinaceus
AGGATTTGGTAGTAAGGGATAGAGTCTTTACAGGAAGCATTCTAGACAGCAGTGGGAGTCAGTGGGTTTATAATAGATGTAAAGTCTATTATATAACTATTATATAACATCCATTATATAACATCAACGGATGAGCTGGCCTACAGGGAGGAGGTCCAGCACTTAGCAGCATGGTGCGCTGACAACAACCTGGCCCTTAACTCCAAGAAGACCAAGGAGCTCATTGTAGACTTCAGGAAGTCCAGAGGCGGCACGCACACCCCCATCCACATTAATGGGACGGAGGTGGAACGTGTTTCTAGCTTCAGGTTCCTGGGAGTCAACATCTCCGATGACCTCTCTTGGACCCACAATACCTCTACTCTGATCAAGAAGGCTCATCAGCGTCTCTTCTTCCTGAGAAGACTGAAGAAGGTCCATCTGTCTCCTCAGATCCTGGTGAACTTCTACCGCTGCACCATCGAGAGCATCCTTACCAACTGTATCACAGTATGGTATGGCGACTGCTCTGTCTCCGACCGGAAGGCATTGCAGAGGGTGGTGAAAATTGCCCAACGCATCACCGGTTCCACGCTCCCCTCCATTGAGTCTGTCCAAAGCAAGCGCTGTCTGCGGAGGGCGCTCAGCATCGCCAAGGACTGCTCTCACCCCAACCATGGACTGTTTACCCTCCTACCATCCGGGCTACTTTGTTGCTAAAGTTTGAAGAAAGAATGGCGGGACAGGATCAAGGGTTTGGTTTAGTCGAGGGGTCGGCAACATCGCCTGTGTGCCCCGGGACTGGCTGCAGTTCCCAGGTCCCCTGCCCCAGGTCTGTCTGTGACACCCAGGTCGGCTGTGAGCCCCGTGGCTAGCTGCAGTTCCCAGATCGCCTGCCACCCGAGCTACTTCCCACCCCGGCAGACCTGAGTGAGTGTGAGTGAGTTGCTGGCATGATCCATGACCCCCTCCTTCTCAACGTTCCTGTCTGTGCTGATGTGGGCCAGACTCCCCACACACTGTGAAAGGAACCTCCTCCACCCCCCCCCAGCGGCGCTGTCCTTTTACAGCCACGTCCCACGTTACAGCCGCTTCCCATCAGCTGCCAGCATCCCTCACTAATATAACACCGTTCTTGATGTTGCTGTACTGAGGGATAGCCAAGTCTATCTTTTCTTGGCTAACATCCTAACCTTCGGCCTCCAAGACGCAAGTCAATTTTCGTGCCTTATTTTTGGGTAAAAAATAGCGTCTTCATTGCCGGGAAATGCTGTATATAATATCTATTATAAACCCACTGACTCTAGACTACACTTCTTCCCCTCTTTTTGTATTTATTCCAGCATCTGCAGTTCCTTGTGTATGTTTTTTTTTAAATGTCTCTGTTTAACCGGTACAAGGTTGGTGCTCTGTATCACATGTGTGTACTTTGTCTTCAGTTTGAGGAATTTCGATTCAATTTCTATGTTTTCCATTGTTTTCAGCTGCAGTTTGTTCTGACGATAGTTCAGACTAGTTTTGGTGTTATCTGGCCCTGTGGATTTCCAAGTGGCTGGCTCTATTTCCAGATTGGCTACATGATATCTCTGATCATCCTCTTTACAAACTTCTACATTCAAGTAAGTGCTCATTATCAGGTCATTGCAGAGATAATTCCTACCGGTATGTCTTCATAGTCCCGCTTATTTCAATCTGTAAATCCTTTCATTGGTGTACATTTCAAAAGATAATCACAGCACTTTATCACAAAGGATCTTGGGCTTTAGTTTAGTTTAGTTTAGTCCATTATCACGTGTACCGAGGTACAGTGAAAAGTTTTTGTTGCGTGCTAACCAGTCAGCGGAAAAACAATACATGATTATAAACGATCCATTTACAGTGTGCAGATATATGATACGAGAATAAAGTTTAGTGCAAGGTAAAGCCAGCAAAGTCCGATCAAGGATAGTCTGAGGATCATCAAAGAGGTAGATAATAGTTCAGGACTGCTCTCTGGTTGTGGTAGGATGGTTCAGTTGCCTGATAACAGCTGGGCAGAAACTATCCCTGAATCTGGATGTGTGCGTATTCACACTTCTATACTTTTTACCTGATGGGAGAGGGGAGAAGAGGGAGTGGCCAGGGTGTGACTCATCCGTGATTGTGCTGCTGGCCTTGCCGAGGCAGCGTGAGGTATAAATGGAATGGAAGTCAATGGAAGGGAGGTTGGCTTGTGTGATGGTCTGGGCTGCGTCCACAATTCTCTGCAATTTGTTGGGGTCTTGGATGAAGCTGTTCCCAAACCTATGCTGTGATGCATCCCAATACATTTTGAGTGGAAATGATTCCATAACCTATTCATGTTTTTATCATCAGTACCATGTCATTAGTTTAGATGAGTTTATTATTGTCACATGTACCAAGGTACAGTGAAAAATGTTTTAGACTTTAGGCATTAACGATACAGCTTGGAAATATGCCCTCAGCAAGAGCATCACCCTACATTGTCAGAGGCTGGTGAATCTGTGAAATTCTACGGCACAGAAGGGTGTGGAGGCCGAGTCAGTGGATATTATTAAGGCACAGATAGATAGATTCTTCATTAGTATGGGTGCCAGAGGTTATGGGGAGAAGGCAGGAGAATAGGGTTAGGAGGGAAAGATAGATCAGTCATGATTGAATGGCGGAGTGGACTTGATGAGCCAAATGGCCTAATTCTACTCCTATCACTTATAAGCACAACTCCCCTGGCTAATACGGAACGTACAGAACAGCCCACTGACTCTGTGGGCAGGAGTTGCCGAATGCTGCATGACCCACACTCTGAGTTACTTTGTGTACTTTGTGTTTCACTCAAGATCCCGGCACCCGGACTTCCTCGTGTCCTCCTCATTCCTCACCCATTTTTTTGTGTCTCCACGTTTCCAGACTTACAAGAAAAAGAGCGCGTCCAAAAGCAAAGACATTCTAAACGGCTCGACGCTGGCCATGAACGGGCATGCAAACGGCACGTCTCCACAGAAGGAGCACTTCCCAGCAAAGAAAACTCTTTAAGGCTCCAGGGCTAGCACTCCGCTTCGATGGCACTCTTAAGATTTTTGTGACGTTCTAATGCAATTTCAAAAGTTACCAATGTGTTAACTATATCCAGTCCTGCGTTGCATAGCTGTAGCGGCTAGGGACTTGGAACTGAATATTGTTGTGATTAATAGGGAACATAAGTTTAGAGAAATCCCCTTGTCCAAAAAGTCTTAGAAAGATAGAGAAAAAAAATCCGTAACAGCTCTATATAATTTTAAAAGTGGTAGATTACTTCCTGAACTAGAGCAATGGATCCCAGTGTGAATCGGGTAAAACGTGATTAATTTTAGTTTACAACACTCTTGTTGCCTTACTGCTTATTTGTGTGTTAGGAATTGTCTTGTGTTTACCTTAATCTTAAACCATATTTATATGTACGTTGGCACAGGGTGTTGTCCCATATGCCTTAGCTCGATCTACAGTACTAATGCAAAACAATTATTAGGTATAACCGTTTCACGAATGCCACAACCCTGTCGTTAGTAAATACACATGGTGGTTTTGATAAGGTGGGATTTGGATGTGTTGGCACAGAAATGATTGAGTGCTTGTTAGGTGCGTTTATACAGTCAATTCCCCATCCATGCAAGTGACCACCAATCAAACCTTGCTCGGGCTGCCCACACTTTTTTTTACCGATTGCGTCCACTTTGACTGAGTCGATTGGTCGAGGTTATTACGTAAATTTTAATTTCCGCTTTTACCTGTGGACATGGTTTCACACTAACTCTTCGAGTAAATCTCCATTTCCGCTTTAACTCATAGACTAGTTCCCCATTAACTCTTTATGTAAACCTTCATCTCTGCTTTAACCCATGCACTGGTTCCCCGTCAACTGCATATGAATCTTTCTCTCTGCCTTCACCTTACCTACCTTTGCCCTTGCCCAGAACTCCACCCCCTCTTCTCAGGAATACCTGCGATTGCTGTTTCAGGCGTCGAGGTACTTTGGACAGTTAGCTCGGACTCCAGGCTGCGGCTTCATGGCCGTCTTGATCAAACGGTGGAAGCCACCGTCACGGGTGGGGACAGCAAATGGCGGAACCACAAAGAGCATCGCAAAGGGAAAGGCCTGTTTCCGTCACTGCTAGACCTTGCTTGGTGACTTTGACATCTGTTTCCATTTCAGATTCCCGGCAATCCGTTTTTTTTGTTTAAAAGCCACCTTTTAAGTTAATCCGGCATTGGTTTACAGTACATGGGTGTTCACCCATTTAGAAGTGGTTGGTTTTTGGACAGTCGGAGGTATAAAGGATACGAGATAACACTCCGCTGTTACACGCGGTTATGTGTCTTGGGTGAGTGTGGTGGCTAGATGTACCATTGGTTATGCAACGAGTACACACTGTGATGAACCCATGACTTCTGTAGTGCTAATAACTGGTGCATAGGTGCTGTTGTGGGCAGTGTTGTGTATGTAGAGAGCTGAGCCGGCGGGAGGGTGCCCCATATCACCCATTAGTGCGGGCGTTGATGTTATTAGCTGGCATATCCTCCAGTGCAGGAGGTGAACCCAAGCATAAAGCGGCAAAGAGATGAAGAGCTCTCTGCACCACAGAGATACCCGATCCACGCTGCATTTGAGACGCTACAATGGCTTGTTAACCTGCAATTTAATGCCATTGATGGGCGGCATGGTGGTGCAGCGGTAGAGTTGATGCCAGAGTCCCGGGTTCGATCCTGACTACGGGTGTTGTCTGTACAGAGTTTATACGTTCTCCCTGCGACTGAGTGGGTTTTCTCTGGGTGCTCCGGTTTCCTCCCACACTCCAAAGATGTACAGGTTTGTAGGCTTCGGTCAAATTGTAAATTGGATGGTGTCAGTGTGCGGGGATCGCTGGTCGGCACGGACTCGGTGGGCCGAAGGGCCTGTTTCCATGCTGTACCTCTAAACAAACTAAACTAAAGATGAGTAATGATCTCCAAACACGAGCGGCACGTTGATCGTGGGTTGTCTGTATAGGTTGGCACGTTGGCAGTAGGTTATATATTGTGCACTATGGAACCGAGAAAGGGTAGGTGGTAACCCTTTCATGAATTAGTTACCTGCTTGGAGACAGGGCGATGAATAGGGACTGGTGAAGTTTGCTTTGTGAAGGGCAGCCCGGAGCGGTCGCACACGCACACGCACACGCACACGCACACGTACGCGCACAAAACACACAGGCCTTCAGCTTGGCTTTTTTTAATTGCGAAAAGATGGCACAGTCTTCAGTCAGGTCGGCAATGGTGTTTTCTTTTTGTAGTTCGTGCAGATACACATATGCCTTAAAACCAAAATATTGCAGGGCCCAAAACCTTGCAGCAGGTCGGTGAGAGCCGTACACAGAAATAGTCACTGCGTATAGTTCCTAATTGGCATTAATCAGCAAGGTGTAGACCTGGATACTCGCCACTGTATTTGAAGTGCATGTCCTTGGATAGTTAATCTCTCAGCTGCTTCAAGATCACATTAACGGATATTGTGAAAAGACGACACATTATTCTTACTTTATCAATGAAATGGTGTTGTATTTGATGTAATGTTCTCCCCCGCAGTTTAGAAAAGAACTCCTTCATGTGGGTGCACAATCTGTAGGTGAAGACACACACAAAAAGCTGGAGTAACTCAGCAGGACGGGCAGCATCTCTGGAGAGAAGGAATGGGTGACGTTTCGGGTCGAGACCCTTCTTCAGACCTGACCCCAAAGGTCGCCCATTCCTTCTCTCCAGGGATGCTGCCTGTCCCACTGAGTTACTCCAGCTTTTTGTGTCTGTAGAGGAGTTAGAATTTCGGTTGAAGTAACAGCGCATGAATGAAGCCAATTTTCTTTCTCCAATGAATTGATTCTGCGGGAAAGACGTGGATATTCATGGTCAATGGGTAACAAGACCGCGCTTGTAAATCCCTGCGGTCAGATCTTTCCAGACAAATATCCAGCTGTGATCAGGTCACAATTATCCTTTCTCCGGACCGGGCTAGTCGGTGTACATTCATGTTCATATTCTCATGTGATAGGAGCAGAGTTAGGCCATTTGGCCCATCAAGTCGACTCTAAAGGGAGCCAACTGTTGGAGATATCGAGGCTACAGCTGTGGCTCATGCAGGATCTCCTGGTACCTTATGTTCATAGGTGATAGGAGCAGAATTAGGCCATTCGGCCCATTCAATTATGGCTGATCAATCTTTCCCTCTCAGCCCCATTCTCCTGCCCACTCCCCATAACCCCTGAGGCCCATCTTTACAGACGTTGTCTTGTCTGCTGTGTGACCAAGGGCTTGGTCGTGACCATGAACCTTTGCGCAGCTTAGCCCAACAAAGAAGGCTGATACAAACAGTACGTCAAAGGAGGTACCTGTAGCTGCCCCGTGGCCGAGAAGCCTCAGCGTGGGCGGGCAAGACTGATCCTTTCTTTCCACTCTCAGCGGAGAATAAAATGCCAGGGTTTTTCCGCAACGTTGCATTGGTTACCCAACACATCTCAAAAGGAAATGTAATGCTGGGTTTGCATTGATTAAAAAGGCTGCATCCATTCTGAGCTCTGAGCAAAACAGTTTGTGTTGTCTTCATTAAGTGTGACATACTGTGTTCCTTTGTTCGTACATGTACTGAATTATTCAGTGAATGCTGCTCTCGAATGTCAAATCACATGTTTTGTTTGGTAAACGTTGATCATAAGTGTGCTGGTTTAACCCGTGGACAATAACTTGTATATTCATCACTTGTGACATCTGCAGACTCAACATTTCCAGAATTAAAATCTTTACTAAACTTCTATAGTGATCCTAATTTATTTATAATTCAGTGATTGCAGTGGCCACACACGCACACATTTGGTTTTGCTCACACTAAGTTTAGTTTGAAGATAGACACAAAGTGCTGGAGTAACTCAGCATGTCAGGCAGCACTTCTGGAGAAAAGGAATAGGTGACCTATCGGGTTGACACCGTTCTTCAGACTGAGAGTCAGGAGAGAGAGAGATACGAGATATAGATGGTGATAAGGAGAGATATAGAACAGATGAAAAAGATATGCAAAATGTACCGATAATCAAGGAAAGGTGGAGCCCACAATGGTCCATTGTTGGCTGCGGGGTGGGTGATAATGAGTTATACATACGGTGAAACTCAACAGGACGATTGTGAAACTATTACGACCACAAGGGTGGGTGAGGGATGGAGAGACAGGGGATGCAAGGGTCACTTATACTTGGAGAAATCAATACCGCTGGGTTGTAAGCTGCCCGTACGAAATATGAGGGGCTTTTCCTCCAAGTTTGCGTGTGACCTCACTCTGACAATGGAGGAGGCCCAGGACAGAAATATCAGCGTGGAAATGAGAAGGGGAGTTAAAGTTTTTGGTAAACGGGAGATCACGTCGGCCTAGGCGGACTGAGCAAAGGTGTTTCAGCGAAACAATTGCCTAGTCTGCACTTGGTTTTGTCGATATATAGGAGCCCACTCCTGAAACAGCAGATACAGTAGATGAGGTTGGAGGAGGTGTAAGGGAACAGTTTAGTGTAGAGATACAGTGCGGAAACAGCCTCTTCAGCCCACAACCGGCAATCCACATTACACTAGCGCACACTAGACTCCAGCCACAATTTATATATATTTTTTACCAAAGTCAATGAACCTACACACCTGCACGTCTTTGAAGTGTGGGAGGAAACCGAAGCAGCTGGAGAAAACCCATGCGGTCAGGGAGAGAACGTGCAAACTCCGTTCAGACAGCACCCGTGGATCAAACCCAGGTCTCTGGCGCTGTAAGGCAGCAAATCTACCCCTGTGCTGTAGAAAGAAACAAAATGCTGGAGTAACTCAGAGGGACAGGCAGCATCTCTGGATGGAAGGAACGGGTGACATTTCGGGTCGAGACCCTTCTTCAGAAACGTCACCCATTCCTTCTATCCACAGTTGCTGCCTGCCCCGCTTAATTTACTGCAGCATTATGTGTACACCAGCACCTGTATCTGCAGTTTCAGTGTAAACCAGCATCTGCAGTTTCTCCCTACACATTTTTTCTACTGCTGCGCCCTTATCTCAAGTGGGTTTCAGTTTAGTTTAAGATGAATGAATGATACATCATTGTCACATGAACATAGGTACAGTGAAATGCTCTTCACTAATACAGTATGGATACCGGTACAGCATGGAAACTTGCCCCTTTGGCCCACCGAGTCCACGCTGCCCATTGATCACCCGTACACACTAGTTCTATGTTATCCCACTTTCTTCCTACACTCCCTACACACACTATGGGCATTTTACAGAGGGCCACAAACCCGCACGTCTTTGGAATGTGGGAGGATAACCGGAGTACCCAGAGGAAACTCACACGGTCACATGGAGAACGTGCAAACTCCACATAACACATCACCGAGGTCAGGATGAAACCCTGGCCATTGGCTCTGTGAGGCAGCAGCTCTACTAGTTGCTTGTGGATAGGGTGAACTGTTTTAAATATCTGGGAGTCCACATCTCCGAGGATATGACATGGGCATTGTTGGGTTATGCTTGTAATAAGGCTCGTACCACGACGTAAACAGAGTATATCTTTAATCTGTACAACAGCAGCAACTGCAACAGCCTCGTGTTCAAGCCCAGGCAACTCCCTAACTGCCCACACCCTGGGTTCCAGTCACATCCGGTTACTGGAACCTGGCTTCTGGCACACAGGGTCCTAGTGCCCCTCTGCTCAGCCTTACACTATATTGCATAATACCACATCTCCCTTTCTTTGAGAACAAAGGGTGGACTACCTTTGTCTCTGCAGGTCTTAAGGGGTTTATTCTGCCCTTTTGCTGGAAGACCTGTCCCTGATCTAAGCATGCAAAATAGAAATAAAATAACTTACACGTTACCATACTGTGAACTATTCTTTCAGGTTTCAGGTAAATGTAACAGGTTTACAGAACAATTTCACATCACATTTCACTCTCTCTTTTTCTTTATTGTAGAAAACAGATCAATAAATCACAAATCAAGTCTCTTCGGCTTTCTAACCTCTCGCCCACACCTGGTCCGCACAGTCTCTGTGGTGGGGCCCTCTCCGCTGGGTGATGCTGTCACTGGTGGAGCTGGGTCTGGTGGAGCTGGCTCTGGTGGAGCTGGCTCTTCTCCCACCGGCGGCTCATCCGCGTCGACTACCTCACTGTTGGTCTGCAGCGGCACCAAGTGCTGCCGGTTCCTCCTCAGTGTGCCCTGAGGCACCTGGACGATATAAGAGCGAGGGGTATTGTGTGTAGATAGCACTTTGCCCTGGACTCGTGCATCGGTGATCCACACATCCTCCCCAGGTACTAGTGGCTCCAGATTTCTCGCTCCGTGCCTCTTGTCAAAGGATCTTGCGTCGTTCCACCTCTTCTCCCTTTCTTTGGCCCCCAGCGCGTTGTAGTCAGGCAAAACTGGATTCAGCAGGGTTGGAAGGGCAGGAACTGTAGTGCGGAGGCGGCGCCCCATCAACAGCTCGGCTGGGCTATAGCCGTTCAGTAGAGGGGTTGCTCTGTAGGCCAACAATGCAAGATATGGGTCTGACGCCTTTGTTAGCAGGTTTTTCACGGTTTGTACAGCGCGTTCCGCCTCCCCATTGCTCTGAGGAAACCTGGGGCTGCTCGTGATGTGCATAAAGCCATACTCTGCTGCAAAGGATTTAAAGTGGCTACCTGAGAACTGGGGCCCATTGTCACTTTTAAGAAATTCACAAATTCCATGCTGAGCAAATATGGATTTCAGGTGCACCACCACATCTGTGGACCTTGTGGGTGACAGCAGCGCAACTTCCACATATCTTGAGAAATAATCTACGACTAATAGATAAGTCTTGTTTTTCAGCGTGAATAGGTCAGCTCCCAAGGTTTGCCAAGGCCTGTCTGGCATCTCCGTTGGCATCAGTGGCTCTTTGACGTTCCTTCGCTCTTGGATGCAGGTTCTACATTTCAGCACCATGTCATTCAGCTGGCTGCTGAGTCCTGGCCACCATACCGTCTGTTTGGCCCGGCCCCTGCACTTTGTCACCCCCAGGTGTCCTTCGTGTAGTCTCTGCAGCACATCACCTTGTAAGGCTGATGGGATGACGAGCCTCGTGCCCCGCAGCAGCAGCCCATCGTGCACAGTCAGCACTGCTCTATCAGCCCAGTAATGTCTCAGCACTCCCTGCAGTTGGCTTTTGTCGGGCCAGCCGTCTGTGCAGTACTCCATCAGTGCAGAGCATGTGCTGTCTGCCTGTAGGTGCTCACGTAGGCTGCTCAGATAATCTCCACTGACAGGAATGTTGCTGATGACAGAGTCTACATAGATGTTGGTGTCCTCTGATCCCAAGGTGATGTTGTCAACCCTGCACACAAGCTGAAGCCTTTCTATGGCAGGTCTTCCCAACAGTGCAGTGTGGAGGTCTTTTACTACATAAATGTCCTCTATGGCTGTCTTGTTGCCTCTGCGCAGTGTTTCTCTGGCTACGCCCAGGACAGAGAGTGCATTGCCCCCTGGCCCAAACAATGGGCGTGTCGACACTGCCAGGCACTTCACATCATGCCCCCCTGTAATGTCATGGTACACCTCTGCTGGCATGGCGGTCACATCAGCACCAATGTCTATTTTAAAGCACACTTTTTTTTGTCTCACTTGTAGCTGCACCGTCCATGGGTCTTTTCCAGCATCCACGGATCCCAGGAAAAGGCTCTCTTCTTCCTCTGTAGTGACAGCATTGAGAGATTTTGCACTGTTTCTGCACACTTTGCCATAATGTCCCTTTTTGCCACAGTTGTGACACACAGCATCTTTAGCAGGGCATTCCAATTTTCCATGCGAGGGCAATTTTCCACATCTATAGCAGGCCTTTGAACCTGGCTGTGGCTGTGTATTAAATTTATTTTTGCCTGGTGTTTGTGCTTGTGGCTGAGGCTTTGAGGGAAATTTGGGTTCTCTGTAACTTTTAGCATGCACAGCATCAACATTTGAGCACTTGCTAGCACCGCTATTCTCTCCTCTTAAGTCAGACCGCTGTCGTCTAACTTCTTCAGACTGCCTTGTCTTTGTTATAGCAGTTTCAAGGGTTAGGTCTCTGTCTAGCTGTAGCTTTTCTGACAATGAGACGTTTCTCAGCCCGACCACTAACCTGTCGCGGATCAGCTCGTTCTGTAACTGTCCATAGTTGCAGTGTTCGGCTAATCCGTATAGAGCAGTGATGAAGGAATCCACCGTTTCTCCTGGCAGTTGCACACGCTGATTGAACTTGGCTCTTTCGTAGATTACATTCTTTTTAGGTATAAAAAATGCATCAAAGCCTGCCTTGACATCCGTGTACACCCTCCTCTCATCTGCAGTTAGCGTTAGCCCCTTTAGCACATCTTCTGCTTCATCGCCCATGCAATACACTAACGTGTTCACCTGGTTTTCTGCCGACGTCGCGTTTAAATTGCTTGCAAGCCGAAAGCGGTCGAATCTCCTGATCCAACTCTCCCATTCTTGAGGCTTGGTAAAATCGAATGGCTCTGGAGGTTGTATTGTGAACGTAGCAGTTGGTGTGGGTTGCGCCATATCTGCCAGCTCGTCTCCTATTTCCCGCCAAAACGATACACCGTCCTCTTCTTCTTTATTTATTTTCTTGCTTACAAGTATCCCACTTCTGACACCATGTCGGGTTATGCTTGTAATAAGGCTCGTACGACGACGTAAACAGAGTATATCTTTAATCTGTACAACAGCAGCAACTGCAACAGCCTCCTGTGTAAGCCCAGGCAACTCTCTAACTGCCCACACCCTGGGTTCCAGTCACATCCGGTTACTGGAGCCTGGCTTCTGGCACACAGGGTCCTAGTGCCCCTCTGCTCAGCCTTACACTATTATTGCATAATACCACAGGCATCACACGCCTCAGCACTCGTGAGTAAGGCAAGGCAGCGCCTTTACCACCTCAGGCAATTGAGGAAATTCAGAGTGTCTCCGAGGATCCTCCAGTGCTTCTACGCAGCGGCGGTGGAAAGCATCTTGTCGGGAACATTACCATCTGGTTTGGGAATTGCTCTGCCAAGGACAAGAAGGCTCTGCAGAGAGTAGTGCGTTCGGCCGAACGCAGTATGGGAACTTCACTCACCCCCCTGCAGGAACTATACAACAGGAGGTGCAACTCCAGAGCAAATAAAATCATGGGAGACACCTTCCACCCCTGCAACGGACTGTTCCAGCTGCTACGGTCAGGCAAACGCCTCCGTTGCCATGCGGTGAGAATGGAGAGGTTGAGAAGGAGTTTCTTCCCAGAGGCATTTCGGACTGTAAACGCCTATCTCATCAGGGACTAACTCTACTGAACGTTTTTCCTTCCATTATTTATTATGTAAAAGAATATGTGTGTTATGATTGTGTTTATAATTTGTTTGGTTGTTTGGTTGTTTGTCTTTTGCACAAAAGTCCGCGAGCATTGCCACTTTCATTTCACTGCACATCTCGTATGTGTATGTGACAAATAAACTTGACTTGACTTGACTTGACTTGACTTGACTTGCTTCACTGTGCTGCCTTGATGGTGTAATTTGGTTTAGTTTAGAGATGCAGCGCGGAAACCGGTCCTTTAGCCTAACGTCCACACCGACCATCGATCACCCGATCGCACAGGTTTTATCTTATCCCACTGTCTCATCCACACCCTGCACACTAGGCACAATTTACAGAAGCCAAGCAGCCTACAAACCCGCACGATGTTGTGATGTAGGTTAAAATGTTTTTGGTAAAGATTGTAAATTGTTCCTAGTGTGTAGGATGATATTAATGTGCAGGGATCACTGGTCGGCACAGACTCAGTGGGCTGAAGGGCCTGTTTCCATGCTGTCTCTCTAAACTGAATTAAAAAGAATTTCACTGTGTTTACACATATGACAGTAAAAGCACCAATTTACCAATAAAAGGTAAGTATGTGATTCGATATCATCGTAAAAGGAAGGTATGCCCATTAGTATGTGATTTTACCATCATCGTAAACGGATTCTGACGGCCTATCTATGCCTCTATTAAAATATTTCAGTCTCTCCATGTGTTAAACTTGGTGGTTCCCGATCGGTGTGTCCTTTCCCTGGATTGTGGCTTGAACATAGAAACATAGAAAATAGGTGCAGGAGTAGGCCATTCGGCCCTTCAAGCATGCACCGCCATTCAATATGATCATGGCTGATCATCCAACTCAGTATCCTGTACCTACCTTCTCTCCATACCCCCTGATCCCTTTAGCCACAAGGGCCACATCTACTACCTCCCTCTTAAATACAGCCAATGAACTGGCCTCAACTACCTTCTGTGGCAGAGAGTTCCAGAGATTCACCACTCTCTGTGTGAAAAATGTTTTCCTCATCTCGGTCCTAAAAGGTTTCCCCCTTATCCTTAAACTGTGACCCCTTTTTCTGGACTTCCCCAACATCGGGAACAATCTTCCTGCATCTAGCCTGTCCAACCCCTTAAGAATTTTGTAAATTTCTATAAGATCCACCCTCAATCTTCTAAATTCTAGCGAGTACAAGCCGAGTCTATCCAGTCTCTCTTCATATGAAAGTCCTGAACCCAACATCTATCTTCCTTGAAATGCCGACACACAGAGCTGCAGATGCTGGTTTGCCCAAAAAAGAAGACAAAAAGTGCTGTGTTGTAATTTTTTTTTTTAAATGATAAGGAAGATGAGTAGGTTTGAATCTACGGTTTAACCCCAGAGCTCACACGCAGGGGGAAGGGAGACTGATGGGGGTAAAATGGCCAACATTGGATGTTAGCAAGGGAATAAATAGATGTGTCAATGCCTAGCTTTCACAGCACAGCTTAATTAAAATAGCTAAAAGGAATACACTGTTGAACAGCAGGCTTCCTTATCTGTTGAGGGGGGGATAGCTGTTCACAGTTGCGCTCAGTTCTTATCCGTGGTAACCTTGAGATTACAGCTGCTCTTTGTCACTGTGTTTAGCAGGCAAGTCTCCCAAAGGTTAATGAATGGCCTTTTGCAATAAGTAGACCCCGTCAATTCTGCGTGCGGGAAAACTGATTGTTATGGTACAAATGGGGAGAGTGGATACAGGGAGCATAAGGTTACAGATAACTCTGGGGAAAGACAAAGATGAAAGGTTACAGAGACATTGATCAATGATGGTTTATTTCAAATCCACAATCAACCATTGTGTGGTGAGAATAGAAGATGCTGTAAGTACTGTGAGGTTTGACCTGCCCGCATTGTTCCTGATCACCTTGCTCTGGAGCGTCACATTCACTTAGTTTAGTTAAGTTTCGAATTACAATGGGGAAACAGGCCCTTCGGCCCACTGAATCCGTGCCAGCCCCCACGGTCCCCGCACACCAACACACTAGGGACAATTTACAATTTTACCAAAGCCAATTAATCTACAAACCTGCACGTCTTTGGAGTGTGGGAGGAAACCGGAGCTCCCAGAGAAAACCCACACGGTCACGGGGAGAACGTACAGAACTGAGGATTGATCCTGGGTGTCAGGGGCTGTAAGGCAGCAAGTCTACGCTGTGCCACTGGGCTGCCCATAGGGTCATACCTTTCATTCATTTCATATTTCTCGTTTCCCTCTCCCCTGACTCTCACTCTGAAGAAGCGTCTCGACCTAAAACATTGCATTGTAGTGGTACGGTGCTTTGTGGGAACGTTTGTGCAGTTGAAGGTGTTGGCAGACAGAGGTCAGTCAGACAGAGTCCCTGCATCATACCCCCTCCCCCCACCCCCCCACCCCCCACATCAGACTGTCAACCTTATTATTGGCCGAAGATAGGCACTAAATGCTGGAACTACTCAGCGGGACAGGCAGCATCTCTGGAGAAAAGGAGTAGGTGATGTTTCGGGACGAGACCCTTCTTCAGACTGAGAGTCAGCGAGGGGGACACTGGCTGTAGGGGAAGGTTCAGAACACAGCAGAGCCGGCACAGATGGCTAAGGAAAGGTGGAGCCCACAATAGCCCATTGTTGGCTGGGGACACCGTGATAATGGAATATATGGCTGCAAACAGCGGAACTGGCAGGATGACTAGGGTAGGGGAGGGACGGAGAGAGAGGGGATGCAAGGGTTACTTGAAATTAGAGAAATCAATATGTCGCTGCGTTGTAAGCTGCCAAAGTGAAATATGAGGTGCTGTTCCTCCAAGTTGCATGTGGCCTTACTCTGACAGTGGAGGAGGCCCAGGACAGAAAGGACATTATCAGCTATTCAGCCCACAGAACCCATGCTGACCATGAGAAGGGTTGATGTTGGGAAGTTAGAACCCGAGTGGCCTGATTCGGCTCTTTTAACGTGAACTTATGAGTACATAGCTGGGACATGGATTTTGAGGCATCACAAAATAAATAAATTGGATGAATAAATCTAATTCCAAGGCCATTGAGAATATCCAAACAAAAATAATTTTGAAATGTAACAGGGATGATGTGCTTCACACTTCCTTGGTCATCTGGTACCCGTCCTGTTGTGTTCTGGCCTTTTCCTACCTCCAGTTCCCTCCCCTTTCAGTCAGAAGAAGGGTCTCGACCCGAAATGTCACCCATCCTTTTTCTCCAGATATTCCGCCTGCCCCACTGAGTTACTGCAGCACTTTGGGTCTATCTTAAGGATGTTACTTGTTCAGTATTCATTTGTCATGTACTGGAGATTGTTGGTGAGACGACATTCATCGCTTTTCACGAATTGCCCTTGAACTATGTGACTTGCCGGGAGGTGGCAGAGCACGTTTAAGGGCCACATTTTTGGTCCAACCGGGTGAAAATATCAGATTTCTTCCCCTGTGTCATCAATGAAACAGACGTGTTTTAATTCAAGGGTAGAATTGCTGCCTCACAGCACCAGAGACCCGGGTTTGATCCTCACTACCTGTGCTGTCTCTACCGAGTTTGTACGTCTTTCCAGTGACCTGCGTGGGTTTTCTCCGGGTGCTCCGGCTTCCTCTCACACTCCAAAGACATACAGGTTTGTAGGTTAATTGGCTTGGTATAAATGTTGATTGCCCCGAGTGTACAGGATAGTGTCAATGTGCGGGGATCGGTGGTCGGCATGGACTCGATGGGCTGAAGGGCTGTAAGTCTAAACTAAACTAAACTAAACTAAACAAGCCTCCGAACCTTAAAACCTTTTCAAAAATGGTGAGCTGGGCATTTCTAGGTTTTATGAGGAAGCACAAATGAACCTGGGTAACTGAAGGACTCTCTCCCGAAGACGTTGATGTAACCAGGAGGTTTGGAGGAGATGGTGAGGCTTGGGAGGGGAGCAGTAGAAAACTGTCCTTTTCCATATCTTTCATTCATTTGTTATATGTACTATTTCATACCTCTAGTTTCCCTCTCCCGTGACTCTCAGTCTGAAGAAGGGTCTCGACCCGAAACATCACAAATTCATTCTCTCCAGAGATGTTGCCTGTCCGGCTGAGTTACTCCAGCTTTTTGTGTCTTTCTTTGTTGACCAGTTGCATTGAGGCTTGGTTTGGTAACTTTAGCGTCCAGGAGCGGAAAAGAAATTCAGAAAGTTGTGACCACCAGTCCGTCATCGGCTCTGATCTCCCCACTATCGCAGTCGCTGCCTCAAAAAGGCAGCCAACATCATCAAGGACCCACACCATCCTGGCCACACTCTTTTCTCTTCACTGCCATCGGGTAGGTCGAAGGGGCCTGAAATCTGGTACATCCAGGTTCAGGAATAGCTACTTCCCCACAGCCATCAGACTATTCAACTTGGCATCAAACAAACTCTGAACAAACGTCTGAAGAAGGGTTTCGGCCCGAAACGTTGCCTATTTCCTTCGCTCCATAGATGCTGCTGCACCCGCTGAGTTTCTCCAGCTTTTTGTGTAAACTCTGAACAATAACAGCCTGTTGCACTTTATCTGTTTATTTATGTGCGTATATATAAATGGTCTATGGTCTATAGACACACTGAACTGTTCTGTATTCATGCTTACAATACTCTGTGGTGCTGCAGCAAGCAAGAATTTCATTGGCCTATCTGAGACAATAAACACTCTTGACTTGACTTGAATAAACCAGCATCTGCAGTTCCTTCCGACACACTAGCCAGATAGAAATGTGTCCAAAAAGCCCACCAAGGTCAAACACTGCCACCTGCTGGCTGCCAGGAAGCCTGTCTGGGGAATGTGGAAGTGATCATCGAGGAATGTAAAAGTTGGACAACTGTGAAAGTCCTCTTTGACTCCAAGGCCACCATCATGAAGTTCTTGGTCTCCCCTGCCCAGTAGATCTGGTCTCGTTCCCCCCTCCCCTCAATACGGAACAAGGATAGAGTTCAAAATGTTGGAGTAACTCAGTGGGGCAGTCAGCATCTCTGGAGAGAAGGAATGGGTGACGTTTCAGGTCGAGACCCTTCTTCAGACTGAGTGTCAGGGGAAATATGGAAGGGTACAGAGACCATTTAAGGTGTGGAAAAGGACAGTTTTGGGTAAATGACAGTTAAACACTCTTGATTCTTGACTTCCAAGTAACTATGTACTTGACTTTACAATGCTGTGTAATGGAATTCTTCCTCCTATAATTAATAGAATGATATAATGGTTATAAATGCCTGTGGCTCTAGGACATGGGTTTCAGGTGAGGGGCGGAAAGATTTAATAGGAATCTGAAGGGTTACATTCTCACACATAGGGCGGTCGATGTATGGAACAAGCTGCCGGAAGAAGTAGTTGAGGAAGGGACTATCGCAACATTTAAGAAACAATTGGACAGGTACATGGTTAGGATAGGTTTAGAGGGATATGGTCCAAACGCAGGCAGGTGGGACTAGTGTAGATGACATATGTTGGTCGGTGTGGGCAAGTTGGGCCGAAGGGCCTGTTACCCATTGTATGACACTATAACTCTATGACACTAATATGATACAATGCATCAATGCCACTCATGTGTCCTCTTTAACCAAAGCACCCATGAAGTGTTGGTCGCCTACAACAGTGTGGCAGACAGCATCCTCACTGTGAAACTCAGAACCTTGTCAGTGATACGTACAATGACACAGTGACACGTATTAGTTAGAGGTCTAAGATCATCTTCTATCTCTTTTTCAAACCAGGCTAGATCCCACAGGCATTTATAACCATTCTATAATTCTAAAGAATTATAGGAGGATTATTCCATTAAGACAGCATTGTAAAGAGAAGCCATGTACATAATTACTTGGACATCAAGAATCAGGAGTGTTTTATTGTCATATATCCCGAATCAGAACAATGACATTTTTACATGCAGCAGCTCAACAGATATGTAAATATAGTAATCTATAAACATGTTAATATACAAAAAAGGTTCAGTATATATATGTACCAGCATATATATATATATATATATATATATACATGAACCAGTATATATACTGGTGCATATATATATGGTACATATATATCACACACACACACATTCACATATATATATATTATATATATATATATATACATACACATATACACACCTGCACCATATATATCTGTATATATATATATATATACATATATATACAGATATATGTGTACCCATTGGGTCTCGTCTCCTCAATGCGTGGTTACGGGGGGGGGGGGGGGGGGTGCGGCCTGCTGCGTCACACATACACACTAACCTCCCCCTTGATATTATATTAATATTATTTATCCGCTCCTTTTACCCCACCCCCCGCACTATCCACTCATGAATAGCCCCCAACTAAATAGGGAGGGGGGGGCAGAGAGAGAGTGGGAGGGCGGTAGAGAGGGATTGAGGGGGGGTAAATTTTGAGTGCTGGGTGGGGCGCGGCGTCACAGGGGTGGGCTGGTTCCCGAACGCAATACTCCGCCACTCACCCATAGGTCCCAATACTCACCACTCCCTTGAGAGGGAGAGGGGCTGAGAGGGAGGGGGGAAAAGAGGGAGGGGGGGAAGAGAGGAGGGGGCAGAGAGGGAGGGGGGGGGACAGAGAGGGTGGGGGGCAGAGAGGGAGGGGGGCAGAGAGGGGGGCGGTGCAGAGAGGGAAAGGGGGGGCAGAGAGGGAGGGGGTCAGAGGGAGGGGCAGAGAGGGAGGAGGGAGAGAGGGAGGGAGGGCAGAGAGGGAGGGTGAGGGCGTAGAGCCACCAGGCGCCGGGCGGCGGACCCGAGCGAGGCAGCGGGCGGGCGGGCGTTGACCTGAGGATCGAGGACTGTGAGTTCTGCGGCTCCAGTATAGGGCCCGACTTCATCTCTGGGCTCGTTCTGCTTGCGTCTTTTGAATAACCGGGCGGGGGGGGGGGGGTTGGGGGGTGACGTCCCTTGAATCGCGTGGACGATTCTGTACATGAGGCAGCGCCCAGCAGACCCATTGTGACATCAGCAGCGAGAGCTGCTCGTTTAAATTCAAAGTCTTTTGATATTTTTAAACATTTTCAGTAATGTCGAGAAATAAGGCATTACATTTTCAGATAAGGTGATTTGGGACTCGACGGGAAAAATGTAAATCAGAATATGTAAATATTTTACTGTTACCGCTTAGTTTTTTTGCGAAGATATAAAGACACACATACACACATACAAGATCAGAGTTTTAATAGGTACTAGACCAAGTGGGACCCGTTGGGTCCCATCCCCTCAACGGCAGAGGGAGAGCAGGGGCAGAAGGAGGGTAGGGGCAGAGGGCAGAGGGCAGAGGGCAGAGACAGAGGGCAGAGACAGAGGGCAGAGACAGAGGGCAGAGGCAGAAATGGCGGGGGGGGGGAGCAGAGAGGGAGCGGGTGGGGGGCAGAGAGGGAGCGGGGGGGGGGGGGGGGCAGCAGGGGAGGGGGAGGGGGATGGAGTTTGAGTGGTGGGGGGGGGGGCACATTGGAGGGCTGGTTCCTGAACGCAATACTCCCTCACTCCAGCTCCAGGCTCTGCTTCTGCCCAGGTCCAGGTCCAGGTCCAGGTTGCTGGGCTCGGGCTGGGCTCAGGCTCGGCCTGCGGCAGCAACCTCCCCACCATACGCCAACCCAGGGCGGGTACAGGGCCCTACTTGTTCATTCTTTCTGCGTCTTTTGAATAACCGGGGTGGCGGGGTGGGAGTGGACGGGGGTGTGGGTGACGTCACTCGCAGCGCGTGGAAGATGTCACGCGGAGCAGACACATTGTGACATCATCATCAGACAGTTGTTTTTAAATTTTAAGTTTTGTCAGATTTTTGAACATTTTCAGTAATAACTCGAGAAATAAAGCATGACATTTTCAGATAAAGCAATTTTGGAATCCATGGGGAAAATGTCTACCGGAATATGTAAATATTTTACTGTTACCGCGTCGTTTTTTTCGCGAAGATGTGATTACACACAAACACACAAACAAATAAATACACATCCAAGATCAGAGTTTTATAAATACAGAGATGTAGATATGATGATATATATATGTCATCCATTCCTTCTCTGTAGAGTTGCTGCCTATACCGCTGAGATACTCCTGCTTTTTGTGTCTATCTTCAGTTTAAACCAACATCTGCGGCTCCTTCCTATACACACACATATACATATACATATACATATACATATACATATACATATACATATACATATAGATATACATATACACATACATATACACATACATATACATATATACACATACATATACATATACATATACATATACACATACATATACATATATATATACATAAACATATACACATACACATACATATACATATACATATACATATACACATACATATACATATACACATATACATATACATATATATACACATACATATATATACACATACATATACATATACACATACATATACATATATATATATATATACATATACATATACATATACATATACATATACATATATACATATACATATACATATACACATACATATACATATACATATACATATACATATACACATACATATACACATACACATACATATACATATATATACACATACATATATATACACATACATATATATATATACATACATATACATATATATATATATATATATATATACATATACATATACATATACATATACATATATACATATACATATACATATACACATACATATACATATACATATACATATACATATACACATACATATACATATACATATACATATATATATACATAAACATATACACATACACATACATATACATATACACATACATATACATATACACATACACATACATATACATATACATATATTGGGTACATATAATACACATACATATACATTACAGATACATATACATATAGATTAGTATAGATTTAAATACCCACAGATATACATATACAGGGCTTTGAACACATACATCCCTGCTTCATATACACATATACAAGCACATATACATATACATATACTATATACATGTACATAACATATACAATATACATATACATATACATATATATATACATATACATATACATATATACATATACATATACACATACATATACATATACATATATATACATATACATATACATATACATATACATATACATATACATATACATATACATATACATATACACATACATATACATATAAGGTTTGTAGTATAAGAGATCAGTTCCCCATGTGCTTGCTTCCATTCACATTCTGGAACCTGGCCTATGGTTCTCTTCAAACTGATTGTCCATAGTTAGTTTTATAATCATGACACAAATCCAAGTTGAAGTCTGCAGATTGTTTATCTAAATATATTAAACCTGGGAGCTTTGTCTAACTCACCACCCTCTGAAGAAAGAAATTCCTCCTAATCTTCTTTCTAAAGGTTCGTCCTTTTATTTTGAGGCTGTGCCCTCCGGTCCTCGACTCTCCCACTAGTGGAAACATCCTCTCCACATCTGTTGGCGGCCTCTGCTGTCTAAACCTAGGACTGCAAGATGTGGAGCTCAATCTCATCGCCGTCTTCACAAAATCTAAATACTGCATGGTGTGGAGCTCATAGAAGAGAAAGGGAAACATATTCACGATCAAAAACTGAAGGAAGTTCCCCCAGTACAAGTAAGGTAACTTCTCCAGAAAATAAAAATGCAGTGGGAAGAGCACACTTACAAAAGAGAAAGGCAGATGGCTAATCAGCTCAAATGGACGGGTGTTCCATTATCCTCTGCACTGGGACCAAACAAGGAAGTTGTAACTTATGCAACACAACAGTGGTGCAGCGATAGAGTTGGTGCCTCACAGCGCCAGGCACTCCCGCTCCATCGTGGCCTCGGGTGCTGACTGTGTGGAGTTTGCACCTTCTCCCCGGGACCGTGTGGGTTTCCTCTGGGTCCTCTGGTTTCCTCCCACGTCCCTAAGACGTGCGGATTTGTGGGTTGATTAATCCTCTGTAAATTGCAACCTAGTGTGTGGGGAGTGGATGAGAAAGTGGGATAATGTAGAACTAGTGTGATGTTTCTTGCAGTTCACAAAAGAACATGTTACTACTTGACCATCTTCTGACCATCTGCAGATCCTGTCTCTCCTCTCCAGATATCTGCAACTTGGCTATATTTTAATCATCGTAAAAAATGTTTCAACTAGATTTTTATTCCGATGTTTGTTGACTGGTAGCCGTTAAGTGACCAGGTACAATTTCATTAGTTCTCTGGATTCAATGTGAACCAAGCTACAGTCATCTTAATCTCAAATGATCTTAGTTACTTACTTTAGACTTCAGAGTTTAAAGATACGCCGTGGAAACGGACCCTTTGGCCCACCAAGTCCGCACCGACCAGCAATCATCCCGTACACTAGCACTATCTTACACACACTGGGGACAATTCTACAACTTACAGAAGCCAATTAACCTACAAACCTGCACGTCCTTGGAAAGTGGGAGGAAACCGGAGCACCCGGAGGAATCCCAACACGGTCACAAGGGGAACATACAAACTCCGTACAGACAGCACCCGTAGTCAGGTCTCTGGCGCTGTGAGGCAGCAACTCTACCACTGTGCCTACAAAGCAAAATAAAACTTCATTAGTTTACATTAAGTTTACATGAAGTCAATAAATGGCTTCATATAAACAATTTACATGAAGTCATCTCTTATCACAATTGAAATGACTCTTGTATGAGGAATCCAGTACAACTTTAATGGCTGGTTTTATAAAACCAAAAATTTGTTTGCTCTTTGTTTTTCTTGCCTCATTTGCCTTTTTACAACTTTTTATAGGTTAGAGTGCATGTTGGTAAGTTGTTAGTTTGTTGAATACACATGTCTGAATGCAGCAGACTGATTACTTGCTTGTTAACTTACAGCCTACGGCAAGGTTATCCATTCAGTGGATGGCAGAGTCTGAACATGTCAAATGAAATAGTTGCGTACGAAAAATACACTGGGCAAATGTTGGTCACATTTTGGATGACTAGTCAATGACAATCAAACCATTTTATTCTCCACAACGTTCATGCTTAGTGTTGGGAACATTTTATAGCAGTGTTTAGGATCTAAATGAATCATTCTGCTTTGGTTGATTTCCTGCACAATGGCTGCTTCACTTGCAGTGTAGGATTTTATTGCATCATTTTCTGCTGGAAAACAACAACCTTTGCAAAAAGAAGGTGATGCCGAGAGGTTAGCAGTACATAGTTAGCAGGAGATAAAGTCAACAAAGATGTTCTGCTCTCAGCTCTTCGTGTTTGACTGTGAATGATCAGGTATATTAGGGTTCACATTTGTTCCAGTTTCTACATCACAACAGCGACCAAACTTCAAAAGGAGATGAAGAGCATGCAGGGCTACAGACTACAGGTACTTCCTTTACTTTTATGTTGATGCTGATTTGGGAGGCACAGTTTTGCAGCAGTAGAGTTGCTGCCTAACATCGCCAGAGACCCGGGTTTAATTCTGACTACGGCTGCTGTCAGTACAGAGCTTGTACATTCTGCCCGTGACCTGCACAGGTTTTCTCCGGTTGCTCCAGTTTCATCCCACACTCCAAAGATTGTCAGGTTTGTACGTTAATTGGCATTGGTAAGTTGTAAAGTTGTCCCTAGTGAGTAGGGTCGTGCTAGTGTTCGCTGGTTGTCGTGGACAAGATTAGATTCTTTATTTCTCCTGTTTTACCTATTTTACCTATTTTATGAACTCATTAATCCTTTTATCTTTTCCAAACCAGATATAGACAAGCACAAAGATGGGACAAAGACCAAGGTCACCAGGGATTTGATGAAAGTTGAAGAGCAGTGGGTGAGATGGTTTAGGATGGAATGGAGATGGTTTAGGATGGGATGGAGATGGTTTAGGATGGTCTTAAATTAGTGGTGGCATGGTGGCACAGTGGCACAGCAGTAGAGTTGCTGCCTCACAAAACCAGAGACCTGGGTTTGATCCTGACTATGCGTGCTGTCTGTACGGAGTTTGCACGCCCTCCCCGTCACCTGCATGGGTTTTCTTCGGGTGCTCCGGTTTCCTCCCACACTCCAAAGGCGTACAGGTTTGTAGGTTAATTGGCTTCAGTAAATTGTAAATTGTCCCTCGTGTGAGTAGGTGTCAACTTCTCTACATCTGCAAGACCAAGTGCAGGCTCGACGTTTGTTTCGCTGAACACCCCCACTCAGTCCGTCTTAACCAAGCTGATCTCCCAGTGGCTCAGTACTTCACTCCCCCTCCCATTCCCAATGTGACCTTTCTGTCCTGGGCCTCCTCCATTGTCAGAGTGAGGCCCAGCGCAAATTGGAGGAGCAGCACCTCATATTTTGCTTGGGTAGTTTACACCCCAGTGGTATGAACATTCTGGACTTCCCCAACTTCAAATAGCCCTGGCTCTCTCTCTTCATTCCCCTCCCCCTTCCCAGTTCTCCCATGAGTCCCACTGTCTCCACCTACATTCTTTCTTTGTCCTACCCCCTCCCCTGACATCAGTCTGAAGAAGGGTCTCGACCCGAAACGTCGCCAATTCCTTCTCTCCATAGATGCTGCCTCACCCGCTGAGTTTCTCCAGCACTTTGTGTCTGCCTGCTGGTTTTATGTGATGTTTAACACAGATTGCAATGTAAAATAATGACGCATTTGTACGCGTTCCTTTTTGTCTCCCTCTCGACCCGGGTTCGATCCTGACTACAGGTGCTGTCCGGACATTCTCCCTGTGACCTGCGTGGGTTTTCTCCAGGTGCTCCGGTTTCCTCCCACACCCCAAAGACATGCAGGTTTGTAGGTAAATTGGCTTTGTAAAATTGTAAATTGTCTCTAGTGTGTGGGATAATGCTGGTGTACGGGGATCGCGGGTCTGTGCCGTCTCGGCTGGCTAAAGAGCTGTTTAGTGCTATATCTCTCTAAACTAAACTGAGAAATGGGTGAATACAGACCAATGTGAGGTGTTGTATTTTGGGAAGTCTAACATGGGCAGGACCAACACTGGGAATGGCAGGGCTCTAGGTAGTGTTGTAGAGCAGAGGGATCTAGGAGTACAGGTACATACTGTAGTTCCTTGAAGGTGGAGTTCGAGGTAGATAGGGTGGTCAAAAAAGCTATTGGCACATTGGCCTTTATCATTCAGAATATTGAGCAGAGACGGTGGGAGGTCATGTTGCAGATGTAGAAGACGTTGGTGAGGCCATATTTAGAGTATTGTAGGTAGACATAAATGCTGGAGAAACTCAGCGGATGAGGCAGCATCTATGGAGCGAAGGAATAGGTGACGTTTCGGGTCGAGACCCTTCTTCTTCAGAAGAAAAAGGAAGAGATGGAGCCAATAGGTTGTGAGAGAGCTGGGAAGGGGATGGGAAAGAGGGAGAAAGCAAGGACGACCTGAAATTGGAGAAGTCAATGTTCATACCACTGGGGTGTAAACTGCCCAAGCAAAACATGAGGTGCTGCTCCTCCAATTTGCGGTGAGACTCACTCTGGCCATGGAAGAGGCCCAGGACAGAAAGGTCGGATTCGGAATGGGAGGGGGAGTTGAAGTGCTGAGCCACAGGGAGATCAGGTTGGTTAATGCAGACCAAGCAGAGGTGTTGGGCGATGCGATCGCCAAGCCTACGCTTGGTCTCACCGATGTAGAGCAGCTGACATCTAGAACAGTGGATGCAATAGATGAGGTTGGAGGAGATGCAGGTGAACCTCTGCCGCACCTGGAAAGACTGCTTGGGTCCCTGGATGGAGTCGAGGGGGGAGGTAAAGCAACAAGTGTAGCATTTCCTGCGGTTGCAAGGGAAAGTACCAGGGGAGGGGGTGGTTCAGGTGGGAAGGGAAGAATTGACCAGGACAGTTCTGGGTTGTATGTTATAAGAAATTTGTTGTCAAGCTGCAAAAGGCACACAGAAGATTTACGAGGATGTTGCCAGGACTAGAGGGTCTGAGCTAACGGGAGAGGTTTAGCAGGCTGGGAATTTATTCCTTGGAGCTCAGGAGGACGAGGGGTGGGTGGTCTTATATAGAGGTGTATAAAATCATGAGAGGAATAGATCGTGTAGCTGCACAGAGTCTCTTGCCCAGATTAGGGGCATCGTGGATCTGAAGACATCGTTTTAAGGTGAAGGGGAAAAGAGTTAACAGGAATCTGAGGGGTAAACGTTTCACACAAAGTGGGGTGGGTGTATGGAACGATGCCGGAGGAGGTAGTTGAGGCTGGGATTATTGCACCGTTTAAGAAACAGTTAGACAAGTACTTGGATAAGACAGGTTTGGAGGGATATGGGCAAAATGCAGGCAGATGGGACTAGTCTAGAGGGACATGTTCGCTGGTGTGGGCAACTTGGGCTGAAGGGCCTGTTTACATGCTGTATTACTATGACTCTATGACTATGACTATGATTTAAGTTTGGTTTGATTGTAATTATGTATAGTATGGTGTAGGAAGGAACTGCAGATGCTGGTTTACACCAAAGATTGACCAGTGTTGGAGTAACTCAGTGGGTCAGGCAGCATCTCTGGACAAAAGGAATAGGTGACATTTCGGGTCGGAAGAAGAAGGCTCTCGACCCGAAACATCACCTTTTCCTTTTGTCTAGAGAAGCTGCCTGATCCAGTGAGCTACCCCAGCATTTAATGTATAGTATTATCTGATGAGATTGGATAGCATGCAAGACAAAGCTTTTCCACTCTACTCCGGTTAACGTGACAATAATGAACCTAAACTAATAACGAGAAATAAACTATGACGAGAAATAAGCGAAAGACATTGAATTTGTCATTGGTGACAGACAGCAGGCTGCAGTCAAGAGGTCTCAGTACCAATTGGGCTAATTTCTACAAATGGGCAATGTTTTTGGATCAGTAATAATAAAGTATGTCAGAGATATTCTTTTAACAGTTGAATTATCATGAAGCATTGTAGTGCAAGAAGAACATCTAGCAGCACAGCACATCTATTGGCGGCACGTAGAGTTGTGGTTAGAGTCACACCTCCACAGACCCAGGTTCGATCCTGACCTCAGGTGCTGTCTGTGTGGAGTTAGCAAGCTCCCTCTGTGACCGCGTGGGTTTCCTCTGGGTGCTCCAGCTTCCTCCCACAACCCAAAGACGTGCAGGTATTTAGGTGAATTGACCCCTAATGTGTAGAGAGTGGATGAGAAAGTGGGATACCATGGAACTAGTGTGAACGGGTGATCGATGGTCGGCATAGACTCGGTGGGTCCAGTGGTCTGTTTCACTGCTGTATCTCTAAACTGAAGCAAAATAAATCTGCACTCAGCAAGCTCCCACAAACACCAATGTGTTAATGACCGGATAATATGTATGAAGAAATGCTAAATATGCTCAGCCTATCTCTGATAAAAATCAAATGGATGCTTATCTTGCAGTCATAAATCAAACCACTGTGCCTTGTTTTTCAGAGCCAGACCAGGAGAAGCAATCACATGGGACACAAATAATGATCCTACTCAACGATAAAAAACAAAATTGGCTTCAGTTAAAAAAAAAAATGATGTTCCTATTTCTAGACTGTGGCATATGTTTGAAGTGTATAGGAGGTGATGAAATGGATAAGGCACTGTGATACAGCAGCAGGATACAGCTGTTAAGTGATTCATGTAAACAAGTCATGAAGAAGTCTTCAGTCGAGCGTGATAGACTCAGACCTTAGTTTGGAATCTTATGCACAGAAGTGATAGTCTGGCATTTCAGGCATCTGAACGGCCCTAATCTGTCATGTTGATAAAGAGCGCTATTACTTTGGCCGTCAACGAGCAGGAAACTTAGGCGGGGCAGGCAGCATCCGTGGAGGGAAAGGATCGATGACGTTTCAGGAGCGGAACTCTTCTTCAGACTTCGGACTGGTCTGAAGAAAGGTCTCAACCTGAAACGTTATTCATTCCTTCTCTCCAGAGACGCGGCCTGTCCCGCTGAGTTACTCCAGCGTTTTGTGTCTGTCTTCGGTGAAAACCAGCATCTGCAATTCCTTCCTACTCAGGTTAAACTATTAATTAAATAAAGCAAACACATATACAGGTGAGGGGCAAATTGTCTCCAGTCATGTTGCCTACCAATAATTTGTGTTCATTGTGTTAATCTCAATCTACAACATTCAGTGCAAGATATAACATTGAAGTCTGATAAAATCTGATTAAAGGTTAATCAAAGATTTAATGATTAATGATTAATCAATGAAAATGATTAATCAATGAGGAAGATGGAAGATCGGGACCACACTCTAGCTGATTCAGTTATCTGATAACAGTGTAGTTTGCACGTTCTCCCTGTGAGTTGCCCCTGGTGTGTAGGATAGTGTTGGTCGGCATGGACTCGGTGGGCAGAAGGGTCTGTTTCTACGCTGTATCTCTAAAGTAGAGTCAAGTAACCCAAGTGAAGTAGTCAGAAGCAGGGTCGTGACCTGAAACATTCCCTGCCCTTTACCTCTGCAGAATCTGTTGAATTCCTTCAGCACTCTGTGTTTTAGCCGTACGTCTTCACTACTTGCAGCATGCCACAACAAAATGTCCGCAAACACAAAGCTGTCAGGTTTATGAAAGTTAACTTTGCACGGTACGCTCTCCAGATTTTAATCTGCTTCTTCTCTCAATTTCAGAGTAGAGGGGAGATTCCTGAGCAAAGCCAAGCGATGTACAGCCTGTAGATGGTGGAGGAGATACAGGGATAAGCAGGGGCTTGCTGCACCAGCTCACAGTGGATTCAATGAGTCATCAGCTATCATCACTCTGGCCATCAATTGCTTTAGCAAAAGGCCAACATGATGAGAGCAAGAACCACAGTGAGGCTGAAAACACCCTGTTGAAACCTGGGGCTCCCACCACTCTTAGAAGCAAGGCCTGGAGAACTCTTAGAAGCAAGGCTTGGAGAACTCTTAGAAGCAAGGCTTGGAGAACTCTTAGAAGCAAGGCCTGGAGAACTCTTAGAAGCAAGGCTGTGAGAAGGCTGTGAGAAAAAGTGTTTCCTTGTCTCCGTTCTAAATGGCTTACTCCTTATTCTTAAACGGCCTTATACCTTTAGTAAGAAGATGAGGAAGACATTCTTAAGCCAGAGAATGATGAATCTGTAGAATTCATTGCCACAGACGGCTGTGAAGGACAGGTCACTGGGTGTTTTTAAAGCGGAGATCGACAGATTCTTGATTAGTTAGGGCATTAAAGGTTATGGGGAGAAGGCAGGAGAATGGGGCTGAGAGGGAAGTATAGATCAGCCATGATTGAATGGTGGAGCAGACGTGTAATATTGTGAACTTGTAATATTGAATCTCTATGGAGTGCTTTGACCGTTGGTGGAAGAATTATGAAGAGGTTTCTGGCTAATCTTTCACAATATTTGTGGAACGGCACAGTGGTGCAGAGGTAGAGTTGCTGCCTCACAGCGCTAGAGACCCGGGTTTGATCCTGACCACTGGTGCCATCTGTACAGAGTTTGTGTTCTTCCTGTGAACTGCGTGGGTTTTCTCCGGGTGCTTCGGTTTCCTCCCACACTGCAAAGGCGTACAGGCTTGTAGGTTAATTGGCTTTGGTAAAAATTGTCAATTGTCCCTCGTGTGTGTAGGGTAGTGTAAATGTGCAGGGATCGCTGGCTGGTGTGGACTCGGTGGGCCAAAGTTTCTGCGCTGCATCTCTAAACTTAACTAAACTGAAGTAAACTAAATTTCTGTTGAGTGGCGCTCAGTAGATGGAGCTACTCACACAGACTTAAGGTTACTAGGATTTTAAAAGCGCTGTTTTAAAAAAAAACCCACGTATGTTTTGGTGCTGTGAGGCAGATGAGCGTGACTGAGATAGCTACAAATCTCTGAGTAAGATGGTCACACCCTTGTTCAGCAATCCCCACTCTCTATCAGTCTGGGAAACTAGTCATGACACATAGTTGACCCCTTGTTAGCGAAGATCAAAGATTAGGTTGCGAAGGAAACAAGCTTTGGTTGAAACAGTTGCTTGCAAAACGCAGAGTCTTGGTAAACTTCATTAATGGAAAACTCCGCACGTGGGGTGGCACAGCGGTAGAGTTGCTGCCTCACAGCGCCAGTGACCCGGCTTTGATCCTGACTATGGGTGCTGTCTGTACGGAGGATTTATGTTCTCCCCGTGACCGTGTGGGTTTTCTCCGGGTGCTCCGGTTTCCTCCCATGCTCCAAGCACGTACAGGTTTGTAGGCTAATTGGCTTTGGTAAAAATTGTAAATTTTCCCTAGTGTGTCGGATAGTGTTAGTGTGCGGGGATCGCTGGTCGGCACGGACTCGGTGGGCCGAAGGGCCTGGTTCCGTGCCGTATCACTAAACTAAATTAAAGGAGCGAGCGGGGGTGATGGCACTCTAATACTTCCTGCCGCAAATGCATCATTCTGGTGTAGGATGCTGTTACACTTAAAGAGTGCACAGTCTAAGTTCAAGTGCCAAAGTACGCTTGAAATAATTCGAGGGATGTTTTACTAAATACCAAGGGATTAACAGAGTGGGGGAAATACATTTTCCTTTCAAATGCTGATGAAAAGCAAGGTGAAAACAAAGAGAATAAAGAATAAACTGTAGAGTTGTTCCTGGTGCTGTAGTGCAGGGTCATGACTTGAGATGCTGATGATTTTGAGCCTTTCTAAAACAATCGTGGCCCCAAATCTACATGGGGATCTCAGCCATGTTATTTTAGAACTCGCTGACAGCCACAGAATAATACCTGTAATACTTGGTGGGTGTGGTCCCTCAAACAGGTCACCTTCATGGTCTGGGAACAGCTCCGTCCAAGGCCACGAGAAATTGTCGAGAATTGTGGACGCAGCCCAGACCATCACACAAACCAACCCCCTTTCCATTGACTCCATTTATACCTCACGCTGCTTCGGCAAGGCCAGCAGCACAATCAAGGACCAGCTTCACCCCAGTCACTCCCTCTTCTCCCCTCTCCCATCGGGCAAGAGGTACAGAAGTGTGAAAACGCACACCTCCAGATTCAGGGACAGTTTCTTCCCAGCTGTTATCAGGCAACTGAACTATTTTACCAATAATGTGAGCCTAGCCCTGACCTACCATCTACTTCATTGGAGATCCTTGTACTATTAATCGGACTTAACTGGACTTTACCTTGCATTAAACATTATTTACGTCATTCCCTTTATCATGTATCTGTACACTGTGGATGGCTTGATTGTAATCATGAATTGTCTTCCCACTGACTGGTTAGCACGCAACAAAAGCTTTTCCCTGTACCTCGGTGCATGTGACCATAAAATCAAATCAAACTCAAACTTCATATGTCAGGACAACACCGATGGGCTGAGGCTTTCCTGGAACTGGTGATGGTTGAAGAATACAGATAAAGTGATCAAACCTACACAGGTTTTGAGTTAGTCATGTTGGTCATGATCTCAACCCTGCTGAAGTTTGCTTGCAGTCATTTAGTTTAATTTGGAGAGACAGCACGGGAACAGGCCCGACAGCCCACCAGGTCCGCGCTGACCTTCGATCATCCGTCCACACTAGTCGTATGTCACCCACATTCTCATCCACTCCCTGCACACTAGGGGACAATTTACCGAAGTCAATTATCCCATGTCGGACAACACCTGCATGTCTTTGGGGTGTGGGAGGAAACCGGAGCACCCGGAGGGAACCCACACGGTCACAGGGAGAAGGTACAAACTCCACACTGACTGCACCCAAGGTCAGGATTGAAGCCGTGTCTCTGGCACTGTGGGGCAGTAGCTCTATCAGCAGCTCTAATTTAGTAATGGGCCAAACGCAGGCAGGTGGGACGAGTGTAGATGGGACATGTCGGTCAGTGTGGACAAGTTGGGTCGAAGGGCCTGTTTCCACGCTGTATGACTATGACTATATGGCTCTAAATTCAGAATTAATCATCTTATATTCCACCATATTCCACTGGAAATCCACTTGTTAAAAATTAAATCCACTTGCTAAAAATGTTTTTCCCACTAAAATTTAATCCCTCTGCACTTTGCAAACAACCCACTTCGGAAGTACCTCATGGTTTTGAAGACAATTACAGGAGTAGACTTTAAACAGTTTACTTATCAAATCAAACTGCATCAATGTTGACAATCCCTCCACTGATAAATACTAACATGAACAAAAGACCTGTCTGATAACCCGTTTTGTAGCGATCTGCCTGGCAACCTACATACACTGTTATAATAAGCCCATCTCACCACTGGCTTGACAAGGATGCCAATGAGAAGCTGCAGTCTGATCATTTCCCCACAGACTAAACTTGAAGGTTCAACCTAACAGTCCACTGCTAAAACCTTATGTCATTCCCCTTGACATCAAAGGGTAGCGGGTGTATGGGACGAGCTGCCGCGGGAGGTAGATGAGGCAGATACTATCATAACATTTAAGAAACATTTTAGACTGGTACATGGATAGGACAGGTTTAGAGGAATATGGGCCAAACGCAGGCAGGTGGGACTAGTGTAGATGGGACATGTTGGTCGGTGTGGACATGTTAGTCAGTTTTCAGCATGGACTCGGTGGGCTGAAGGGCCTGTTTCTATGCTATATCTCTAAACTAAACTAAACTAAACTAAACTAAACTAAACTAAACTAAACTAAACTAAACTAACAACTTTGAATTTGAAGGGTACAAGATGACACCGAAACATGACAATTCTTGTAGACTGGTTCAGTCAGCTTTTCTTACACTCTTGTATTTAAATTTGATTGTACTCATATTGTAATATTTGTATTCAACTGAACAAAAAGGGAATTTCACTGTATGTAGGTACCAGTGACAATAAAGTACTCTTGACCCATTGAACCAGTTACTTGAGGACAAGGAACTTCCATTTTATATCCTAAACCACAACCTACTGAAGTAACTTAGCTGGTCAGGCAACATCACTTGGAAACATGGATAGGTGAGGCTTCAGGTCAGGACTCTTCCTCAGTCTGATCCATGTTCTCCGGAGATGCTGCCTGGACCGACTCAGTTGCTCCAGCACTTTGTGTCCTTCTTATTTGTAAACCAACATCTTGTTATAAACCAGGAACAAAATATCTTTCAAATAGTGTAGGAAGGAACTGCAGATACTGGTTTATTCCGCAGATAGACACAATGTGCTGGAGTAACTCAGCAGGTCAGGCAGCATCTCTGGAGATAAAAAGGGATAGGTGATGTTTTGGGTTTGGACCCTTCTTCAGACTCTGTCTATCTAGATCTTTCAAAGAGCCATCAATGGATAAATGACACGTTGCAATATCATAATGAGCCATGTCTCAATTCCATGATATAAATAGACCTTCACCCTCGGAAGGAATGGTTGACATTGACAAGGTACAGCAGCCTGTGAACCATGACCTCCAGGTTCAAGAACAGCTTCTTCTCATTAACCATCAGGCTCTTGTACCACCCACCACAATCCTAACATAACCCTATCACAGCACCAAAGTACTATGGACCTTGTTTGGCCACTAATTTATTGTACATTTATTCGTTATGTTGTTACGCTTAATGTGCCTGTAAAGCTGCAGCAAGTAGGAATTTCATTGTTCTGATCCTGGTGCAATAGACAATTATTCACTCTGGACTTGATCTTTGACATGCCATGTACCAGCCATTGCATAATACCTCCGTCAGATGCCTTGAACAAAACAGTACCAGGAAAATCCTGCTGCAGCCATTACAGTTGGGATAATAGTTGCCCGAACTACGCACGCAGAGAGCATCCGAGGTCAGGATCGAACCTGGGTCTGTTACGCAGCGAGGCAGTGGCTCTACCTGGTCCGTCACTGTGCCACCTAGAAGGGTCTCGACCTGAAACCTCACCGGTTCCTTCTCTCCAGAGATGCTGCTGCCTGACCTGCTGAGTTGTTCCAGCATTTTGTGTCTGTCTAATAGTTGCCCTTTCTGATTGCAGATACAGCATTTGAGATGTTTCAATACTTGATGATTTCCCCTTGTACACACCTCTTGCCCGCACAATCTCTTTTTGAACATAATACCGAAAACAAAACAAAAAACTGAAACTGTTGAATATACTCAGCAGCTCAAATAGCATCTGTAGAGAGAAAAAAGAGCAAATCAATGAAAGTTTTTTGAGCAGAAAATAAACTTCATAAGTTTGAGGAGATGCATTAGGCCAATCGGCCCATTAAGTCTACTCCACCATTCAATCATGGCCAATCTATCTTTCACTCTCAGCCCCATTCTCCTGCCTTCTCCCCATGACCCATGACATCCGAACCTCAGAATGCTTCCGGTTCTACCATCTGGATGCAAAAAAAAAAAAAAATTGTTTTTACTTCTTTCTTGGCTCTGAGTTTGCAACTTGCTTTTTCATGTTCTGCCTTCGAATGAACAAAGCTTGAAGCTGTGACAAAGAAGAACATGTTAAGAATAACAGATGATACTGATAATGCCGGCTGCGGAAGCAAGACTGTGTTATTGATGAATTACAGCACCATTAATGTAACTAAACGTTTTAATGTTCTGAAACTGCCCATCACGCCACCTTTAATTAAAAAGACTGTTGTTAATAATTTGGTTTATATAGTTTAGAGATACAGCACGGAAACAGGCCCTTCAGCCCACCGAGTCCGCACCGACCAGCGATCTCTGTACACTAGCACTATCTTACACACACTAGGGACAATTTACAATTTTACAGAAGCCAATTGACCAACAAACCTGCATATGTTTGGAGTGTGGGAGGAAATCGGAGCATCCGGAGAAAACACGCAGGTCACAGGGCGAATGTACAAACTCTGTAGACAGCACCCGTAGTCAGGATCGAACCTGCATCTCTGGCGCTGTAAGGCAGCAACTCTACCGCTGCGTCACCGTGCCGCCCACACATTTTGATAGCTATTAACATTTATTAAAATATTTTTAGCATTAAATTAAATTATATTTTGTTCAATAAGTTTACTTTTAAGTGTGCAGGAATGAACTGTAGATGCTGGATTACACCAAAGTCGCAACATCTCTGGAGTAAGGAATAGGTAACGTTTCGGGTTGAGACCCTCATCAGACTGAGAGGGAGACTCACTTTTAACATGGTTAATGATCATGGCATTACATTGATTTTGGTTGGCTGGCTATCTTCCTTTCACCAACAGTGGCTGTTGATGGGCAGTAGATATTCAACTTCTTCCAACGTGTTAGCCCTGCCCAGGGGCTCATGTTCTGGATTAAACCAACGAGATTAAGAATGAACAAAAGCCAAGAAAGAACACCAAATAGTGGCTTCAAACGCAGAGACAGAATTTCAGTGTGTCTTTAAATTAGACGGATTACTATCTCCAACCTCTGCTCAGACATTAAAAACAATCTTTAAAATTACCTGTCACATTTATGCTGAAACATCTCCAGACACAACCTGGCAAATATGATGAATATGTAAACAAGATTTGAACTGAGCCTCTGAACACTACTTAATACGTCTCTTCTCCCCTTTATCTCCCCCTTGCATCTTAAAACAATAAAATATATCCTCTGCTCTTAAAGTCAAGTATGTACAAAATTATCGTACTTTTTTAACACTCTTAGATCTGGAGTCTGCGCTTGGACCCAGGATTTTCTAAACACCTCAGAAAAACTTGGCATACGAAAATTCCTGTCTCCCTACTTTAAGGGTCATTCAGAGGTAATGGCACTGGGGAAGGAAGGGAGAAAGACAAAGATAGTTGCTAACCGTGCTACCATTTAAAATGATAACTGCCATTCATTTTTTTCTGCACTAATTGACTGCAACTATGAGATACATGTGATAAGAGTTTGTCAGCACCGGGCCTGTACTCACTGGAGTTTAGAAGAATGAGGGGGAACCTCATTCAAATGTACAGACAATTGTAAGGCCTGGATAGCGTGGATGTGGAGAGGATGTTTCCACTAGTGGTAGAGTCTAGGACTAGAGGCCATAGCCTCAGAATTAAATGATGTTCTTTTAGGAAGGAGATGAGGGGAAATTTCTTTAGGGTAGTGAATTTGTGGAATTCTTTGCCACAGAAGGTTGTTGAGGCCAAATCAGTGGATCTTTTGAAGGCAGAGATTGTTAGATTCTTGATTGGTACGGATGTCAGGGTGTTATGGGGACACAGCAGGAGGATGGGCTTAGGAGGGAGAGATAGATCCTATCTAGTTCTCTCTTGAAAGTATCCAGAGAACCTGCCTCCACCGCCCTCTGAGGCAGAGAATTCCACGGACTCACCACTCTCTGTGTGAAAAAGTGTTTCCTTGTCTCCGTTCTAAGTGGCTTACCAATTATTCTTAAACTGTGGCCCCTGGTTCTGGACTCCCCCAACATCGGGAACATGTTTCCTGCCTCTAGCGTGTCCAAGCCCTTAACAATCTTATATGTTTCAATGAGAATCCCTCTCATCCTTCTAAATTCCAGAGTGTACAAGCCCAGCTGCTCCATTCTCTCAGCATATGACAGTTCCACCATCCCGGGAATTAACCTTGTAAACCTACGCTGCACTCCCTCAATAGCAAGAACGTCCTTCCACAAATTAGGGGACCAAAACTGCACACAATACTCCAGGTGTGGTCTCACTAGGGCCCTGTACAACTGCAGAAGGACCTCTTTGCTCCTATACTCAACTCTTCTTGTTATGAAGGCCAACATGCCATTCGCTTTCTTCACTGCCTGCTGCTGTACCTGCATGCTTACTTTCATTGACTGATGAACAAGCAGCCCCAGATCCCGTTGTACTTCCCCTTTTCCCAACTTGACACCATTTAGATAGTAATCTGCCTTCCTGTTTTTGCTGCCAAAATGGAGTGCTGCCAACTCAGAGGGACAGACAGCATCTCTGGTGACGTTTCAGGTCCAGACCCTTCTTCAGACTGAGAGTCTTGGAAGAGGGAAACTAGACATATGAAGAGGGACACAGAAACATCACCTATTCCTTTCTCTCCAGAGATGCTGCCTGACCCGCTGACTCCAGCATTTAGTGTCTAATTTTGGAGTAAACCAGCATCCGCAGTTCCTTCCTACCCAGCGAAAGGAAGCTACCTGCCTCTAGGCAACTGCAAAAACAATTAAGAATGTTTAAGGAAGTAATTGGAATCATTACTTTATTTGAAAGGAAATGTAACTTTGCAAATGCTTTTTAATCCAAAAACATTTCCTTTGAAATAAAGTATTGGTTTGATATTTATTGCCTTTGGAATGTTTGTTTTGCTTTTCAGTTCTGGTCAGTAGCGTGTATGCATAGGTCACCTTTGAAAGCCAGTGTATATTACATGGTACACATCCTAAAACAATGTTTTTACTGAACTTTGTTTGAGAGTTACTACCTCAAAAAAAATTTTCTCAAAGATCCACACCACCCTGGCCACGTGGGGAGAAGGTATAGGATCCTGAAAAACGTGAAATCCAAGTTTAGGAACGATTATCAAACTCTTAAACATGACACAACACTAAATATGTATCTGTAACACAACTCTGTAAATATGATCTTCTGTGGATTGTATCTTTGTACGAACTCCAAATGTCTGCCTTATTAATGCAGACAGGAGGGACAAGTGTGGTGGGACATGTTGGTCGGTTCGGACATGTTGGGCTGAAGGGCCTGTTTCCAGTCTGTATGTTTCCACGACCATTATGGTTACGTAGTATTATGGTATTGTTTTATTGCATTTTTTTTGTTTTTTTTTTTGTTTTTTTTATTAGAAGTTAATACATCACAAAACAGTACAGTGGCACCTAATTTTAGGTGCCAACTATGTAATACCGTAATCCATTCTATGTACAACCTCTAGTTTTATGTTATAAGAAAGAAGTAAGCAGAACAAGAAAAAGAAAGCAATAGAAAGGGGAAAAAGTGGAAAAATAGATGGTAGAGAGTAGAAAAACGTGAAGTGTGTATATAAAAAATAAAAAAAGGAAGAGAGAAAAAGGAAAGTAGAAATAGAAGAGAAGGCCCCTTAAAAGAGAAATTTTCAAATCTTTATTCGGAGATGTAGCTCTATCCGCGTCATGAACTGAAATCAGCAATCCTTACGGTACCGCTGCATCACATGATTCCAAAAAGTCGATGAAAGGAGACCAACTCTTTAAGAATTGGTCATATTTATCTATTAGTCGGAGTCTCATTTCTTCAAGGCGTGCTATGTCCATCATATTCCTAATCCACATTTTAACAGTTGGTGTGGTTGTATTTTTCCAAAATTTAAGTATCAATTTCTTTCCAATTATTAACCCATAATTAAAAAAAACATTTTGATCTTTATTTAAATTGGTATCTTCTCCTATTATTCCAAATATAATCCATTCCGTTTTTGGGTTCTATTCTTGACTTGAAAATCTTTGTAAATATATCAAATATATCACTCCAAAATTTATTCAACTTTGTACATCCAACAAATGAGTGTGTTATATTAGCGTTTTGAAACAAACATTTATCGCATCTGGGAGAGACGTTTGGATAAAATTTATTCAACCTCGTTTTTGAATAATATAGTCTATGTAATAATTTGAATTGAATTAAATTATGTCTTGCATTAATAGAACAGTTATGTGTATTCATCAAATATTTTTCCCATCTATCCTTAGAGATCTTTGTCATTAGCTCTTGTTCCCAATCTTCCCTTAATGCTTCTGTTGAAGGTGATTCTCTATTTAATATATTATTATAAAAGTATGATATTAATTTTTGTGAATCAGCCTTGATATTCATTGCTTCTTCTAAAGGATCTAAAAATATAGTTTGAAATCTATGTGTATGTTTCTTCATAAAGTCACATACCTGTATATATTTAAAATATTGATTATCCTTCAATTTAAATTTTAATTTTAATTGTTGAAATGATAACAGTTTGCCCACTTCATACATGTCCCCTACTTTCCTAATCCCCAGTCTATCCCATTGTTGATATGTGTTGTCGATGAGAGAAGGTTTGAATGCGGGGTTGTTCAATAGTGGGGTTAGTACTGATAAATTATTTAATTTCAAGGATGCTTTTATTTGTTTCCAAATTCTTATTATATTGTGAATAATTGGGTTCTTCTTATATATTATACTATTCAATTTTATCGGTGAGAGCAGGATCGTTCCTATATCGTACGGATAGCACTCCTCTTTCTCCATTCTTATCCACTCCAACTGCTGAGTGGAACTATCTAGCCAGTATATTATGTTCTTAATATGCACTGCCCAGTAGTAATATATAAAGTTAGGTAATGATAAACCCCCCACTTCTTTAGATTTGCACAAATGCTTTCGTTGAATTCTATGTGTTCTGTAGTCCCATATAAAATTAGTGATAGTGGAATCTAATTTTTTGAAAAAATATTTTGGAATATATATTGGGATTGCTTGAAACAAATATATTAATTGTGGTAAGAAAGTCATTTTTATAGCGTTAATTCTACCTATCAATGAGAGTGGAAGCGTTTTCCAAAATTTAATCGTATCATTCAGTTTATTTAATAGTGGTATAAAATTGGCACTAAATAATGATTTGTGTCTTCTCGTAATTTGAATACCCAGGTACTTGAATTTTTCTGTTGCAATTTTGAAGGGGAATTTTAATAAGTGTCTCGAATCCTGTGGTTTTAAAGACATAATTTCGCTTTTATTCCAATTTATTCTGTATCCTGAAAAAGAGCCGAATTCCTCAATTAGTGTTAATAAGGTGGGTATACTCGTTTGTGTATTAGTAATATATAAAAGGATATCATCAGCGTATAATGAAATTTTATTCTTTGAGTCCTTGCTGTTATATCCGTGAATATTCGGGTGATTTCTAATCCTTTCGGCCAGCGGTTCTATCATAAGGGCAAATAGCAATGGTGATAAGGCACACCCTTGCCTATTACCCCTTGATAAGTAAAATTTTGGAGATAGCGTATTGTTAGTTAATATTCTTGCCGTAGGTCTATCATAAAGTAGTTTAATCCATCTGATAAAATTCTCTCCCATATTAAATTTTTGGAGTACCTTGTATAAATACTGCCATTCTACTTGATCAAATGCCTTCTCTGCATCCAACGTGACCACTGAGATATCTTCATTGTCCTTCTTATGAGAGTACATTATATTAAAAAGCCTTCTCAAATTATTAAATGATTGTCTTTTGGGTATAAATCCCGTTTGATCCGTATTTATTAAATTGTTAATATAATTATTTAGCCTTCTAGCTAGAATCTTTGCTAAAATTTTCTGATCCGTATTTAGAAGTGATATAGCTCTATAAGAACCAGGCTCATCTAAATCTTTATCTTTTTTTGGTATAAGCGTTATTGTTGCTTCTGCTAGGGTTTCTGGTAGTTTATTTTCAGTATAAGCCTGCGTGTATAAATTAAATAATCTTGGTACAATAGACTCCTGAAATCTTTTATAAAATTCATTACTAAAGCCATCTGGTCCTGGGGTCTTCCCATTTTTCAATGAGTTTATTATTTGTTTTATTTCTTCACTAGTAATCCGTGCTCCTAATTGCTCTTGTTCTAAACTATCCAATTTTGGGAGCTTGCAATTATCTAAAAAATTTGTAATTTTACTTACATCTGTCTTTATTTTGGATGTGTATAAATTATGATAAAATTGGGCAAACATCTTATTAATATCCTTAGGCAATGTTAGCAACTCACCATTGTCCGATTTAATTTTTGTAATAGTAAATCGGACAATGGTGAGTTGCTAACATTGCCTAAGGATATTAATAAGAGGTTTGCCCAATTTTATCATAATTTATACACATCCAAAATAAAGACAGATGTAAGTAAAATTACAAATTTTTTAGATAATTGCAAGCTCCCAAAATTGGATAGTTACGACCATTATGGTTACGTAGTATTATGGTATTGTTTTATTGCATTTTTGATGATTATAATATTGATCTGTGTGTCCCATTTTTCCCAATGGGAGCAGAGAGAAGGAATATCGTTGATGGGACAAATCTTTGAATATGTTGGATGTTTTTCCGAGGCAGCGTGAAGTGTATATGGAGTCAATGGTGGGGAGTCTGGTCTGTGTGATGGACTGGGCTACATCCACAACTCTCTGCAATTTCCACAAAGCTGTGATACAACCTGACAGTCTGCTTTCTGCGGTGACTCTGTAGAAGTTTACGAGAGTCACTGAAGACGGGCTGAATTTCCCCAGTTTCCTCGGGAGGTAGAGGCATTGGTGTAGCTTCTTAGCTGTTGCTTCCATGTGGCTGGTTCATGACAGATCGTTGATAATATTAATGCCAAGGAACTTGAAGCTCGCAACCATTTCCATTTGGGCACCATTGGTATTGATTGAGGCATGTACTCCACCGTGCTTCTTGAAGGCAATAACATCCTTCCTGACGTTCCCAGTCTAAAAGTGAAAAATGTACTGTGCATAGGTATGTATGGGGCACTTTTGAACATGGGCGGCATGGTGATGCAGCGGTAGAGTTGCTGCCTTACAAGCAGGTGGCAGCTGTTTCAATAAATGTTTAATTTTATAAAATGTTTTGCCTGAATTATTTTATTAAAATAATTCACAAGGCAAGTCTCCCTGAAAAGGCTGTCAGAGGTTGTGGCAATTGGGGGAGGGGTGAGAAGGTAGGGCCACACTACTACCACCACACCACACTTATACACCTATACGCAACAAATTGTGTATTTCATTAGTTTTAGTTTTAGTCTTGGATATACAGCATGAAAACAGGCCTTTCGGTCCACCAAGTCCATGCCGACCATTGATCACCCATTCACTCTAGTTCTATGTTATTCCACTTCCCCCTATGCGCTAGGGGCAATTTACAGAAGCCAATTAACCTACAGACCCGCACATCATTGGGACGTGGGAGGAACGTACAAACTCTGCACAGACAGCACCTGTAGTCAGGATGGAACCCGAGTCTCCAGTGCTGTCGGGCAGCAGCTCTACCAGTTGCGCTATCTTGCCGTCCAGTCTAGTGATGCGATGATTTGGAACATACTGGAAACCACCACAATATTTTCTTTGCGTAGAAAAGATGCTGGTTTATACCAAAGATAGGCACAAAGTGCTGGGGTAATTCAGCAGGCCAGGAAGTATCTCTGGGGGTCATGTTTCAGGTTCGAACCTTTCTTCCGAGTCCTAACCTGAAATGTCACCCATCCTTTACGTCTAGAGATGCTGCCTGACCCACTGAGTCACTCCAGCACCTTGTGTCTATCACCATATTTTCTTTAATAGCAGCCTTGAGTATCTCAGCAATATTGCTCAGCTACTGAAGAAAACAGACCATTTCATCAGGTCATAAGGAATAGGAGTCGCATTAGGCCATTCGGCCCATCAAGTCTACTCTGCCATTCAATCACGGCTGATCTATCTCTCCCTCCTAACCCCATTCTCCTGCCTTCTCTCCCATAACCCCTGACACCTATTGATTTCACATTGATCGTTTCGATTTTGAGAAAAGAAAGCGCAACTCGCCATTTTAAATCACATCTGAGTTTTCACCACAAGATGAATAAAAGCTGGCAAGGCTGTCTGTGACCAGATGGAGAAAGGCAGGCCAAATATGTTTTCGGATCGGAGGCTTTGTCGGAACTTTACGCCTTTCAGGAGATGCTTGACCCCTGTGATGTATTTGCATCAGTCTCTGTAGTTATTCCAGTATTTACAGGTTGTATTGTTACTCCATTGTCTTTGGTGCATTGGGTTCTGTGGAGCACATTGGGTGAGTCTCAGAACTAGGTCACAACAATGTGGTGGGTGTTTTGAGCAAAGGTATAGGTTATGTGACCTATGGAAGAAAAGATGCCTCGACGGGGGAGAGATGGCAGGTGCACGGTGTAACATTATAGCCTGGAGAATTATTAATTGAATAGGTTAATATGAAGAATGTAACCGCAAACTGGTCATTAATCTATTTAGATGTTTGAAATTTTAGGAAAGTGTAAATTCTGTCACCGGTAACCTGAAGAAGGATTGTTGTTGGGAACATATTGTTGCCTGTCAGTCATTGGAAACATTTGCACTTCTGTGAATGGCATTTGGCACTGTGCTGATGGAGTGTAGGATGTTTTCAAGGAGGTTTAAAGAGAGGTTGTCACGTCTATGATGAACTGCAGCTAGCACACCTGCACTCGCACTTTATAAGTCAGTAAGTGCTTCTGCACAGGGAATGTCCCATTTATTTGTAATAACTCACATTACTTCAAAAACAGGAGACGCAAATGAAAAGATGTGTTTAAGACTGCAGACAGCTTGAGAACGAAGAATCCGTAACCTTTGAACCCCGTGCAACTGAACAACTATGAGGGATTGGTCTCAGAGGAAAAATGCCACCAGTTTCACTAAAGTAGTCGTATGGATTAGTTTTTCATATATATATATATATTAGGTCATAAGTGATAGGAGTAGAATTAGGCCATTCAGCCCATCAAGTCTACTCTGCCATTCAATCATGGCTGACATACACAGCACGGAAGCAGACCAGTGGGTCTCCAGTTTCCTCCCACATCCCAAAGACATGTTGGCTGGTGGGTTAATTGAAACAGCAAGTTGCCCCTGGTGTGCAGGGAGGTGCTAGAAGCTGGGGGAATTGGTGAGAATGTGGGGAGAATAAACCAATGGGATTGATGTGATTAGTATAAATGGGTGGTTGAAGGCTGGTGTGGGCACCGTGTACTAAAGGACTGTTTCCATGGAAAGATAAGGAACTGCGGATGCTAGTTTACAAAAATAGACAAAATATGTTGGAGTGACAGCGGGGTTCAGGAGAACATGTATAGGAGACGTTTCATGTCGAGACCCTTCCTCAGACTGTTTCCATGCTGTTTTCTCCCTGATGCCATGAAAGTTTCACTGAAGACCTGTACATTGATTCAAGGATTCAAAGATTCAATGATTCAATGATTCAATTATATGTTATTATCAGATGTAACAATGCTTTGTATTTGAATACAATGCACATAGTACGCAAAGAGTCGTCACATATCTGGCGCTGACAAAGTCACAAAGTACTCATTGTAGTCCCGGTGGTCCCACCTTGTTCCTGGCGGACCCCCCGAGCCACAGATTGAAGGTGAGAGGGGGGATGTATAAAGGAGATGAGCAGGGCAAGTTGTTTGTGCTGGGATCGTGCTGGCTCGGGTGGTGGTGGAGGCAGATATGATAGTGCTGTTTAAGAGGCTTTTAGATAGGCACATGGATATGCCAGGGCATGGAGGGATATGGATCACGTGCAGGCATCTGAGATTAGTTTAACTTAGCACAGACATTGTGGGTCGAAGGGCCAGTCCCTGTGTTACGTTCTATCTAAATACAAATAAATACAGTTCTATGTTCTATCTAAATACAAATCCCACTGAATTAGATAGAATTTTATTTCAGAGGCTAATTAAAATATGTTTCCTTAATTTTCTGTGGTCCCAAATATCATTCTTTTATAAGGGTTGAGCAGCGGTAGTATTGCTGCCTGCCAGTGCCAGAGACCCGGGTCCGATTCTGACTACAGGTGCTGTTTGCACATTCCTCCTGTGACCGTGTAGGTTTTCACCGGGTGCTTTGGTTTCCTTCCGTATTTGTAGGTTAATTGCCGTGTAAATTGCCCCTAGTGTGTAGGATAGTGCTAGTGTACGGGGTAATCACTGGTCAGCACAGAGTCGATGGGCCAAAGGGCCTGCTTCTGCACTGAATCTCTAAACTAAACTAGACTTAGGTTATCTGGTTAAAGAACCCCTCATTATGGGGTGGCACTGTGATGCAGCAGTCGAGTTGCTGCCTTACAGTGCCCAGACCCGGGTTCCATCCTGACAATGGCTGCTGTCTCTATGGAGTTTGTACCTTCTTCCTGTGACCACGTGGGTTTTCTCCAGGTACGCCAGTTTCCGCCCACATTGCAAAGACATACAGATTTGTTGATTAATCAGCTTTGGTAAAATTGTAAATTATCCGTGGTGTGTATAGGATAGTGCTGGCGTACCAGTGATCGCCGCTGGTCTGCGCGGACTCGGTGGGCTGAAGGGCCTGTTTCGGCACTGTATCTCTAAAGTTGGGTGGCACAGTAGCGCAGTGGCAGAGTTGCTGCCTCACAGCGTCAGTGACCTGGGTTTGAACCTGACTACGGGTGCTGCCTGTACGGAGTTTGTACATTCTCCCTGTGACCACATGGTTTTTCTCCGGGTGCTTCGGTTTGCCCCAACCCTTCAAAGACGCACTGGTTTCCAGGTTAATTGTCTTTGGTTAAAAAAAAATTGAAATAGTCCCTAGTGTGTAGGATAGTGCCAGTGTATAGGATGATCGCTGGTTGGTGCGGACACGGTTGTTCTGTGTTTCTGTGTTGTATCTCTAAAGTCTACAGTCTAAAGTTTAAATATTTGTGCCAAACATGATGCCAAGTTAAACTAATCTCCTCTGCCTGCACATGATCCATATCCCTCTCTTCCCTGCACTTCCACGTGCCAGAGGCTAAAAGCCTCTTAAACGCCACTATTGTATCTGCCTCTGCCGCCAGCCTGGTAATGCATCCCAGGCACCCACTAATCTCTGTGTAATAAACCTGCCCCGCACATCTCCATTAAACCTTCCCTCTCTCACCTTATAGCTATGCCCTCTCGTCTTGGACATTTCCACTCTGCGATAAAGGTTCTGACTGTCTACCCTATCCATGCCTCGCATAATTTTAATGTACTTCTATAATATAATTACCAAACGCAAGGAGTACATTTCTGGAGGTTTGTTTTCACTGTCAAACGCTACTCGAGGAATAAACAAAATTAGCAAAATCAAATGACCAAATCAGTATGAAGTCTTGCAATGGAAGTTAATTAGTCTTTCGACTTTAGATTTTAAAGATTCAGCGTGGAAGCAGGCCCTTCTGCCCGGCAAATCCGCGCCGTCCCCATACAACAGCATTATCCTACACACTCGGGAAAATTTACAATATTTAGAAGCCAATTAACCTACAAACCTATACGTCTTTGGAGCGTGGGAGGAAATGGGAGCACCTGGCGAAAACCCACACAGGTCACAGGGAGAACGTGCAAACTCTGTACAGACAGCACCCGAAGTCAGGATCGAACCCGGGTCTCTGGAGCTGTATGTCAGCTACTCTCCTTTTCAATGCACCTCGGTGCACGTGACAAAAAACTAAGCTGAACTGAACTAAACTAAATAATTCAGAAAGTTAGTACCTTATTTTAAAGCAACGTGAACCATTATGTAATGTTTTCCAAGTGACTTCAAAACCTATTTCTTACAGAGGAAGCTTTATAATATTTTAGCACTATTTCTTAAAACTAGAAATGCCGTGTCCAATGTGATGTTTTGCAAGGTACCGATGAAAGCTTTGGTATATCTTTTTACAGCCATCAATGTACTGCTCAAAAGGAAGATGAAAAGAATTGCTGACAAAGAGAATGAGACAACATGAGGGATGCACAGAAAATAAGTGTAAATAGTCTGTAATATCTGTGCAATTTCTAAAGCTGGCATTCTTCCCGGGGGTAAGCAAGGCGAGTGTATATTACCTCACAGGTAAATAAAGGCAGCTGCGACTGGGTTTGGTTTAGGAAAGCATACCCACTGAAAAAGGAAGGCTGGAATTATGCACCAGCCTTACCTAGCACCTAACTTAACTAATAAAACTGTCTAAAATCCTCTTAAACGCCACTATTATATCTGCCTCCGCCACCATCCTAGGTAATGCATTCCAGGTACTCACTAATCTCTGTGTTAGATTGCTCTCGACATCTCCATTAAACTTTCCCTCTCTCACCTTATGCCCTCTAGTGTTCGACTTTTGTCACCCAGGGATAAAGGTTGAGACTGTCCACCCTATCCATAATTTGATATACTTCTATAGTGTCATTATAAAATGTAAGGAGTACAATTCTGGTGGTTTGTTGTTTTCATTGGCAAACGCTAACCAAGGAATGAACAAAATTAGCAAAGTCAAAATGACCAAATCAATATGAAGTCTTGCAAAGGGGAAACAGAGCACAGTTCAGATCATTAAAGTGAAAGTTGTACCTTAATCATGTATAGTCTTTCCACTGACTGGTTAGCACACAACAAAAGCTTTTCACTGCACCTCGTGAAAATTCCTCTCCACATTCACTCTATCCAGGCCTTTCGCTATTCGGTAAGTACATTTCACCGTACCTTGGTATACGTGACAATAAACAAAACAATTAAACTAAACCAAATTAAACGTTATTCCCTTTATCATGTATCTGTACACTGCGGATGGCTCGATTGTAATCATGTATTGTCTTTCCGCTGACTGCTTAGTATGCAACAAAAAAGCTTTTCACTGTACCTCGGTACACGTGACAATAAACTAAACTCAACTCAAACTTAATTTACACTAATAACCATGAGTACAGGCCCAGTGCCATCAAACGCTCATCGTATGTTAACCCAATCATTCCTGGAATCATTTTAAAAAGCTTGCTGCAAAATAATTTCAAACTCACAGCTCCTGGATTACTAAAACTTTTAAATACACTTATCCATAAAGTGCAACGAAGCACGATTAATTTCCAAGGCATTTTGCTAATCTGAGTTATTTGTTGGCTTATGACAAATATTCCAATACCATTCAACTAAATGCAAGCGTGACTTTTTGTTGGGGCAGCTTCATGATTTAATTTAGACGTTGGCTGAGGCAATGATCAATGGCTGCGAGTGTGATGAGTGGAAGCTTTCTCTCCCCCACAACGGGTGAGTGAGTTTGGTTTGCATTCAGGGGCATCTTTGACTCTCTGCTTCCCGCTCGCAAACATTCCAGCGTGGATAGGGAGCCTGTTCCACTGGGCGAGGTATACATGTCACCAAGTTGCTGTGTCACTGCAACGGGGCAGGAGCTACACCTGAGACCCAGTCAAAGCTTGTCATCGGTTACAAGGCGAGGCATCAGAGAGAAAGGAAGACTGATGATAGCACTGACAGGGATCCCATGGTGCTCATACCAGGCATAGACAAGCGCGAGAAACACCTCTGTGGCCTCAGTAGTCATCCCGCCTTTCTCTGCGCGATTGCCTGCATCTGCCTAGACTTTTTTTTCTTTTCTTTCACCGTCAACACAATGCCAGATAAACAAAAGACTTCCTCACTTAAAATCAAAAAGAATGTCCTTGCACTTACTGGTGTTATCCTTTGAGATTGGGCGCATGAAATATGATATCGGTCTTTATTTTTTAAAGAAATTCATCTTTTATCTTTGTTATTTTTATGACAGAGGGCAAAAAAAGCTGGATAGATTCACAGTGATAGAGACAGACAAACAGCAGGGAAACAGGCCCTTCAGCCCAACTTGCTGATGCTGACTAAGATGCCCCATTTACACTAGTCCCACCCGCCTGCAATTTAATTTCATTTTGTTAAGAGATACCGTGTGGAAACTGGCCCTTCGGCCCACTCAGTCCGCGCTGACCAATGATCCCCGCACACGAACACTATCCTACACACACCAGGGACAATTTACAATTTTACCAAGTCAATTAACCTACAAAACTGTTGGTCTTTGGAGTGTGGGAGGAAACCGGAGCACCACGTGGTTACTGGTAGAACGTACAAACTCCATACAGACAGCGCCCATAGTCAGGATTGAACCCGGGTCTCTAGCGCTGTGAGGCAGCGACTCTACCGCTGCGCCACTCTGCTTGCATGGAGCTAACCCCAGAAATATCATTCATACTAACAAATCCCAGGGGTACCTCTACAATGCTACAATATACCATCTACTCAGCTGATGATTAACAAGTGGGATCAAATCCCTGCCCAAACTACTGAAAGCAGCATTACTTGAATATCTTCTCGGGTGCTTCAGGAAGAATCCCCTCATATTTCTGGAATTTTCTCTCGGGGCGGCATGGTGGAGCATCGCTCAGTCCGCCTAGGCCTATGCGATCTCCCGGTTGCCAAACACTTTAACTCCTTTTCCCATTCCCACACTGACCTTTCTGTCCTGGGCCTCCTCCATTGTCAGAGTGAGGCCCAAAGCAAAACTGCAGAAATAGCACCTCATACTTTACATGGGCAGCTTACAATCCAGTGGTATGAATATTGAAGGTACACAAAAAAGCTGGAGAAACTCAGCGGGTGCAGCAGCATCTATGGAGCGAAGGAAATATTGATTTCTCTAATTTCAAGTAACCCTTGCATCCCCTCTCTCTCCGTCCCTCCCTCACCCTAGTCATCCTGCTAGTTTCACTGTTCGTATCCCTTCGTTATCCCCTCTTCCACAGCCAACAATGGACCATTGTGGGCTCCATCTTTCCTTGATCATCGGTGCCAGCTCTGATTTGTTCTGAACCTTTCCATACCTCTAGTTTCCCTCTCCCCGATTCTCGAAGGGTCTCGACCTAAAACGTCACCTATTCCTTTTCTCCAGAGATGTTGCCTGACCCGCTGAGTTACTCCGACATTCTGTGTCTTGCTTCTGAATCTGAGCCATTGTTGATTAATGAGGCAATGTCACCCAACATCAGCAAGAAGTGCAAAGGTCCAGAGTTTGTTCTAGAAACTTTTGTTGCAGTGTTTGCTAAACCTTTACCTCCATAAGGGCTGTGTGCAATACTTGCCCTTTATGTCATCAAGTTTATTGCCATATGCTCACGTACAAGTACAGAGGAGGTTTACGAGAATGGTGCCAGGGTTGTTTGGGTTAACCTATGATGAGCGTTTGACGCCACTGGGCCTGTACTCACTGGGGTTTAGAAGGATGATGGGGAACCTCATTGAAACTTACCGAATAGTGAAAGGTCTGGACAGAGTGGATGTGGGGAGGATGTTTCCACTAGTGGGTGAGTCCAGGACCAGAGGGCACAGCCTCAGAATAAAAGGATGTACCTTTGGAAAGGAGATGAGATGGAATTTCTTTGGTCAGAGAATGGTGAATCTGTTGAATTCATTGCCAAAGAAGGCTGTGGAGGCCATCATTGGGTATTTTCAAGGTGGAGATAGACAGGTTCTTAATTAGTAAGGGTTAGGGGAGAAGGCAGGAGAATGTATATATCAATGCACCCCACCCAGCATCAGTCATTTACCCAGAGTAGGGGAATCGAGAATCAGAGGACAGGTGCAGGGGCTTTGTAGCCAGTTCCACTGCAAGGCTCCTGAGGGAAGTAGGAGTCAAAGGGCAGGCACAAAGGAGGGCAATAAAAGAACTTGCCAATGCCGCCAAACGGAGCAGTCACTGGCTGTGGTTGAAGAGGAAAGATGCTGTCTGGGCTGCCACGTGCCCATCTAGAGCCTAACCATAAGACACACACCCAGGGCTGATCACCGTGCAGTGCGCCTGCCTTGACTGAGGGTGTCTTGTGATAAAAGGCCGAAACACCCAGTGACGTTGAGGTACACAACTGAAGATGTGTCTGATTGGTAGCAAATTCACCTCGTGGTCATACCCAAGAATGTCAATTGTAGTGAAATCTTAGGGGTTGTAACACCCAGTCCTACTAATCAACCAATATGTTGTTCCACGTAGGCGATTTTGTCAGCGACTGACGGCAACAGTCATAGTCGTAGCAGGTTGCAGGAAAACGGCGACTGGGCCCTCTACGACAATGTCTACGACAATGTACCACCTAGTCGACGTCAAGCCACGGCAAGCTACCGACAACCGGCGACCCATTAGGACGTCCACCTACGACCACACTTACGACAACCTACGACCACCGGCGCGCGACAAGCTACGACAAGCTATGACCCTGTCGGCGACAACTGAAGACAACTTAAGACAATTCAGTCACTGATACCTGTAGCCTGTCGATGTAGGTTGACGTAGGTAGTCGCCAATGGAATTCACCGAAGTCAGCACCGGCGACAACCTATGTCACCTGGCGACAATCTACGACAGCACCTACGTCAGGAGAAGTCAAGCTACGCTCATTGGCGTCAAGCCAACTGTCGCCAAAAAGTTTTGAACATTTCAAAATCCAGCGGCGACCAGAAAGACGCTACGACTCTTTGGGCGACTGAGGAGACGACACACGACCAAACAGGCATCACCCCCGGCAACCATGTGGCAACTGAGGAGACGACTCACGACCAAACAGGCGTCACCCCCAGCAACCATGTGGCAACTGAGGAGACTACACACGACCAAACAGGCATCACCCCGGCAACCATGTGGTAACTGAGGAGACGACTCACGACCATACAGGCATCACCCCGGCAACCATGTGGCAACAGCCCAGTCGCCTGTAGTCGTCTAAAAAAATCGCCTAAGTGGGACCTGCGAGGCAACTTTTTCACGCAGAGGGTGGTGGGTATATGAAACAATCTGCCAGAGGAAGGAATTGAGGCAAGTACAATAACACCACTTGGACAGGCACATGAATAAAGGTTTTGCAGGATATGCGTGTCATTTGCATAGAAAAAGCTGCCAGAGGAGGTAGTTGAGGCAGGTAATATAACAGCATTTTAAAGACACGGAGAAGTACATTGATTGGCAATGTTCAGAGGTATATGGACCAAACGCAAGTAAAGAGGACGAGCTTCGATGGGGCATCTTGGTCGGTATGGATCAATTGGGCCCATGGGCTTATTCCCATGCCACATGACTCTATAACTCTCTAAATGGAAAACTACAAACAGGACTATTATTCCAGAAGGGAACACATTTATTTTCACTGTACCTCAGTACATGTGACAATAACTAAATTACACTCAACTTAACTCAACCCAACTCAACCCACTAAAGGGGTGAAGAGAAAAAAAACAAGTAACTATAAGCCCGCCACCTTAACTGGAATCCATAATCAAGAAAGAGCATGAATTATTAAGGAGTATTAATGTAACAGGCAGAATTGAGAGAGAAACCTGTAATGTTTTTGTTTCATTGTGAACCAATTAACGTTATTTATATTTCTTAAATTGAAAGTAAATACCCTTATTGATATAAAATAGTCACTGCTCTGCCTCACTGAATAAAGTCATGGGAGACCTTTTAGTTAGCAATTAAAAACCTTTCATCCATCTACACTTTCTGTTTCCAAATCTGGTCTATGTTTGCATCAACATATTTAACCCAGACTGCGTTCATCCACATTTAAGATGGGTTTTACCAATCAGGTTACACAATTCAGTAACATTGTCCTAACAAATTGCTTCCAGCACTCACTGGTTTCTAATTTCCAAAATAAGGGTTGAAACATAGAAACATAGAAGCATTAAAAATAGGTGCAGGAGTAGGCCATTCGGCCCTTCGAGCCTGCACCGCCATTCAATATGATCATGGCTGATCATCCAAGTCAGTGTCCTGTACCTGCCTTCTCTCCATACCCCCTGATCCCTTTAGCCACAAGGGCCACATCTAACTCCCTCTTAAATATAGCCAATGAACTGGCCTCAACTACCTTCTGTGGCAGAGAATTCCAGAGATTCACCACTCTCTGTGTGAAAAAAGTTTTCCTCATCTCGGTCCTAAAAGATTTCCCCCTTATCCTTAAACTGTGACCCCTTGTTCTGGACTTCCCCAACAGCGGGAACAATCTTCCTGCATCTAGCCTGTCCAACCCCTTAAGAATTTTGCATTCTTATTTTGAAACAATATCTTGAATTTTGAAACAATAATAAAATGAATCAATGAAAGATACACCATGAAACAGACCCTTCAGCCCATTGAGCCCATGCTGGCCACTGATCTCCTGTTTCCATAAATTCTATAAGGGTTTAAACAATTTTGCAGCATGGTTGTACAGCGGTAGAGTTGCTGCCTTTATAGAGCCAGAGACCTGGGTTCAATTCTAACTGCGAGTGCTGTCTGTACGAAGTTTGTACGTTCTCCCCAAGACCCGCGCGGGCTTTCTACGGGTGCTCCGATTTCTCTGCACACTCCAAAACCGTGCCGGTTTGTAGGCTATTTGGCTTGGTAAAATTATAATTTATTCCTCGTGTGTGTAGAAAAGTATTAATGTACAAGGATCGCTGGTCAGTGTGGATTCAGTGGGCCGAAGGGCCTGTGCCCACTCTGTATACGTTGTATATTAATGATTTGGATGAGGGCTGTCCCTGTGTTGTACATTTTTGTGTTCAAAGGGTTTCAAATGTGGAATAGGAATTAGGCCATTCGACCCATCAAGTCTACTCCGCCATTCAATCATGGTTGATCTATCTCTCCCTTCTAACTCCATTCTCCTGCCTTCTCTCCATAACCTCTGATATCTGTACTAATCAAGAAATATTTGTGTGTGTATAGAAGATAGACACAAAAATCTGGAGTAACTCAACGGGTCAGGCAGCCTCTCTGGAGAATAGGATTAGGTGACGAGACCCTTCTTGAGACGAGGGGTAACTTTTTCACACCAAGGGTGGTGGGTGTATAGAACAAGCTGCCAGAGGAGGTAGTTGAGGCTGGACTATTGCAACATTTAAGAACCAATAAGCCAGGTACATGGATAGGACAGGTTGAGAGGGATATGGACCAAATGCAGGCAGGTGGGGTGAGTTGGTCGGTGTGGGCAGGTTGTGTTGAAGGGCTTGTTTCCACGATGTTTGATTCCATGACTGTATATATATAAATATATACACATGACTGAATATTAAATAAATATTATAGCTTCTAGTGTACTCTATTTACAAATTCTGTTGTGGTGCAGCAAGCAAGAATTTCATTGTTCCATCTGGGACATATGACAATAAAATACTCTTGACTCTTGACTCCCTTTCTACATAGTCATCACTTACAGACCCAGCTCCTTCACACTGGTTGAACCTGTGGCAGCAGAATCAAACCATGCAGGGCCCAATATGGCTGCATGCCCGAACGTATTTTTGCCTGCTTAAGATATGGTTCGTAAATTTGTGAAATTCACTTTACACATAAAAGAACGCATACAGGGGAAGCAAGTCTTAGCACAAATAGATCAAATGAACTCAATCAAAACCGTGTTGTTTCAGTCCCAAATGATGAGTCAGAATTTGCGGTAATTGTGAAGTTAAGGGTTACACATTACTGTATAAATAACAGGCCCTTCAGCCCAACTTGCCCACACCGACCAACATGCTCCATCTACTCTAGCGCCTATATGGACCAAGCACCTGCCTGCGCTTGGTCCATATCCCTCTAAACCTGTCCTATCCATGTGGGGCAAACATCTGATTGTTTCTCAAATGTTGTGATAGTCCCTGCCTCAACTACCTCCTCTGGCACCTTGTCCAATAGACCCACCATCCTTTGTGTGAAACAGTTACCCCCACAGATTGCAATTACATCTTTCCCCCTTCACCTTAAACCTATGTCCTCTAGTTCTCTATTCCCCCACTCTGGGCAAAGGACTCTACCTGATCAATTCCTCTCATAATTTTATACACCTCTATGAGATCACCCCTCATTGTCCTGCGCTCCAAGGAATAGACTCCCTGCTTGCTCAACCTCTCCCTATAGCTCAGACCCTTGAGTCCTGGCAACACTCGTAAATCTTCTCTGTACCATTTCCAGCTTGACAACATCTTTCCTATAACATGGTGCCCAGAACTGAACACAATACTCTAAATGCGGCCTCACCAACATCTTATATAACTGTAACATGATCTCCCAAATTCTACACTCTGACTGATGAAGGCCAATTGCCGAAAGCCTTTTTGACCACCTTACCTACCTGCGATTCGACCTTCAAGGAACCATGCACTTGCACTCCTCGAGCCCTCTGCTCTACTCTACTAGCCAGAGGCCGACCATTCACAGTGCAGGTCCTGCCCATGTTAGACGTCCCAAAATGCAATGCCTCACATTTCTCTGTAATTCCTTTTATTCCTTCAGATTTTCATTTAAGTGATTTTTCCCCACGTTCCTCTCCCCGCCACGTTTTCTCTAAATCTTAACACAATTCTTGTGTAAATGTATCTTTACTCTGCGCTCCAGGTCATTTGACATTGAACTGAGTGATGTTTCCTGATTTCCGCTTTCATTCACCACTTGCACATTCGCCACGGCACGGTTGCTTATCCTGTTCACCCAGGTACCAGGAGACCTGAACATGCAGCACGGGTGCTTCCATCTCCCACTAACAACAAGGTGTCCGACAAAGAGTCACAGAGATTTCACATGATGGGGCGTTTGATCTGGCATGGACAAGTTGGGCCGAAGGGCGATGCTGTATTACTCTGACTATCACTCCCCGGAAGTCTAACCATGCATTCACCTGTTTCACGCAATCCTACTATGTGTAAGAAAGAACTGAAGATGTTGGTTTACACCAAAAATAGACACAAAATGCTGGAATAACTCAGCAGGACAAGCAGCACGCAGATGATGCCTGACCTGCTGAGTTACTCCAGCATTTTGTGTCTATCTTCAGTCAATCCTAACCTAATATTGTACCTACCAAAACTAAGATGATGGACTACCTCAGACCATAGATACGGTGGGCAGCGCAGAGGTAGAGTTGCTGCCTCACCGCGCCAGAGACCCGGGTTCGATCCTGACCATGGGTGCTGTCTGTAGGGAGTTGTGACAATGTGCGTTTCCTCCAGGTGCTCCTGTTTCCTCCCACACTCCAAAGATGTGCGAATTTGTAGGTTAATTGGCTTCTGTAAATCGTAATTTGTCCCTAGTGTGTAGGAATAGCGTTAGTGTACTAGTGATCGCTAGTCGGCACTGATTCGTGGGGCCGAAGGGCCCGTTTCCGTGCTTTATCTCTAAACTAATGTCAACTAAAGTAAATGAAACTGAACTAAACTAAATGGAAAGTTTACAACAATAGGCAAAAAGCTGGAGTAACTCAGCAGCGCAGGCAGCATCCCCGGAGAAAAGGAATAGGTGACGTTTCGGGTCGAGACCCTTCTTCAGACTGATGGAAAAGTGAGCAGGTGAACTATATTCCATTGATTGCAGCTGGGTGTCCCTGCAAATGACATATCCATAGTAATTTTAAAGTGCAGGGAATTTGTTTTGTTTCCCTTAACTTGGAAGGTGACTTGAAGGAGATGGAATGGACCTACTTGTTATGCTACCAGCATCCATCGTACTCATGTTACCCACTACACTAGAATCATTGAGATAACAATCTACAATTATATTAAGCTTGCCACAACCACGAAGGTGAGTGTGGAAGAATATGATTCTGATTTACCAAAAGCTCCTGTTGGAAAAACAGAACTGGAATATTTCCCAATACCTCTGGTCGCAAGGTTTTGGTTGCGAATAACAGAATGTAGACGAGTTCCGTTTGCAGATAAGAGTTCAATGATTGAATGATACTTTATTGTCCATGTACCTAGGTACAGTGAAATGCTTTGTTTTTGCATACACCCTGGTAAAATCACACCGCACACCTCCCCTAGGTTGTACACAAAGAGTCGCCAGGTTCTGGTGCCGACAAAGTTTCAAAAAGTCAATCAAACACTTGAACCAGATCTACTGCTGCACGGGGCAGCAGGCGGCCCCCCCTGCCCTCCCCCCCCCCCCCCCCCCCCCCCCCCCACCGATTCCGTCTTCCACATTATTACCGAATAATGTAAGGTCTGGATAGAGTGGATGAGGAGAGGACGTTTCCACTAGGACCACAGGCCGTAGCCACAGAATAAAATTCTGTGTAAATTCACAGAATAAAAGGATGCACCTTTAGAACGGAGATGAGGAGGAAGTTCTTTAGCCAGAGAGTGGTGAATCTGTGGAATTCATTGCCACGGATGGGTGTGGGGGCCATCACTGGGTATTTTTAAGGTGGAGACTTTGAGATTCTTGATTAGTGCGGGTGCCAGGGGTTATGGGAAGAAGGCAGGAGAATGAGTTTGAGAGAGAAAGAAAGATCGGCCATGAGTGAATGGCAGAATAGACTTGATGGGCCCAACAGCCAAGAATTGGACAGGCTAGATGCAGGAAAAATGTTCGCTGATATTGGGGGAGTCCAGAACCAGGGGCCACAGTTTAAAATAAGGGGTATGCCATTTTGGACTGAGAAAAACCTTTTCACCCAGAGAGTTGTGAATCTACGTAATTCTCTGCCACAGTAGCCAGTGGAGGCCAATTCACGGGATGTGGTCAAGAGAGAGTTAGATTTAGCTCTTGTGACTAATGGAACCAAGGGATATGGGGAGAAAGGCTGGAACTTGTTACTGATTTTGGATGACCAGCCAAGATCATATTGAATGGTGGTGCTGGCTCGAAGGCTGAATGGCCTTCTCCTGCACCTATTTTCTATGTTTCAATGTTCTGCTCCTAGAATTTATAAATTTATAAACATAATCTTAATACACTTTTTCTTAAACATGTTGCACAGCAGTATAGTATTTTTTAGGTGAACCTGCTGAGCTTTAAAGGAGTGGGAAATGGAAGCCAGTGAGTTTCACTGTGTACGTTTCACAGCCTGCTTGCACTCTATAGCCCTGCTTCATATTCAGGACTAATGGCTGAGCCTGATATTGAACCATCAGGATTTTGGACAAATGGATGTCAGACTACTGGAGTTTTACAAATTGTGAGGGACTTTAACCTGCACATACATTGGGAAAAATCACACTGACCAAATATTTTGGGTGACATGTTCGTAGAATTTATTCAGAACATTTCCTGGAAATAATATGCGTAACAAATGTGTAGCAGTAGAGTTGCTGCCTTACATTGCCAGAAACCAGGGTTTGTTCCTGACTACGGGTGCTGTCTGTACAGAGTTTGTACGTTCTCCCTGTGACCGCGTGGGTTTTCTCCGGGATCTCCGGTTTCCTCCCACACTCCAAAGACGTGCAGGTTGTAGGGGTTAATTGACGTCAGCAAAGTTTGTAAATTGACCCTAATGTGTGTAGGATAGTGTTAGTTTATGGGGATTGCTGGTCGGCATGAGTTTTCTCCGGGTGCTCTGTTTTCCTCCCACACTCCAAAGACGTGCAGGCTAGCAGGGTAATTGGCTTCGGTAAAAATTGTAAATTGTCCGTAGTGTGTGTAGGATAGTGTTAGTGCGCGGGGATCTCTGATTGTTGTATCTCTAAACTAAACTAAACTAAACTTCAACAATTTGGGAAAAGGCTGTGTTAGATCGTGTCTTTTTATTTTAAAGAGATACAACATGGAAATAGGCCTTTGTCACATCGGGTCCTCGCCAACCAGTGATCATCAGCTCTATGTGATCCCACTTCTCATGCTCTTCCTGCTCACTAGGGGCAATTTACAGAGGGTCAATTAGCCTTCAAACCCACACATCTTTCGGATATAGGAGGAATCCAGAGCACCTGGAGAAAACCCTCATGGTGCAAACTCCACCCATACAGTGCCTGAGGTCAGGATCGAACCCGGGTCTCTGGAGCTGTGAGGTACCAACACTGTGCCACCCCCTATTTTACCGTCTTCTCTAGTAACATTGATTTTACTGCTAATCTCACTGTAAGATCAGTTAGAAAAATGTGGTCACGTTGCAATAAAAGTTTACATTCTGAGGGAGACAATATTCAGTTAAAAACCAGCATAGAGATTTTTTAAATATAACCTACAAGGGATAAATTGGCTAAGGAAGAATGGAAATTAGATTAAAGAATATTTAATACATAAAAAATGGAAAAGCAAACCCAGAACATAGAACAGTACAGCACACAATCTTGCCCTGCACACCGTACATAATGTTGAAGATGATGCCAAGACCAGCTTTATACCTACCTGCACATAATCCATATCCCATAATTTCCCCGATATATTTAAGGCAGAGATAGAAAGATTCTTGATTGGTACGGGTGCCAGGGGTTATGGGGAGAAGGCAGGAGAATGGAGTTGCGCGGGAAAGATAGATCAACTATGATTGAATGGCAGAGTAGACTTGATGGGCCGAATGGGCTAATTCTGCTCCTAGACCTTATGGACATGCGTCTATCCAAAAGCCTCTTAAAAATCTTAAAACAATTTCAAAATTCTCAGTCAAGATACATTCCACTGAGAAACCAAAGACATGGTTTTGAGCGATTTTCCATTGGCTATCTATTGGTTCTGGGTCAAAAGAAGAAGGGTAAGGCCCCACTCAGAAACGTAGGAAGCTTGGCAATTGAGTGCCCTGCAATAACTTGCACAAGATAAAGGATTGATAAATAGAGGGAAAACGTATTGGTGTAAACTAGCCAGAAGTATAGAAACAGATTGCAAGAGACTACAAATATGGGGGGGAAAAGATTAGCAAAGTCCTTCGATCTCCAGGTAAGTAAAATGATAAAGGAAAATAAGTAGGTACACAAAAAAGCTGGACAAACTCAGCGGGTGCAGCAACATCTATGGAGCGAAGGAAAAAGGCAACGTTTCGGGCCGAAACCCTTCCCGAAAGGTTGCCTTTCTCCAGCTTTTTTGTGTACCTTCGATTTTCCAGCATCTGCAGTTCCTTCTTAAACAAGGAAAATAAGTATCCTGGGACAATTTTAGATTAAAATATTTTGTATCAGTTTTCATATTAGCAAGCAGTGACAATTATAATAATGCTGGTTTCAAATGTTTGGGCGGCACAGTGGTGCAGCGGTAGATTTGCTGCCAAACAGCTTCAGAGACCTGGGTGTGACCCTGACTATGGGTGCTGTCTGTATGGGGTTTGTACAATCTCCTGTGGCCACGGGTTTTCTACAGTTGCTCCAGTTTCCTGGAGGTGGGTTTATTCTGTGCTGCCCCATAGCTGCATCTCGAAACTAAGAGCTAATGTTCCATTGCATTACTGGAAAGGTGCAGAGGTGCCAATGACTAGATTGGGGGGGGACACCAGCGTTATTGGTGTATCTGGATTTATTATTGCCATGGCCATGAGAGGGGTAATTGGAGAAGGTTTGGGATGAGTGGGAAGAACAAGCTGAGAGTCACAGAGTCATAGAGAGATACAGTGGGGAAACAGGCCCTTCAGCCCAACTTGCCCACACGGGCCAACATGTCCCAGGGACACTAGTCCCACCTGCCCGCCATATCCACCTATCATATCCATATACCTGTCTAACTGGGATGGCCCCAGCCTCAACCACCTCCTCTGGTCCATACACCCACCATCCTTTGTATGAAAAAGTCACCTCTCAGATTCCTATTAAATCTTTTCCCCATCGCCTTAATCCTAAGTCTTCTGGTCCTCCATTCACCTACTCTAGGCAAGAGACTGTCTGTCTACCCGATCTATTCCTCTAATGATGTTATACACATATATAAGATCACCCCTCATCCTCCTGCGCTCCAACTCCATGCAGGAGGCTGGAGTCCCAGCCTACTCAACCTCTGCCTATATCTCAGACACTCTAGTCCTGCCAACATCCTGGTAAATCTTCTCTGTACTCTTTCCAGCTTGACAACATTGTTTCTATAACACAGTGCCCAGAACTGAACACAATACTTTCTCCACTAAGTTGCATTGAAGAGTGGGGTCAGGGAATTGTTCATTTTTGGCAGACATTGCCTGCCGTGCTGGCTTTGCACTTCCTTACAGTGGATCTTCCAGCAGTAACTCAGTGCCCAAAGCAGATCCTATTTGAACGATGACTTCTGTTTGTAAGTCCCGCAGAGGCACTTTGACGGCCAGTTAAGTAACACCTCTGACCTTGTCATGTCCTTGACTGTTTGTGAACATTACACACAATTTCAAACATTTAAAAATACCGGAGAATGCTCATAAATAGCCAAATACATTCAAATAAATACATTCATTTCCAACAAATGAAAATGAGCTGAGACTTATCTCCGTCCGTAACAGGAGTTACACTGTTTTTTAAAGATCAAGTCACCGATTTAATTTAGGGCGCAGCTGTAGAGTTGCTGCCTTACAGAGACCCTGAGACAGGGGTGCTGTCGGTACGAAGTTTGTACGTTCTCCCTGTGACCGTGTGGGTTTTCTCCGGGATCTCCGGTTTCCTCCCACACTCCAAAGATCAAGTTCAAGTTCAAGTTTGCGTTTATTGTCACTTAACCAACTAAGGTACAGTGAAATTTGAGTGTTTAAGAAAGAACTGCAGATGCTGGAAAATCGAAGGTACACAAAAATGCTGGAGAAACTCAGCGGGTGCAGCAGCATCTATGGAGCGAAGGAAATAGGCAACGTTTCGGGTCGAAACCCTTCTTCAACGTTTCGGGCCGAATCCCCTGTGAAATTTGAGTTGTAGGTTTTAGGTCAATTGCCTTTGGTAGAATTGTAACGTGTGTGTGTGTGTGTGTGTGTGTAGGATAGAGTCAGAGCTGGTCGGCGAGGACTCGGTGGGCTGAAGGGCCTGTTTCCACGCTGTATCTCTAAAGCTGAAAGTAGCCATATTTCTGAATGCAAAAGCTGAGCAAAGTTAATGCTCCACTGGTTAACTCTGTGAAAATACAATGTTTGAAAGCAGCTGGCCCTTTGCAGGCAAGGACTATTCAGGAAATTCCACATGAAATTTCAGATCCTCCTAACTTTTCTTAAGAAAACACTTTTATTTAGTTTAGTTTAGTTTAGAGATCCAGTGCAGAAACAGGCCCTTCTGTCCACCGAGTCCTTGCCGACCAGCAACCCCCATAAACTAACACTTTCCTACACACATCAGGGCCAATTTACAAACTTTGTCGACCGCAATCCTGACTATGGGTGCTGTTTGTATGGAGAACGTTCAAACTCCATACAAACAGCACCCGTAGTCAGGATTGAACCCGGGTCTCTGGCGCTGTAAGGCAGCAACTCCACCGCTGCGCCCTTTCAAATTGTCTACCAGTGCAAAGTTATAAAACAAGTTGCTTTGAATCTCCTGCCTTCACTATTAATTTTAGGCCACAAATTGACATCATATTTTTACTTTGCAAGGGAAGAGTTACACAAATAACAAGCAGGAGTAAGCCACCCGGCCCCTCAAACCTGCCCTGCCTATCAATATGATCATACATATTGGACTGCCCCAACCTTACCACATACTCCATGCCTGGTTCCCATAAGCCTCAATTCCCACCATCTTTCAAACTTGTATCTATTTCCTCTAGCGATCTCGGCTTTGTGAGAGACATCGGGGCAGGTAAGTCAATTGGCCGCTTACTGTAAATTGCCCAGTGTATATGTGAGTATTAGATTCAGTAAATGGATGATTGATAGTTGGCACAGATTTGGCGGGACGGAGGGCCTGTTTCCATGCTGTTTGACAATAACTGCCTGTGATGAGGAGAATTAGAATCACTCTGTGCCATCTCCATGGATAAGGCAGAGATAGATAGATTCTTGATCAGTGCGGGTGTCAGAAGTTAAGGGGAAAAGGCAGGAGAATGGGGTTAGGAGGGAGAGATAGATCAGCCATGATTGAATGGCGGAGTCGACTTGATGGGCAGAATGGCCTAATTCTACTGCTATCACTTATGACCTTATGACAGTGCAAGAACTGCACGGAGACCAAATGTGAATGTGTTGACCGATTATGCCCAACATAATCAAGAACAAAGTTGCTGATACAATGAAACACAATGAACATGAAGTCTCACCTCCCGCTCCCTTCCCCTACCTCCCCCTCTCCTCCTTCCCTCCCCTCTCTCTTCCTTCCCCAACTCCCTCCCTCTTCCCCTTCTCTCCTCCTCCCTTCCTTCCCTCTCCCTCCAACCCCCATCCCCTCCTTCCCTTTCCTTTCCCACCCCTCTCCCTCTTCTTCCCCTATTTCACTCTCCCTTCCCCTCTCCGTCCCTCACCCTTCCCCCACTGTTTCCTCCGTCCCCCTCTTCCTTCCCCTCATTCCCTCCCCTCCACCCCCTTTCCTTCCCTCCCCCCTTCGCCCAACCTCCCACTTTTTCCTCCCTCCCTCCCTCCTTCCTTCCCCTCCCCATCTCTTCCGTGCTTTACCATTGGCCAGGCAGCAGCAGCAGCAGCAGCGGGCGGTATAGGCAGGGCAGGCTGGCCGCCTCAGGTAATGTGATACACGGGAGCCGCGCCGCACCAACGCCCACTCTCCCCACTGCTCCCTGGCTCCTAGGAACCGCCGGCCGCCCGCCCGCCCTCTCCACCGACTCCCAGCTCAGGTAAAACACCAACTTGGCAGCGCAGCAAAACTCTATGCGTCCATTCTCTCTCTTTTTCATTTGGAGTCCAAAACACAAAGTGCTGGAGGAACTCAGCGGGTCAGGCAGCATCTGTGGAGGGAATGGAGAGACCAGGGACTGGACCCTTCCATTGACTCTGGGCAATACGAGCAACGGAGAAACTGTATCATAGAGTCTGAGGAAGGGTCAAGACTCGAGATGTCTACCTATCCATGTTCTCCAGAGATGCTGCCTGACCCGCTGAGTTGCTCCGACTCGCTGTGTCTCTTTTTAAATTATTTTGTTTGAAGTTTGTTTCATGTTTCTTTCGCGCGAAGAACTGTTCCATGGAACATCATCAATGAAGAATTGGTATTGAGAACAGACACAAAGCTCTGGAGTAACTCAGCGGCTCAGGCAGTATATCTGGAGAAAGAGAATAGGTGATGTTTCGGGTCGGGGACTACCCATTGCTCCAGAGATGCTGCCTGGCCCACTCAGTTACTCCAGCGTTTTGTGTTTTGCTCAAGATTCCAGCATCTCCGGTTCCTTGTGGCTTATTTTTGAAGTAATTGAGTTTATTATTTCGCCCGTGTCGTTGCATGGATCAATTCATGAGCTTAATGATAGACACAAAAAGCTGGAGTAAACTCAGCGGGTCAGACAGCATCTCTGATCTCACGGTTGCCAAACACTGTAAGATCATGAGCCTTATGGATTCATCTGCAGAAAGGTTTTGCCCTGCATGCCGAGCCCACTAATTTGATTTAACATTGCAACAATCTCATCTGTTTCAATCTGAACAAGGGTCTCGATCGAAACTTCACCCATTCCTTCTTAGAGATGATGTCTGACCTGCGGGGTTACTCCTGCATTTTTCCAATCTCGTCCAGAACAAGGGGTCACCGTTTAAGGATAAGGGGGAAATCTTTTAGGACCGAGATGAGGAAAACATTTTTCACACAGAGAGTGGTGAATCTCTGGAATTCTCTGCCAAAAAAAGGTAGTTGAGGCCAGTTCATTGGCTATATTTAAGAGGGAGTTAGATGTGGCCCTTGTGGCTAAAGGGGTCAGGGGGTATGGAGAGAAGGCGGGTACAGGATACTGAGTTGGATGATCAGCATGATCATATTGAATGGCGGTGCAGGCTCGAAGGGCCGAATGGCCTACTCCTGCACCTATTTTCTATGTTTCTATGTTTCATATTCCTGTAGTACTTAGCGTCAGGAGAGAACTTGCTTTAGCGAACGCCCTGACAGGGCTGCCACAACGTTTTGGTTTATAACGAAGATAGACACAAAAAAGCTGGAGTAACTCAGCGGGTCAGGCAGCATCTCTGGAGACATGGAATAGGTGACATTTCGGGTCGAGACCCATCTTCGGACCTTCTTCAGACATCCCCAGAGATTCCGCCCGACCGGCTGAGTTACTCCAGCTTTTGATGTTTATGTTCAGTCACAACTTCTGCCTCGTGTTTCGATTGACTTTTGACAATTCTGATCGGCGGTCGTTTTTAGTAAGATGCCCTTCAGTCCGAAAAGCCGAGAAACCAGCTCCAAAAAGGCTCGCGGGAATCTAAAGCTTTTTTTTTTATAGGAGACACGAGGAACTGCAGATGCTAGTTAACAAATAAAAGCCCACAAAATGCTGGAGTAACGCAGCTGATCAGACAGCATCTAGCAAAGCGTTGGGCTAACTCTGAAGAAGGGTCTCAACCCGAAACGTGACTTATCCATGTTCACTGGGCACGGGGTATTGATTGGGGACGATCAGCCATGATCACAATGAATGGCGGTGCTGGCCCGAAGGGCCGAATGGCCTTCTCCTGCACCTGTTTTCTATGTTTCTATGCTGCCTGACCCGCTGAGTTACTCCAGTACTTTGTGTCTCCTTTTCAAAATAATTTAGTTTGAAGTTTGATTTTCGTTCTTTCGCGAGTTTTCTGTCGCAAACTGTTCCATCGAGCATCACCAACGAAGAATTGGTATTGAAGATGGACACTAAGCACTGGGGTATATCAGGCAGCATCTTTGGGGACCATGGACCCTTCAGTATAAACCAGCATCTGCAGTTACTTCCTGCACAAGAATTCTCCTTCCATTCCCACACTAACCTTTCTGACCTTGGTCTCCTCCATTGTCAGAGTGAGGCTAAACGCAAATTGGAGGAACAGCATCTGATATTTCGTTTGGGCAGCTTACAGTCCAGTTGCATACATCTTGATTTCTCTCACTTCAATTGACCCTGGCATTCCCTCTCTCTCTATCCCTCCCCCGCCCAAGTCGCACCAGCTTCTCGTTTTCACCCAACAAACAGCTAATAACTGCCTGATTCCTTTGTCATCGTTACTTTTTTGCAAACCTTTAATTCATTTTTTTATCTCTCTACATCATCGTCTATATTTCTCGTTTCCCTTATCCCTGACTAGTCTGAAGAAGGGTCTCGACTCGAAACGTCACCCATTCCTTCTCTCCAGAGATGCTACCCGTCCCCCTGAGTTACTCCAGCATTTTGTGTCTATCTTCGATTTAAACCAGCATCTGCAGTTCCTTCCAACACACTGACATGTACCTTGTATCTTTACAGAGAATTCACGTCTCACAACGAACCCGGTTGTGGATTTGTGAACGGAGTTCTTTGGTGGCAAAAAAAAAACCCAAGATAAGTAAAACGCGAAGGACGTTTTCGATCTTGCTTTCACAAGCAAAAGGCGCCGCGGCAGGATGTTGAAAGGATCAGAACACTGTTTTTCAAATCCAGACTACAGCTCAGCGCACGAAGCGACTATCTCTTGGGATATAAATGACCCAAAATTACCTCAGGTGAGAGAAACAGTTCCTCGGGGCAATGTGTACCCGCCTGCTTTATAAAGCAAGCCTGAAGAAGGGCACCGACCCGAAACGTCGCCTATCCATGTTCTCCAGAGATGCTGCCTGACCCACTGAGTTACTCCAGCACTTTGTGTCCTTTTGTTTTATAAACTCCTCGGCTCCAAACACACCCGTCCTTCGATAAAGGTCTTTCTCTCTCTCACACACACACATGCACACACATACACAAAACAGCTAAATCTTGGGGATATTCACAAATTAACGAATATTTGTTTGATTTGCGTCGCTGAAATCTTTCAACCACAATTTTAATTTCCAAAACCTTTTGATTTTATCCCATTAACAATTTCCAGCGTCATTCGATTTAGAAAGTGAATCTGAAGAAGGGTCTCGACCCGAAACGTCACCCATTCCTTCTCTCCAGAGATGCTACCTGTCCCACCGAGTTACTCCAGCATTTTGTGTCTATCTTCAGTGTTAAAATAACCATTCTAAATTTCAGGTAGTGTTATACAAACAGCGAGAACAGGAACATTTAAAAAGAAAACACATTAATACTTGATTTGCAACACCGCTAAATTACATTTGTGATAGTTTTAGATAGACACAGAAAGCGGGACAGGCAGCATCTCTGGAGAGAAGGAATAGGTGACGTTTCGGGTCGAGACCCTTCTTTAGGCTGAGAGTCAAGGGATTGGGAAATGAGGGGGCTGCTTTTTAGTAATGGATTTATTTAGGATAACTATTTCCATCTTATGTCCTCATCTGCACATATTTACACGGTCAATGCAAACCGCGCTTGATGTTTTACCGCGTTTTCCCGCTGTGCAAAGCGACAGTTAGAGAAAAATGCATTTGTCTCAAATGCACAATCTGTTTAATTTGAAGAATCAGAAGTTTATAACTGTCAAATGCATCGGGAGCCGGAACAGATAAATTCTTACTTGCTGCAGCTTTGCAGGCAAATTAACGCAACCACAATAATGTATCCGACACTCATATGACCAAGGCAGTGCAAACCCAGTAGTACAACCTTAGTGAAGCGAAGTCTTCTTGTACAAGAATTCTCCTTCCCATTCCCACACTGACCTCGCTTCCAAAAGCTGCAATCCACTCAGGGTTAGTTAGAGATACAGTGCGGAAACAGGCCCATCGGAAACAGGCCACTGAGTCCTCACCGACCAGCCATCCCCGCACACGAACACTATCCTACACACACTAGGGACTATTTACATTTATATCAAGCACATTAACCTACAAACCTGTACGTCTTTGGCGTGTGGGAGGAAACCGAGGATCTCGGCGAAAACTCACGCAAGTCACAGGTAGAACATGTAAACTCCGTACAGACAGCACCCGTAGTCAGGATCAAACCCGGGTCTCTGGCGCTGTAAGGCAGCAACTCTCTCTATCGCTGGTACCGCCCGGTCTAATAGTTTAGGTTTAGTTTGACTTTAGTGTAGTTTCGTTAAGTTGAGTTTAGTTTGGGAAGGAACTGCAGATAGATACTGGTTTACACCAAAGATATACACTGAAGAAGGGTCTCGACCCATTCCATCTCTCCAATAACGCTGCTTGGCCCTGAGTTACTCCAGCCCTTGTATCTAACATTTAATTTAGTTTAGTTTAGAGATACTGCATAGAAACAAGCCCTTCAGCCCACCGAGTCCACCCGTTAAGATTAGAATCTCCAGCTCTTTCTTTCACACGCACGTCTCTGGGATGTGGGGGGAATCAACATCGCCCAGAGAACACGCTGGAAAAGCTGGAGAAGCCTAGTCGTATCTGGCGTATTTTACACAGCGGCTGCAGCACTGAGTTAAACCGCACAAATGACAGCCGAGAATGCGGTAGGAATGAATAGCGAGGCATTCCACACCTGCCCGCACTGCGGGGCAGTGTCAAGGGCAGCGGGCATCGCTTGTTGTTGACACGCCTCAGGTAACATAGAAACATAGACAATAGGTGCAGGAGTAGGCCATTCAGCCCTTCGAGCCAGCACCGCCATTCAATGTGGTCATGGCTGATCGATCATCCTAAATCAGAACCCCGTTCCTGCCTTCTCCCCATATCCCTTGATTCCGTTGGCCCTAAGAGCTCCAACTCTTTTAAATGCATCCAGTGAATTGGCCTCCACTGGCTTCTGAGGCAGAGAATTACACAAATTCACAACTCTCTGGGTGAATTTATTTTTCCTCATCTCAGTTCTAAATGGCTTATTCCTTATTCTTAAACTGTAGCCCCCATTTCTGGACTTCTGGGCATTGGGAAACATGTTTCCTGCATCTAGCTTGTACAATCCATTAATAATTGTATATGTTTCTATAAGATACCCTCTCATCCTTCCAAATTCAAGTGAATACAAGCCCAGTCGCTCCATTCTTTCATCATATGTCAGGCCCGCCATCCTGGGAATTACTCTCCTGAACCTACGCTGCACTCCCTCAATAGCAAGAATGTCCTTCCTCAATTTAGACTGCTCAATCTGGCTGGATTGAGAAGGATCCCAACTCAAAACATCACCTATCCATATTCTCCAGGGATGCTGACTGGCCCCTTGAGTTACCCTAGCACTTCGTATCTTCTTTGTAATGTAAGTCAGCATCTGTAATAGTAAAAGGGCTGGATAGAGTGGAGAGGATGTTTCCACTAGTGGGAGAGTCAAGGACAGAGGGCACAGACTCAGGGTAAAAGGGTGTACCTTTAGGAAGGAGACGAGGAGGAATTTGTTTAGTGATGGGGTGGTGAATCTGTGGAATTCATTGGCACTGATGGCTGTGGAAGTCACGTCAGTGGGTATTTTTAAGGCAGCGATTGACAGATTCTTGATTAGTGTCAGGGGTTATGGGGAGAAGGCAGGAGAATGGGGTTAGGAAGGAAAGATAGATCAGCCATGATTGAATGAATGAATAGACTCAATGGGCAGAATGGCCTAATTCTGCTCCTAGAGTTTATGAACATCTGTAGTTTCTTGTTTCTATATCAAGGGGATCATTAGCTACAATGCTCCAAGGTTGTGCAAGATCATTTTCAGAAAGATTGTTTTTATTTGTCCTGTCTGTATTATCGAGTCACTGGTGATTCACCACCTATCCATGTTACCCAGTGATGCTGTCTGGCCCACTGAGTTACTGCAGTGCTTGGTGTTGCTTTTTTGAATTAGTGTAAATGGGTGGGTGTGAAGGTGTGTTTCCTTGATGTATATCTCTGGAACTCTCTGACTCTGAAGACACACTATTTCCTCAAAAAACATTTTCCATTGATAGGATAATCCTAAAGAACAATAAAGGCAAACATAATAATACTGATTAGCTATATCAGTTCCCTTTGATAAAGACACTGCTATGAACCACGGTTTTTGTTCTCGAATAAGGAAAGAGGACTGGGATACAAAATGAACACGTTATCATTGATACAATATGAAGATAAAAGCCCAGTGTCTGAAATCATTAGATTAATTTTGTATTGCAATGTACAGTGAATACTTCAAATACAGTAAAGTTATAGAGAGATAACTTCAATAAGGTGTTTAATATAATAGAAACATAGAAACATAGAAAATAGGTGCAGGAGTAGGCCATTCGGCCCTTCGAGCCTGCAGCGCCATTCAATATGATCGTGGCTGAAATCAAAAATATTTCCTCAAAATAAATGTAATGTTATTAAACACCTTATTAAAGCCAGCTCTATAATTTACAATAACATTAGCATTCCTCATCCCTCTAACAGCAAAAACAATACCACTTTGAGCCAGACATGCAGATTGGTAAATTAATTGGCCAGTGTGAATTGCCGCTAATGTGTAAGTGAGGGAACAGTTGGTGGGATTGGGACCAGTAAAGGATTAGTGTTCATACAAAGAACTGCATATGCTGGTTTACAAAACGCTGGAGTAACTCAGCGGGTCAGGCAGCATCTCTGGAGAGCATGGACAGATGATGTTTCGAATCGTGATACATCACCTATCCATGTTCTCCAGAGATGCTGTCTGGCCCGCTGAGTTACTCCAGCGCTTTGTATCTTTTTTTTAGAATTAGTGTAAATGGGTGGGTGTGAAGGACCTGTTTCCCTGATGTATATCTCTGGAGCTCTCTACCTCGAAGACACATTACTTCCCCTAAACATTTTCCATTGATAGCTTAACGGTAAAGAACAATAAAGGTAAACATAATAATACTGATTAGCAATATCAGTTCCCTTTGATAAAGACACTGCTATGAACCACAGCGTTTGTTCTCAAATAAGGCAAGGGAGCTGGGATACAAATGGACACGTTATCATTGATTAGATATGAAGATAAAAGCCCGGTGTCTGAAAACATAAGGTTGATTTTGTATTGCAATGTACAGTGAATACTTTAGAAAAGTTTTTCATCAAAACAAAATTGAATAATATTAAACATCTTAATGATCTTTGCCACATAACATTTTGCATCTTTTGACACACTACTATGTTGATAATAAGGTTCTTCAACGTGAGATTATATAGTTTTTCCAGTTATGAGTTAATACACAGCGCTGGAGACCGAGGTTTGATCCTGACCTCGAGTGCTGTCTGTGTGGAGTCTGTACGTTCTCCCTGTGACTGCATAGGGTTATTTCTAGTGCTCCAGTTTCCTCCCACATCCCTCAAGACAATCGAGGGTGGCACGGTGGCGCAGCGGTAGAGTTGCTGCCTCACGGGGCCAGAGACCCGGGTTCGATCCTGACTAAGTGTGCTGTCTGCATGGAGTTTGTCTGTTCTCCCCGTGACCCCGTGGGTTTTCTCTGGGTGCTCCTGTTTCTTCCCACACTTCAAAAATGTAATTGGCTTTGGTACAATTGTAAATTGTCCCTAGTGTGTAGGATAGTGTTAATGTGCAGGGATTGCTGGTCGGCACTGACTCGGTGGGCCGAAGAGCCTCTCTCTGCACTGTAAACTAATGTAAACTAAACCAAAATAAACGAAAATAAACTAAAATAAATGAGTAGATTTATAGGTTAATTGGCCTTAGCAAATTGTCCCTAGTGTATAGGAAGTGGATGAGAAAGTGGGACAACATAGAACTAGTGTGAATGGGTGATTGATGGGCGATTGAGGGCCTGTTTCCGTGCCAGATCTCTAAACTGAACATTGTTAAAGTCAACATAAACAAAAGTGAATCAATCTGGTTGATTTTGGCAAAATTAGCAACATTATTATGACATATTCTTTAAAGGAAGTTGCTTAAATCAGTCCAGATAGACACACAGTGCTGGAGTAACTCAGTGGGCAAGGCAGCATCTCTGGAGAACATGGATAGGTGACATTTTGGGTCGAGACCCTTCTTTAGACTCCAGACCATGAGTGAAATTTCAAAGGTCATTATTTAAAAAAAAATGTGATTGTTAATTTCTCTTGGCAGGATGTGCGTCAATTAGACAGTTTCCAGGAATGGACGGATTCCTACGTGAAGTTCATTTATTGCGTGGACGATAAGAATGCGCAGAGGCATCAGAGTGGATGGGCGATGAGGAACACCAACAATCACAACTGTCACATCCTGAAGAAATCCTGCCTTGGAGTCATGGTTTGCACCAACGACTGCTCACTGCCCGATGGAAAAAAGATCTATCAGAGACCCGCCATATGTGACAAGGCACGACAGAAGCAGCAAAGTGAGTAACATCTTCGCATCGAGGCACAAGGTGCTTGTTCACACGAAAAAAAGATGCAAAGTGGTGGTAACGCAGTGGGTCAGGCAGCATCTCTGGAGAACATCGAGCAGTGAAAGGCCTGGATAGAGTGAATGTGGAGAGGACATTTCCAATACTGAGAGAGTCTAGGAGCAGAGGCCACAGCCTCAAAATAAAAGGACGTACCTCTAGAAAGGAGATGAGGAGGAAATTATTTAGCAGAGGCTGGTGAATCTGTGGAATCCATTGCCACACACAATAGTGGTAAAACCATTGGGAATTTTTAAGGTGGAGATTGACAAATTCTTGATTAGTAAGGATTATGCGGAGAAGGCAGGAGAATGGGGTAAGAAGGAAAGATAGATCAGCTATGATTGAATGACAGAGTAAAATCGATTGGCGAAATGGCCGAATTCTATTCCTTTGACATAAACCTATGAACCTGGATAGGTGACGTTTCCTGACTTGAAACATCACCTATCATTGTTCTCTAGAAATGCTACCTGACCCACTGAGTTACTCCGACACTTTTGTGTGTGTCTTTTTAACATCTTATCATTTGCTTTCTTATCCATGTACGGGAAAATATCCATTGGAAAAGTGGTGATAAACGTGTAATTCTGCAATTCACTCATTTCAAATCAGTCATCGATAGTCAAACAATGTGGGAACAGGCCCCAACTTACCCACGCCAACCAACATGACCCATCTACACTAGTCCCACCTGCCTGCATTTGGCCTATATCCCTAAACCTGGTCTATCCATGTATCTGTCCAATTGCTTCTTAAACATCCCTGCCTCAACTACCTCCCCCGGCAGCTCGATTCATACACCCGCCATCCTTGGTGTGAAAAAGTTACCACTCAGATTCCTATTAAAAAAACATAATTTTTTTTTTTTAATTATCTGCAAATTAAATTTATAAAATTGAGTTCTATCTATGTTTGTTGTATCAAAATATACCAGAGATACTGGAGTGGTGAGAACTTTCTATAGGAAGAAACAGGTGAGATGAATTATTTTAGTTAGGTATACAGCGCGGAAACAGGCCCTTCGGCCCACTGAGTCCGTGCCGACCAGCTATCCCCATACACCAACATTAAACTTTCAAAACCTAAAGGCTTTTGTAAATTTTAGGATGGATGGTAGTTAATTTTGTATAAAATGTCGGTAGTGCCATAACCAAACAATATTGATAGTTTTGCGACCCCTGTTGTAGAAAAAACATTTAACAGTCGTCATGTAGATCAGACGTTACCAGGATTAAGAAACTTGCTATTCTAATTATTTGTGAATACAGAAAATTTTGTTTTGTTGAATAATGAATGAATGAATGTTTGATCTGAAGTCAAAGATATTGTCCCATGATCATGAAGGGAAATTAAATATATTTATTTTGAGAATTAGATTTAATGGAAACAAGATAGTCAGTTTAATGTGGAAACAAGGAACTTCAGATGCTGGTTTCCAAAAAAAAATGACACAAAGTGGTGGAGCAACTCAGCTGGTCAGGCAATTGCTTATTTTGGTTTAGTTAACGTTATTATTGTCACGTGTACAGAGGTACAGTGAAAAGCTTTTCTGTTGCGTGCTAACCAGTCAGTGAAAAGGCAACACATGATTACAATCGAGCCATCCACAGTGTTCAGATACAGGATAAATGGTGTAACGTTTAGTGCAAGGTAAAGTGTAGTAAAGCCTGATTAAAAGTCCACCTCTGGAGAACATGGATTTGTGACGTTTTCCGACCAGAAATGCCACCTATCCATGTTCTCCAGAGATACTACCCGACCTGTTGAGTTACTCCAGCACTTTGCGTGCTTTAAAAAAAATCTTATGGTGGGGCAACTCAGCTGGTCGTGCATTATCTTAGTTCAGTTCAGTTTAGTTTATTATTGTCACATGTACTGAGGTACAGTGACAAGCATTTCTGTGTCAAGAGTCAAGAGTGTTTTAATGTCATATGTCCCAGATAGAACAATGAAATTCTTACTTGCTGCAGCACAACAGAATATGCAATCATAATAAATAATATAACAAAAACTCTGAAAAACCCAATAACAGTGCAATAATAATAATAATAGTCTATTGTAGTTCATAGCTTATTTGTTGTAGTGTTTAATAGCCTGATGGCTGTAGGGAAGAAGCTGTTCCTGAACCTGGATGTTACAGTTCTCAGGCTCCTGTACCTTCTTCCCGATGGCAGTGGTGAGATGAGTGTGTGGCCAGGTTGATGTGGGTCTCTAATGATGTTCGCTGCCTTTTTGAGGCAGCGACTCCGATAAATGCCTTCGATGGTGTGGATGTCAGAGCCGGAGATGGACTGGGCAGTGTTCACAACTTTTTGCAGTCTTTTCTGCTCCTGGACGTTCAAGTTGCCGAACCAGGCCACGATGCAACCAGTCAGTATGCTCTCTACCGTGCACCTGTAGAAGTTCAAGAGACATCCTCTTTGACATACCGACACTCCGTAATCTTTACGTAATGCTAACCAGTCAGCGAAAATTATGATTACAATCGAGCCGTCTACAGTGTACGGGTACAGAATAAAGGGAACAATGTTTAGTGCAAGATAAAGTCCCTGTAAGGTCCAATTAAAAGTCCGCCTCGGAGAACATGTATTTATGGCCTTTCCAGACCATCTCTCCATGTTCTCCAGAGATGCTACATCACCCGCTGAGTTCCTCCAGTACTTTGGATGCTTTTGTTTTTAGCATGTTATCATCAATTTTCTTATCCATGTTCGGGGAAATACCATTGAGAATGCTGCTAATATTGTGTTTCTATAGTTCACTAATTCAGCAGTGATTTCATCAGATGTTATCAGGATTGGAGAATTATTATTTTAATTGTTTGTGACTTCAGAAATTTTGGGATTTTGTTGAACATGAATTAATATCATTCTTTTTTTTCAAAATGGTTGATCTGGAAGGCAAGGAAATTGTCCCATGGTCATGAAGGAAATTGCAATTGTTTTCTTATCAGGGCGGCAGGGTGGTGCAGCTGTAGAGTTGATGCCTTACAGCGCTTGCAGCGCCGGAGACCTGGGTTCGATCCCAACTACAGGTGCTGTCTGTACAGAGTTTGTACGTTCTCTCCATGATCGCGTGGGTTTTCTCAGAGATCTTCGGTTTCCTCCCACACTCCAAAGACATGCAGGTTTGGAGGTTAATTGGCTTGGTATACGTGTAAATTGTCCCTAGTGTGTGTAGGATGGTGAAAGTGAGCGGGAATTACTGTTCAGTGCGGTCTCGGTGGGCGATACTCTGTTTCCACGCTGTATCTCTAGACTAATCTAAACTAAAGAATAAAGGAGATTTAATGGAAACAAGTTATAGTAGATTTAATGTAGAAACGAGGAACTGCAGATGGTGTACAATGTGCTGGATAACTCAAAGTGCTGGAGAACATTGATAGATGACATTTCGGGTTGGCACCCTTTATACTGATTAATAGGGGGTAGGTGGGGGTGGTGGTGGGAGTGGGGAGAAAGCAGGAAGAGAGGAGGGGCAGTACAAAGTCTGGCAAGTGATCGGTGGAGACAGGTGGGGCGGATTGATAGGCAGATGGTTGAACAAAGGCCAGAGATGTAAAGATAGGTGTGATACAAAAGGATTGATGACGTGAATTGCGAAGCTGGAGGAAGGAATCTTCTTTCTTTCTTCCTCCCTCCCAACAATTAGTCTGAAGAAGGATCCTGATCCAAAAAATGTAGGATTAGTGTAAAAAGGCGGTTAATGACTGGCGTTGAACCAATGTCCCGAAGGGCCTGTTTCCATGCTCCTTGATTCTATGACTCGTATAGAAGTCACTTGCAAAGAAACTTGCACTTTGTTTTTCTAAAACCTGTCAGTTTTGTTTTACTTTTGTACGCCTACACCACCAAGGAGTGAACAATATGAACACTGCCACAGTCAAGGATGAATGAAAATTTGAATATTAAACTTATGTGCAAAACGCTTTTGCCTTGATAAAAATTGCTCAACGTTTAACTTGTATTACTTTAGCAAAAGGAGAGCTCATGCTGATGGAGATAGGGTCAACATGGAAGACATTTAACTTTGAATTTAGTTTATTGTCACGTGTACCGAGGTACAGTGTAAAGCTTATGCTGCGTGCTAAACCAGGGCTGCCAACATTGGGTGAGAGTTGAGAGTGAGAAATAGCGAGGGAGCGTACCGACCGGGATGGGGGGGGGGGAGGGGGGGGGGGCTTTTGCATTTTTCAGCTTCAAGTTGCGCAATCTGGTGCATGCTGTAGTGAATCTTTTAACCTACACTGGAATGCAACATTTATGCTTCAAATCGGATTAGGTATGAATAAGGTTAGGCTAAATTACATTCCTAATTACATTCCACAGTAGAGCCAGGCTCTGATCAACAGGTGCAGCACATGAATGACCCTAGTATATTCATGTATGGAAATCAGATTATAATTCATGCTGTTATGCATATATATATATAGAGAGAAACAAAACATAGAAACAAGGCAAGAGGAATCGGACTTCCATCACTGTTCTGCACAAATAAATCAATCAACCTTACCCTTTGACTATAGACACAAGATGAAAATAATGCCGCATATTCAACCGTATTTGGTTCAATGAAATTAAGATATATATATATATGTAAAACACATATATGTTTCCATATATATAAACATATATATGGAAACACGCCCTCCGGCCCACCAAGTCCACACCGACCAGCAATCTACCATACACCAGTTGTATCCTACATGCCTGGGAGAATTTACAGAAGCCAATTAACATACAAACCTGCACTTCTTTCGGATGTGGGAGAAATGTGCAGTGAAATGAAAAGTGGCAATGCCTGCCTATTGTGCAAAAAAAACTACAAAACAGGATAGAACGGAATCAATAATTACATAATTGTGAGAAAAAAAACAACAATTTTAAAAAGACACCACACAACAGTAAATTGGACAGTAAGTTAGTCCCTGGTGAGGTAAAAGTTTACAGTCCTAATGGCCTCTGGGAACAAACTCCTTCTCATCCTCTCTGTTTTCACAGAATGACAGTGGAGTTAGCCTGACCGTAGCAGCTGGAACAGTCTGTTGCTGGGGTGGAAGGGGTTCCCCATTATGTTGCTGGCTCTGGATCTGCACCTCCTGTTGTATAGGTCCTGCAGGGGAGCGAGTGTAGTTCCCATAGCGCGTTCGGCCAAACGCACTACTCTCTGCAGAGCCTTCCTGTCCTGGGCAGAGCAGTTCCCAAACCAAATTGTGATGTTTCTGGACAAGGTGCTTTCTACAGCCACTGAGTAGAAGCACTGGAGAATTCTCAGAGAGACTGAATTTCCTCAGCTGCCTGAGGTGGTAAAGGCGCTGCCTTGCCTTACTCACCAGTGCTGCAGCGTGTGATGTCCATGTCAGATCCTCTGAGATGTGGACTCCCAGATATTTAAAACAGCTCACCCTATCCACAGTGTCTCCATTTATCTTCAATGGTGTGTACATCCTCGGATGTTGTGCCCTCCTAAAGTCCACGATCAGCTCCTTCGTTCTTTTGACATTCAAGAGGAGGCTGATGTCCTGACACCAGAGTGCTAGACCAGCCACCTCCTCCCGGTAGGCCCTCTCATTATTTTCAGTGACCAGGCCCACCACCACAGATTCATCAGCAAACTTGATTATAGAGTTGGAGTTGAACCTAGCCACACAGTCATGTGTGTACAGGGAGTACAATAGGGGGCTGAGGACGCAACCCTGGGGCGATCCTGTGCTCAGGGTGAGGGACTTCAATGTATTTCCTCCCATCTTGACTGCCTGGGGCCTGGCGGTGAGAAAGTCCAGTACCCAGCCCCAATTCCAGCAGCTTTTCAGCAAGTCTGGTGGGGACTATCGTGTCAAAGGCTGAACTGAAATCAATGAACAGCATTCTCACATAGCCCCCCTTCTGGCTGTCAAGGTGAGGGAGGGTGGTGTGCAGAACCTGGGAGACGACATCATCCGTGGATCTGTTCGGATGGTATGCAAACTGCAGTGGGTCCATGGTGCGAGGCGGAAGGCGCAGATGTGGTCCTTGATCAGCCTCTCGAAGCATTTCATGACTACTGAGGGAGGGCCACCGGTCGGTAGTCATTCAAGCAAGCTGGGGAGACATTCTTTGGCACTGGTACAATGGTGGATCTTTTGGCCAGGGAGTGGTGAGCACTGGAGAAAGCTGAGTGGCACAAGACTTTAGTAGTCGCCCAGATATACCATCTGGACCTATAGCTTTCCTCGTGTTCACACGCGTCAGAGCCCTCCTCACATCGTGCTTGGTTACCGAGAATGTGTGCACTTCCCCAGCGGTGAACCTCCCTCCAGCTTCGCTAGCCCACGCACTGGCGCTGTTGTTCTTGATAGCCGGCGAGCTAGGGGCGATGTTCAGGTCATCATCTAGGGAGGTGATGGCACTCCCGGTTGAGGGGGGGCTGCTCTGGTAGTTAGTTATAGTCTGGAGCCCCTGCCAAAGGTGTCTGGTGTCCCGCTGCTCCATCTGTGACTCCATCCTGTCCCTGTACCTCCTTTTTGCGTCCTTCACCGCCCTTCGCAGTCTGTAGGATTCTGCCTTGTAGTCATCCATATTGCCGGATGCCAGGCCGGAGTTTTAAGCAGCGGTACGAGCATTCAAGGCAATGCGAATGGACCTGTCCACCCAAGGTTTTTGATTAGGAAAGATGCTAACCCTTACTGTGGGGACGATGTTATCGGCTAATGTTGCAATGAAGTCTGTGACCGCTTCCGCGAACTCACTGACGTCTCTGGAACTGGTTTGGAACATATTCCTGTTGACATCGCTCAGTGCGTCTTGCAGCATGGCCTCTGAATGGTCAGACCACCGCTTTACTTCACCTCATCCCTGCCACTTCCCATACTATCCGTTGTTTATATTCCAGCAGCAGGAAAATGGCAGCATGGTCAGATTTTCCAAAAAGAGACACCATGCCACCCCATTAAATTATTTTTTCTGTAATATATTTATTATGGTGTCACGTCAATAAAGATGAACACCTGATTCTGATTTCTGGCCTTAGTTGGATAACACACATCTCCAGTCATTGTGTTTTATGGCTGGTTTTCAACCTCTTAAGTCTGAAGGTCTCGACCCAAAACATCACCTATTCTTTACCTCCAGAGATGCTGCCTGTCCTGCTGAGTTATTCCAGCTTTCAGTGTCTACAGTTTATACCAGCACCTGCAGTTCCTTCGTACATTCTTTGTTAAGCAAAACAGGTCCTATTCTCATAATATTATTCACCTCAACTAAGTCTTTTCTTCACCTCCATTGCTGTAGAGAATACAATCCCAGTTATCAGACCTTTCTTCAAAGTGAAAAAAAAAATTCCAGCCTTGCCAATATGTTCATAAATCGCCCCTGGATCCTCTCCTGAGCAATTGCACCCTTTCTACAGTGTGCCATAGTCTTACAGCATGGAAACAGGCCCTTCATCCCAACCTGTCCATGCAGATCAAGATGCTCCATGTAAACTAGTCCCATTTTTCTGCATTTGGCCCATATCCCTTTAAACCTTGTGTGTGCCAGTGTGTGTGTAAGGGTGTGTGTTAGGTTGTGTTAGGTTGTGTGTGCCAGTGTGTGTGTAAGGGTGCGTGTTAGGTTGTGTGTGAGAGTGTGTGCCAGTGTGTGTGTAAGGGTGTGTGTTAGGTTGTGTGTGCCAGTGTGTGTGTAAGGGTGTGTGTTAGGTTGTGTGTGCCAGGGTGTGTGTTAGGTTGTGTGTGCCAGGGTGTGTGTTAGGTTGTGTGTGAGAGTGTGTGTGCCAGTGTGTGTGTAAGGGTGTGTGTTGTGTGTATGCCAGTGTGTGTGTAAGGGTGTGTGTTAGGTTGTGTGTGCCAGTGTGTGTGTAAGGGTGTGTGTTAGGTTGTGTGTGAGAGTGTGTGTCAGTGAAGCGGCGACAACACCCGGAGTGAGCGGAGACTTGGCGATGTCCGGGGAGCATTTCCCTCTCTCACCCCCTCCCCGGGAATGCGGGCCGGCCCAGGTGCTCTGTGGCCAGCTAGGGTCTGGGGAAGGTGAGGGACAGTGACCCCGGGGGTCGGGCATCGGAGCGGAGCCTTAGCCCGAGATTCATCCCCGCGGCTCCGGAGGCGGCACTTACCCGGTCCACTCCTGGCCCCGGGCCGGGGTTCAAACTCCATGTGGTGTGGGACAGAGTGACCGACGGACACAGAGCCGCCGGAGGTGAGGGTGGGAGGTGTGAGCGGTGCTGGGAACCATCACACCATCTGCACGGGAATGTGAATGCAGGCGAGGCAGCATCTATAGAGCGGTAGACAAAAATGCTGGAGAAATGCTTGAGTCTGAAGAAGGGTCAAGCTCAGACATAGATGCTGCCTCACCCGCTGAGTTTCTCCAGCATTTTTATCTACATTGTCATTTTAAATAGTGTGCGATGGACTTAAGCTCGATCTTTACAGGGAACCATATAACCATATAACAATTACAGCACGGAAACAGGCCATCTCGGCCCTACAAGTCCGTGCCGAACACATTTTTTTCCCCTTAGTCCCACCTGCCTGCACTCGTACCATAACTCTCCATTCCCTTCTCATCCATATGCCTATCCAATTTATTTTTAAATGATACCAATGAACCTGCCTCCACCACTTCCACTGGAAGCTCATTCCACACCGCTACCACTCTCTGAGTAAACCCGCTGACAGAAAACTATTCTCATTGATGAGTGTGGATGAGTGTGACTTTATTTATTTATATATATTTAAAAATATTTTTTTGAGTGTGAGAACCACTGTCATCAGCCTGAGATCGTGAGAATTTCGTCAAATGCGCGAGTCTCACGCTCAATGCGTGGGAGTTGGCAGCCCTGAACAGTCAGCGGAAGGACAAAACATAACTCCAATCAAGCCATTGACAGTGTACAGATACAGGATAAAGGGAATAACGTGTATAACGTTTAGTGCAAGATAAAGCCAGTGGAGTCCAATCAAATATAGCCTGAGGGTCTCCCATGAGGCAGTAGTGCTCCGATGATCAGGACTGCTCTCTAGCTCTTGTTGCGATGGTTCAGTTTACCTGATAACAGCTGGGAAGAAACTGTCCCTGAATCTGGAGGTGCACATTTTCACACTTCTATACCTCTTCCCCGATGGGAGAGGGGAGAAGAGGGAGTGGCCAGGGTTCGACTCGTCCCTGATTGTGCTGCTGGTCTTGCCGAGGCAGCGTGAGGTGTAGATGGAGTCAATGGAAAGGGGGTTGCTTTGCGTGATGGGCTGGCCTGCATTTTCCCTCTCAATCCCATTCTCCAGCTTTCTCTCCATAACCCCTGACATTTAACTCTCTGCACCAACAATCTTCAGGCTTTTAAATCACTGGTTAAATAAAGCTAAAATCATTTTTGAGTTTTTCTTAATTTTTAGTCATTGGGTCATTCAGTGGGGAAAAAATACCCTTCTGCCCAACAAGCCCATGCCAACCAAAAGTCCCATATACACTAGTCCCACTTGCTGTGTTTGGCAAATATCCCTCCAAACCTGTCCTTTCCATGTACCTGTCAAATAGTTTCTTAAACGTTGCAACACGTTTAAATGTTCTTTAAAGTCTTTGTATTTTCTTGGTAATGCCCCAAGTATTTTATCTGGAGGATAAATGGGAGGAATACCTATGTGGTTCCTCAATAGTGCGCTGAGAACAAAACTAGCCTGGTTTGTTCATTTACTTGCTTACATTTAAAATAATCTAGTTTATCAGTAACATTTACAATCCCTAAGATAGATATTGTACAAAATGCTGGAGTAATTCTGATTGGAGAAGGGTCTGAATCCAAAATGTCACCTATTTCTTTTCTCCAGAGATGCTGCCTGATCCGCTGAGTTACTCCAGCTTTTTGTGCCTATCTTCGGTATAAACCGCATCTGCAGTTCCTTCCTACAGGCCAGACCATCACGTAATGCCTACTTGCAATTTACCTGTGCCACTACCTTGACTGTTTCTAGCACAGAAACAGGTCCTTCTGCCCACCAGGATCATGCTACCAATCAATTACCTGTCAGTACAATTGCTATCAACCTGCACCTGATCCATGACATAATGAGTCATGGTGATTTGAAGTGCTCGTTTAGTTTAGTTTAGTTCAGAGATACAGCGTGAAAACAAGCCCTTCAGACCACAGTCCACGTCAACCAGCGATCCACGCAGACTAACACTGTCCTACACACAGACTCGGGTTCGATCTAGACTACGGGTGCTGTCTGTAAGGGGTTTGTACGTCCTCCCTGTAACAGCGTGGGTTTTCTCCAGGTGCTCCGGTTTCCTCCCACACTCCAAAAATGTGCAGGTTTGTAGGCTAATTGGCTTCTGTAAATTGCAAATTGTCCCTAGTGTGTAGGATAGTGCTAGTGTACAGGAAGATCGCTGGTTGCCGTGGACTTGGTGGGCCGCAGGGACAGTTTCCACACTATATCTCTGAAGTAAACAGTAGGGCAGAAGCTGTTATTCAATCTGGCGGTACGTGCTTTAAAACTTTTGCATCTTTTGTCTGATTGAGGAGTGGGGGGAATAATCTGTGGAACTTGTTGGCTGCTTCCACAAGGCAGCATGGTGTAGATCGGGGTGGAGTTATTTGGATGTTGGGGAGGGGGTTTGTGTGATAGACTGGGCTGCAACAACATCTCTCTGCAGCTTCCCATGATCTCAGGCAGGGCTGTTGCCAACCCAAGCTCTGATGGATCCCGATAGATGCTTTCCACATGAACATGTGAAATAAACTGGATGGCACAGTGTCACTGCAGTAGAGTTGCTGCCTTACAGCGCCAGAGGCCCGGGTTTGATCCTGACTCTGGGTACTGTTTAGACAAATTATTATTTGCATCATTCCCACTCTTTGCCTAACATCCTCTAATCCTGGTCTTGAACGGAAACGTTACCCATTCCTTCCCTCCAGAGATGCTGTCTGTCCTGCTGAGTTACTCCAGTTTTTTGTGTCTATATATATGTGTAGGAAGGAATTGCAGATGCTGGTTTAAATCGAAGATAGACACAAAAAGCTCACACACACACACACACTCACACACATGTACACATACACACACACACACACACACATGTACACACACACACACGTACACATACACATACACACACTCACACACATGTACACATACACACACACACACACACACACACAAGTACACACACACACAAGCACTCACACACACAAGCACACACACACACTCACACACTGACTCACACACCATATATATGGCAGTAAACATTTTTGAATACTCACACGGCTGAGCGCAGCCTCACCACTTTGGGGCTTCCGCAATCAGCGTGACCTCTACACTTACCGGAAATTACGCAATCAGCGCGACCTGTCCACTAAGCGGAAGTCACGAAATGTGCGGGACTTTTGAACCAAACACAGTCGGACCTAATAAAGCATTGCAGTTACAAGCACAGTCAGGGCAGCAGGCCAAACAACTCATGGCATTGTCATTAAGGGCTGACAAATCATTTATTGCAAGTACATTGCAGACTAACAGTTCAGTTGATTCACAGCTTAGAATGAGAGTCGTGACCTCTCCCTCGCAATCTTGCAGACTGAGTCACGTCCAGGCATCCAGGGTTTTATAGTCCTGACCCCCCCCCCCCCCCACCCCTCGGAAGGGGCGTTACCTTCAGCGCGGTGATTGAAAGACGAGAGGATCTCAAGTTTTTTAAACACTCATAACTTTTATTTTTCATCGATGGGAAAAATCCTCGGGGCCTGCTCAGCAGTGAGTACGATGGCCAAAAATCATAGCGATATATATTAGCGTTTTTTCTAAAATCAATATACAGCGCGGACAGGAAGTGGTCAAGATGAGACTTTTAATTATATAGATAAATAATTCCTCATTTGGACTAGAACGCAATACTCAGGATATATGTAACTTTGTCCATGTGTAACGGCAAGAATGTAAACTAAAGTCGACAAGTCCTTGAGAAATGTTCTTGTCATTACAGAGAAGTGCTGTCCACACTGCGGGGCTGCCTTGAGCCTGCTACCGTGTCGAGGGCACGGGGGTTACCCCGTCACCAACTTCTGGAGACATGAAGAAAAATGCATCTTTTTTCAGGTTGGTGTCACTCTCTTTACAAAAACGTATGTCAAATACACTTAAACGTGGATAAATGTACCGTTCATTGCCTCCCCCTCCCCCCCAATATTCCTCTGGGACGTTCTTCTTTAAACACTCTCTATATAAACTTTCTCCCCAGATTTCTCTAGTTAAAATCTCTATGATTGACTGCGACTTTTCCTACTTACATTTATGTTCCCAAGGACTTAGCAGTGTGGAATTACGCCTCATCCTCGAGAGGTCTTTCTGCTCTTGAGAACTGGAGTTTTTTTTAAAACCTACACCTCACCTAACTTGATGATAAATTATTATTTGCATAATTTCCACTCTTTGCTTATCATCTTGTAACCTGGTTTGTGTAGGAAGGACACAAAATGCTGGAGTAACTCAGCGCGACAGGCAGCATGTGTAGGACGCCCATGTGTAAGAAGGAACTGCAGATGCTGGTTTACACCAAAGATAGACACAAAGTGCTGGAGTAACATAGCGGGTCAGGCAGCATTTCTGGAGAAAAAGGATGGGTGATGTTTGAGGTCAAGACACTTCATCAGACCCAACCTACACATCTGTTACCACAAACGTGCACGCACTTACCACAGGGATGCGTGGGCTGTTAACATTTTTGGGAAAACAAGAAGACGGTTGCAAATTGAAGCACTGTGGCTTTGTTTATTTAAATGTATTTGAAGGATTTTAAGAAATGTTTTTCCTTACAAAACATGCAACAACAAATGAAAAGCACCAATGATTGAATGATGCTTTATTGTCACATGTACTTAGATACAGTGAAACACTTTATTTTGCCTACCAACCTGGTAAAATCATCTAACAGACTTCACCTGGGCAGTACACAAGTGTCGCCACGTTTTGGGGCCGTCAAAGTTACAAAAGTTTGTTGAATAGTCCTGTCTACTGCCTGCTGCCGCACGTGGACCCCACCTTCATTCTCCGAAGCCCTCGTCACTCGGCCCAACAGTCCCAAGCCACCATCTACTTTCAATGGAGACCATCGGACTATCGTTGATCGGACTTTACTGGACTTTATCTAGCACTAACCGTTTATTCTGTGTCTATACACCGTGGACAGCTCGATTGTAATCATGTACAGTCTTTCCGCTGACTGGATAGCACGCAACAAAAATGCTTTTCACTGTACCTTGCTACATGTGATATTCAATACTAATTCACTAAATTATAATCCCATAAATGAAAGAAAATAATATTTTGTAGCATTGGCACAGCTGGCACAGCTGATAGAGACGTTGCTTCATAGCACCAGTCACCCCGATTCAAACCTGACCTCCGATGCTGTCCATGTGGAGTTGAACGTTGTCCCTGTGAACATGTGGGTTGCCTACGGGTGATTTGATTTCTTTCTACATCCCAAAGTAGTGCAACTTTCTCCTGGTGTGTAGGTGAGTTGTAAGATATTACAGCAGTAGCATGTACTGTAGATAGAAACCAAGCACAGGTTCCCAGTACATGCTGTTGCCAGTATGGTTCTTCTTTATTTTACAGAAGTACACTGCGCATGCCCGCATATATTCACGAGACTGATAAGATAATGAATATATCAAATATCACAAATTACACCATTCTGGTGCTCAGTTTGGTTTAGTTTAGAGATACAGTGTGGAAACAGGCTCTTCAGACCACTGAGTCCACACGAACCAGTGATCCCCGCACATTAACACTATCCTACGCACACTAGGGACAATTTACACTTATACTAAGCCAATTAACCTCCAAACCTGTACGTCTTTGGAGTGTGGGAGGAAATCAAAGATCTCGGCGAAAAACCCACGCAGGTCACGGGGAGAACGTATAAACTCCATATAGACAGCACCAGTAGTTGGGATCGAACCCGGGTCTCCGGCGCTGCAAGCGCTGTCCGGCAGCAACTCTATCGCTGCACCACTGTGCCGCCCTTAAAGTTCTTAAAGTTACAGTTACCATTATATATACAATTATATACACTACCTGGTGGTTGATGGAAATGGGTGGAGAATAGGCTACAGAAAAACTTGGTGGGGACTGGGATTGCTCTATAAGCTTCAGACACTCGGTGAGCCAGAATGGGTTCTTTCACCATGTGAAAATACAATGTAGAGCATTTTGACTTATTTAAAAAAGTTAGGATAATATGTAAATACCTTAAGTTTAGCTTAGTTTCGTTTAGTCTACTGATACAACGCGGACACAGGCCCTTTGGCCCACGCTGACAAACGATCCCTGTGGCAGGGAATTCCATAAATTCACAACTCTCTGGGTGAAAAAGTTTTTTCTCACCTCAGTCTTAAATGACCTCCCCTTTATTCTAAGACTGTGGCCCCTGGTTCTGGACTCACCCAACATTGGGAACATTGTTCCTGCATCTAGCTTGTCCTGTCTTTTTTATAATTTTATATGTTTCTATAAGATATCCCCTCATCCTTCTAAACTCCAGTAAATACAAGCCTAGTCTTTTCAATCTTTCCTCATATGACAGTTCCGCCATTCCAGGGATCAATCTTGTGAACCTACGCTGCACTGCCTCAATCACAAGGATGTCCTTCCTCAAATTAGGGGACCAAAACTGTACACTATACTCCAGATGTGGTCTCGATTTCCTCACTGAAAGATTTGCACATCTGTTAGTCGAACATAGTGTGTTATAGTCATAGAGTGATACAGTGTGGAAACAAGACTTTCGAGTCTCATCTGCCTACATCCCTATAAACATGTCCTATCCATGTACCTCTCCAATTGTTTCTTAAACATTGCAATAGTCCCTGCCTCAACTACATCCTCTGGCAACTTGTTCCATACACCACCCTTTACATGAAAAAGTTGCCCCTCAGATTCCTACTGAATCTTTCCTCCCTCACCTTAAACCTAAGTCATCCGGTTCTCCATTCCTCTACTATGGACAAGATTTTCTTCCGTCTACCCGATCTATTCCTCTCAAGAGAACCAAACATCTATCTGAGCAGGACCAAACTGAAGTATGCCCCCACTCCAACCTACCTCGGAGTGACCCTTGATAGGACCCTATCCTTCAAGGAACATCTCAAAAGAACAGCAGCTAAGGTGAAGTCCAGAAACAATCTCCTCAGTAAGCTTGCTGGCTCAAAGTGGGGGGCAGCAGCTTCCACACTGCGCATTTCAGCACTAGCCCTTGCATTTTCTTCAGCCGAATATTGTGTCCCTGCTTGGTCCAGGTCATCCCACACACACCATGTGGACACCCAATTGAACTCAACAATGAGGATCATCACAGGAACAATCCGCTCAACACCACTCCCCTGGCTCCGTCCTATCCAACATAGCCCCTCCACACATCCGGCGAGTAGTCCTCACTCAAAGGATGCTCCAAAAGACCAAAAACTCCCCTCACCTGCCAATTCACATGGACATCTTCAACCCTCCCACTGCTCGACTTCCATCTAGACGACCAATTTGGAAGAACCCACCACCAGCTGATTTCACCATCCAATCAGCTTGGAAAAAGGAATGGGAGTCCAAGGACGTCCCAAATAAACATCTGGTGCCAGACCCCACCCTACCGGTCCCTGGCACCAATCTCCCAAGGAAGCAGTGGACGACGCTGAATAGATTCAGGACTGGACATGGCCCCTGCTTGGCCAGCCTTCACAAATGGGGCAGCAGTCCAACCCCACGGTGTGCTTGTGGAGAGCAGCAAACAATGCAACACACCATTGAAGCATGCCCTCAACAAAGACTCAAAGGAGGACTTGTCACCCTTCATACAGCAGATCAAGAGGCAACTGCTTGGCTAAAGGACTTTGCATTCGCTAAATAAATAAATAATTCCTCTCATGATTTGATACACCTTTATAAGATCACACTTCATCCTCCTGCTCTCTAGGGAATAGAGTCCAAGCCTGCTCAACCTCTCCCTATAGCTCAGACCCTTGAGTCCTGGAAACATCCTCGAAAATCTTCTCTGCATCTTTTCCAGCTTGACAACATCTTTCCGATAACATGGTTCCCAGAACTGAACACAACCCTCTAAATGGAGCCTCACCAATGTCTTATATAACTGCAACATGACCTCCCAACTTCTATACTCAGTAGTCTGACTGATGAAGGCCAATGTGCCAAAAGCCTATTTGACCACCTTACCTACCTGTGACACCACCTTCAAGGAACTATGTAGTTGAACAAAGTGTGTTATTGTACGTCAGTGAAGGGTCTTCCACTGTTTCTTGTAAATAAGTAAAGGAATTTCAGATTTCTTTCTGGTACATCAGTCCCCAGTCCAGTTTAGAGACACAGCACATGAATAGGTCATTATTGCAACAATCTAGATTCACAAAAATTAAAAAGTTTGGCCAGGGAGAGGGTTTTGGTGGTTTTATTCAGTCCTGAGATGATGAGTCTCCAATTTTACATCTGCAAATTCTTTGACATTTAAAACTAGGAACACCATCCAGACTACAGCAGATAGTTCAAACATGACCCCATTGTCCATTTCTATGACATATTCAAGATTCAAGAGTGTTTTATTACATGTTCCAGATAGATCAATGGAAATCTTACTTGAAGCAGCACAACGTATATATATACATATATATATATATACATACTTACACACACACACACATACAAATAATAGTAAAAAAGGACAAAAAGCAATGTCCCCAAGTCTACGTAATTCAGAGCTTATTAGGAGGTTGCAGTGTTTCATGGCCTGATGGCTGTAGGGAAGAAACTGTTCCTGAACCTGGACCTTATAGTTTTCAGGCTCCTGTACCTTCTTCCCAATGGCAGGGATGGAATGGGACTGTGGCCTGGTTGATGTGGGTCTCTGATGATGCTGGCTGCCTTTTTTGAGTCAGTGACTCCTGTACAGGGCCAGATTTAGATGAAGGCTGTTCCTCTTGTGAGGCCCCTCCCAATCCCCCACCCCCATGACTAGAGGAAGATGGTCCACCAGATTGACACCGATTTGCAGCCGAGCGTGGCCAATGAGATAGCATATGTAAGAAAGGCCTATGACAGTGTCAAACATAGTATACACCTTGCAGGGCTCTCACTTAATTTTTTTTCTCTGTTGTCAGCCGGGCAACCTTGGCAGCTTTTTAAGTTGCCAAATGACAGTTTAGGTGGTCATTTAAGACGGTTTGCATGACTCGTGTGATAATGTGCTCGGACGAAGTGCGTAGTTACCAGTCGGAAATATGGTCAATGAAGCATTCACGTATTATTTCTGCTTCAAATAAAGTCACAAACTAAACGTATTCACCAATCAAGACATGATATATAACACAATGACATGCAGCAAAAAGCCCGCCCAGAGTTGAACGGCAGGTGTCCTACCCTGGCCGGAGGCCCCCTAGATTTCGAGACCCTAGGCTTCAGCCTATGAAGCCTAGTGGTAAATCCGGTTATGCGAGGCCCCCCTAGATCTTGAGGCCCTAAACTCAAGTCTATGAAGCCTATACGTAAATCTGGCCCTGCTCCTGTAAATCCCTTCAATGGTGGGGAAGTCAGAACCTGTGATGGACTGGGCAGTGCTCACCACTTCTTGCAGTCTTCTTCGCTCCTGGAATTGCCAAACCAGGCCTTGATGTACGTGCCCTACATTTTGTTTTACTGGACAGGCTAAGGGCATGCATGATCATCCTAGACCAGAGACAAAGACAGAAGCTGAAGCAAGGAGGTCCATCAACAAAAAGAGACCATATACTGAAAATGGATGTTATAAAGACAAAAGGGAACTGCAGGTAAGTGTGCATTAATGGCGACTACTTGGGAAAGGTGAATTGGATCTGTGCAGACAGAAGCAACCAGATCCGCATAGCCATTTTAGGAAAAAACGGTCAAGTCAGGCTTGGTTGAGGCAACGATTTAAAGTTTCTTTGAAAGAACAAACTTCTTGGCCTTCATATACCACGTGTCCAAAAGTTTAAAGACAAAAGCATTTATTGTGTTGTGGAAAGTTAGTCCAATCTCATTGATCTGTGTAGCAAAAGCTAGCGCATAAAATAATTTAAAACATTGGAGAATTTGATTTTTTGACATATTCACAAATTCAGCATGCAATTACAATCTGTGTACATTAAATCTTTTTTTTGGACTTTCAGAAAGCCTTTGATAAGGTCACACAGGGCAAAATTAGAGCAGGTGGTGTTAGGGGTAGGGTATTGACATGGATAGAAAATGGGTTGGCAGGCAGGAAACAAGGGGTGGGGATTAACGTGTCCCTTTCAGAATGGCAGGTAGTGACTAGTGGGGTGCCGCAAGGCTCGGTGTCAGGACCACTGCTAGTTGCAATATATATTAATGATTTAGATGAAGGAATTAAAAGTAACATTACCAAATTTGCAGATGACACAAAACTGGCTGGCAGTGTGAACTATGAAGAGGATGCTATGAGGATGCAGGGTGACTTGGACAGGTTGGGTGAGCAGGCAGATACATGGTAGATGCAGTATAATGTGGGTAAATGTGAGGTTATCCACTTTGGTGGCAAGAACAAAGAGGCAGATTATTATCTGAATGCTGTCAGATTAGGAAAAGACGAAATGCAACAAGACCTGGGTGTGCTTGTACATCAGTCACTGAAAGTAAACATGCAGGTACAGCAGGCAGTGAAGAAAGCTAATGGCATGTTGGCCTTCATAACAAGAGGATTTGAGTATAGGATCAAAGAGTTGTACAGGGCCCTGGTGAGACCATTCCTGGAGTATTGTGTGCAGTTTTGGTCTCCTAATTTGAGGAAGGACATTCTTGCAATTGAGGGAGTACAGAATAGGTTCACGAGGTTACCGCAATTCCCAGGATGGCGGGACTGTCATATGATGAAAGAATGGAACGAGTGGGCTTGTATTCATTGGAATTAGAAGGATGAGAGGATATCTTATAGAAGCATAAAATTATTAATGGTTTGGACAAGCTAGATCATTATGGATGATCACATTGAATGGCGGTGCTGGCTCAAATGGCCAAGTGGCCTACTCCTGAACCTATTTTCTATGCATCTCTGCCAAACACTAATTATAACTTGGTAATGTGTTCTGTAAATGGCTGCCATAATCCCCTTTCAACAAGTCCCAGCCTAGCGCGCGGCACGGTGGTGCAGTGGTAGAGTTTCCGCCTTACAGCACCAGAGACACGGGTTCAATCCTGACCACGGATGCTGTCTGCACGGTGTTTGTACGTTCTCCCTGTGACCGCGTGGGTTTTCTCCGGGTGCTCCGGATTCCTCCCACACTCCAAAGACGTACAGGTTTGTAGGTTAATTGGCTTCTGTTAATGACCCCTTGTTTGTGTGTGTAGGATTGTGTTAGTGTGCAGGGATCCACACTGTATCTCTAAACTAAACATTGAATGACATGCCAAATCTCTTTAAATATCTGGGCAATTAGAAGTATTTTCACGCTTTCTTCAGGTCATCTGAGATATTAACACCCGAGTATTTTAATTTTCGAACACTCTCCTCCCCTGAAAACCGCCTCGTGAATTCCTAACTTCCTCTTCTGAAGTCAACAGTTACTTGGTTTTGTTGACAATTGCTTTAGTCAGACGGTGGTGAATCTGTGGAATTCATTGTCACAAACGGCTGAGTAAAGCAATCTGACGTCTGATGAAAGCACCTGTACTAATCAAGAATCTATCTGATTGTCACAATGCCTATTTTCAAGGTGGAGATTGATAGATTCTTGATTAGTACAGGTGTCAGGGGTTATGGGGAAAAGGCAGGAGAATGGTGTTTGATAGACCAGCCACGATTGATTGGCAGAGTAGACTTGATGGACCGAATGGCCTAATTCTGCTCCTGGAACCTACGAACGTACATTGAATGAGACCAGTCAACCATGTGCTCCATCTCTTTCCTCTATGTTGCCTCATCACCACATGATATGGCAGCTAACCGCCTTATAGATCCTCAGCAGGACATTCCTGTTTTTGTATTGTAGTCCTCTCAAAATAAATGCTAGCATTGCATTTGCCTTCCTTACTACTGATTTGACTTGCAAATTAACTTTTTGGAGAATCGTGCATCAAGTTGAGTTGCACCTTGGAGTTCTTTTACGTGAAAGGTAGTTTTTAAGCTCAAGTTGTCATTAAGATCAATTGCGTAGCAAATTATTAATTGTTACACTTTTGTTCCCCCCCCCCCCCCAGTCATTAACAGGGATAACTGAATGTGAAGGAGCTCAAGCAACATTTACCTCCAACAACAGAAGCATTTTCTCCAGTCTCTATGTCAATAGAAACCTGGAAGATTGTTTTGCACTGGAGAACGTTCCCAACAATCAGTGCCTGTCGTACACCAATGGGCATGATTTTGGAAAGTCGACCTACCTTTACGATCCTTGTGAAATGGATATTAGCAGGTTTTACAGCAGGTGTGCACAATATAGCGGAGGGTGCCAATATCCTGGGAATTACAGTAGCCCCGGAACAAACTGCAGTACAAATTATGAGTGCGGAGAGTATCCCAATTGGAATAAAATTCCTTTAGGGAAGACTGCTTACAGCAATTCTTTTATCAGATATTCTCAAGGTCCGTCAGAGACTGGCAACGAAGCTGCTAGCCCCAAAAACCTACGCGATCCAGCACTGCACACACAATCTGCAGCAAGCAACGTGAACAAAATGGTCTACCAAACCTCAAAGCCCAATCTGGATGAATACGGAGATTATGTATATGACACGATGTTCCTGCAAAATCAGAGCACCTACATACCTGCAGCCATGTACCCTGTGTAGGGGTCTACCACCAAAAAGATTAACCGTTCTGGGAAGCGTGGAAGAAAGGTGCCAATATTGTTCACCAACAAACTGCAACCAGTTGATCCTTAACTAAAACATCAATGAAGTGAAACTGAGAATTATTTAACTTTCCAGCCGTATGTTACTAAACACCTCTCCATCTTAAGATACAACTCATTTAAAGGAACTGCAATCGGATATGGGATCAACTTTTCCAGAGATTTTACACTAAATATTGGGTGACATTTTCAGCTTTATATAACAGACCATTAAAAAAAAAGTAACAGGAACTTGACAGCTAAGGTAGTATATTTGAACAAGGACCAACATTTGTGTTAGTTCAACGTTCCGCAACATGTTGTGATAACCATTATCTTTGACAAATGATATCTGATCAAAGCTTTCTGAAATTTGGTACAGCAACAACGATATATCATGTGTTCTCCAGTTGGCAGCAATATAGTCAGAGAGAGTGTAGAAACAGGCCCTTCAGCCCAACTTGCCCACACCGGCCAACATGTCCCAGCTACACTAGTCCCACCTGCCTGCGTTTGGCCATATCCTTCCAAACCTATCCTATCCATGTACCTATCTAAATGTTTCTTAAATGTTGGCATAGTTCCTGCCTCAACTACCTCCTCTGGCAGTTTATTCCATATACCACCACCCTTTGAAAAATATTCGCAACAGCTGAAAGTAAAAGGATCACACTTTGACATTTACTTAAGGTGTGATGAATTCATAAATTACATTATATTATACAGACATTGTCCTCGAATTAGACCTATTCCAACACTTTGTTTCACACGGAAGGCCTTGGAATGTTACATATTTAATATACAATACACAATACAATTTATTTGTCACTTGAACCTCATAGAGGCTCAAATGAAATGTTGTTTCTGCAGTCATACACACATGAAAAAAAAGACCCAAGACACAACACAATTTACACAGACATCCATCACAGCGCATCTCCTCCTCGGAAGGCAAAAAAACTTCTCTCCCCTGCACTCCCCATTCCCCTTCCGATGTCAGAGTCAAAGCCCCCGGCGGGCGATGGCAATTGTCCCGCGGCCATTAAAGCCACGCCGGGCGATGCAAGGCCACGCTCCGTGTCTTGTTGTTGGAACCCCCAGCGGTCTCTAGCAAAGTCCCGCAGCCGTTGAAGCCGCACCGGGCGGTGATGTAAGGCCCCGCTCCAGGCACTCCTCGACCCTGCTACTCGGGCGGGTGAAGTCGCCGTTGCAGAAGTCTCGAAAAGCGGTCTCCCACCAGGGACCCGCGGGCTCCCGATATTACTGTCTGCCAGACCTGCGGTAAGCCTCCGAATCTCCGGGGTCGGGTCACAGCAGCGCGCCACCACAGCTCCACCCGCTCCGGACTCGGCCAGCTCCATGATGGTGAGTAGCTCCGCAGCTCCGTGACTGGAGCCCCAGGCCGCTCCCCGTTGCAGCCCCAACGACAATGGAGACCCGACAGGGAAAAGGTCTCCGTGCAGGGGAAAGATTTTAAAAGGTTTTCCCCCGCCCACACACACACACACACATACCACAAACCATACATCGAAAAAATAATAAAAACTACATTAAAACGGGATATCTCAGAGAATCAAGGGTACATTATTTATCCCCATTTTCCTACTTTCAGTATTATGCTCATAAGGTGATAGGAGCAGAATTAGGGCATTTGGCCCATCAAGTCGACTTTGCCTTTCAACCATGGCTGATCGATCTTTCCCTCCTAACCCCATTCTCGTGCCTTCTCCCCATAACCCCTGATACCCTTATTTATCAAGAATCTATCTATCTCTGCCTTAAAAATATCCATTGACTTGGTCTCCACAGCCCTCTGTGGCAGAATTCCACAGATTCACCACCCGCTGACTAAAGAAATTCCTCATCTCCTTCTGAAGGAATGTCCTAAAATTCTGAGGCTATGACCTCTGGTCCTAGACTCTCCCATCAATGGAAAAATCCTCCCTACATTCACAATATCCACGCCTTTCACTATTCGATAAGATTCAATGAGGTCCTCCCTCATCCTTCTCAATTGCCTGTACTCCAATCTAATAATAATAAATCCAATCTTGTGGTGGAAATATCTCAGAGAATGTCTGAAAGCAAGGTCTTTGGGTAATTCTTCACTCGGATCAAAAGCGCTCTAGGAGTCAAAGGTACAGCAGCATGGAAGCAGGTATCTCGGCCCACTGAGTCCATGCCGACCATCAACTATCCATTTACACTCGACCTTGTTAAAGTTAATTCCACATGCCTGTCAACCTCCGTCTGATGCTACCACTCAGTGCAACTTAGAGTGACCTATAAACCTACTGACCCTCAGTCTTTGGTACGTGGGTAAAACTGGAGCCATCGGGAAACATGCTCTAGTAGTGACTCTAGCAGCTGTGCCATCCGCTTATCCTTTGATTTGCCTCAAGACGTGTTTGAAATCAGAACCGTCTTCGAATGCCAGACACTGCACAAATGTACCACTCAACTAAACTTTCCATCCACCCAGATATACGGCAGCTTCTGGAAAACAAAAAGTTTGCCTTTGTGCTTTTACTTGATTGTAAGCACGTCATTGTGTAGTTTTATTACATTACTTACGTTTGTAAAATTATAATGTATTATATCAAAATGTTATTAAATGTCACACAATTGTGTGTTCATGAGGTTAGTGATTCCATTAAAAATCTCTACATGGCAAATGTTATACATTCTGACTTACACGCTGAACACCATGGTACGATGACGCAGTGGTAGAGTTGCTGCCTTACAGTGCCAGAGACCTGGGTTCGATCCTGACAATGGGTGCTGTCTGCATGGAGTTTGTATGTTCTCCCCGTGACCTGTGTGAGTTTTCTCCGGGAACACTGGTTTCCACCCACACTCCAAAGACATACAGATTTGTCGGCTAATTGGCTTAGAAAAATTGTAAAATTGTCCGTAGTGTGTGCAGGATAGTGTTCGTGTGCAGGGATTGCTGGTCGGCATGGTCTCCTTGGGCCGAAGGACCTGTTTCCGCACTGTATCTCTAAACTAATTAAAAAGCTTTAAAGATACATCTTAAAGTCCGAGATGAATTCAATTTCAGTAAGGACTACAGTTGAGTTGCTTTGACATTTAGCTATTGCAGTGTGTCCATTTGCCGCCACTTATTTTAAATTAATGAAGATAGCTTGCTTGTTTTTACTCAAAATGACAGGAGAAATGACTGGGACGAGAAAAGTCTTTGATTATACTGGCTGTTTTCTCCAAGGCAGTGTGACGTGTTAGCTAGTATGTGGGCATTTAGCAAATGAAAGAATTTGATGTTGAATTTGAACAAAAACAGCCAGAGTTTTAGTTTAAGTCTTTGCAATATATTTAAAATGCCATAGGCTGAGATTGAACAGAGATTGAAAACACAAAAAACACACAGTAAAACGATTTGGAAGAAAACATTTAGTTACCTCAATATCCAAACATAATTTCAATTTAAGTACATTATAAAAAAAAATCTAAATCCATTAAAGCTTTGAAGTCAGAAGTCACAATAACATGAATTATTCAACCTGTAATAAAAATGAGACATTTCACTGAAGAATACATTCTGGCAACACAGTGTGAAAATTCTGCCAATATTGATATATGGGCAATAAAATTAAAACATTGTTACCAATGAGAACAGCGTCAAAGTTTATTTGCTAATATTTATGCAGCCCAAGCCCAATTACAGATTTCTGAATGATAGCATTCATATCAATGACACAGTGCATTTAAACTTTGATTCAGATTTCAGATATAATTATCTTGCAATATTCCTAGCACCTTTTTTTTAAAAAAGCACTCACACAGCAATATCCTATTAAAGCTCAGATTGTAATTCCTTAAGTAGAGTTAATATCATTCTACTCATGCAAAAGGAACTTTACAATGCATATATAAATTGAAACCGACAAGATTAGGTCAAGTTAAAGAGGTGTTTCAGCAAATGCTGTGAAGCTCTTCACACGAGCAAAGAACAAGGGTGTGTACATTTTATCGATGTCAAACGTGGAAACGGCAGTCTCTCCTGTTGACCTAAAAATGAAATTTATAAATTAGACACATTCTGCAAACCTTGCAGTAAAAGTAGAATTCCCTAATAATTTTCAATATCAATGTCCCCCCCCCCTCCCCCCCCCCCACCACTACAATCAGTTTCAATAAGGGTCTTGACCCGTAATATCACCTGTCCATGTTCTCCACAGGTGCTGCCTGACCTACTGAGCTACCCACTTTCCGTCTTCTTTTGTAAGCAAGCAGCTGCAGTTCCCTTCTTCTACACGCATTATTTACAACTTGAAGAATGGATGTTTAAATATCAGTAAATAATTTTTTTGAAGCTATTAGTGTAATTTAGTTTCCGTTTGGTGATACAGTGAGGAAACTGTCCCACTGAGTCCACACCAACCAGCGATCCCCATTCACTAGCTTTATCCGACACACACTAGGGCCAATTTGCAATTTTACCGATGCCAATTAACGTACAAACTTGTCTGTCTATATTTGCTCCTATAACTTATGAACCTATCTTAGAAAGAAATAAAGGTCAATGGCTGAGGAATAGAAAATCTGTGGATTTGGATTCATGTCCACACTCAATAATTAGCAAAAGCCTTCTCCAATAAAAATCACCTGGAATGCACATATTAACCAGCAACAGAAACCTTATGAAGTCCCCAACTCATCCAACAAGTGAATACAACATTCACTCAGCTGAGTTTTAATGAAAGTTAATTTGGAAATTCAGTCATGTTAGAAATACAGACCATGCATACAGCAATTATTAAACTCTGGGTTCAGATACGCTGATGCTGTAGGTATAGTACAAGTGCAGCTTCAACTTGAACTCCGCACGGTGGCGCAGCTGCAGAGTTGCTGCGTTACAGCGCCAGAGACCCAGGATCGATCCTGACTACATGTGTGTACGGAGTTTGTATGTTCTCCCTGTGACCAGAGTGAGTTTTCTTCGGGATCTCTGGTTTCCACCCACACTCCAAGAACGGACAGGTTTATAGGTTAATTGGCTTCGTACAATTGTAAACTGTCCCTAGTGTGTGCAGGATAGAGTTAGTGTGCGGGGATCAACAACGTCCATTCACAGAGCAAAATAGCAACATTATGCAAAGTCACTTCCCAACACTAAATTACACCAAAACACATAAGAGGAATTCCAAAGGTTAAGACATTGTCAGTTTAAATGTAGGAATAAGGAAGACACCAGCACTATAGAACATGTTATCAGAGTGTAATTGTCACGAAAAGCTAAAGGCAAAGTTCCACCCAGCCCAGTTGACCTTCACAGGTATGTGGCGACAAGTCAAGCAAAATAATAAAAACAGAAAGAGCTGGAAACAGCAGGCTCGACGACGTACGTGGAAAGAGAAACAAACATAACCGTTTGAATATGAAGACCTCTTTCGTGAGAATCGCGAAATGGAGAAATATGCAGATGGGACTGAGAAGGGATGTGGACAATGGGAGTCCCATATCTTTGATATGGTAACGATTTTTACCAGAGGATATGCTGCTTAACTTAGTTTAGTTTATAGATGCAGCAAGGAAACAGGCCCTTTGGCCCAACGAGTCAGCGGCGACCAGCGATCACCTCGTACACTAGCACTATCCTACACACTCGGGATAATTTAAAATTTTACTGATGCTAATTAACCACCAATCCTTTATGTCTTTGGAGCGTGGGAGGAAACCAAAGCACCCAGAGAAAACCCACGTGATCACAAAGAGAAGGTCTAAACTCCGCACAGACAGCACCCGTAGTCAGGATCAAACCCAGGCCTCTGGCGCTGTAAGGCAGCAACTCTACCGCTGCACCATCGTGTTGTGCATGCTGACAAAGTTATCGGATGATATGTAAACGAGGACGGTCCGAGAGGTAGAAAGAGAGTGGAAAAACTGCAAAGAGAGCAAGAGAAACAACAAGAAAAAAAAACAAGATGAGAGACAAAATAGAGGAGGGGAAAGAGGAGAGGGATGGGGAGGGTATAGAGGATGGGGGGAGGGAGGGGAGGGGGAAGAGGAGAACGATTACACAAAGGAAGCTATAACAAAATGAATATAAAAGCTCTGGAATGCAGAGCTGTAAGTGCTCAGTCTATGCAGTGGAGAGAGCAAAACTGGACCAATATTACAGATGAATGACTGGAGAAGAAATGGCCACTTCTGATAGTGGGAGTGAGTTGCCTGAAGTTGGTGAACTGGGCAACGACTGCAGAAGCATGCAATGTGCCCAGACAGAAGGCATTGTTCATCAAGCTTGCATTAGGCCCATGTTATATCAGTGCCAGGAAACCACAGACAAGTTCACAGTGAGAGTGGGATGGAGAGGCAAGAGTCAAGAGTGTTTCTATTGTCGTATGGCCCGAAATGGAACAATGAAATTCTTACATGCAGCAGCACAACAGTTGGGTGGCATGTTGGCGCAGGGGTAGAGCCGCTGCCTCACAGCGCCAGAGACCCAGGTTCGATCCTGGCTAAGGGTGCTGTCTGTACGGAGTTAGTACGTTCTCCCTGTGACTTGCGTGGATTTTCTCCGGGTGCTCTGGTTTCCTCCCACACTCCAAAAACATACAAGATTGTAGGTTAATTGGCTTGGTATAATTGTAAATTGTCCCTGGTGTGTGTAGGATAGTGCTGGTGTATGTGCATTGCTGGTTGGTTGTCAAAGGGCCTGTTCCCGCGCTGTCTCCAAACCAAACTGAAGCACAACAGTTAGAATATTAAAATTAAAATAGCTGGTGATAGGATGCTCACAGTACTCTTGGTATCAGCATCCCACCAGTGGTATACGGGTGATGCAGGATTGGCTTTGAGAATTATGAACACTGATTACAGACCCATGCAGTATTAGGTAAAACTCAGGCAAGGAGGCCTCCTCCAGATCCCAACCTACTGTACTCTAACTACAGAATCAATGCTCCTCCATGTAAAACCACAAGTAGCAAGGAGATGGAATGCACTCTGGCTGGGGGACTTGAAGGTCATTACCTGGCATGGTTGGTGGTTCCGCTCGACAAAGCCAGCAGCATAATTAAGACCCAGTCTCACCACGATCACTCCCTCTTCCCCCTACCCCCATCAGGCAAGAGGTACAGAAGTGTGAAAATGCACACTTCCAGATTCAAGGACAGTTTCTTCCCTGCTGTTATCAGGCAACTGAACCATCCTATCATCAACTAGAGAACGGTCCTGAGCTACTATCTACCAAAAGGAGACCCTCGGACTATTTTTCATCCTCCATCCTAGTGTGTAGGATGTGAATGTGGGATAACATGGGATACCTGCGTGAATGGTTGATCACTGGTCGGCGTGGACTCGGTGGGCCGAAGGGCCTGTTTCCACGCTGTATCTCTAAACTAAACAAGAAGTGCTGGTATATTCAAACGATGTGGAACTCTCACCCCCAAGTGTCAGAGAGACAAATACATCCTTCTGAAGGAAGATTAGCAAATGCCATCACTAGAGCATGTGTTGATACTCACTTATAGATTACCAGACAAGAGTGATGAAGCCAGACCAGTTTGTTAAATCGCTGTCGGCCACTGGAAGTAAGTTGTAACCCAACATGAAAATTATGCTCAATCTCAACAGAAGCAGGAGCTCGACGGTAATATCGGTACTTCTGATATTCTGGCGCCTTCTGTTTTAAAAGTAAATCAAAATTTACCAAAATTAACACTTCTTTCCAAATCGAATATATATCTGCTGCTCTTCATTCTTGATTGCACATTTATATAGTAACTAGAATAAGTAGCTATTTTTTAAATTATAATTTTACACAATTACAGTAAAGGAATACATAATGAAAATTAAAAAAATTGCACATGCTGGATTTCGGAAATAAGACCGGAAAAAGCTGGGTAAACTCAGATCAGGCAGAATCTGCAGAAAGAGAAACAATCAATGTTTCACGCCCGAGACCCTGAATTAGCACTGTTCCTCTTTCCACACATGCTGCCCGACCTGCTGGATTTCTCCAGCATTTTCTGTATTTAATAACACTAATATTTCATCTCTCTTCCTAGAGTCATAAAGCACGGCCCAACTTGTCCAAACCGACCTGTACACACTAGTCCCATCTGCCTGCATTTGGGCTACATCCCTCCAAACCTGTCCTAGCCATGTACCTGTCTAAATGCTTCTTAAACGTTGCAATAGTACCTGCCCAATCTACCTCCTCCAGCAGCCTTTTCCGTTCACCCACCACCCTGTGTGTAATAAAAGTTACCCCTCGAGTTCCTGTTAAATCTCTCCCCCCTCACCTTAAACCGAGGCAGCAACTTTACCGCCACGCCACAGTGTCACCCCTAAACATGTCGTGTAACACCTACCTCCTCTTTCTTCTTCTTTGCCAGAACAACAAATACTTTGGTTTGATTATCGGTTTCCTGGGACAGACGAAAGTGACCAAAGAGGACAGCGTCGATTCTATGAGACATAAAGAAACCACCAGCAATTCAGCCATAAAGTTCCATAACACTAATGTAACAAACTATTTCACGACAAATTAAAATAATACGATTAGGCTTTAAATGTACTTGCTTTATTTTAATGTAGAAACAAGGAACTGTAGATGATGGTTCACAAAAGAAGATATAAAGTGCTGGAGTAACTAACTCAGTGGGTCAGGAGGCATCTCTGGAGAACATGGTGACTTTTTGGGTCAGCACCCCTCTCGATTACTACGGGTGTTGATCATGGGGAGAAGGCACGAAAATGGGGTTGAAAGGGAAAGGTGAATCACCCATGGCGGAATAGGCTTGATGGGCTGAATGGCCTAAATCTGCTCCTAGAACTTATGAACTTCCTGACCCGAAAAGTCACCCATCCATGTTCTCCAGAGATGCTGCCTGGCCCGCTGAGTTACTCTTGCACTTTGTGTCTTTTTTAAGTAACACATCTAATTTCCAATTATTATTTTATGAGACACTCACAACTTGATTTCACCGTCTCAAAATAACATGCAAGATTCTCAGACAGCAAAATCAATCACAAAATAGCACGCAGCACACATAATATAAGCACACAATAACATTATTTACACACTGGTGCTCACTCAAAATCCCATCTTCCAATAGAATATTAGAAGACTGCAGATAAACACAAAATGCTGGAGTAGTATCTCTGGAGAGAGGAATGGGTGAGCTTTCTTCAGACTTGGTCTGCTGAGAACAGTGTCCTCAGGCCCGTTAAACACTGGTTGTCTTTTTGGGACAGGTTGTCACAGCTGTTCAGAGATATTCATGATTGTGAACCAATTAATATTCTTTGTGCAAGGACAACAATGTTCACATCCCTGGTCTTTTCACACAACTGATGCTTAAATCTGTTTTGCACCCTCTCCAAGGTCTTTCCATTACACTTCATGAAGGATGTCTAGGATTGGTTGCAATCTATTCTCTATAAAATCACCCCTCATCCTCCTGCGCTCCAAGGGCTAAACCTCTCTCTAGCCTAATCAACATAGAAACATAGAGAATAGGTGCAGGAGTAGGCCATTCGGCCCTTTGAGCCTGCACCGCCATTCAATATGATCATGGCTGATCATCCAACTCAGTATCCTGTACCTGCCTTCTCGCCATACCCCCTGATCCCTTTAGCCACAAGGGCCACAACCTCTCTCTAAAGCTCCTGGCAACATCTTGGTTCTCGGAACCCTTTCAAATTTGATATCTTTCCTATCTTTCAGGTCAGGACCCTTCCTCAGATTGATTGTCTGCAAATAATTACTGAGGCAGGGTCTCGACCCAAAGAGACAATACCTGACCTGACCTGCCCAGTTACTCCAGCACTGTGTCTTTTTTAATAAACCAACACCTGCAGTTTCTTCAACCAACAATCCAACATGAACATTGCTTCTCCTAGATTACAGCCTGCAAATACCAGCATTCCTTTGTCATGCACGGCATGGATAATTACTGAATTATTTAATAGCTTGCAATCATAATATTATCTTGCAATCCTTACCTTGGAGTCTTGCAGCATAAGCGGGGAATAACACTCTGAGGATCTTCTGGTGTGGTCAGCATTATTACCTGACCACCTGGGAAGAATCGCAGATACCTGGTTATATAAAAGAGTTTTATACAATGATCAATAATTGTAAATCGTGTATTCAAAAGCGGCTTTACACTGTAAATTGAAGTGACAGCATTTCTTAATAGAAAGGCATTATTATACTGGATTATATCCTACAATTTGAGCATTTGACGGCACTGGGCCTGTACTCGCTGGAGTTTAGCAAGATTGGGGGAGGGGAGGGACATTGAAGGGCATAGCCTCAGAATAAAAGGACATACCTTTAGAAAGGACATAAGGAGGAATTTCTTTAGTTAGAGTGTGGTGAATTTGTGAAATTCATTGTTACAAAAAGCCATGGAGGCCAAATCAATGGATATTTTTTATGGTGGAGATTGACAGGGGTTATGGGGAGAAGGCTGAGAAGCCCGAGAAGGAGAATGGGATGAGAGGGAAAGAGATCAGCCATGAAAAACAGCGTAAATTTGATGGGCTGAATTCCCATCAATAGCTGAATGGTCTAATTGTGCTTTTACAGTGCCCTCCGTAATGTTTGGAACAAAGACCCATCATTTATTTAAAGTGCACATTGTCAGATTTTATTAAAGGGTATTTTTATACATTTTGGTTTCACCACGTAGAAATTACAGCTGTGTTTATACATTGTCCCCCCATTTCAGGGCACCATAATGTTTGGGACACAGCAATGTCATGTTTAGTATTTTGTTGCATATCCTTTGCATGCATTGACTGCTTGAAGTCTGCAATTCATGGACATCACCAGTTGCTGGGTGTTTTCTCTGGTGATGATGCTCTGCCAGGCCTGTATTGTAGCCATCTTTAGCTTATGCTTGTTTTGGGGGCTAGTCCCCTTCAGTTTTCTCTTCAACATATAAAAGGCATGCTCAATTGGGTTCAGATTGGGTGATTGACTTGGCCGCTCACGAATTGACCATTTTTTAGCTTTGAAAAGCTCCTTTGTTGCTTTAGCAGCATGTTTGGGATCATTGTCTTGCTGTAGAATGAACCCCCAGCCAATGAGTTTTGAGGAATTTGTTTGAACTTGAGCTGATAGGATGTGTCTATACCCTTCAAAATTCATTATGTTATTACCATCAAGATTCAAGAGAGTTTATTGTCATGTGTCCCAGAGAGGACAATGAAATTATTGCTTTGCTTCAGCACTACAGAATATAGTAGGCATGAATAAAGAACAGATCAGTGTGTCCATATACCATTATATAAATATATACACACATGAATAAATAAACAGATAAAGTGCAAATAAACAGATAATGGTCTATTAATGTTTACAGTTTCGTTTGAGTTGAGTTTAATAGCCTGATGGCTGTGGGGAAGAAACTGTTTTTGAACCTGGACGTTGCAGTCTTCAGGCTCCTGTACCTTCTACCTGAAGGTAGTGGGGAGATTAGTGTATGGCCAGGATGGTGTTGGTCCTTGATGATGCTGCCAGCCTTTTTGAGGCAGCGACTGCGATAGATCCTCTCGATGGTAGGGTGGTCAGAGCCGATGATGGACTGGGCAGAGTTTACTACTTTTTGTAGTCTTTTCTGCTGCTGGGCGCTCAAGTTGCTGAACCAAGCCACGATGCAACCGGTCAGCGTGCTCTCTACTGTGTACCTGTAGAAGTTGAGAGAGTCCTCCTTGACAAACCGACTCTCCGTAATCTTCTCAGGAAGTAGAGGCGCTGATGTGCTTTCTTTATAATTGCATCAGTGTTCTCGGACCAGGAGAGATCTTCAGAGATGTGCATGCCCAGGAATTTGACCTTTTCCACCATCGACCCGTTGATATATACAGGACTGTGGGTCCCCATCCTACCCCTTCCAAAGTCCGCAATCAGTTCCTTGGTTTTGCTGGTGTTGAGAGCCAGGTTATTGTGCTGGCACCATTTGGTCAGTCGGTCGATCTCTCTTCTATACTCTGACTCGTCCCCATCAGTGATACGTCCAACAGTGGTGTCGTCAGCGAACTTGATAAAGGAGTTCGCACTATGACCGACTACGCAGTCATGAGTATAGAGTGAGTACTGCAGGGGGCTGAGCACGCAGCCTTGAGGTCCTCCCTGTTGTCGTTGATTGTTATCGCGGCATTTCCACCAATACGAACTGTCTGTGGTCTGTGAATGAGGAAGACGAAGATCCAATTGCAGAGGGATCAGCAGTTGTATCATCAATGAAGATAAGTGAGCCAGTACCTTCACCTGCCATACATGCCCAGGCCATAACATCCCCAACACAGTGTTTCACAGATGAGGTAGCATGCTTTGGATCTTGGGCAGTTCCTTCTTTCCTCCATACTTTGCTCTTGCCATCACTCTGATATAAGTTAATCTTTGTCTCATCTGTCCACAAGATCTTTTTCCAGAACAGAACAGAAAAGACTAGGCTTGTATTCACTGACGTTTAGAAGGATGAGGGGGATCTTATAGAAATATAATATTATAAAAGGACTGGACAAGCTAGATGCAGGAAAAATGTTCCCAATGTAGGGCGAGTCTAGAACCAGGGGCCACAGTCTTAGAATAAAGGGCCCCTTAATTATTTATTAAAGTAACATTTATGATCGAGGCGAAAAAAACTTTTTCACCCAGAGAGTTGTGAATTTATGGAATTCCCTGCCACAGAGCGCAGTGGAGGCCAAATCACTGGATGGATTTAAGAGAGAGTTAGATAGAGCTCTAGGGGCTAGTGGAGTGAAGGGATATGGGGAGAAGGCAGGCACGGGTTATTGATAGGGAACGACCAGCCATGATCACAATGAATGGCGGTGCTGGCTCGAAGGGCCGAATGGCCTCCTCCTGCACCTATTTTCTATGTTTCCATGTAACCGTGGTTGCTATTTTAAGTACTTCTGGGCAAACTGTAACCTGGCCAACCTATTTTTGCGGCTAACCAGTGGTTTGCATCTTGCAGTGTAGCCTCTGTATTTCTGTTCATGAAGTCTTCTGCGGACAGTGGTCATTGACAAATCCACACCTGACTCCTGAACAGTGTTTCTGATCTGTTGGACAGGTGTTTTGGATTTTTTTCTTTAGTATAGAGATAATTCTTCTGTCTTCAGCTGTGGAGGTCTTCCGTGGCCTGCCAGTCCCTTTGCGATTAGTAAGCTCACCAGTGCTCTCTTTCTTCTTAATGATGTTCCAAACAGTTGATTCTGGTAAATATAAGGTTTGGCTGATGTCCCTAACAGTTTTATTCTTGTTTCTCAGTCTCATAATGGCTTCTTTGACTTTCATTGGCACAACTTTGGTCCTCGTGTTGATATACAGCAATAAAAGTTTCCAAAGACGATGGAAAGACTGGAGGAAAGACGAGCTGCTGAGAGCTCACTTATACCTGCATTATGGAGGCAATTAAACAAACCTGAGCAATTACAAACCTGTGAAGCCATGTATCCCAAATATTATGGTGCACTGAAATGGGGGGGGGGACTATGTATAAACACTGCTGTAATTTCTACATGGTGAAACCAAAATGTATAAAAATGGCTTTTTATTAAAATCTGACAATGTGTACTTTAACCACATGTGATTTTTTTCTATTACAAATCTCAAATTGTTGAGTACAGAGGCAAATAAATAAATGATGGGTCTTTGTCGCAAACATTATGGAGGCACTATGTGCAGGTGGATGAATGTCTTTGATGCTGAGGCAATGTTATTTAAAAATATTGAAAACATCAAAATACATACACATCTTTAAATGCAATTAAATAGATTGAGTCAAAGGATGTCTGCACTGGTCTCCAGTTAACAAAGAGCTGATGAGAAAAGATCGCTGAGGCAAGTAGAATGGATGTGTCTTAATGTTTAATTCAGTTTTGCTGCTAATGTTCCACTGGTTATTTCATCCTTTATATGTGCAAGCTGAAAAATTGCAATATCAAACCACTGAAAGTCACCTCATTGGATTTAGTAACAGTTGAACATGTTAAATACTTCAAATACATTTTTAGTCCACAATTTGACATTGAATAGATATGGGGTAAGATTCAGTTTTGATTGACCGCAAAAATGTAAAACTACGTTGTCAATTTGCAACTGAACATTAAGCAAATTAGTTGGAGTTCAGCAAAAGGAAAGAAATGTAGACAAACAGATTTCAAGCAGGCATAGCCAGTTTTAATCTCTTATTCTCATGACATAAACTCAATGAGTCGTAGCCCATTGAGTTTTTGCCAACTCATACTGTAAGTTCATAAATTATATGAACATAATTAGCACGGGTGTCAGAGGTTATAGGGAGATGGCATTAGAATGGGGTTAAGAGGGAGAGATAGATCAGCCGCGAATGGATGGCTGAGTAGAGTTGATGGGCTGAATGGCCTAATTCTGCACCTATCATAGGACCTTAGGCCATTTGGCCTATCAATTCTACTCCACCATTCAATCCTGGCTGATCTATCTTTCCCTCTCAACTGCATTCTCACGCCTTTTTTCCATAACCCTTGGCACCTGTACTAATCAAGAATCCGTCAATCTGCACCTTAACAATATTCAATGACTTGGCCTCCACAGCCGTCAGTGGCAATGAATTCCACAGATTCACCTATCCTCTGACCAAAGAAATTCCTCCTCGTCCCCTTTCTAAAGGTACATCCTTTTCTTCTGAGGCTGTGGCCTTTGGAACTAGACTCTCACACTTGTGTAAACATCAATCTCATTTCTTCACATTTCCATGCAATTTATTCTCACTCACACGCCCATTTCCCCCCCCACCCTTAATAAAGGCCAAAAAATGGCCTTTATTAAAATCTGACAATGCGCACTTCAACCTCATGTGATTTTTTTCTATTACAAATCTCAAATTGTGGAGTACAGAGGCAAATAAATAAATGATGGGTCTTTGTACCTGCCATTAAATAACCAAATATTATTTCCAACTGCAGCAAAGTTGATGACATAGTTGAGAAATCACTTTTTATTATTTATTGGGATTGAGGAAAATTATTTTTTTCCATGCACAATTATCTCGCATGCAAAATCTGTTAAAGTGATGAAAGCTAGCGCAACAGCAATTTTCAAAAAAGAACTGCACACATGCTAATAAAGAAAATAGACCCATGTGTAAAGAGTTGAGATCTTTTGAAGAGGCTGCACGGGCTAGATAGACCAAACAGCATCTTTCTGTACAATGCCCATCTATCAACAAGGTTTATAATGGTTAAAAATGAAACAAGAGCCTTCTTAAAAAAAAAAAGCCAAATAGTCCAGACAATCATATCAGATACACAATCAGGTTAACTTAATGTTTTTTCTCCCCCAAATCAAAGGGAGAAATGGTAGCTGATGCAAGAGTAAACTCAGCGACCTGCATAAGTGTGCACCGAGATAAATGATGCTGCCCATAAAGTTGGCCCAATCCAATGGAGTTTACTGCATTTACGCAGCTCTTCTTTCAAAATTGCTGTTGAAGTAGCTTTCATCCCCTGAACAGATTCGGCATTCAAAATAATTGTGCATGATCGGTTAATTGGCGTGGTATAATTGTGAATTGTCCCTAGTGCATATAGGATAGCGTTAGTGTACGGGGATCACTGGTTGGCACATACTTGGTGGGCTGAAGGGCCGGTTTCTGCTCTGTACCTCTAAACTAAACTAGCTGATTCAACTGAGCCATTTGGTGAATGTCTTTATCTAGATCAGGTGTGATCTGTTGGTACATACCCTTCATTGGAAGGTCTGAGGAGCAGTAGGAATATCATTAGTTATTATTTATAGGATTTTAAAAAAATGTTTGAAGAAAAAAATCTAAAAGCACAAATTTATTTTAGAATTTACCTTAGAGATACAGCATGGAAACAGGCCCTTCGGCCCATTCGTTCCACGCCGACCAGTGATCACCCTGTACACTAGCTTCACACTAACGACAATTTACAGAAGCCAATTAACCTAAAAACTTGGTGTGGGAGGATACCAGAGCACCCGGAGAAAACCCACGTGGTTCCATTTTTAATGGTAATTTAATATTGAAATGAAAAACGATTTAAATTACATTACAGCAGCAAGCAATCAATCAATGGAAATAAAACACCTGCATATATATTGTTATGTAAATACTATCCTCTTCAAATATCTTGTTTTAGAATACAGAAAAGGTGATGTACCTGTAATATTCCACCTGATGCCAAGCCCTGTAAAAACCATCCAGCGATTCCTCTCCTTGACGGACATAGGTCGTCTTACTTATATACACACCTAAACAAACATCAACACTGTTAGCAGGTACTCCAGAATTATAAAATACCTCTAACTAACTTGTCCAAGAACAAGGGGTAGCACGGTGGTGCAGCGGTAGAGTTCTTGGTTCTTGGTCTCATAGCGCCAGAGACCCTGGTTTGATCCAGCCCACGAGTGCTGCCTGTACATGTTCTTCTGGTGATCGCATGAGTTTTCTCCGGGTGCTCAGTTTTCCTCCCACATTCCAAAGACGTACAGGTTTGTAGGTTAATTGGCTTTGGTAAAAATTGTAAATTGTCCCTGGTGTGTAGGACAGTGCTAGTGTAGGTGGGTGATTGTTGGTTGGCGCAGACTCGGTGGTTCAAAAGGACTGTTTCCACGTATCTCCAAAGTCTAAAACAATGTCCAAGAACAGTTAGAACTTGGTGAGGCATGGTAGCACTTGGCTGTATGCCTCTCTACGATCAACTGCCTATGGACATTCATAATGTCTGTACCCAGCTGGGCAAGGACAGTTGCTACTAACTCTTCAATCACACAAGGGCTTAATATATTCCAGGCAAATAAGTTGAAAGAGAGATATTTGGAACAAAACATAAAAATTCACTTTTGAACAGAATCTTCAGATTGTAGTTTTTCTTACAAATCAGCATTAACATTCCTGAATTTGTTTATGTTAGAAATGTGTCCATGGATTGTTTGACCTGCATTTTTGTTAAACACTGGAACATTTGCGTTAAGATATGTTATACCATTGTTGAACAGAAATGTCTGACTTTCACACCTGGTGTTTCCCCTTGTTATACACGTCACCATCAGGCACTAACATCTCTAAACACTAAAAGGGGAGGCACAGTGGTGCAGCAGTAGAGTTGCTGCCTTACACTGCTTGCAGCGTCAGAGACCCGGGTTCGATCCTGACTAGGGGTGCCTCTGGACAGAGTTTGTAACGAGATGTTCTCTCCCACACAAACTGATTAAAACTTGTCCATTGGGAGGCAGGTGGTGTTAATGGACTGCAGGGCCGAAGGGCCTGTTTCCGCAGATATCTCTAAATTAAACTTGAAAAGGTTAATGCACAAAGTTATTGTTTTGCACATGCATTTGCTTGCACAATAGCGTCAGAGACCCGGGTTCGATCCCGACTAGGGTGTGGATTATAACACCTTATTGTAGATGGATGGAGTACTGAACATTCTGTAAGGCTGTCACAATGAGCCACTATACTTGGGAAAATGTGTAATGGGAAACATTTACTGCCAGCTGCCATGCACTGTGAGGATTTAGTCATGGGCTAAATAAAGTTTTGAGGCATTGGGGACTATCAAAGGAAAAAAAAGAGAAAACAAAAATTAATTTCTAAATTTTTAGTATTTCCAATTCTAAAATATGTTGGTGCTCCTAAATGCTCGGGTCTTGATGAAAAGTTAAATAATTTATGCAAAAATGGTAACGTTGCCCCGCTGCACAAATACATTGTTACAAAACTTTCCACAATGCTATTCCTATGGAGCACAGGAGGATCAGGGGTGATCCTATAGAGGCGTATAAGATCATAAGAGGAATAGATCGGGTAGATGCCCAGACGGTGTAGCTGGGAGGTTTAAGGTGAAAGGAAAAAGATTAAATAGCAGATACAGCAGGCAGTGAAGGGAAAGGACTATCCCAAACTTAAGGAAAGAGTTAGATGATACATTAGGGTTCGGAGGGATATGGAACAAATGAGGAGGACTGGTGTAGCTGGGAGTAGCGAATGGACGTTGGCAAAGAGTTGAGTATAGGAGCCTTCTGCAGTTGTATAGGGCCCTAGTGAGACCACACCTGGATATTGTGCGCAGTTTTGGTCCCCTGATTTGAGGAAAGACATTCTTGCTATTGAGGGAGTGCAGCGTAGGTTTATAAGGTTAATTCCCGGGATGGCGGGAGTCATATGCTGAGAGAATGGAGTGGCTGGGCTTGTATACTCTGGCGTTTAGAAGGATGAGAGGATATCTTATTGAAACATATAATTATTAAGGAATTGGACACGCTTGAGGCAGGAAACATGTTCCCGATGTTGGGGGAGTCCAGAACCAGGGGCCACAATTTAATAACAAGGGGTAAGCCATTTAGAACGGAGCCGAGGAAACACTTTTTCTCACAGAGAGTTGTAAGTCTGTGGAATTCTCTGCCTCAGAGGGCGGTGGAAGCCGGTTCTCTGAATATTTTCAAGAGAGCGCTAGATAAGGCTCTTCAAGATAGCGGAGTCAGGGGATATGGGGAGAAGGCAGGAACGGGGTACTGATTGGGGATGATCACCATGATCACATTGAATGGCTCGAAGGGCTGAATGGTCTACTCCTGCACCCATTGTCTATTGGCATGTTGGCCGGTGTGGGAAAGTTGGGCTGAAGGGCCTGTTTCCACACTGTATCACTTTATGAAACGATGATAAATCCAGATGACAAGAAATTAAAACAAATATATGGTTCTAAATTAGCTTTGACAACCTCCGCTGAAAATTTTATGTCACTACCGTTAAAAAGTAAATACACACCAAGTATAAATAATGAATTCTATGGAACTTAATCAATATGCAAAATTACTCTGGTCATACAAATAATGTTGTGAAGATGTATCTCCAATGAAAGGTCTGTGGAGCTATAGGAATATCATTCTTTAAAAATGGAGGATTTCAGCTATTATTTATAGTTTAAAAAAATGCTTGGAATTTCTAAAAGCACAAAGCTATTTTATACTTTGCTTCTGGGATACAGCGTGGAAACAGGCCATTCGGCCCACTGAGTCCACGCCGACCAGTGATCACCTGTACATTAGCACTATCCTACACACTGGGGACAATTTACCAAAGTCTATTAACCTACAAACCTGTACATCCTCAGAGTGTGGGAGAAAACCGGGTTTACAAATTGCTGAATGGAGTTCAAACTTGTTAAACGTTGCAAACTTGATGGAGAGGAGGACGGGCACCTGCAACAATGAATCTCTGCCACCATTGCAAGGGAAGGATTTTTCTACCATCTACACGCAGTAATTTCCTATTACCAACTTACCATCGAATCGAACGCGGGGCCTTTCCAGAAACATCTGTCTCCAAGAACTGTACAGCACCGAGTTGCTACATGCTCTGCCCCAGACTTTCAGGCAAGCCAAACGCCATATTTCAGGATCTCTGACAAAAAGAAGTGAAGAAAAATTAAAACTAGGCAGGAACACAAACACTTCTATATTTAAAATAGCAACTGCAAAATACTCAACTGCAAATAGGTATACTGTGAATACCTATCACCATATTTCTACCCTCAGCACTTTTAGAGATGCTGGTAAAGTCATAAATTAAACCCTTTCTTAAATCCCCTAGATTAGTTGCACTATTATATCAGGCAGAGCATAACGCTAATGCTTCTGTACGCTGAAAGCAAGCAGATTGTGGCTACAACCAGTTTGCAAATCTGATTTGACATACTGCTGCAAACCTGGACCTTAACAATGCAGCGGGCAACCCATCTTAGATTGGCATGGAGGACCCACTGCTAAAATAGCAGGGCAATATCCCACATCCTCAATACACTCCATTCCCATCCCTTGTGTCCGTGCTTACACACAGATCATCAAGTTATTTGCAGACTGGTTGCTGACTGATGTGGAGCTGGTATGGGTTAAACTGCAGGCTTGTCCCTTTCCAGACATCATGGACAGCTTTGTTCGACTGGTTTGGTTTTGGAGAAGGGAGTGGGAGTGCGATTTAACACCAAGTATTAAAAGAATGAGGTGCTCTACTAGACCAGGAGAATATGAGGGGCTGTGGTACTCCATGAGGATTGCAAGATGACAGGAATAAAAATAGGAGGAGCGCATAAGACGATGGTGAGGCCACATTTAGAGTATTGTGTTCAATTTTGGGCACCGTGTATTTTGGGACGATTTTGGGACGATGTTGACAAGCTGGAAAGGGTGGAAAGAAACAAAAAACAACAAAAAAATGCCTAGAACAGTAGCTTTTTCACTGTAACTTGGTACACGTGACAATAAACTAAACTAAATAAACTAAGATGTATGAGGATATTGCCAGGACTCGAGGGCCTGAGCCACAGGGAGATGTTGAGCAGGCCAGAACTTTATTTCTTGGAGCACAGGAGGATGAGAGGAAGTGATCGGGTAAACACACAGTCTCTTGCACAGAGTAGGGGAATTGAGAACCAGAGAACATAGGTTTACGGTAAGGATGGAAAACGTTAATAGGAACTGGAGGGGTAACTTTTTCTTACACACACAAAAGGTGGTGGGTGTACAGAACAAAGTGTCGGAGGAGGTAGATGAGGCAGGCACTATCACAACATTTAAGATGAGGTTTAGAGGGATATGTGCAATATATAGGCAGGTGTTACATGTTGGTTGATGTGGGCAAGTTGGGCCGAAGGGCCTGTTTCCACGCTATATGACTATGACAGTCATAGTCATAGAATTGGGCAACTTGCTAGAAGCAGAAGACAAGCAGGTGTATAAATGGGAGAGAGTCTTTAGCAAGAAGCAAAATCCAACAAGGGATCTCCTACTTTACCTCTGAGGATTCCACTTTATTTAAGAGTAACTTAACGGGACGAGCTATAAGCAGGTTATTTATCCTGCACAACTCTGGATTCACCAGAACCTTTTCATCGTCTATCAGTCAGAAATGTTGGTACGGTTTTTCTATGTATCTGGAATGAATGTCGCCTAATGCCAAACAAGAGGCTCGACGTCATTTGGGACATATCATCCCGATGCCAAACACTCCTTTCACTACTGGCACTATGGAGTACAACATCTTTTCTCCATTCATTCAGGGAATGTGGGCTTTGCAGGTTGAGCCAGCATTTAATTGCCCATCCCGAATCGTTCTTGAGGAGGTGGTGAGCTGTTTTTGGCAATTAAATAAGGTCATCTACAAAGATCACCATCAACTAAAACAAATGCAACCACTTGCCAAGGTTTCAGGTACAATACTCCTCAAATTGACAATTTCTATCACCTTGTAGAACAGGGCCACATAAGAGGGAATGTCTTCACCTCCACAGACCCGTCCAAATCACATACTGTACTGATTTGGTAAAATATAGTTGTTCCTTCATTGCTGTTGGACTTAACTCTAAGAAGTCCACAGCCAACAGCACAGTGGGATAACCTTGACTAGACTGAATGCAACAGTTTAAGTAAGAGGGTCAAATGCTTTCTTGAGAGCAATTGAAGATAGGTAATAAATGGTCATCATTCAGCAACACTTGCACCCCATAAATCACCAAGGACATTCTAGCCAATTTTATTCTGCTTTAGACTTTAGAGGTACAGCGTGGAAACAGGCCCTTCGGCTCACCGAGTCTGTGCTGACCAGCGATCCCTGTACACTAGCACTATCCTACACACTAAGAACACTTTACAAATTTACCGAAGCTATTTAACCTACAAACCCGTACGCCTTTGGAGTGGGGAGGAAACCAGAACATCCGGAGAAAGCCTATGCGGTCGCAGGGTGAACAAAGAAACACTGAATAGACAGCACCCGCAGTCAGGATCGGTGGCGCGGTAAGGCAGAAACTCTACCGCGGTGCCACTGTGCTGCCTCAAGACCTTTTCTGAATCGGAGACAGAATTTGTGTCCTAGTCTCTCCCATTGGGGAGCTTGCCTGGACTAACTCTTGCACCTTCCCTAGCTGCAGACGTCTCATGCCTGGTGACTTGTCCTCTACAGACCTCTACGGTCTGCAGTGCCAGCATCTGAGCTGGTGTCCACAAGCGTTAGTTCATCTGACAAGATTGCATACATCGTGCAGCTGCCAGCTAGTCAGCTCGAACTCTGTGATTTCTGATGAGAGGGGAACTAAGGTATGGTTACAATGAAGGCATGGGGGAGGCCAGTGAGGTGAACACATCGCATGATTGCAAAGTGGAATCTAAGCAGGAGAATTATGTGGTATGCTCAGACCTTACTTGGTTGCCAAATACACCATAATAGCTGTTTCAACAAGGGTCAGGGATATGCCTGTGAGGCAAGGCTGCATGCACGTCCCACCATTTCGCAGCTGTTGATGAAATCTGGAGGGTGGCTAATGCTGCACAAAGTTGGGTGGTTAATAGTGAACTGTTATTTAAGAAGAGCAGCTAAGACAAGTCTGTGAATGACAGGTCAGTGAATCCCGATGTAAGTGGTGGGTAAGTTGAAGGGGATTCTGAGGGACAGGATTTACCGGCATTTGGATAGGAATGGACCGAGGGGGATGGGCACGGACCGATTGGGGGGGGATGGGCTCTGAGCCATTGGGAATAACCAGCATAGCGTTGTGGTTGGGAAAATGTTTCTCTCAAATCTGAAATAATTTTTTGAGGTGGTCACTAAGAGGATTGCCGAGGGCAAGGCAGTGAAAGTTGACTGTAGCGAGGCCTTTGACAAGGGCCAGCATGGCAGCTTGTATACAAGGTTATAATTTCAAAGAATCCAAGTGAGGAAGAAGTCAAAGGCACAGTGGCGAAGCAGTAATTGCTGCTTTACAGCGTCAGAGATCCGGATTCGATCCTGACTTTGGGTGCTGTCTGTACAGAGATCTCCCTGTGACCGCGTGGATTTTCCCCGGGTGCTCTTCCGGTTTTCTCCCACACTCCAAAGACGCACAGGTTTGTACGTTGTGTGATCAATGGACTTGGTGTAATTTCTCCTTGCAGTTTCCTCCCACTTCCTTATGTCTGAATGAGCTTTTTGATTTCTGCGGGTATAGGACCTTTCCCTTTCTCTCCCAATCAACCACCATGGCAAATGGTGCTGAAAGTCAGGGCGGTCGATCTTGTCCATGTTCAGCCATGGACTGAACTAAGTTCCTCACGTCGCTGAAATAATCTTGACCAACCATTTTAGTCAAAAGAACCGTCCCTTTAATAAGGTTCAGCAGTGCCGCTAATTAGTTCCAATTAACGCTACCCACTCACAAGATCTGGGCTCCAAAGCGTTCTGCAACACCAGCATGCTAGGCACTGTGTGGACTCTTGAAACCAGGAAAACGAGGATGCAACTTGAATTTAGGGCACATCTTACAGCACACCAGCAGATGTAGGTTAATCATGCCATATCTCAACATTCCCTTTTTAGTCCCCAAAATCTTTTCACCGCTTTTCTGACCAAATCGATCAACAAACCTTCACATACTGAGAAACAAGGAACTGCAGATGTTGGTTTACACACAAGGACACCAAGTGCTGGAGGAACTCGGCGGGTCAGGCAGCATGTCTGGAGAACATGGATAGGTGACGTTTCCAGTAGGCACCCTTCTCCAGACGGATTCTGAATGAGTATGAAGGGAACAGACCCGAAACGTCACCTATCCATGTTCTCCAGAGATGCTGCCCGACCTGCCGAGTTACTCCAGCACTTTGAAACCTTCATATATGTTGCTCATTCGTAAACAAGTACCTTGCACAAATGTAGAATGTTCTGCAAACCATGGATAATTGCTCCAATGATCGTAGGTCCAAGTCGCCTGACACAACCCATCGAAATATATACACAAGGATTTCAAAAGGGATATCTGCAAAACGAAGAAGCGTTAAAACAAACAAGTGACAAACCCAATGTGATGATTGGTTACACCTTATGGTACAGCAGAATTATCTTACAAACTACAGACATACATGCTTAATCCAAATGCTGAATTAAGAAAGGACTGAACAGCTAGGAGTCACTCCAGAGCAGAAAGTCTTGACTCAGCAGATAAGCTCACATCTCTAGAGGACACAGATAGGTAGCGTTTCAGGGCAAGACTGTTCTTCAGATCCATGGATCAATTATCTCTGGATCTACGTCCTCCAGTGATGTTGCCTGACCCACTGAGTTCCTCCAGCAATTTGTGTTCTATACAAGATTTCAGCATCTGGCGTTCTCTCTTGCCTCTTTAGATGTTATTCCATATGGTCATTGCAAGATTTGATCTTCATTCCAAGGCTGCTTTACTTGCCCATCACAATTCTTTTTTTTTGTGAGATAGCTTGTTCCTATTTCATCAAGATTTAATTAACAATTTGTAGCTGGGTTTTAGCCAAACAAGGCAAATGCTGAATCATGAGGATTACTAAAAGGAAGGAGCAGGAGCTGCTCCCAGGTTGCTGGGCCGAGAGTGGGGAGGATGTCTTAGGCTTGGACTCCCAACCTAACCATGGAAGCTCACCCTAGGTACTTTGGTTTATTGATAACAATATCTGTACCCAATCTGTCATCTTGGATTTTTTTTGCCCAAATCTCTCACTTATTTTGGGAGTGGCTACAGATATGCTACCTAACACAACATCTGCCCCAATCAGACGCCCTCTCTCTCCTGTTCAACACCAACCAGGCAAAAACCTATCTATCCCTCCTGACGGGCGGTCATGGTGGCGCAGCGGTAGAGTTGCTGCTTTACAGCGAATGCAGCGCAGGAGACCCTGGTTCAATCCCGACTACAGGTGCTGTCTGTACAGAGTTTGTACGTTCTCCCCGTGATCTGCATGGGTTTTCTCCAAGATCTTCAGTTTCCTCCCACACTCCAAAGACATACAGGTTTGTAGGTTAATTAGCTTGGTAAATGTAAAAATTGTCCCTAGTGTGTGTAGGATAGTGCTAATGTGCGGGGATCGTTGGTCGGCACAGACCCGGTGGGCGAAGGGCCAGTTTCCACACTGTATCTCTAAAAAACAACTAAACTAATACAATGGGCCCCTGTTCCCCAGCATGCCTGAACCCAGTTATCTCATCTCCTCCACAAAGCGGGAATGCAAATTAGAGACCTTGAAGAGGACCATGTCTTCAGTCAAGTCAAGAGTGTTTAATGTCAATATGTTTCAAATGGAACAAGGACATTCTTATTTGCAGCAGCACAACAGAATATGTAAAGATGGTACTCTGTGGACAATATAACAAAAAGTTCAGACACACACATATATCCCCCAACATGCCCCATCTACACTAGTCCCACCTGCCCGCATTTGCCCCATATCCCTCTAAAACCACCCTATCCATGTACCTATCTAAATGCTCCTTAAACGTTGCAGTAGTCCTTGCCTCAACTACCTCCTCTGGCAGCTCGTTCCATACACCCACCAAAAAGTTACCAGTCGCTCGGGTTTCTATTGAATCGTTCTCCATTCACTTTAAATCTACGTCCTCTGGGTTACCCACACACACACACACACATAATTTATATATAAATATATATAAATATAATATATATATATACACACACACACACACACCACACACACACAAATACCCACACACAGGCTCACAAGCTACTGAATTCTGCAGCAACATACACTGGTGTACATCGTTCACAATGCCCTGTTCACTGCCTCGTTTATGCACATTTTACAAGTACGGCTTGACTTTGAGGTACACGTATTTATTTATTCGTAGTTAGATTGTAGACCATAATGATCACATATATTGCCCATCCAATAGATATTTCTTGATTATGCTTAAATTTTTGTAGCTGTGTTCTCACTGGACATAGGTTGGAAATTCCAGGATCATGTTCCAGTGACAGTGAAGTTTGGTTATGGGGTCATCATGCCACAGAAACGGTGGCATTGCCACAGACCCAGCATAAAGAAACATCTGTTGAAAGAGGAATGATGACCAGCTATGAGTTGGAGCAAGAATAAAATTATGTTGAATTGTAAAATGGCATGTACTGTATATTAACAATTCATTCTTATGGCTAAACATATGGGGCGGCACGATGGCACAGAGGTAGAGTTGCTGCCTTACAGCTCCCTTTTACTTAACACAAAGGGTGGTGGGGACCTGGAACTCACTGCCAAGGGTGGTGGATGAGGCTGATAAGATAGTGGCGTTTAAGAGACTTTTGGATAGGCACATGCTCAATCCTGACTACAGATGCTGTCTGCACGGAGTTGTACGTTCTCCCTATGACCATGTGGGTTTCTTCTGTGTGCTCCAGTTTCATCCCACACTCCAAAGACGTGCAGGTTTGTAGGTTAATTGGCTTTTGCAAAATGATAAATTGTCCCTAGTGTGTAGGGCAGTGCTAGTGCTGCATGGGGTGATCGTTGGTTGGCATGAATCCGGTGGGCCGAAGAGCCTGTTTCCCTGCTGTATCTCTAAACTAAGAATATCAAGTTGGTAGGAAGGAGATCCTTTCAGTCAATGAATGTTCATAATACACCATTTAAAAAAATCAACTATGGTGAAAGTTTGAAATCTGGGAAGCATAGTTGAGGTATTTAAAAATGAAATTGGTAGTAGACAGGGATAGGCAGTGTTATTTGATGGGTGTAAAGGTCTAGTTTAAGGTATATTTCTGGAGTAGGATGGGCACAGTGAAAGAGACCAGACAGGAAAGTATGCCACTTTCAAAGCACCAACTCCGAGCATTATTGCAAGCTGGGAGACCGGACTGCCTCTGTTAATCCATAAATGCTTCCGTTACAGCAACAACTATTCAGCATTTCTTGTGGGTAATGATGACCTGAGAACAAAGCAAGGCACAAAGACGAGCTGTATCTTTTTACTGGAACCATGAGTCAAATCAAAACCTGTGATAAAAGGTTCCAAAGTACATTTCCTATGGTTTCAACATGCTCTTGCAAAACATAGCAAGGGAACTACATAGCCTTTTCCAGTTAAATACCACTACTGATTGTTTGCTCATAGTGGAGGCTCTCTCAAAAATGTTATCTAGCCAAAACTATAGCAGAAGATGGCACCAGTTGTTATTCTATATAGCCAGTCACACCACACGCTTGATTGAACCTGTCAAGGTAATCTTGTCAAGGATCTAAATGTCGTCATGAAATTCAGGTTAGTCAAGTTTTCTAAATAATTCCAAGTCCAATGTTGATAAAGTAAACAATGATGTTATCACATTAATCTGAGCAGTCGGTACTTCTAAATCTCCTATTACTGAGAATATCAGGTTCCTATCTGTAAAGTTATGTTTGAATTATGACAAAAACTCTAAACAATAATGTCGCAATGCACTAAGGACAAAGAAGGTTAAGGGCAGTTTAAAAGGTCAATGTGAATTCTACGACAAAAGTCTTGGTCTTTCTTTCTGCATTTTTAATATTTAATATTATTTATTAAAATTATCAATTACTGAGGTGAACAGAAGAAAGCTTTCCTTTGAAGTCATCTTTATTCTTCAACTGAAGTCATCCATTGCTACTGTTGAAAACAACACAGTTCGCTGGGGGAAAATCAAAGCAGCGGTCACCTGACTTCTTTACCTTTTCTTGCAACTTGGGAGTAAATAACAACTTGCTTTTAACTCTTCCAAGATGCATGCAGGTTCACATTAGTTTAAAAGGAGGCAAGATTTAAAGGAAGCAAAGTTTAAAGAAGACGTGCGGTGCAAGTATTTTTTAAACACAAAGGGTGATGGGGGCCTGGAACTCACTGCCAGGGGTGGTGGATGAGGCAGATAGGGTCTCCCCGATATCCCACAGCTCCGCTCTTGCTTCTCCTCCCCTTGTTCATAACAAGGACAGAGTCCCCCTTGTCCTCACCTTCCACCCCATCAGCTGTCGCGTACAGCATAAAATCCTGCAACATTTTCGCCACCTCCAATGGGATCTCACTACTGGCTACATCTTCCCATCACCACAATTTTCTGCTTTCCATAGACCGTTCCCTCCGCAACTCCTTGGTCAACTAGTCCCTTCCCATCCAAACCACCCCCTCCCCAGGTACTTTCCCCTGCAACTGTAGGAGATGCAACACCTGTCCCTTTACCTCCCCCCTTCACTCCATCCAAGGACCCCAACAGTTTTTCCAGGTGAGGCAGAGGTTCACTTGCACCTCCTCCAACCTCATCTACTGTATCCGCTGTTCCAGGTGTCAACTCCTGTACATCGGCGAGACTAAATGCAGGCTCGGCGATCGTTTCACTGAACACCTCCGCTCAGTCCGCCTTAACCTACCTGATCTCCCGGTTCGTCAGCATTTTAACTCCCCCTCCCATTCCCAATCTGACCTTTCTGTCCTGGGCCTCCTCCATTGTCAGAGTGAGGCCCAGCGCAAATTGGAGGAACAGAACCTCATATTTCGCTTGGGTAGCTTACACTCCAGCGGTATGAACATTGACTTCTCTAACCTCAAATAGCCCTTGCTTTCCCACTCTCTCCATCCCCTCCCCCTTCCCAGTTCTCCCACCAGTTTTACTGTCTCCGACTACATTCTAGCCCTGTCCCGTCCACTCCAGACATCAGTCTGAAGGGTCTTGTTCCGAAACGTCACCCATTCTTTCTCTCCAAAGATGCTGCTTGCCCTGGTGAGTTGCTCCAGCATTTTGTGTCTACCTTAGGTTTGTAGGATAATTGGCTTGGTAAAATTGCAACATTTTGATTGAAAGATTGAATTTCCTTCTTAGGAAGAGATGGCTGTAGGTACATTTAATCACAGTGTGTAAAATTATGCAGAGTCTTGATATGGTGAATATTTCCATTTAAAAAGAGAAGCAAAAAAACTATGGATATATATTTCTGATAATTTGTGGAACGTTTAGAGTTAAGGAATATTTTTTCAGCCAAAGAATGATGGGGATCTGGAACTGACAAGATAAAAAACCCGCACCATATTTTAGGAGAACTACAATGATCATTTGATGTTAGATTGTCATCATAAAGAAGAATATTCTCTTTCATGATTACCCCAGAGAGAGGCGTGGTTCCCTTTCTATGGTGCAGGGATGTCAGAATGAAAAATTACAGTTCGGCCTAAAGTGAGAAAGAATTTAAGTGCTACTGGGTACTTCTCTATTGAAAAAGTAAACTCACAAGTTGACATTGCGACATTATTTGTTCTTTCTTATTAATTAACTGGTTTGAAATCTGTATCAATTGACATTTGAACTCAATTTTCTCCATACAGAAGAGCTATCTGCCGAGGAGCATAAAACAAAGCTGATCATTTGAAAACTTACTGTAAACATTTGTTAAACGAGATCAGGTAGCCGTACTTGCATTATCCTGTTGTAACATGTTGAAAAACTACTGAATGGGAGGGCCCTTTGGCTCACCGAGTCCACGCTGTCCAGTGATCCCTATACACTAGCGCTATCCTACACACGAGAGACAATTTACAATCTTTACTGAAGCCAATTCACTTACAAACCTGCACGTCTATGGAGTGCGGGGGGAAATATGAATGCAACAACTTTACCACTGCGCCACATGCTGCTCCAGGAGTATACTGCAAATGCTGTTTTACAAAAAAGACACTGTGCTGGAATAACTCAGCGGGTCAGACAGCATCTCTGAAAAACATGGATAGGTGATGTTTCAGGTCGGGACCCTTATTCAGACTAAAAAAAGGGTCTTGACTCGAAGCATCATGCATGCACATTCTTTTTCAGAAAAGTATATAGGACTGTATTGGAATACCAACTCCTACTGGACTGTCCCAATTAATTGTGTACCATGAGCTGATACCTATCACACTGTTAAAACTAATTTTTCACAACATCTTTAAAATTAGCAAAAAAATGATTCAGTCTACAGATCTGCCTGAATTTATGCACATCTTTCGATGGAATAAAAATCAACCCATTTGGCAGTTTAAAAAAGTAATTCAATGAATTAACAACTCGTATCCATAATTTAATATGCAACATTCAAACTTTAAATGTATTAGCCAAAAGACAATTGTATTATTTGATTTGTTAATGTTCAGCAAGCACAAAAACAAAAATGACAGTGCATAAACAAGCTACAGTTGACTTTTGCTGGAATATTTCTCTGGTTTAGAAATAAAACATGACAAATGGAAAACCATAGAGTGCAAATCATGGTAATGTGAAGTTCATAAGTTCTAGGAGCAAATTAAACCATTCAGCCCATCAAATCTACTCCGCCATTCAATCATGGCTGATCTATCTTTCCCTCTCAACCCCATTCTTCTGCCTTCTCCCCACAACTTTGGATGCCCTTACTAATCATGAATCTATCAATCTCCATGTTAAAAATATCCATTAACGACCTCCACAGCCATCTGTGGCAATGGATTCCACAGATTCACCACCCTGTGAATAAAGGAATTCCTCCTCATCTCGATTCTAAAGGCACGTCCTTTTATTCTGAGGTTAAAGGGTTCTGGTCCTGGACTCTCCCAAAAATGGAAAATCCACAAGTAAATATTGCATAAAAATGTTGGAAAGACCCAGTAGATGATGCAGTGCATGTGGAGTTAATATTTCAGATTGATGACCTTTCATCAGAACACATTACAATATTATTGATCTAAGATATTCACTTCTTTTCTCTCTGCTAAATGAAAATGGTGAGTATTTCCATCATTGTTCAGATCAGCTAAAATGAAAGCAGGTTGTAAAATTGTTATGCTCTTCGAATCATATCTGGTGCCTTTTCTAGAGTACTCAAATCATTAGCAATAAAGTAGGACATTCTCGGTATACATTCATTTTTGTTTAGTTTAGAGATACAGCATGGAAACAGGCCCTTCAGCACACTGAGTCTGCGCCGACCAGCGATCCCCGCACACTAACACTGTCCTACAGACTAGGGACAATTTACGAATTAGCTTACAAACCTGTATATCTTTGGAGTGCGGGAGGAAACCGGATCACCCGGAGAAAACCCTTGCAGGTCACGGGGAGAATGTGCAAATCCCGTACAGACAAGCTCCCACAGTCAGGATCAAACCCAGGTCTCTGGCACTGTAAGGCAACAACCGTACCACTGCGCCACGATGCTGCCCACATCTCATCTATCTGGTGCCTTTGCTTGAGTACTCTTAAATCATTAGTGACAAAGTGGGACATTTTTTATAAATACACAAGAATATACTTCACATGCATGTTGAAACGTTGCTTCTGGCCTACTACTCATGTAGTGCTCCACATACTCTCCGATTGGAAATGAATTACATTGTAAGTATACTCTGATTTTTCATAGGCAATTCACTCAAAGGAATCTACTGCAGAAGGTGGCAAGAAGGAGGTGTACCTGATATGTGTGTTTGGTTCACTCCAAACTCTGGTTGACAAAGTTTGTGCAGTGAGTCCTGTAAGCTGAGCTGCTGTTGAAAGTACGGCAATAGATCAGTTACTTCATTGGTCTTCCCCTTATCTTCCTTGCTGTAAAATATATTTAACATTAAATTAGCATTTTAGCAAGACGTTGTTTTTAATCTGTAATCAATTGCGTGAAAGGCTTAGACACAAATGCTGGAGTAACTTGGCGGATCAGGCAGCATCTCTGGAGAAAAAGGAAAGGAATATTCGTACTGCTGGGTTGCAAACTCTTGGACAGAGCACAATGCAGATTCACCAAATGATATAGTGGCAATACTGCATAAACCTGGCATGTACTTCAGAAGAAACCCAAGTTTGAGGGTTTATTTAATCATGGTATATAAAATGATAAAGTAATCTGATTGGAAAAAGGTAAATAAAATAATTCCAGTTGGAAGAGAATCAAGAAGAGGGCATAACCTTACATAGAACAATATAGGACAGAAATCGGCCTTCAACAGTTCACATGCCAAGTTAAACTAATCTCCTCTTCCTGCTTGTGATCCATGTACCTCCATTCTCTGCATATTCATGTGCCTATCTAAAAGCCTCTGAAGTGCCAAAATTGAAATTGACTTGTTACCACTACTGCTGGCAGTGCGTTCCAGGCTCCCACCACTCTGTGTAAAGAACATTTGCCCAGCACATTCCCTTAAAATGCATGCCTGCTCACCTTAAAGCTATGCCCTCTCATCTTTGACATTTTCATCTTGGAAAAAGGGTTCTGATTGCCTACCCTATCTATGCCTATCATAATTTTATACATTTCTACCACATCTCCCCTCGGCCTTCCAACAATTCAAGTTTGTCCAACCTCTCTTCATAGCTAACACTCTCTAATCTATTCTGGAAAACCCTTTCTGCACCCTTTAGTAAGCTTCCCTTTACAGCCTTCTTGTAACGGGGTGACCAGAAATGTACACAATACTACAAATTCAGCTAACCGAAGATCTATAAAGCTGCAAAATGATACTTTATGTATAAATTAGGAAAAAGGGGAGGCAAAACATCAGGCAAGGAGGAAGAGAAACAAATTAAATGCTCTGCTTCCACCTTATGGTAGGGTTGAGTACTGCACTTGTGAACATGCATTTCTCAATTGGATATAAGACGTCAACTGGCAATATAATATGGTCCGAAGGGTCTAGACTGAAACGTCACCCATTCCTTCTCTACAATATGGTTAACAGCACCACCTACTGGTGAGATTGTTTTAGACCATTGACACATAAATAGATAGAAGCTAGTTTACCTTAATTTCACATTGTAAACCAGAGTGGCTGCTTCAGACACCATCAACAAACACATGATGCCATAAAAGATGAGAAAATGTTATTGGAAATGATCAGAAAATACCACAATCTTAACATTCCCTTTTGTGTGTTAACAGCAGAAAAAGACAGTTGAGGCCAATGATTGGTCTGAAGAAGGGTTTCGGCCCGAAACGTTGCCTATTTCTTTCGCTCCATAGATGCTGCCGCACCCGCTGAGTTTCTCCAGCATTTTTATCTACCATATGATTGATTACGATCTTTTTAGATGGGACACAAGCTTGAACGGCCAGATGGCCGACTCTTGTTCCTTGATCTTAAATATGCAGCTTTGTAACTTTCCACTCTTATCTAAGCATTGCTCTCTTGTGTGACACGTGATAGTTCTCAGGAGTAATTGGTCAAAATTAGACCACCCATATTGAAGCAATGACCAAGAAAGCACACCAACGCCTCTACTCCCTAAGAAGTTCGGCATGGCTCCAATAACTCTCACCAACTTCTACAGATGCGCCTTAGAAAAGCATTTTATCGGGATGCATCACAGCATGGTTTGGGAACAGCTCCATCCAAGACCACAACAAATTGCAGCAAATTGTGGACGCAGCCCAGACCATCAAACAAACCAACCTCCCTTCCATTGACTCCATTTATACCTCACGCTGCTTCGGCAAGGCCAGCATTAAGGACAAGTTGCTCCTTGTCCACTCCCTCTCCTCCCTTCGTGCAAAAGGCATAGCAGTGTGAAAACGCACACCTCCAGATTCAGGGACCGTTTCTACCCAACTGTTATCAGTCAACTGAACCATCCTATCGCAACCAGAGAGCAGTCCTGAAATACTATCTATCTCATCGGGGACCCTCAGACTATCTTTGATCGGACTTTACTGGCTTAACGTTGCATTAAACGTTATTCCCTTATTATGTATCTGTACACTGTGGATGACTCAATTATTATCATGTATTTTCTTTCCGCTGACTGGTGAGCATGCAACAATAGCTTTTCACTGTACCTCAGTACACGTGACAGTAAAGTAAACTGAAAATTGCATGGGTAAGAAACTCGTAAAAATCAAATATTCATTTAGTTTATTAGAAGAAATGAAAATCATATTCTCTCTTTCCTCCTGTAACACAACTGGCCATATCTGCTTGTCTGAAGAAAGGTCTCAAACTTGAAAACATCACCCATTCCTTCTCTCCACAGGTACTGCCTCACCCGCTGAGTTACTCCAACATTTTGTGTTACCTTCTGTCTGTCATTACTTTGATCTAATTACTCTTATTCTGTCTCTACGGACTAAACTGCTGGGTCTCTCCAGGAACCAACACATTACACAGAGACCTTACTTGTATTCTCTCTCAGACACAAAATGCTGAAGTAACTCAGCAGGTCAGGCAGCATCTCTGGAGAAAAGGAATAGGTGATGTTTCAGGACTCTTCTTCAAACTGAGAGTCAGGGGAGGGAAAAACTAGAGATACGAAGAGGTACAAAGAACAATTGAATGAAAGGTATGCAAATGGATATCCCCAGTTCTGGCAAAGAGTTAACAGCACACAACATTAACCATTTCTCTTTCCACAGAAGCTGCCTGACCAGTCGAATGTTTTCAGCATTGTCCGTTTTAATGCTATTATTGCAATGTTTACAAAGACCAAACCAAAAACCAAGAAACCAATTTATAGGTAAGTTAAACTTCCTCATCAATGATAATTAAATGGCAGATATTCAGTACTTTAAACACTTACAACAATGGTGCTATGATTCACATGCATTTACCCACAACTATTCTTTGGGGGAAAAAAGTATTCATTTGGACATGAAATGTAATATTTTTTAAATAAAAATAAATGTTAAGGTAGAAAATAATGAAAAATTACTGTGAGAAACAGGATTATAACATCTTTAACATCATACACCTCAGGAAGGTGCTTTATGTTAAATTATTACCTGGCTTCATTTTTATTGCTTGCATTGACACCTGGAAACCTTTCATTTAATCATGTATGCAATGAAAAGTTAATTGCATTTAGCAACTGGACACAAAAAGCTGGAGTAACTCAGCGGCTCAGGCAGAATCTCTCGAGAAAATTAAAAATAATATTGGGCACCATATCTGCCCCCATGAGGAAGGATGTGCTGGCCCTGGAGAGGATCCAGAGGAGGTTTACAAGAATGGTCCCAGGGATGTTTGCGTTAAGCCATGATGAGCGTTTAACGGCACTGAGCTTGTACTTACTGGAGTTTAGAAGAGTGAGGGGTACTGAGGGGTCACTGAAACATACCAAATAGTGAAAGGCTTGGACAGAGTGGACGTGGAGAGGCTGTTTCCACTAGTGGGAGAGTCTAGGACTAGAGGTCATAGCCTCAGAATTAAAGGATGTTCCTTTAGGAAGGAGTTGAGGAATTTCTTAAGTCAGAGGGTGGTGAATCTGTGGAATTCTTTGCTACAGAATGTTGTGGAGGCCATCAATGGATATTTTTTAAGGCAGATAGATAGATTCTTGATTAGTACGGGTGTCAGGGGTTATGGGGAGAAGGCAGGAGAATGGGGTTAGAAAGGGAGAGATAGATCAGCCATGATTGAATGGCGGAGTAGACTTGATGGGCCAAATGGCCTAATTCTTCTTCCATCACTTATGACCTAATAGGTGACGTTCCGGGTTGAGACAAAAAAGGGTCTTGACCGAAACGCCACTGAAACCTTTTGTCCAGAGTTGCTGCCTGACCTACTGAGTTAGTCCAGCTTTTTGTGTCTATCTTCAGTGAAAACAAGCATCTGCAGTTCCTTCCTATACTCTATGCACCATACGGAGAAGAATGATCACTAAATGTATACGTACTAAACTTTGCTACTTCCATCACTTTCAGGCGAATGGGTATAGTTGATCTTGAATTCAATGTCAGGTACAAGCTGCATGGCCCGCCGATAGTATTTGATAGCTGAAATAAAAAGGATGGAGTATCAGTGTCTAGATCACAAGCAGAACATCCCATTCCCACGTTGACAGTGTAAATGTCATCATGTTATCCTTTGCAACAAATATCACAACTGACAGAATGTTATGGAATAACATGTTCTACCTCTTGCCCAATGTTGAGAGATACTAATGTGGCGCGTGTGATTATGAAATATCATTGCGCAGCCAAAAATTAAAATCACAGAAAGCTGCTGCCACATTTATGGGTGGCACAGCCGCCCAGAGACCCGGGTTCAATCCGTGGGGGCTGTCTGTATGCGAGTTTGTATGTTCTCCCCTTGACCTACATGGGTTTTCTCCGGGAGCTTCGGTTTCCTCCCACACTCCAAAGACGTTACAGGTTTGGCTTGGTAAATTGACATAATTAGTTTGGTAAAATTGTCAATTGTCCCTCGTGTGTGTAGGGTAGTGTTAGTGTGCGGGGATCACTGGTCGGCACAGACTCGGTGAGCCATGTTGACAGACGCCACACAGACAACAACCGAAGTGAGGATAGAGCTTGGGTCTCTGGTGCTGCGAGGCAGTGGTTCTACCAGCTATGCCACTGTTCCAAGAATAATTGTTCAATCGAGCAAATTATGATAAATTGAGTTGCAGAAATGATAAAAGACCCAGTTGAAATATTTTGCCGAGATAATTACCAGACCAATCTTTCGAGGATGAAAGAGGGTAAGGAAGCAATCATTTAGGGATCTTCCAATCACCATCTGGATCACCAAGTAATTAAGCCAGTGCTCCAATGTACATCTGAAGGTTTCATGTTGGAAGGGTGCTTGCACACAGCTATTGAGTTGGATTGCAGCTACATCAGTGACTGGGAAAAAAAAACTACACTCAACAATATCCTCGACTTTTATGATGATGTTGCCAGGACTCGAGGGTCTAAGCTATATGGAGAGGTTGAGCACGCTGGGACTCTATTTCTTGGAGTGCAAGAGGATGAAGACTGATCTTAAAGGTGTATAAAATCATGAGAGGAATAGATCGGGTAAACACACAGTGTCTCTTGCCCAGCCTAGGGGAATCGAAAACTGGAGGATATAGTTTAAGGAGAAAGGGAAAAGATTTAATAGGAATCTGAGTGGGTAGCTTTTACACACAAAGGGTGGCGGATGTATGGACCAGCTGCCGGAGGAGGTAGTCGAGGCAGGTACTATCGCAAGGTTTAAGAAACAATTAGACATGTATTTGTATAGGACAGGTTTAGAGGGATATGGGGCAAACGCAGGCAGGTGGGGCTATATTTATTAAATAGTTGTAACGAGAGACTGCAAAAAGTAATTGAGATAGACACATTTTGCTCGATATAGGCACTGAGATGGAGAAACTGGTCAAAACAGAGTGGCCATACAATGGATTACAGAATACCGTTTATGCTATCATCTAACAAAACAATGGATTGTGTGCCTTTTGGGTAGTATATCAAATTATGAGAGGCATAGATAGGGTAGACAGTCAGAATATTTTTCCCCAGGACGGAAATGCCCAACACTAGAGAGCATATCTATAAGGTGAGAGTGGGAAAGTTTAATGGAGATGTGTGAGGCGTCTTTTTCTGGTGGGGGCCTGGAATGGACTGCCAGGGGTGGTGGTGGAGGCTGATACGATAGTGCTGTTTCAGAGGCTTTTGGATAGGCATGTGAAGTGCAAGGAATAGAGGGACATGGATCATGTACAGGCAGATGAGATTGGTTCAGCCAGGCATCATGTTCGACACAAAACCTGAGGGCCAAAGGGTCCATTCCTATGCTGTACTATCAGGTATCCAGTGCAGGCTCCATGTCCATGTATCACAAAGTCAACCTTCATTGCCTCAATTTAAATAATACATAATTAATAAACCCAATGCCATTGTCACACTTGCAATTCACCTACATCAACAACAGTCTAACTGAGAAATTACTACTATTAATTACTAATTATTTTCACTATTTATTTATTTTACCCACATTTCTAAAGGTGGGGGTTTGGAATAAATCACCAGAAAGTTGCCAATGTCACTTCAGTATTTAAGAAGGGCAAGCGAGATTAACTGAAAAATCATAAGCCTATTAGTCTAACATCTGTTGTGGGCAAGAAAGCAGAATCTATTAATAGAAATGGAATGACTGAACACTTGCAAAGAATATGAACTAATCTCAGAGAACCAGAAAGAATTTTAAAAGGATAAGTTGCTTAAATCCTTTTGTTTTTGAAGCAATTAACTTGCTAGGTTTGGGAGTGTTATTTTACGGATTCCAGAAAATGGCATGTGGTGGCGCAGTGGTAGAGTTGCTGTCTCACAGTGCCAAGACCCAGATTCGATCCTGACTACGGGTGCTGTCTGGACTGAGTTTGTACGTTCTCTCCGTGACCTGCGTGGGTTTTCTCTGGATGTCCTGGTTTCCTCCCACACACCAAAAACGTTACAGGTTTGTTGGTTAATTGGCTTTGGTAAAATTGTAAATTGTCGCTCGTGTGTAGGATAGTGCTCATTTACGGGGTGATCAATGGCCAGCATGGACTCAGTTGGCTGAAGTGACGGTTTCCGCGTTGTATCCCTAAAGTCTAGATTTGCAGGATGTGCTACATCAAAGAATCTGTAGAGCATGCTTCAGTTTTTCAACTATATTTATGAACAATATAAACGGACAAATGTATGTCCAAGTTTTCTAATCAGCAGTATGGTTCTTATCGAGTCCACATCACAAGATTAGATATTGATTAGCCAGAGCTGAACACATTGGTTTTCCAGTTGAGGGCATTGCAGCAGGTGCTCCATTGTTTGTGGTTCAATACCACATTCGCAGGTGACATCATTGGAGTTATATCCCCACTAGTTTAGAGACACCTTGGCTCTGCCAACACCAGTTCTCAATCGATTGAGGCATTTCCATCTGGCCCAACTAGCGTCTGCACCAGGAAGGAGTTGCTCACTGGCCGTTAGTCCCATGGTAGTTGAGGGAGGTAGAGTGGATATTCTATCACCCCATATGGAGACTCGTGCTTCACTTGTTGTAATGCCAGCATCCAGAGGAGTCACACAGTTAAGAAAACATTTCCTCAACTTTAGTCAATACTAAGCAGTATTGTTAATAGAGTAGTTTACAGACAGATACATTGATAGATTATGTGAGTTAGTCACAGGTGCTGAAGGTCCTAATGTGTATAACGATAGACAAATCTCCCAGGCCTGATCAGAAATATCCGAGGACACAGTGGGAAGCTAGATAGGAAATTGCAGGAGCCCTGACTGAGATTTATGAGTCATCATTAAATACGGGTGAGGTGCTGGAAGACTGGAAAGTGGCAAATGTTGTACCTCTATTTAAGATGGCTGCCGGGAAAAGGCTGGGAACTACAGGCCAGTGTGTCTAACATCTGTGGTCAGAATGTTATTAGAGAGCATTCTGAGAGATAGGATACATATGCATCTAGATGGGCAAGGACTAATTATAGATAATTATAGTCCCCCCATTTCAGGGCACTATAATGTTTGGGACACATGGCTTCACAGGTGTTTGTAATTGCTCAGGTGTGTTTAATTGCCTCCTTAATGTAGGTATAAGAGAGCTCTCAGCACCAAGTCTTTCCATTACCGTTAGAAACTTTTATTGCTGGTTATCAATATCAACATGAGGACCAAAGTTGTGCCAATGAAAGGCAAAGAAGCCATTATGAGATTGAGAAACAAGAATAAAACTGTTAGAGACATCAGCCACACCTTAGGCTTACCAAAATCAATTGTATGGAACATCATTCAGAAGAAAGTGAGCACTGGTGAGCTTACTAATCGCAAGGGACTGGCAGGTCAAGGAAGACCTCCACTGCTGATGACAGAAGAATTCTCTCTATAATAAAGAAAAAATCCCCAAACACTTGTATGGCTGCTGAAGGTACTGGTTCACTTATCTTCATTGGTGATACAACTGCCGATGGTAGTACCATAATGAAATCTGAAGTGTATAGATACATCCTATCTGCTCAAGTTCAAACAAATGCCTCAAAACTATTTGGCTGGCAGTTCATTCTACAGCAAGACAATGATCCCAAACATACTGCTAAATCAACATAGGAGTTTTGCAAAGCTAAAAAATGGTAAATTCTTGAGTGGCCAAGTCAGTCACCCGATCTGAACCCAATTGAGCAAGCCTTTTATATGCTGCAGAGAAAATTGAAGGGTACTAGCCTCCAAAACAAGCATAGTGTTGTACTTCCGATGGCGCTGGTGCCAGCAGCCTCCACCTGCAGCCTGGTATCTTTTTGTTTTTTTGTTTATATAGTTATGTAAAAGTGTGTTGGCAGGGTTCCGATGAGTGTTATGGAGCAGAGGAATCTAGTTCCTTGAAAGTGGTGTCACTGGTGGATAGAGTGGTCAAGAACATTTTTGGCACATTGGCCTTCATCAGTCAAGAGTATTTATTGAAGTTGGGAGGTCATGTTGCAGTTGTACATGACATTGGTGAGGCCACATTTAGGGTAACGCATTCAGTTTTGATCACGCTGTTATAGGAAAGATGTTAAGTTGGAGAGGGTGCAGAGAAGATTTACGAGGATGTTGCCATGATTCGAGAGCCTGAGCTAAAGGGAGCGGTTGAGCAGGCTAGGACTTTATTCCTTGGAGCGCAGGGGGCGAGGGATGATCTTATAGACATCTTATAAGATCATGAGATAATTAGATAGGATAAATACATAGTCTTTTACCCCGAGTAGGGGCGTCATGAACCAGAGGACATTGGCTTAAGATGAGGGGGAAAGATTTAATAGCAACCCGATGGGTAACATGTTTCACACAAAGGGTGGTGGGTGTGTGGAATGAGCTGCTGGAGAAGGTAGTTGAGGCAAGTACTATCAAAATGTTTAAAAAACATTTGGACGGGTACATGGATTGGATAGGTTTGGAGGGATATAGGCCAAATGCATGCAGCTGGGATTAGTGTAGATCGGGCAAGCTGGTCGGTGTGGGCAAGTTGGGCCAAAGGACCCCGTTTTCATGTTATTACCACATGACCTGGAGGTAATGGAGTTCAATTTAGGAAACGTGAAGTCAGCCACTCTGTGTTGAGAACTATTTTCTAAATGCCAAAGAAACTAGAAAGTGTGGATAAGCAGAGAGATTTAGTGAACCAAGTATAGAAATTACAGTTAGGAAAGTAGAAAGCTGGCCTTTGTTTTAGGGCTGGAACCTGCATTGGAATTATGTTAAGTTCTGGTTGGACTCTTTGTGGAGTATTTTGCTTGGCTCTGGGCCCAAGTCTTGGGAGAAAGCAACAGCTTTGGAGGGGGCGAAGTACAGAAACACCAGTGAAAAGAGGTTAAACTAAGGCAACAGGTAGTGTCAGACTTTATTCCTCTGAGTTCAGACGGATGATTCAATTCAATTTCAAGGCAAGGGTACATTTCCAAGATGAACAGGTAATGGAATAGAAATTATTCATGCTGTAAGACTCTATAAATCTTCCATGAACTAACTGAATATTGGAACTGACTCTCGAGGCCTGTTCCAAGTTAAAATTTTCATACTCAGGGAGTGAGACCATCTCTTCGATGTCAGATCAAGGCAAGCTTGTATCATGAGCCCATATCCTTAAGGAATTGAATGGAAATTGCCTGAATATGAAAAAAGAACATTGCAACTGAAGAAGATGTTTAGCTCATTAGTTAGGCTCAATTGAAACCTCAATGAAACTGCATGAGCGTGCAGAAATTGTTGCCTTTTACCAAGGTCCTAATAAAGATTACAATATATTTTAAAAATAGTTGCAAACTTTTTGACACGAACGCTATTCGTAACTTTTTAAGACTGGAACCACTTCCTAAAACACTCAGTCACATACCTTCATAAACTGCTCCATTCTGTTCTTGCTCTACAGCTTTCAGGAATAATTCTTTGGCCTGAAAAATATATAGGAAAACGGTTACAAGTAGAACAAATATTAAATCATATGCTTTTAAGGCAAGAAGTTACAGCAGAATACAAATTACAGCTACTCTGTTTGTCTGCGATGTGAGGCCACACATGACAATTGCCTTCAAATTTCCACATCCAGCCGATCGGTTATTTCTCAAACAACAGATATTGCGAAAAAGATTATTGTGAATAACTCTTTACAGCAATACCAAAAGCTGACTCAATCGGGATAGCAGAAAGAAAACAATTTCTGTAACATTTAATAAATGATCTTTTTTTTTAAAGTGAAAGGGGTAATGTTTAATGGAGATGTGCAGGGCAAGTATTATTTGTACACAGAGCCTGGATGGAGACTGGAACACTTTGCCAAGGGTGGTGGGGGAGGAAGGTACAATGGTGGGGTTTTAGATAGGCACATGGAAGTGCAAAGAATAGAGGGATATGGATCATGTGCATGCACATGAAATCAGTTAAAACTTGGCATCATGTTGGACACAAACATTGTGGGCCCATGTTCCTGTGCTGTTCTATGTAAAAGTTCTCTGCCTTTTGGTCTGACCTCCAAAAAACACTAAAATAATTATTGTGGCTGTTCTTGATTATTCATTAACTCCAGAGTTTGGTTGGAACATTTTCTAACCCACCTATTATTTGATCTCTTAGACCTCATCACTTGTTTGAGATTCTTTTCGTCAAAATACTAAGAGTTTGTACACACTCATCTCCTGAAGTCAACAATACACATCACTCGATAACCTGCTTTGCTTCTGCAAATCTGATTTTATTAATAAGCATCTTTTATTCAGGTACTGGCCTTCTCCATTTTACTATTACCTTCTTAAAAAGCCCAGCCATATTTAAGTGTCATCTTTAATGAATCCCTTTTTAATACTTCCTGTTTGGTTTGGAAACAGCGTGGAAACAGGCCCTTCGATCCACTGACTCCGTGCCAACCAGCAAACCCCACAATTTGGAATAACACTATTCTACACACTAGGGACAATTTACAATTATACTAAACAAATTAGCCTACAAACCTGCATGTCTTTGGATTGTGCAAGGAAACCAGAGCTCCCGGAGAAAACTCACGTAGGTTACGGGGAGAACGTACAAACTTCACACCGACAGCACCCTTTGTCAGGATCGAACCCGGGTCTCTGGCGCTGTAAGGCAGCAAAACTACTACTGCGCCTCCGAGCCACTCTTCTCAAAAAGCCCAGCCATGTTTAAGTATCATCTGCAATTGCTCCCTTTTGTATACCCTTTTTTCCCCCTGAGTATTGTCATCCAGGGGTTGCATATCCTCTCTGCACATTTCTTCCAGAGATTAAGGTATGTAGAATAATAATAATGCACAATGCTTATTGTTCATATGATGATAACTAAGCTTTCCAAACTTCAAGCAATTAGCTGCAATATATTCCTCCAATCATAGCAAATGTTACCTTTTCTTCACGAGCAAGTTCTTGTTTTCCTTTGGTACCTGAAGATTTGAAAGAGAGCCCGTGGCCGAAGATTTTGCCATGTTCCGTTTCCGATCCAATAGAGCTTCCATTTGGATTCAGCTCAGACATCCATTGTGCTCGAAACACATTAAGTTCCTCCTCAAAAAAAAAGAGCAAATATTTCAAATCAATTCACCAAGACTTAAAAGAAATTCAGTTAAATCTAGTTATAGAGTTACAGCGTGGAAAAAAGCCCTTCGGCCCACCAAGTCCACGCCCACCAGCGGACCCCTCACACTAACACTATCCCACACACAATTAACCTACAAACCTGCATGTCTTTGGAATGTGGAAGGAAACCGGAGTTCCCAAAGAAAACCCACGCAGGTCACGGGGAGAATATACAAACTCCATACAGACAGCACCCGTAGACAGGATCGAACCCGGTTAGCTTGTGCTGTAAGGCAGCAACTCTACCACTGCACCACCGTGCCGCCCCTAATAATTCACATTAAATAATGTGAATTACATCCTTATAATTGTCTGCTCGCTCTCCATATATAATACTGAATCCCCTAACACGCCCATGTTTGTCAGAGTCTGGATTTTGTACAAAGCTATTACTTGCTCACACTCTATGTCAAACACTATTGTACAGAGCTTATTATGTGCATATATTACAGAATCATAGAAACATAGAAATTAGGTGCAGGAGTAGGCCATTCGGCCCTTCGAGCCTGCACCGCCATTCAATATGATCATGGCTGATCATCCAACTCAGTATCCCGTACCTGCCTTCTCTCCATACCCTCTGATCCCCTTGGCCACAAGGGCCACATCTAACTCCCTCTTAAATATAGCCAATGAACTGGCCTCAACTACCCTCTGTGGCAGAGAGTTCCAGAGATTCACCACTCTCTGTGTGAAAAAAGTTCTCCTCATCTCGGTTCTAAAGGATTTCCCCCTTATCCTTAAGCTGTGACCCCTTGTCCTGGACTTCCCCAACATCGGGAACAATCTTCCTGCATCTAGCCTGTCCAAACCCTTAAGAATTTTGTAAGTTTCTATAAGATCCCCTCTCAATCTCCTAAATTCTAGAGAGTATAAACCAAGTCTATCCAGTCTTTCTTCATAAGACAGTCCTGACATCCCAGGAATCAGTCTGGTGAACCTTCTCTGCACTCCCTCTATGGCAATAATGTCCTTCCTCAGATTTGGAGACCAAAACTGCACGCAATACTCCAGGTGTGGTCTCACCAAGACCCTGTACAACTGCAGTAGAACCTCCCTGCTCCTATACTCAAATCCTCTTGCTATGAAAGCCAACATACCATTTGCTTACTTTACTGCCTGCTGCACCTGCATGCCTACCTTCAATGACTGGTGTACCATGACACCCAGGTCTCGCTGTATCTCTCCCTTTCCCAATCGGCCACCATTTAGATAATAATCTGCTTTCCCGTTTTTGCCACCAAAATGGATAACCTCACATTTATCCACATTAAACTGCATCTGCCAAACATTTGCCCACTCACCCAGCCTATCCAAGTCACCTTGCAGTCTCCTAGCATCCTCCTCACACCTAACACTGCCCCCCAGCTTAGTGTCATCCGCAAACTTGCAGGACAAGAGACAGCAAGGTCCTGTGAGGCATCAGCACCTTGTACGATGTTTTGTCCTGAATGGAGTTTGTACATTCTACCCATGAGTGGGTTTTTTCCTGGTTCTCCAGATTCCTCCCACACTCTAAAGACATACAGGTTTGTAGGTTTAATTGGCTATGGTAAAATTGTAAATTGTCCCTGGTGTGTAGGTTAGTCTTAGTGTGTAGAGATTGCAGGTCGGCGTGGACTCGTTGGGCCAGAGGGCCTGTTTCCACGCTGTATCTCTAAACTCAACTAAAATAGTCAGGATGCGCAGGAAAGACAGAACATACTCCAGCGAGAAAAGGGCAAAGTGCCAACTTCTTCATTTCTCAAAACTGTATTCTCCTCAAAACGTCCGCTTCCTCATAGACTTTCATGATTCAGAACAAAAAAATAAACCCACGAAAAATTTAATTTAATAAAATGCTCCAAAACACTTCACAGAAACAAACAAAAATTCCACAAAGGCGCATAAGATAAGTTGGGGCTGATGGCTGACAGCAGTCAAGCAGATGATGTTATTGATTGTTGCAGAGGAGAAAAGATGAAGGGGAGTGGGGAATTCTACTGACCTTGACTTTCTGAATATTCTGCCATAATATAAGTGCACTTAAATTAAAAGTGTGTTACCATAAACAATTTCAATCCCCCCGGCTGATGAGCAGTTAAATTCGATGTTTTTCGCTGATTAAGAGGACAAAACACTTAGTGCGTGAGCAAGAAACATAATTAAGCAAATGAAAAGGGACGTTTACTTGCTCACACCATCCCACTAGAGTCTGAAGAAAGGTCCGGCCACAAAATGTCACCTGTCCATGTCCTCCAGGGATGCTGCTTGACTCGCCCAGTTACTTTTTTTTAATCCTCCACATTGATTTTGTTTTCAATTACAATATTTCTTAGATGCTCTAAACACCTACACTATTGATTGCTGTGGTAGCAACAATGCATTTTGCTAAACCTTCAGCTTGCAACTATTTGGACATCAGAGCACCTTTTCTCAGCTGCATAAAAATACACCCATCAACTCCTATCTCAACAAGAACCTGGACCCACTACAATTTGTCTACTGCCGCCAACTGGTCAAAAGAGAATGCAATCTTGCTGGCTCTCCACTTTGCACTGGACCACTTGGACAATAAGAACGCATAGATCAGGATGCTGTTCACACACTACAGCCCAGCGTTCAACACCAATATCCCCTCCAAACTGGTTACCAAGCTCATGGAACAGGGTCTCTATGCATCCCTCTGCAACTGGATCCTCAACTTCCTCATCAACAGAACATCATCAGTACGAATTGGCAGCAACACCTCCTCTTCAATAACCATCAGCACAGATGCACCTCAAGGCTGTATAGAGTGAGCAGAGAAGAGCCCTGCTCTACTCACTCTATACTCATGATTGTATAGCCGGACACAGTTCCAACTCCACCTTCAAATTCGCCGACGACACTACGTTGTTGGACGAAGTAGCGATGACGACGAGTCGCCGAGTATAGGAGGGAGATCAATCGTCTGATTGAATGGTGCCAAAACAACAAACTTGCTCTCAACAGTAGTAAAACAAAAATTGTTGACTTCAGAAGAGGAAGGCCTAGGATCCACAAACCCGTCTTCATTCAGGGGACAGTGAAGGAGAGTGTCAAAAACTTCCTGGACATGCATCTCTGAAAATCTGTCCTGGATCCAGCATATTGATGCAATCATGAAGAAAGCCCATCAGCGCCTCTACATCCTTAGAAGACTGTGGAGATTCGGTATATCAACGAATAATTTCTTGAACTTTTGCAGGCGTATAATAGAGAGCATATTGACTGTTTGCATCATGGCCTGGTTCGGCAACTCGAATGCCCAAGAATGAAGACGATTGCACACCGTGGTGAACATTGCCAAGTCCTGACCTCCCCACCATCGAAGAAATCTACAGGAGTCGTCACCTAAAGATGGCAGCCAGCATCATCAGAGACCCACATCACCCTGGCCATGGTTTCATTTCACTCCTGCCATTGGGAAGAAGGTACAGGAAGGAGCCTGAAAACTGTAACGTCCACATTCAGGAGCAGCTTCTTCCCAACAACCATGAGGCTATTAAACACTACAACTTCCAACTGAGCTCCAAACTACATTGGGAGCATTGTTTTTGTCTTTGCCCTATTATTGTTATTTTTTTTTAAGATATACTGAACTTTGTTTTTGTTGTCAATTATAGTGTTTACAGGGTACTATGTCTATATATCTGTTGTGCTATTGCAAATAAGAATTTCATTGTTTCTTTTCAGAACATCAGATAATAAAACACTCTTGATTTTTTATCCAATCCAATACTGGTGTTGTCTCCTTTTACACGTTAATACTGGCAGAATCCATCGTGAAGACCAAGGCAAGGTATTCACTTGGTACCTTACTGATACTCTCAGTAGTTCCTTAACCACCCTTACACTCCCTACTTGTTTCCAACAAACCTTTGGGCTATATGTTGCAAATCCTTTTCAAGTCCCTTTTATCATCTTCCACCGCATTGTTTTTTAATTGCAAATCAGGATTTGCAATTTCTGGTGTCAACCCTTCTCAGCGAATTGACCACTTGGTATGGTCAATTGCTCCAGTAGCCAAACATGTTGAGTGGGATTCGATACGATAGAACTTCATTTATCCCAGGAGGAAATACTTGTGCATAAATACGTGGACATAAATTGAAGTGTTTACATTTGTTCAATTGTGAATTAAATACTGCAGCTTTTTTGTGTCTCCTTCTACGGGCTTGCCATTCCAATTAACCTTAAATTAAATACATTATTTAATGCGTTATTCCATAGATTTGCTAAATACTCAGGCACTTTATAGTTCTGGCAGAAGGCTACAGTCTACAATTACAAATCTGTCAACAAATAATAAGATTAAGATTACTACCTGAAGGTTTGCTTCTTCAGGTCTTTCATTTTGTTCAACATTAATGACACCAGTGTAGTCATCTATTACCTGCTAATAGAACAAACATTTTTTTTACTAGTCAGTAAAATATATAACATTCTATGATTTATCAAAGGAATCTTATTTTTCCTATAGTGGTCACATTACATTTGCCAATATATATTTTTGAACACTTGACATTTAGCAATATCCCAAAGAATAGTATTATGCAGTATCACTATGAACACATACTAATATTATACACATTAAATATGTACAAGCCACAGTGAGTCAGAATAAGCAAGGGTTTCTCATATGATAATAAATGCATATATAGAATGAAAAAGAATGAATTTAACTTCTAAATACCTCCAAAAATTAAAAAAAAAGACACATACTGATCATTTACTCAAGAATACATTGAACATTTGTTATTCACAGTGTCATAGTCATACGGTGTTGAAACAAGCCCTTCAGCCCAACTTGCCAACACCAACAAACATGTCCCATCTACACTAGTCCCACCTGCCTGTGTTTGGACCATCATATCATATAACTATTAAAAGTCTGATCTTGTATATGAATGTATTTATTTATGTGTGTATTTGTGTATAATCACATCTTCTCGAAAAGACATTCAACAATTTCAAATAACTTAGAAAATAAACGAGATGGGCACGTCAAAATGGATCTGCCTGCGCTGAATTCCACGCGCTGCGAGTGACGTCACCCCCCCTCGACCACTTCCCCCCCACCACCCCCCCCCCCCCCCCCCCCCCCCCCCCATAATCGGGCCCTAAAGCCTGCAACCTGAATGAAGCCTGCAGCCTGAAGCTTACGGGAGTGTTTGGGAATCAGCCCTCCTCTGTGACGACCCCCCACCCCCTCCCCTGGGCTCTGGATTGAAGCAGCTGAATTCCTTTGGTTGACGAGCGCCCCACTGCCCGCTCCCTTCTTTCCTCTCCCCCTCCACTTTCTCCCCCCACTCTTTCTCCCCTCTCCCCTCTTTCTTCCCCCTCTGTCTCTGCCCCTCTCTCCCCCACCTCCACCCCTCTCTCCCCCCCATTCCAATCCCCCTCGCCCTCCCTCCCCCCCCCCCCCCCATCTCCCCTCTCTCCTCCCCCCTCTCTCTCTCTGTCTCTGCCCCCTCTCTCTACCCCCCCCCCCCCCTCGAGACACGCCTGCGAGTTGAGGGCTATGCGTCAGTGGATAGGGCCGGGATGGGGTAAAAGGAGCCAATGAATAATATGAATATATTATCAAGGGGGTGGTTAGTGTATGTGGGTGTGTGTGGGGTGGTTCGTGTGTGTGTGAGGCCGCCCACCCCCTTCCGCTACCGCACGTTGTGGGGACGGGACCCAACGGGTCCCACTTGGTTTAGTACCTATTAAAACTCTGATCTTCTTGGATGTGTGTGTGTTTGTTTGTGTATAATCACATCTTCTTGAAAAAAACAACGCGGTAACGGTGAAATGGAAAGACTGACTCAGTAAATCCTTCAAATGTTACTTCCTTGAAACAAGCCCCTTAGCTTATGCGTTGTTTGTTGTCAAATGACATGACAACTGAGTAAACTGTCTCATTCATGAGGGATGAATCGATGGGAATGAGATATTTGCACTAACTGGCCCTCACATGTTGATTAACTGATGAACTATCAGCAAGAAGATGAAGCAAATTGTAACATCAGAAATTATTGGAGAAGTAAAAAATAGAACTTCAGTTTATGATAGTCAGTCTGCACAGTGGTGGTTTAGATTTTGGTCATAGTCAAAGTTATATAGCAAAGATCCTTCAGCCCAAATAATCAATGCTGACCATGGTGTCTTCCTGAGTTAGCCCCATTTTCCTGCATTTGGCCCATATCCCTCTAAACCTATCCTATGTGTATGCCTAAATGTGCTTATGCTTAGTAATTGTACCTGTCTCTACCACTTTCTCTGGCAGCTTGTTCCATTTATCTGTTACTCTCTCGGCAACATTCACTTATTGTTATTGTACTTCAAATTTGTTTTTCCACTACTTCAGATTGCACTAAAATCAAGCAGCATTCTGATGTTTGACCACTCTCATTGTTGTATTTTTCAGTACCGTATGTCTAACTGTTTATTTTGTGAGTTTCATATGAACACAGAATTTCATTGCATCATTTCATTGTATATATAAAGTATACCAATCTAAATCTGAAATACCTCTTCAGTGTCCACTTTGCACACAGCTCCATTATCTCTATTATTATAAAACGCTGATCTTGGATGTTTATGTGATGTGTATTTATTTGTGTGTTTGATTGTGTTTCACATCTCCTCGAAAACCTGTGCGCTAACGGTGAAATTTTTACATATTCCGGTAGAGATTTACCTCATTATGTCAATAATCGCCTCATCTGAAAATTTGATTCATTATTTCCCGAGTTATTTCTTCAAATTCTTCTGAGATCTTTTTTGAAGTTAACGAGGTGAAGCGAGCTGTTGACGTCACAATTGCTCTGCTACTCGCTGCCGCGCAGCCTGCTGGCCACTGTTTTTCACGAGCTGCGAGTTACGTAACCCCCCCCCCCCGCGTAATTCGCACTCGGCCGATCGTCCACAGCGCCCCGCCCTCCCCCCCAGGGCTCTGGATTGAAGCCGCTGAACACGCAGTAATTTGGTTGGACCTCCGAGGGCGTCAGAAGTCCCGCAAGATCCAGAGAGCTGCCGAGGTCCGCCGCCCGTTCACAGTCGGACCCATCCGTGCTGCCCGAGGTCCAGAGAGGTCCCGAGAGCTGCCGCCCGTTCGCAGTTGGCTCCGTCCACGCCGCCCGAAGTCCAGAGGCCCACCGCCCGTTCGCAGTCGGCCCCGTCCGCGCCGCCGCCCTCTCCCTCCCCCCTCTCTCCCCATTCTCCCCCCCTCCCTCTCTTTCTCTGCCCCACTCTCTGCCCCTCATCTGGGGTAAAAGGAGCCCTCCTAATAATCTTTCTCTGTTGGTTAGTCTCTCTCTGCCCCTCGAGATAGGGCAGGGATGGGGTTAAAGGAGCCAATGAATAATATTAATATAATATCAAGGGGGTTGGTTAGTCTGTGCGTGTGTGTGTGTGTGTGGGGGTGGTGGTTAGTGTGTGTGTGTGTGTGTGAGATGCCGCAGCCCCCCCCCCGCATTGGACCCAACAGATCCCCCTTGGTCTAGTTACACATAGAAATGCTTGATATGACATGTAACCATTAGACATTTTAATCTGAACTGGATGTTCCGTACTTTGCAAGCATTGTCAGCCTTTCCAAAGATGATTTGAAGCTAGTGATGTGAGGAACAGCCAAACAACTAATTTTATTTATTATTACACATAGGAAACAAAGTAGTACCAGCCAAAGTCCACAACATTAAAATGATCTTGCTTCCCTCCTCGAAATGAGAAAAAAAAATTATAAAATGTTTCCTTGACAAACTTAGGTGGATCTATCATTTAAACTTTTGATCATCATCTATAACAATGATGTCCCGTATATTGCTTTCCAATTCCCTGTTTATATTTATGAATTTTAATTTTAAAACCTAGTCAGGAAATAGTGTGTGTTTGTTGTGACTTCACCAGCAAGATGGACACGACACTAACCTATTCCCAGATTTGTAAATTAAACCATTCTCCGCCTCTTTTGGGAGGGTATTGAATTAAAATAATCATTCGCCCACCTTTTATAAAAAATTGAAACCCTAATTATTGATCCTCGCTTCAAAAACGTGAAATCAAAGGTGAGGTATTGCATGAAACTTACTGGCTTAACTTTAATAAACATCAGTGGCTCTTTGTAAATCACATTGAAAACACAAAATTCCTGCCATAAAAATGACTGATTGATTGAAAGATACAGCATGGAAACAGGCCCATCATCCTGCCAAGTCCACGCCAACCATTGCTCACCCATTCAGACAAGTGAACGCTATTGCAACCACCAGGGGCAATTTACAGAGGCAGATCATTGCACGTTTTGGTATTAATGAGGGAGATTTCAAAGCACAGTGGTAAGGACAAAGAGGGGAGTTAGCTTTTTAAACATTCCATTTTTACTAATAAATAACCTCTACTGAGAATACCTCAATGTCACTCAAATTCTGCCTCATTTTTTCTGGAAAAAAGTTTGAGTTCGATCATTACAATTGCATACATTTGGCTGAGATAAGATGTAAAGTTAATAAAGGGGCAGCCATTTTGTGCCATTAAAATACAACAGGCAAAGAAAAGCTGGCATTTATCAAAAGCTACCTCTGAATGTGGCCAAGTGCTTTAAAATCATTGAAGTTAAGTAAAACAGTTGATTATAAAATGGAAAGCATAGAAATAGTTTATTTTGATTTAAGCACCATTTGAAAACACACACCCATAACAGCTCTTGGGCATAAAACTACTAATTCCCTCGAAGAGACACAAAAGGCTGGAGTAGCTCAGCAGGTCAGGTAGCATCTCTGGAGAGAAGAAATGGGTGATGTTTCGGGTCGAGACCCTTCTTCAGACCTTAATTTCCTCCATCCTCTTTCTCCTTGCAAACATTTCCTTATTGACTTTATAGACAATACCCTTTGGAAAAACCTACAAGCCTTTTCTGAAGGTGCACTCTGGATGACAATAACTAGGCGCATTAAAAACCTTCTCATCTTTCAAGTTTTCTTTCTTTCTGGCTATGACCCACTTATAAAGGATAAAGTTTCTCAAGCTTTTCAAATGAACGAGTCGAGGAGCCCTGGAGTGGCAGTGATGGCAGGGAATTCAGGGAGGGTTTTCCCCCACAATAAAATCTATTCAGAAATAAAAAACAAGAACAGTACAAAGCTCTTCCCACATTCTCAGCATCTAGTGCCCTCCATAATGTTTGGGACACAGACCCATCATTTATTTATATACCTCTGTACGCCATAATTTGAGATTTGTAATAGAAAAAAAATCACATGTGGTTAAAGTGCACATTGTCAGATTTTATTAAAGGTTTTTTTCGAAACATTTTTGTTTCACCATGTAGACAATACATAGCCCCCCCCCCGCCCCCCCCATTTCAGGGCACCAGAATGTTTGGGACACATGTCTTCATAGGCGTTTGTAATTGCTCAGATGAGTTTAAATGCCGCATTAAGTATATAGTCTTTTCTCCAGTCTTTCCATCACCTTTGGAAACTTTTATTGCTGTTTATCAACATGAGGACCAAAGTTGTGCCAATGAAAGTCAAAGAACCCAGTATGAGACTGAGAAACAGGGGGCCTCGCACAACAAGACTGCTAACTAACCCTTCCTCATTACTCAATACCCAGTCTAGAATAGCCTGCTCTCACCCGCTGAATTTCTCCAGCATTTTTGTCTAACCCCATTCATCCTGTACTGAACCTCCCATTCATCCTGTACTGATCCCTCCCCCATCCATCCCGTACTGTTCCCCCCATTTAACACCACTGACATCCCCCGTGCTCTCCCCTCACAATTTTACATACTCCAACCAACACGTACTAATTCACCCGACTCAATCCATCCATCCTGCCCCGATTGCCCTCTCAACCCCCCTCCCCCCGCCATCTATCCACCCTGCACTGATTCACACACCCCCTGACCCTATTGTGCTTCATGGGCTTCAGAGCGAACATTGACTATGTTTGATAACTGAATGCAATCAAATGTGTTTTAATTCCCAATTTGTTTTGACACCTTTAAACATATTACCAAAAGAACATTTGTCCTTCGGCCATCTCTTGTCAGTTAGTGTGATGCTTAACCTGTCAGATGGGTATAGTCAGTTTTAACAGCTATTATCATAAAATGCCTTTAGAAATTTCCTTGCCACCTGTATATTTTGTTATGGATAAATTATGTGGGAAGGCAGAGTGTTTCTGTGCCAATAGCAATAACGACCCATGCTATGGCCATGTCATGGTAATTTTCGGTCCTTCACAGAAAACATGCTTGTATCAATCTGTAGTGTGTATGGTTAAGCATATATGTTACCATGGTCCAGGATTTATTGACACAGGTTGATCATAGGCAGAATAATCCAACCACATTTTTGTTTGGAAGCAGAAAGAACTAATAGAAATTGCATTAATTGCAATGTGTAAAAAGAGTTGAGATATTGTATTATAATTTTGTTGCATGTCATTGTGGTATATATCATAATATGCTGGTCCTTACCCTCAATAACTTCATGTTTGACTCCTCCCATTTCCTCCAAATACAAGGCGTAGCTATGGGCACACGCATGGGCCCCAGCTACGCCTGCCTCTTTGTCGGGTAAGTCGAACAATCCTTGTTCAATACGTACCAGGGCCCCATCCCCGACCTCTACCTCCGTTACATCGACGACTGCTTTGGGGCCACCTCCTGCACCCACACACAACTGACTAACTTCATCCACTTCACCACCAACTTCCATTCGGCACTCAAATATACCTGGACTATTTCCAACACTTCCCTACCATTCCTTGACCTCACTATCTCCATCGCAGGTGATAGACTTCTGACCGACATCCACTATAAACCCACTGACTCCCATGGCTATCTGGACTACACTTCTTCCCACCCTGCTTCCTGTAAGGACTCGATCCCCTACTCCCAATTCCTCCGTCCATGCCGCATCTGCTCCCAGGATGAGGCTTCCACACCAGGGCATCTGAAATGTCCTCATTCTTCAGGGAATGGGGGTTCCCCTCCTCCACCATAGATGAGGTTCGCACCAAGGTCTCTTCCATACCCCGCAACACTGCTCTCTCTCCCCATCCCCGCACTCACAACAAGGGCAGTCCCCCTAGTCCTCACCTTTCACCCCACCAGCCGTCACATACAACAAATAATCCTCCGTCAGTTTCGCCACCTCCAACGTGACCCCACCACTCGCCGCATCTTCCCATCTCCCCCCATATCTGCCTTCCGCAAAGACCACTCCCTCCGCAACTCCCTTGTCAATTCTTCCCTTCCCTCCTGTACCACCCTCTCCCCGGGCACTTTCCGTTGCAACTGCAAAAAATGCAACACCTGTCCCTTTACCTCCCCCCTCGACTCCATTCAAGGGCCCAAGCAGTCGTTCCAGGTGCGACAGAGGTTCACCTGTATCTCCTCCAACCTCATCTACTACTCCGCTGCTCTAGATGTCAGCTGATCTACATCGGTGAGACTAAGCGGAGGTTGGGCGATCGCTTCGCCGAACACCTCCGCTCGGTCTGCAAGAACCTACCTGACCTCCCGGTGGCTCAGCACTTCAACTCCCCCTCCCATTCCCAATCCGACCTCTCTGTCCTGGGTCTCCTCCATTGCCAGAGTGAGCAACACCAGAAATTGGAGGAACAGCACCTCATATTTCGCTTGGGGAGTCTGCATCCTGCAGGCATGAACATCGAATTCTCCCAATTTTGTTAGCCCTTGCCGTCTCCTCCCCTTCCTCAGCCCTCGGGCTGTCTCTTCCCATCCCCCAGCCCTCGGGCTCATCCTCCTCCTTTTTCTATCGTTCTCCCCGACAGCACCTATCAGTCTGAAGAAGGGTTTCGGCCCGAAACATTACCCATTTCCATCGCTCCATAGATGCTGCTGCACCCGCTGAGTTTCTACAGCATTTATGTGTGCCTGTGGTATATATCATTTATTGATTGGTGAATATGTTTAGTTTTTGAGTTATTTGAAACAGAAATAATATGTGAATGTAGACAAAAGTGCTGGAGAAACTCAGCGGATGCGGTAGCATCTATGGAGCGAAGGAAATAGGCAACGTTTCGGGCCGAAACCCTTCTTCAGACTGATGTGTTTCGGCCTGAAACTTTGCCTATTTCCTTCGCTCCATAGATGCTGCTGCACCCGCTGAGTTTCTCCAGCACTTTTGTCTACCTTCGATTTTCCAGCATCTGCAATTCCTTCTTGAACATATGTAAATGCTTCGTTGAGCATAATTCCGACTGGTAACTACGCACTTCGTCCGAGCACATTATCGCACGCATCATGCAAACCGTCTTAAATGACCACCTAAAGTGTCATTTGGCAACCTAAAAAGCTGTCAAGGTTGCCCGGCTGGCAACAGGGAAAAAAAGTTAAGCGAGAGCCCAGATCACTTGATCTGAATCCAATTGAGCATGCCTTTTATATGCTGAAGAGAAAACTGAAGGGGACTAGACCCCAAAACAAGCATAAGCTAAAGACGGCTGCAATACAGACCTGGCTGAGCATCACCAGAGAAGACACCCAGCAACTGGTGATGTCCATGATTCGCAGATTTCAAGCAGTCATTACATGCAAAGAATATCCAACAAAATACTAAACATAACGGGGGGCGCCATCTTGGGGCATGGCTGCTAGCTAGCAGCTGTCCCGTCTTTTTCACTTTTTTCTTTAATGTTTAGTGAGTTTCAGCGTTTGTTTTTAGGAGGTCTAGACATTTTTTTATGTGGGGGAGGGGGGGGGAGGGAGGAACCTACATTCTAGGTCCCTACCTGGTCGGAGTGGCAGCTTTTCTCCGGGCTGCACCGTCGACCCGTCCTCGCGGCCTACCAGTAGGCCTGGAGCGGCGTTTTCCCCAGGGGACCGCCCAGCACCTCGGCTTCGGCACAGCGCTGGAGTGCTATCGCGGAGCGGGCGATGCCTTGCCTGGGTCGCCACGCTGGAGCTCCGGTGAGCTGAAGACCGCCGATAAAAACATCGCGGAGCTGCGGGTCTGCGGTGCTGACTTCAACATCTGGAGCCTGGGATCTCGATGAGATCGCCAGTGGTGGAGCTCCAACCGTCGCGGCCTTGTCGGCTTCGGAAGCCGCGGTCTCCGGTAAGGAAGCGGCCGTTCCAGGTGTCCCTAGCCGCTGAGAATACTCTCCCGACGCCGGAGCAACAGCACCCGGCGAGAACGGCCTGGAACATCGGGCTTCCGTAGAGGCAACTGTGGAGGCCTCAATTGGCCTGACTATGGGTGAACTGGGGATGGGGACTGGACATTGCGCCTTCCCCCATAATGGTAACCATTGTGGGGTGATGTTTCTATGTTAAAGATCCTTATTGTTCTGTTTCCAAGATGGCTGCTGGAAGGGAGAGTGGCGCGATTAGCTGCCGCTGCTCTCTCTTTGAATTGTGTATTGTTGATGTCTTTACTATTTATTTATTTTATTTTTTTGTCGTTATTTTTTGTTTTGTTTCATTCCGCTTACATGTTTTGTATTCTGTTTACTAAATTTTGTAAGGTGTCTTTGAGTCTTGAAAGGCGCCCATAAATAAAATTTATTATTATTATAACTACTTTCATTTGATGACATTGCTGTGTTTCAAACATTATTGTGCCCGGAAATGGAATGACTGTATAAACACTGCTGTAATTTCTACATGGTGAAACCAAAATATATAAAAATGGCCTTTATTAAAATCTGACAATGTGCACTTTAACCACGTGATTTTTTTAATGTTACAAATCTCAAATTGTGGAGTACAGAGGCAAATAAATAAATGATGGGTCTTCGTCCCAAACCATTATGGAGGGCACTGTATACATCAATTAGCGTTATACCGGTGCACAACCTTTTATCCGAAAGCCTTGGGACCAGACACTTTTCGTAATTCAGAATTTGTCGGTCTTCGGAATGGAAATTTTTTAGCGTAGATTTTAATGGCTGGATAAATGGTAGAGTGCTCGGCTCATATCCGCAAGGTCGCGAGTTTGCGCCTTGATCCCGGCAGTTACTCGGTCGCGAGTTTGAGTCTTCAAATGTAGTTTTTTTCTTGCAGAATAAATGTTTGTATGAAATGCAGTGTAGGAGAGGTGTACTGACTGTGTGGGCAGAACTTTGAAAGTGATTGCCCACCAGTCTAAAAAGCCGCTGTGTCTCCCTGTCCCTGGGATAGTAGGGGGCGATCAAACAGCACAATACCCCCCTCCAACTCCAGAGGAATCCTCTCCCCGATGGGCCGCTACGGTGACAAGTGGTAGTTTGCCCACAGCCCGAGCTGCACCCCCTCATCCGCCACCCCAAGAACAAGAAAGACGTACCTTGCACACCATCCGCTTCTGCCCCTACGTGTTCCCCTGGAGTTGGAGCGGGGCTGGGCTGGAGTTGCTGCTGGCTGTGGGTCTCTGGGATCGCCGTGCTTGCAGTAGGCCTGGGGGTCGCTGTCCCGTTGGTCCTGACGTCTCCGGCCACCCCCCTGGACTGGAGCTGAGACTGGGAACTGTACCGCCCTTGCCCCCTCCCTCTGCAACTGCAAACAACCCCACTCTCCTGCAAGGGCGGTACAGTTCCCGGAGGATAGCAGGTGGCCGGATACGTCAGGATCAACAGGAACCCGCCCCCCGATGGGCCCCTACGACGCCCCGAGCTGCGCCCCGTCATCCGCAACCCAGATTCCTCTGTAGTTGGAGCGGGGCTGCGCTGCTGTTGGCTGTGGGTCTCTGGGATCTCCGTGCTTGCGGTGGGCCTGGTGGTCGACGTCCAATTGGTCCCGACGTCTCCGGTGACTGCACTGTATGCTGCCATCGCTGACGTGAAGACAGTTCAAAGCCCCCGCGAACATCGGGCATTGAGAGGGGGAGCTGGAGAGGGGACTGGGGATGGGGGGTCACACTTCCCACATGGCCGGGAAGCAGTGGGGGTGTAGGTGTTAAAGGGGTGAAACTGAAGGGGAGAGCGACAATCTAGCTGCCTGCCTGCACGCTGAGTTAAAAAGTTCCCACGCAAGACTCACGATACACTGTGTATCGTGAGTCTACCGTGGGAACGTTTTAACTCAGCGGGCAGGTAGCAGCATATTGTCAATTATTAACCCTCCCGCGCAATATACCCTCACCTTCTCTTTTATGAATGGGGATTTAGTTCCCCTTTCTTCGAGGACCGACCGGAGGTTCCACTGTCACCTCTGCGGGCCGCCCTCGGTGAACGTTTTCAAGGACCTTTCTTCAAGGACCGAAAAAATGTCGCTATTCGGAGGTTTTCGTTATTTGGATCTTTGGATAAAAGGTTGTGCACCTGTATTCGGTAGTGTTCACAATCTACCCGTATACCAAGTGCCTTACCACTCATGTAGCCCCCTGGGGTGATATCCCTTGCCTTGTTTTGGGGGTGTCTCCACCAGATACTGCCCCCCAATGTCCTGTCTGTGGACGGAACTTAGACTGTGATCCTCCCCCACACAGCCTTGGCTGCACCCAGCTTCAGCAAGTCCTTCAGCGCGTACTCCCACAGTCTGGAATGGGCCAGTTGGCAACATTCCCTGATATTAGAAAACCACGAGAAGGGGAAGGGATTGAAGTGAGAGTTTGGGAAGAGGAGGGCGAGTGGTTCAATAATAAAATTAATCAATTTGATTCAATGTTAATGTAATGCTAATTATTAGAGTGGAGAATGTAGGTGCGGTCTCTGGAGAAAACAATTCTTTCTGAAATAAAGCGTAATGAAAAAGAGTGCAGCATCGCTGCTTTGTAATTGAGCAATTCCCCCTCCTCCTCCCAAACTATTTGCCTTCATCTCCCACTCTTCTTGCGCCTTTCTCACTCCCTGCTTACACTGCCACACAAGTCCTTCATTTGAAAGGCTTGAGAAACGTTATCTTGTCACTAAAACCCATTAAATCTGCACTTACCTTTCTCTACATTAAAGAAAGAAATTCTAGCTTCCCTGACCATGTAACTGAAATCCCTTATTCCTGGTATTGCTCCAGTAATTTGCCTCAGCACTGTCTCCAGGGCTTGGCACCCTTAATATCCTTGTGAAGGGCTTATCTCGGAAGTGAGGCTTAACATAGATATAGAAAATTAAAAACCGTGCATTTCTCAACAGCTTTAAAAGTGTGTGCAAACAGAACCTCAAATCTCTGTAATCTTACATCCCTTCTAAAATTAATTGCAATAGGTTTAGAGGGATATGGGCCAAACGGTCAGGTGGGATGTATTGGTCTGTGTGGCCAAGTTGGGTCGAAGGGCTTGTTTCCACTCCAATATATTTTACATGCTAAGATTATATTGCCTCTCCTCAAACGTTTCTAGAGAAAATACATTAGTTCACATATTAAGTTTCACTATGCTTATAACGACACAGAAAATGGCCTTAATGCTCACCAAGTCCATTTCACCTCTGGGAAGCAATTCCATTAACCCCCATTCCCTCGAATCTTGATATTCCTTGCACATGCAAACCTCTTTGGACATTGCATATCCAAACCTCTTCCGATTCTGCCTGCAATTAACCTACACAATGGTGTAGTTTTACAGTAGACAATAAACCTACCTGCACATCTCTGGGATGTGGAAGAAATTGGAGCATGCAACAGAAACCCACACATTCACATGCAAACTCCCTATTACAGACACAAAATGCTGAACTAAAACAAGTCAGGCTGCATCGCTGGAATGCTGCTTGACCCCGAGTTACTTGAGCACTTGTGTCTTTTTTTTGTAAACCAGCATCTAAAGTTCCTTGCGTTTCTATATTAACAGAACCAGAGGTTCTATTAAGTCAGGATCAGACCAAGTTGGTTGAAGTTACAAGGCAGCCGTGCAACTATTGTGATGCACCACAGTACCATGACCGACTACTGTGTGAACCATCTAGTAAATGCACTGAAGTAATGTGCCCAGGCTAATCCAACATCACCTCCTAAACCCACATGTTTGCTGCTAAGAAAGGTAAGCACTTCAAGGGCATGGAAACACCATGATCTATAAACCTTCCTTAAAGCTGCACACCATCCTGACCTGGAAATATATCACCAGTGTCACAGTGTCTAAATAAGAGTGTAAAAACACTATTTTTTCTTCACCATCTAAACCTTGGAACTCTATGCGACAAAAATAGCACTCACTGTTTGTATCACACTGCCTGACCCTTGCGGTCAGCACTTGCATGGAAACTGATGATTTACTGTGATATTCAAATATTCTGTGCGTTTAGATTGCTCCGATAAATTTCACACTGACTTTAAAAGTCAGACTTCAAATTCTATTGATATTCACAGTTCTCAGGATGACCTGAGATGGAGGCAACAGGCCTTTGTGGCTAGCTACATCTGGGACTGACGGAATGAACAGAAATCTTGAGATACAAAGTTCACCTCACGAAAAACGATGATCATCACAAAAATTAGAATCATGGTGGAAGTGGGACTTGAGAAATCATTGGCGATAAAGATTGACTAGTCTCTAGGTCCTGATGGACTTCCTTCTAGGAATCTGAAAAAAAGTGGCGACAATTGGAGATGGTTTTGATTTGCCCTTACATTCTGGAAACATTTCATTAGATCAGTAAAGAGCAAATGTTACTACAAAAGTAGGAGACAGATTGCTGGGAATTACAGGCCAGTTGGCTTCACATCTGTCATTGAAAGTATTAAAGCTGGTATTAAAAGTCATCATAACTGGATGTCTAATAAAATTCAAGGTCGTTGGGTGGAGTTTTTAATAAGAAGAAATTTTGACTAACCAATTTATTGCAGTGTTTAAAGTACTCTGTGAATAAAGGGAGCTGATGGATGTACTATACAGTAAAATTTGGTTAATTTGACATTTGAATTTTGGCAGATACCAGATTACCAGATGTTACATAATGTCTGGATGTAAATAACATTAGATGTTAATTTCAGCACAATCCCAATGCACATTTAAGACATTAACCAACTGTATAATAAATTTACCAGGGAACCCAGTGCATGGTGGAAAATGTTCCAGTGAATTCCAAGAGAACACTGCAAACAGCAAACATCAGACACCAGCCACATGCTGAACCATCAGGATAACAAAATAATAGAATAGTTGATTATTGGAAATAGACAAAATGCTGGAGTATCTCAATGGGACAGGCAGCATCCATGGAGAGAAGGAATAAGTGATGTTTTGGGTCAATACCCTTCAGACTGAGAGCCAGGGGAATGGGAAACTAGAGATATGGAAGGGTAAGGTGTGAAAACAACAGATCAAAGCAGACAATGTTCAAAGAAATGTAGAATGGCTTGTTGCTGGCTGAGGGGAAGATGACCACGAGGCATTCAAACAGTTAAATTAATCAGGAAGACAGTGAAACTAGTCAGAGAACTACAGTGGGGGAGGGACGAGAGAGAGAGGGAAAGGTTACTTGAAGTTGGAGAAATCAATATTCATACCACTGGGTTGTAAGCTGCAAGCGACATATGAGGTGCTGTTCCTCCAATTTGCATTTGGCCTCACTCTGACAGTGGAGGAAGCCCAGGACAGAGAGGTCAGTATGGGAATGGGAATGGGAGTTAAAGTGTTTAGCATCCAGGAGATCACATGGGCCTTGGCGGACTGAGCAAAGGTCTTCCGCGAAATGATGGGTTTTACTGCACTTAGATTTCTAAGAAGCATCAAAGGTTCAAATGGACAAGAAAGGTCCAACTTCCACAGGGAAATAGTATATTAAATGAATTAATAGCCGTGGTACATGAATGTAATTTTATTTAACTGATGTGCTTGGTAATCAAGCTAGTAAGACACATTGCAGACAAAGTGTTACAAGTTTGTATAGTTACGCTGAAATCAATGGACAATAGTTGCAGGAGAAGGCCATTCGGCCCTTCGAGCCAGCACCGCCATTCAATGTGACCATAGCTGATCATCCCCAATCAGTACCCCGTTCCTGCTTTCTCCCCATATCCCCTGACTCCGCTATGTTTAATAGCCCTATCTAGCTCTCTCTTGAAAGTATCCAGGGAACTGGCCTCAACAGAGAATTCCACAGACTCACAACTCTCTGTGAGAAAAAGTGTTTCCTTGTCTCCGTTCTGAATGGCTTACCCCTTATTCTTAAACTGTGGACCCTGGTTCTGGACTCCCCCAACATCGGGAACATGTTTCCTGCCTCTAGCGTGTCCAAACTATTAATAATTTTATATGTTTCAATAAGATCCCCTCTCATCCTTCTAAACTCCAGAGTATACAAGCCCAGCCTTCTCCATTCTCTCAGCATATGACAGACCCGCCATCCCGGGAATTAACCTTGTAAACCTCGCTGCACTGCCTCAATAGCAAGAATGTCCTTCCTCAACTTAGGGGACCAAATCTGCACACAATACTCCAGGTGTGGTCAGTGTTGCAGGGTATTGAAGAGACCCTGGTGAGAGCCTCATCTCTGGTAGGGGAGGGGAACCCCCGTTCCCTGAAGAATGAGGACATTTCCGATGCCCTGGTGTGGAACACCTCATCCTGGGAGCAGATGCGGCGTAGACGGAGAAATTGGGAGTAGGGGATGGAGTCCTTACAGGAAGCAGGGTGGGAAGAAGTGTAATCTAGATAGCCATGCAAGTCAGTGGGTTTATAATGGATGTCGGTCAAAAGTCTATCACCTGTGATGGAGATAGTGAGGTCAAGAAATGGTAGAGAAGTGTCAGAAATGGTCCAGGTGTATTTGAATGCCGGATGGAAGTTAGTGGCGAAGTTGATGAAGTTAGTGAGTTGTGTGTGGGTGCAGGAGGTAGCACCAATGCAATTGTCGATGTAGCGGAGGTAGAGGTCGGGGATGGGGCCATGGTACGGCTCGAACAAAGATTGTTCGACATGCCCTACAAAGAGGCAGGCATAGCTGGGGACCCTGCGCGTGCCCATAGCTACGCCTTGTGTTTGGAGGAAATGGGATGAGTCAAACGAAAAGTTATTGAGTGTAAGGGCGAACTCCGCTAGGCGTAGGAGAGTGTCAGTGGACGGGTATAGGTTGGTTCTCCGGTCGTGGAAGAACCGGAGGGCTCCGAGACCATCCTGGTGGGGGATGGAGGTGTAGAGTGACTGGACGTCCATGGTGAAGATGAGGGGATGGGGGCCTAGAGAATGGAATGCCTGGAGACGACGGAGAGTGTCTGAGGTGTCTTGGACATAGGTAGGGAGGGATTTGACCAAGGAGGATAGGATGTAGTCGAGGTACGTGGAAATAAGATCGGTAGGGCGCGAACAGGCAGAGACAATGGGTCTACGAGGACAGTCAGGTTTATGGATTTTGGGGAGAAGGTAAAATCGGGCTGTGCGGGGCTGGGGAACGATGAGGTTGGAGGCTGGGGGGGGAGGGGGGGGGGGGGGCAGGGAGCCGGAGTTAATGAAGTCAGTGATGGTGCTAGAGATGGTGGCCTGGTGCTCGTCAGTGGGGTCATGGTCCAGGGGTAGGTAGGAGGAGGTAACCGAGAGCTGGCGTGTGGCCTCAGCTTTGGAGAGATCAGCACGCCAGAATACCATGGCACCTCCCTTGTCGCGGGTTTGATAACCCAGTCTGGGTTGTTGCGTAGTTGAGTCAATTGCAGTGTGTTCAGGGGGGGGGGGGGGGGGGGGGGGGGGGGAGAGGTTAGAGTGAGAAAGGGGAGTGGAGGCGTTGTGGCGGTTGATGTCCCGCCGGCAGTTTTGAATAAAAAGTTCTAAAGCCGGAAGACCGTGGAGGGCGGGGTCCACGAGGAAGGGGTCCATTGGAGACGGGAAAAGGGATCAGCAGTGGGGGGCGGGGACTCGTTCCCATGGAAGAACGCTGCGAGACGAAAGCGACGGTAGAAGAGCTGCAAGTTGTGGCGGGCATGGAACTCATTGAGGTGGTGACAGAGGGGGATGAAGGTAAGGCCTCTGTTGAGGTCCGACCGTTCGGTATCAGAGAGGGGGAGGTCGGGGGGGGGGGGGGGGGGGGGGGGTGGTGAACACCCAGCAGGGATGGGGGTTGGACCCGGAGGAAGGCAGGTAAGTGGACTGAAGGCGAGGCGATGTCTGGTGGGGGGGGGGGGGGGGGGCATGAAGACTGTAGTGTGGGTGAGGAAGTGCAGGGGTCACATAGTTTGAGAGGGATGGGGAAGACCCAGTGGAACAGCCACTGAGGTTGACAATATCTTTCCTATAACATGGTGCCCAGAACTGAACACAATATTCCAAATGCAGCCACACCAAGTCTCATAAACTGCAACATGACCTCCCAACTTCTATACGCAATACTCTGACTGACCAAGGCCAAAGTGCCAAAAGCCTTTTTGACCACCTCATCTACCTGCACCTTGACCTTCAAGGAACCATGCACCTGTACTCCTAGATCGCTCTGCTCTACAACACTACCAAGAGGCCTACCACTTACTGTGTAGGTCCTGCCCTTGTTCGATGTCCCAAAATGCAACACCTCACACACACTTCTCTGTATTAAATTCCATCAACCATTCCTCTGCCAATTTACACATCGATCAGATATTAATCTATTAAAATAGAATCAATCCTTTCCAACTCTCTCATACTTTTCAAAGTTTCTGTGGTACACAACAGATGGTAAATCACATTGTAAATTGTTTTGCAAATCACTTTGAACGTTTAGACTTCTCTAACGTGAGGAATCAGCAATTCTGTTGTGGTGATAAATACCATTATCAGAGAACACACGCAGACTTGCAGCAAGCAAGCTAGCGGGTTTCTCAATGATCAGCACGCAGGTTAATCATAAACAACATCACATAAAGGAGGCATGTTATTGACACGTCACTACACACACATCTTCACAATGCCACCAACCATTAGCTAAAGTGGGCCAGAAATCCTACTTCCAAAACTCACGTCTGACTGACGCTCTGTTACATGTAATTTGAGATAACGCACAGATTACGCGAACATATAAACACACACACATAAATGCCACACACAACCACGCCCCACACACACATACATACAACCAAACATCTTATAGCGGAGCTATAAGATTTTTGCATACAACCATACCAAACATTCGCTGTAGTGGATTGGAAACACTGCTTCCAAAACTCTGGTCACGACAGCCGCTCTCCTGCATACTTTTGCAACGTGACAAGATGCATGGATCGTGTAGATGTACACGCACTCACAATACTCATAGATAAATACACTTTCCATTGATGAGCACACGCAGTCAGGCTACCACTTTCCCCGAATGTTTTTGTAACTTTGCATAGTGTACGGATCGTATAGGCATACAAATAAACCGCCCCCCGCCGCACATCAACAAAGACACGTACGCAATACCTGACCAGCTGCGTTACTTCAGCATTTTGTGTCTCGCAAACAGTAGCTGAAGTGGGACAAAAAAAACACGCTTCTAAAATTCAGGTCACGAGCACCACGCTCCTAGATTTTCATATCTTGAAAAAAATAAATGGATCATGTAGAAATACAAACACACACATCCGAATGCATGTACAGGTCAACACTGCCGCTCTCTCAGGGAATCTCCTCATGCATGATATGCCTTTTCTGCACTGCCACATACCTTTTTGTAACTTAGAGAAGTGTATAGTGTAAATATGTCAACTTGCACGTATAAACATATGCACATCTCCACATATAAACAAACACAACAATAAACACAGAGTATATAAACACACCATAAATACTCATGCACACCATATATAAACAAGCATATCTAAGCACACACACACACCATGTATACACACACATACACCCCATGTACGCACAGCAGGTACAAACACAGCAGCGCACACCATAAACACACACACTATTTACACCATGCACCCCATATACACACACGTACCAGATACACCTTGCACTCCATATACACACGCACCATATATACAACATGCATCCCATATGTAAAAATGTATACACCATGCACCTCATATATACACACCATATATGTACACACATATACACCAGATATAAACATACATCCCATATAAATACACACACCATATATAAACACTCACATTTCTAAACACAAGGCCACCCATAAACACACCGTATACAAACACCTGCATCAATATATAAATACGCGCACACCATATATAAATACATACACGCTGATATATAAATACACACACGCCATCTTATATAAACACGCACACACGTGTATATATATATATCTAAACACAACCAGTTGCAGTGGGCCAGCAACCTTGCCTCCCAACGCTGCTGAAATGTCAACCCTGTGTCAATGAACGTTGCCATTTAAAGGCAGCCCCGGCCGAGCGGACAGTGCCATTGAGAGGGGCCGTGGCAATGGCCTTACCATGCCGCCTCACAGCGCGGAGATGCCGGGCCGGGCAGTGCAGCGTCACACGATACCGGACCTACTGCAGTTCTCGGTCGGAGAAACGAACGACACAATCCAAAAAGTTGCGGGCTCTCCACACGGCCGCCATTGTCGAACGCTGAGTGAGAGCGGGAGCAGTGAGTCAGCGCTCGGCGCTTCCACCACCCGCAGCCGCGCAGCCGCGCCCCCCTCCACCTCACTGCGCACGCGCCGCTTCCACCACCCGCAGCCGCGCCCCCCCTCCACCTCACTGCGCACGCGCCGCTTCCATCTCCCGCAGCCGCGCCCCCCCCTCAACCTCACTGCGCACGCGCCGCTCCCGCAGCCGCGCCCCCCCCTCAACCTCACTGCGCACGCGCCGCTTCCACCACCCGCAGCCGCGCCCCCCCTCCACCTCACTGCGCACGCGCCGCTTCCACCTCCCGCAGCCGCGCCCCCCCCCCTCAACCTCACCTCACTGCGCCGCTTCCGCCGCAGCTGCCTCCACCACCCGCAGCCGCGCCCCCCCTCCACCTCACTGCGCACGCGCCGCTTCCACCACCCCCGCAGCCTCCACCTCCCGCAGCCGCCCCCCCCCTCAACCTCACTGCGCACGCGCCGCTTCCACCACCCGCAGCCGCCGCCTCCACCTCACTGCGCACGCGCCGCTTCCACCACCCGCAGCCGCCGCCGCCCCCCCGGCCCCCTCACCGCACGCGCGCTTCCACCACCCGCAGCCGCGCCCCCCCCTCCCCCCCCCACTGCGCACGCGCCGCCTTCCCCCTCCCCTGGGTCTCCCACCCACGTGCCGCCGACCAAAGATACAAGCAATACAAGTATATTTGTCTTCGTCTGAAGAAGGGTTTCGGCCCGAAACGTTGCCTATTTCTTTCGCTCCATAGATGCTGCTGCACCCGCTGAGTTTCTCCAGCTTTTTGTGTAACCTTCGATTCTCCAGCATCTGCAGTTCCTTCTTAAACACAAGTATATTTGTGACCCGCTGAGTTTCACCAACATTTTTGTCTACCTTCGATTTTCCAGCATCAGCAGTTCCTTCTCAAACACATCAATAATCCGCTCTATGATCTTTAGCCTCAACAGCCGGCAGCGCGGCCATCAAGCAAGGGCATATGTATGAGCATACACTCAACGCAAAAAAACCCAGACAATCGACGTGCAGGAAGGAACTGCAGATGCTAGTTTACACCAAAGAAAGACACAAAATGCTGGAGTAATTGCGGCACAGTCAGACACTCGGGATAGAAAGGATGGGTGACGTTTCGTGTCGAAACCCTTCCTCAGACTCTAAGGGAAAGTGTTTAAGAGGGAACTGCAGATGCAAGGGAGAATGTAGGCATACACAAAAAGCTGGAGAAAACTTAGCGGGTGCAGCACAATCGACGTGCAGCGAAGGAAATAGACAACGTTTCGGGTCCAAAGAAAGACACAAAATGCTGGAGTAATTGCGGCACAGTCAGACACTCGGGATAGAAAGGATGGGTGACGTTTCGTGTCGAAACCCTTCCTCAGACTCTAAGGGAAAGTGCGCGGGAAGGAGCTCAGCGCCCCGCCCCCACCTGTCACTCACACGACAGCCCCGCCCCGGTCCGCTTGTCACGTGGGTGACGTGTGGACGGACTATGGGGGGGGGCGGAGTAGTGGTCCATGACGTCACGATTGGCTAGGGGTGACGTGGCGGTAGATGCACGATGCGATGGGCGGGGCTTGTTGACCATCGGGGCGGAGCTGTTGTGTGAGTGACGGGCGAGGGGGCGGGGCTCCTAGCTCTTCCCCCACGGTGAGACCAACACCGCCGCCGCTGCCGCCGTCGCCATGTTGGCTTGCAGCGAGGTGAGGTGAGGGCAGTGCAGGCGGCGCCGGCCCGTCACTCCTCCTATCACCGCATCCCCGGAAAGGAGATTTACTTTATAGAGAAAAATAAATACATTTCTTCTGCTTCTTCCCCATCTCCTGAGAGCCGGAGGTGCGACCGACGACGGAGGGGTTTCCAGACAGTGGTGAGCAGAGTGGGTGGAGGGAGGGAGGGCGAGGGGTTTTCTCTCTGGCGGCGGATGGGAGGGGAAAGGTGAAAGGAAGGAGCGGGTTAGTGTTGGGGTGAAGCATTGGGAACAAACCGTCCGTCTCTGTTAAAACTAACTTCAAGGCGTCCCCGAGTGTTTACAGCTGAAGTGTGGGAGGTTTGGCAGCCACCGTCCCGCGGGGAGAGTTGGTAAAATGATTCATTCCTGGAGGTTTAAGAACTGAATGTTCACCCTTTGTGAATTGGCCAGCAATTCATTTCGTTTCTCTTCATTTTTTTCATTCACCTGATATGCAGTTCCTTCCTACATTTGTGTGCTGTGCTGCGTTTACAGACCTGTTATGCTGTCTGCCTGTGCAAGTAAGCAAGTTCACTTACGATAATGAAACACTCGATTCGAAGACGGGTCAACACATCCACTCAAGCCATCAAACACAAAATGCTGGAGGAACTAAGCGGGTCGGGCATCATCTCTGGATCTGACACTGATGAAGGGTCTCGACCCGAAACATCACCTATTCCTTCTCTCCAGAGATATTGCACGTCCCGCTGAGTTACGCCAGCATTTTGTGTCATGTTTAAGAAGGAACTGTAGATGCTGGAAAATCGAAGGTAGACAAAAGTGCTGGAGAAACTCAACGGGTTTCAGCATGTATGGAGCGAAGGAAATGGGCAACGTTTCGGGTCGAAACCCTTCTTCAGACATTTTGTGTCTGATCTTCGGTTTAAACCAGCATCTGCAGTTCCTTCTTGCACAAACAGTTCTTTCTGTGTTCTCTTCTGCGCTGTATTGTGTTTTTGCCATCATGTTCCAGTGCTTGTATTCGGAATTAATGTCAAACCTCTTGCTTCTCTCGACCTATTTTCCGCTGGTTATTCCCTCCAATGATCGTTCATTTCTCAGCCATCGCTCTGCTGATTTACTTTGTTATCAATCATCCACCGTCCTCCTGCCTTTCAAACTGCACACCTACCCAACGTCAACGTACTTTATTCCTCTGTTGTGACAAATAAAGTAAACTTCATCTTATAATGTAGTTTTGAATAGCTGGATCCTTTGAGTCTTGTTTATTTGTCTTAAATTTATTTGTCCTCGACTTGGGTAAATTTAGTAATGGAAATGTTGAGGGAAAATTAAAATGTTCCCACATATTTAAATGTTGTATCTCCGAGTGTCTTAGATGCTGTTATAGTACTGGCCTCAACTATCTCCTCTGGCAGTTAGTTCCATTTGCCACAGTGAAAAATGTTGCCCCTCAGTTTCCTATTAAATTTTGCCCATCTCACTGTACATATTAGGTACATAACATTTGTAAATTATATTTTAAAACAATTATTACCCAAGTACATAGAAAACATAGAAAAATAGGTGCAGGAGTGGGCCATTCGGCCCCCTTTGAGGTAGGGGGCGCTGCTCTGGCGGCAGCCATGTCAGCAGCGCATCAGTTTTTTTCAACCTTTTTTTATTTTTTAGTATGTTTTAAAGTATATTTAATGTTCCTTTGTATATTTTGTGTGGGGGGGGGGGTAAGGGGGAAACCGCTTTGGTCGCCTCCTCCATGGAGAGGCGAGTTTTTTCAAGTCGCCTCCCTTGTGGCCTAACATCAAGGATCGGCGCGGCCTTTCCCGGAGACACGCCCGGGGCTTCAGCGGTGGACGCAGCGTGGACTCTCGTTGTGGAGCGGGTGAGCCCTCACTGGAGGGGAGCGCTCCGTTTCGCTGGCCCGGGGCTGCCGGCAGCCTGAAGCCGCGGTCTGCAGAGTTCCAGCTGGCGCGACGTCTACAGCCCGGGATCCCTCGTGGGGGACCCGGGGGAAGAAGAAGCCATCACTGCCGGCCCGCGGCCAACTTCTACCGCGGGTCCGGCATGAACTCACCATCACCCCTGGAGGGGAGCTTCGACCGCCGGCCCTGCAGTCTACGGTGCTTCTGGCTGCGGCGGAGTCTTTAAATCTCGACCGTTCGGCCTACACCATCTTAAAGCCGCGGTCTCCGGTGAGGAAGAGCCGATCCTGGACTGACTCTGGTCCTGTCCACGGGGGGGAAATGGAAGAGGACTGACCAAAATTTGTGCCTTCCAGCACAGTGTGAATGCTGTGGTGGATGTTTGTGTTACAGTTTTATTGTGGTTGTGTGTTCTTTATTATTGTACTGCTGCTGACAACCCACATTTCCACCGACCCTGGTTGTGTGGCAATAAATTATCTTATCTTATCTTGAGCCAGCACCTACATTCAATATGATCACGGCTGTTCATTCAAAATCAGTACCCCGTTCCTGCCATATCCCCATGACATTGCTATCTTTAAGAGCCCTATTTAGCTCTCTTGAAAGTATCCAGAGAACTTGCTAATAAATGAATTTGTTTAGCTATGACAACTTAAAGGGAAGACTAATCTATTTTGCTTGCTTGCCATCTGGCCCATTTGGTATCCGTAAATGCTATAGCAGTTTTATGTAAACGTAAACGTCAATATTTCCAACAAACTGGTTATCTAGCAGCCAGTTGTTTGACTTTTCTTTCACTTTGGTACTATTTTTCCATTACCAAACATAAAACATTTGACCATGAAAACTAGCACCTAATTTGCTCAAATAAACCACTTTTTAAAACAATTTTGATGTCTGCATTGAAATGTAAAATGTATTAATTTTATGCACAGATATTTTATATAATCCGGTACATATTTTGGAAAACAGTGGTTTAAGTAAAATTTTTTACTTATGTTCCACTTAAACAGAATCTTATTTTAGCATGTTTATATGTGTTGGTATCTCACACAAAGTTGTGCAAGCTAATGTACTTAATTGTTGCATCATATCCTGTTATGCTGGGACCAACACCAGTGACCACTGCACTGGAATTGGACAACTCAATGCTCTTGGATTCTTTCAAGCTCGGGAGAGCTTCATGTACATATGCAAAGTTATCATTCAGATGGATGCTAAAATCTTTGTGCCAACTACAATGTACTATTGGTTTCCCTGCATTTAATTACTCTTGCACTGGAATCGCATTCAATCTCATTTTGTTTACTAATGGTAGGTTTTCGTAAGTCGGGTAAGTTTTTTTATGTGTAAGGTGGCGGTGTTTGGGGAAAGATCTATTTCTAACTACAAATAATGTTATTGGGTTTTTTCCCCAAGGCATGTCCAAGAGACACTTAAAAATCCTGGGCCTTTGTCCACCATCTGCCTACCAAGCCCCCCCCCCCCCCCCACCTTAACTGTCTCAACCTATTACCTACCAACCTAATTTGGAAGATAAACCGGTAAAACATTAACATGAGTTGAATAAATAAGTTTAGAGAAGTTTACTTTAAAGAAGTAAATTTAGAAATACTTCTAAAATTAAAGGTACCTTTAGCTTCAGACACTAAATACATCAGCAAGAAATTATCTTAATTTTAATCATAAAGTAGCAGGAAGCCTGAGAATTGGCAATTGTGATAAAATAGTGGCTGAACATAAAACATTCAATGTGCCCAAGATATTGTCTTCAAGACGAGTACTAATGACGTCCAATGCAAGCAGTGATTATCCAAGTAGTATTAATGGCTGTGACATCAGTGACATGAAGATCCTCAACAAGCTTAAAGGTTTCAAGTCTCGAATAATAGATGCATGTAGCTTAGTGAACAATGGATGTATTTGTATTGGAGAACGCAGATGGTAGGAGACATTTAATTTTCTGTGCTGAATGTGAAAATGAGCTGCAGTTCTCGGGATCAGTGGAATCTTGGATGTGTGCAAAGAAAGGTGTGCAATTGTTTTGGCAAGGTAACTGATGTTTTGAAGTAATGCTGCGAGCCGTTTGTTCTTGCGCTATTATTTTGCAGTCTAATCCAGGATTTTGACAAAGGCTCTTTGTAAATCGTACAATATCTTGGAGTATTTGCTATGCAAAATCAGGGATGGAATATAAAAAATAAAGCAGCAAAACATGAAAAGATCAGATTTACAAGGGCCGGCTCAATATCAAACATGCAGCCCAATAAACAAGTAGTTTATACTCCTTTAATGTTGATGGCAGAATATTGAGGGTGATAATAAGGCATGTTGGCACAGCGGTAGAGTTGCTGCCTTGCCTCCCAGAGACCCGGGTTCCATCCTGACTACGGGTGCTGTCTGTACGGAGTTTGTACGTTCTCCCTGTGACCTGAGTGGGTTTTCTCCGGGTACTCCGGAGAAGCTCCCACACTCCAAACACGTACAGTTTTGTAGGCCGTTTGGCTTCGATAAATTGTAAATTGGCCCTAGTGTGTGTGTGTGTGTGTAGGATAGTGGTTGGCGTGGACTTGGTGGGCCGAAGGGCCTATTTCCGCACTGCATCTCTAAACTAAACTTGACAATATTTTGTCTGTTAAATTGCTGAAAGTGCATGATGAAGATGGTGCATTGCCATCTAGCATCCCAGATCTGAGGGAACAATAATACTTTACCTTAATCAGATTAAAGGATTGCAATCTAATCGTTAAAGACTGAATAAATAAAATTTAAAACTATTTATTTGTTGCCAAATCAATTGCAGAAAGAGTGGCAAAGGGTTGGATAGGGAAAAAAGAGAACACGTTTACAGAGGTTGTTATTAAATCCCTAACAATTAACGTCTGAAAGAATAAATCTTCAGATTTGCAGTATAGTTGATAATTTTCAATGGTAGTTGTTAGCTGCTAGTAATTAAGACCTACCACTTGGTGTTGAAATAATTGAGAACTTTGGTAAACCTACCGTGAAAGTGAAGAAACATAATGGATTCACAAGTGTGCTGATGCTGGAAGTAAGCTGCTCGATGAACTCAGTAAGTCTGACAGCATCATGAGGGAACGGACAGACACCATTTTTGATCAGGATACTTCTTCAGATAGACTTAACGCTGTCATTTAACGCTAATATTTGAAAAGGGAGTTGCCCTTTCTGTGAATGTAATGGAGCGCTGCTTCTCCAGATGTTACTTTGTCATTAGTGCATTACAGTTCCAATGATGTATGCCAAGTTATTTCCAACACCAGTTATGAGGAATTGAATGTAGACACTGGCGGATGCTGGAATCTGGATCAAAAGCAAACTGCTGGGAGATTTCAGCAGGTCCTGCAGCATTGTTGACATTGTGAATCGAGACCCTGCATTAGGACTTGGAGACAGATGCTGCTGTGCCCGGCTGAGGTCCTCCAGTGATTAGTTTTCTGCTTGAAATTAAATATTTGTTGGCATTCAGTTTAAAAATTATAGAATGATACAGTTGGCGACTATAAGTTTGACTTGTGAACATGATGTTGGTAAATGTAAATAATAAAATCTGATGCTAAGGTGGTGAATGATTTTGGAGAGAAAATTAGTTCAATTTTAGGCTGTCAGTCAGTCAAGGAATTATCGAATGTCTTCAAATGGTGCAACAGAGCTGCCAAGTAGTACGGATTTTCCGTATTTTGTACGGAAATGTGATAAGAATACTGATGTATGATTTTGCGTTGTTAAATACGGCTTTTTAAAAAATCGGCCCGACTTCCTGTTTCATTAACATACTACTCGCCAATGGAAAAGTAATAACCCGGTAAAATTGACTTAAGATCTTGCTGCTTAAAAAATGCAAGGATACAAGTCGTACTGTACCTCTAAAAATGATAGCAGATTATATCAATTAGTGTTTTAAATTTCAAGATCTGGGTGATTATTTTTGTATGCGTTGATCTGCATGTCCCACTCCAGGTTTAAACAGTCAGTTTAACGCATGGGAATTTAAACGTGGCTGCAGCGCTATAGGTTCTAAATTTAGCACTAGCGGCTGGATCGCTGTGGGCTTTAAACATAGTGCTATGGGCTTTACACATAACGCTATAGCCACAGCGCTATAGGTCACAGATTGTTCTGGAAAATTCTCGTATAACAATGAGCCTTTGGAATTCTCTTTCTCAGTGGAAGTTGAGCTTTTGCTTATTTTTCAGGCAGTGGTAGAATTCTGTGTTCGAAAGTGGTAGAAGCCTTGTGGTGAAAGGTTACCAGTGGGATTGCAGTCACATTGGGATTGGCCTTGATTTTACAGAACGGTGGGTGAGCTCAAGGGTTAGAGAGGGAGAGGATGAAGAGGGGAGGGAGAGGGAGGGAGAAAAAAGGAAGGAGAGAGGGATGGCGAGGGGGGAAAGAGAGGGAGGGAGAGGGAGGCTTCCAAAATGGCTTCTACATCATCATCTGGTGCTAAAAGTAGGAAGCAGCCGTTCAAACAGCAGTATACAAAGAGATGGCAATGATTGCACTGTCAAGTAAGGTGCGTAGAAGACCTGTCAATTGGTAGCAAAGTTATGCATTCTTGTACTCTTACATGGGTATGACCGCACATAAAAAAACAACATTTTTTTCAGCACATTGGCTCCATGTAAAAATACTGATTTCCTCAGCAAAATACTGATTTTTAAGTAGTAGAATACTGAAATGCTCTGACAAAACTTGGCAGCTCTGGTGCAACAGATGAAGCATGTAGGTACAGGGAAGGCTGGGATTGAGCATAAGAATCTGTTCATGGGACCAAAGATAGAAACGATGCTAAGGGCAAGGCTATGCTTATTCAATAAAAGAATAGACCCACAAAGTCAGTCCCATCAAGGGTGCCAAATACTTAAAGGATACCCTGCGTGGCTTAGTAAATGTTTTTTGACTGATCAAGGAATGTAAAGTGATTTTACATGCACTTGACGAGACTTGGCACTCGAATATCTCATGTAATTTATCTTTAATTGGTGCTGTAATCAAGGAGAAAGCCTACAAAGTTCTTATAGTTGGAGCGATGATCATGGTTTTGGAAAATGACAACACTTCCTAAGAATTTGGAAGGGGATGTTGAATTTTGGACAGTTGTTCACTGCAGCTTGGAGATTAAAAATTGATTTTTGAGGCCGCATTGATGACTGTTTCAAATGGACTGGGACAGAATATAAATCCATTTGTAATGATGTTTAACATGGTGGCTTTGAAGTGAAACTGGCGATCCCTCATTTTGTGCCAGTTAAAAGGGTTCTTTGGGATTTCTTAATTTTTTTTCATTTTGCAGACAAAGGCAGCACTTGCAGCCAATATGGCATGGAATTTTACTTAAGAGAATCAGCATACTCCTACCCCTTTGAGTCCATTGCTGCTAAGTTTTGAATTTTCGATTGGAATTGTCGAGACAAATAAGCTAGTCAAAGTATATTGAAGGGTAGGCAGCAATGTGAGGAGGTGAAATTGTTAGAGTTTTACAACAGTAATAAGCATCAGAACCAGAGTTACGGTATTCTCGCCTTCCTGGTCACTATAAATTTTCTTTAATCATATGCTCTTTTTGTAAGCAATGTATTTTTTCATTATTAATAAGGCTAATGGTTAATGAATCTGCTTTCACATATGATTCAATGGCCTATTGTTTTTTTTTCCTTTTAATGCACGAGGTATGACCTATACCAATTGAGTGTATGTGATTTTAATGCTAAACTAGTCTAAGTGGGGCCCGTTGGGCCCCAGTCACATGGGAGGCCTGGTACCCCAACACAACCCATTCCCCAATGCAATATTCCACCACTCACCCGTTTCCCCAACACAGTACTCCCCCACTCACCCATAGGCCCCTAACTGCGCAAGCGCGGCTCATTTACCCTCATCCCCCAGCATTCCCTTCCCCTCCTCTTCATGTGTGAGAGGAGATGGAAGGGGGGTGTGGGAGGGGAGGTGTGTATGTGTTGCATCTCTTGTTGCGTTCTGCAGCTGGGGAGGGGAAGCGTTGGGCTACAGGCGGGACGAGGGGGGGGGGGGAGTGTTCTGCACGCGGGGGAGGAAGATAGTTTCAGGCGGGGCCTGTGGGGGGGGGGGGGGGAGCACATTCGTGGCCTATCGCTGTCGTGGCCTGCCGCTGCCGCTCCACACCGGCTTCAGGCGGGGACTGGTGGGGAGCATCCTGAAGCTGGGAACGGGAATGCTTCAGGTGGGGGCGTCCTGCAGCAGGGGAGAGGGACGGCCTCAGGCAGTGGGGGGGAGGGGGGGGGGGGGGGGGGGGGGGGTGTGTGTGCATTCCAGTAAGAAAGGATGGGTGACTTTTTGGCTTAGAACCCTTCTCAGACTGCACATTATTGTAATTGAAATTGAATCGAGCTTCTAATATGGTGTTTGGTACCATTTGATGTTAGTTTGTGCAATATAGTTTGAGCAATAATCTCTTCCCTGGTCACCATGTCGTGATCGTGCTGAAGAAGTTGTAAAGTTGATTCATTCAGATGAGCATAGAAGTTGGAAGGTCATGTTATAGTTGTATAGATGTTGATGAGGCCGCATTTAGCGTATTGTGTTGAGTCCTGGGCACCATGTTATAGGAAAGATATAAGTTGGAAAGGGTGCAGAGAAGATTTACAGGCATGTTGGCACTCAGCAGGACCGGTTCAGAGCAGCTATAGCTCTGGGGATGAAGCTGTTCCTAAGTCTGGAGGTGCGGGCGTAGAAGGCCTTGTAACGTCTGCCAGATGGTAGAAGTTCGAACAGACTATTGCAAGGGTGTGAGGAATGCTGATGGCCTTCCTAAGGCACCGTGTCTTGTGGATGCCCTCCAAGGCTGGTAGCTGTGTCCCAATTATCTTCTGCGCTCTGTGAACGACCCGCTGAAGAGCTCTCCTCTCCGCCTCCGTGCAGCTGAGATTCCACACAGAGATGCCATATGTTAGTATGCTCTCTGTGGTGCAGCGGTAGAAGGTTGTCGGCAGCTGTTAGTCTTTTTCAGTGTTCTCAGGAAGAACAGTCGTTGCTGTGCCTTCTTGACCAGCGCAGCGGTGTTGGTGGACCATGTGAGCTCCTCCAAAATGTGTGTGCCCAGAAACCTGAAGCTGGACGCTCTCTTCACACTGCCCCCATTAATAAAGATTGGAGCGTATTCCTCATTATGTGACCTTTTGAAGTTGATGATCAGCTCCTTAGTCTTGGAGGTGTTTAGTGACAAGTTGTTACGTGAGCACCAGTCCGCCAGGTTCTGCACCTCCGCTCTGTAGTGTGTTACATCACTGTTGGTGATCAGCCTGGTCACCTTTGTGTCTTCTGAAAACTTGACAATGGTGTTAGTGGCGAATGCAGGAACACAGTCGTGTGTGAAGAGGGAGTAGAGCATGGGGCTCAGTACACAGCCCTGTGGTGTGCCGGTACTCAGGGTGATAGTGGAGGACAGGCGAGGCCCAGTCTCACTGCCTGCCATCGCTCCGTCAGGAAATTCAGGATCCAGTCGCATATCGACGAGCTGAGGCCTAGCTGGTGGAGCTTGGTGGTGATGACCGTGTTGAAGGCAGAGCTGTAGTCTATGAAATGCATCCTCGCGTACGTGCCCTGTCTCTCCAGGTGAGTCAGGACAGTGTGAAGAGCCAGAGAGATGGCATCCTCTGTGGATCTATTTGCCCTGTATGCAAATTGATGAGTCCAGTGAGGCAGGGATGCTGGATTTGATGTGGGAGAGGACCAACCTTTCAAAGCACTTCATGGTTATTGGTGTTAAGGCAGCCGGACGGTAGTCATTCAGGTTGGTGTTTTTTGTCTTGAGACATGTTGGATTGTGTGGGCAAGTTGGGGTGGAGGACCTATTTCCACACTGGCTCTATGACTGTTGCCTGAGATTAAGTGTTTCTGTTATGAAGAGAGTGTGGAGAGGCAAGGTCCATTTCCCCTGGAGTGGAGGAGGTCGCAGGCGGACATGATTGAGGTTTCAAGTAATGAAGGGTATCAATAGGGTAAACTGCTGGATTTTTTTTTTTTGCTCTTATGGGTGAATAAAAGTAAACAACATAGATTTAGAATAGGGGGCTGGAGATTGATGGGATCTTAGGCAGGGGAGGGGCCTTCGATAGCAGTGAACACCTACAATAAATACACTGCTAAATTTCACAAGTCCAACCTCCGCAGTTTTGGGGACAGAGCCTTCTCCAGGGCAGCTCCCAGGCTCTGGAACTCCCTCCCCCAACTGACCTGCAATTCCGTGTCCCTCACCATCTTCCAATCCCGCCTCGAGACCCATCTCTTCACCTCTGCCTATCCTTAGCCCCACGTCCCCCTCCCTTTAATTTGTGTACTAGTCATGTTTCTACTATTTATTTCATTCCCCTTACATGTTTGTCCTCTACTTGTTAAATTTTTGTAAGGTGTCCTTGAGACTCTTGAAAGGCGCCCATAAATAAAATGTATTATTATTATTATTACTGCTGGGAAGAGTGGTGGGAGTAAAGTCACTGACCGCATAGAAGAAATGTCTGGACAGGCACTCGTGTCACCTCTGCATTGAAAGTTACAGGCCAAGAACTGGAAAATGGGATTAATAACGACAGATACCCACTTGTTAGCATGGGCTAAATTGCCTGTGAATTATTCCGTGACTTATAATGTAGAATTTTGTATAGTGAATTAAGCTTTGCATGTATTCATTCTCTGTCAAATATCAGACACTTAATGTGTAATTGATGAAATGAAATTGTATATAGTGGCTGTTTTGGCCACTGAAGGTTGCAACAAATACCAGAGCTTTTGACTTTCTAAATATAGTGGAAAAGACACAAAGGCTTGATAATGTAAGCAGCTGAAGAACATGGGCGTCACATTGGCGCAGCGGTAGAGTTGCAGTCTTACAGTACCAGAGACCTGTGTGCGGCGTATGTATGTTCTCCCTGAGACGGCGTGGGTTTTCTCCGGGATCGCCAGTTTCCTCCCACACACAAGGCACGTAGGTTTGTCGGTTAATTGACTTCTGTAAATTGTAAATTATCCCCAGCGTGTAGGATAGTGCTAGTGTATGGGATGATGGCTGGTCAGCGTGGACTTGGTGGGCTGAAGGACCTGTTTCCACACTGTATCTCTAAAGTTGAAACATTGCATCTGAAGAAGCACTAACTTTCATATTTATTTTTCATCTTTTAACAACTACATCACCTTCATCGGTTTTTTTTTCTAAAGAATGTCATTGGATGTGACTTAATCTGTCTTTCTAAAGAGGAATTTTCTGAATGCTAATGGAATTTTAAAATTTAAATCTCTACTTTTCATTTATTTTTTTAAATCAATGTGCAGGTGATACCATCTCCAAAATATGCCTGTCGTAACTGGTATAGACCTCGATGCGAATGGCTACATCAATTGTTGCTGCAGTAACAGAAGATTCTGGGTGAACAGTTGCTCGCCTCTGAGGAAGGAACCTTGGGTATATTTCAGTGTCGGCTGCAAGTATTTCGTTTGTGCATTGGCATGAATCGTTACACTACTATGAAACAACTTGGCGATGGAACATATGGCTCTGTTCTCATGGGAAGATGTGTTGATTCGGGAGAACTGGTGGCCATTAAAAAGTAAGTGAAGAATCTATGCCCTTGCAGTATTCAAACTTCAATTTTCCTTCAATACTGGTATGTTGTAATAAAGATATGCAGTCCATGCAAAGTGGTTCACAGTTTGAGTGTAAAGCTGAATATGACTCCAGAGCAGAATGAGACCCTTCAAAGTTAGGTCCTAGCATTATTTGCACTATTACTATAGTTTTCATCAAAACTGCTTTGGGCCTCGGCTCATAAGTTCATAAATCATGGGAGCTGAATTAGGCCATTTGGCCCATTGTGTCTATTCCACCATTCAATCATGGCAGATCTATCTTTCCCCCTCAACTCCATTCTGCTCCCTTCTCCCCATAACCCCTGGCACCCATACTAATCAAAAGTCTATCAAGGTCCGCCTTAAAAATACCCAATGACTTGGCCTTCATATCTGCCGTGGCAGTGAAATCCCCCAGGATCACTGTAACATTGCTTTCCTTTAAACCGGTTACATCTCGTGATGTAATTTGTACGCTACATCCTGGCCACTACCGAGGCCTGTAAATAACTCCCACCAGGATCTTTTTACCTTTGTCGTTTCTTAATGCTACCCACAAGGATTCTACATCTTCTGATCCTATGTCACCTCTTGCTGAGGACTGAATTTCATTCCTGACTGGCAGAGCTATCCCGCCCCTTCTGCCCACTGTCTGTCTTTTTGTAACCTTGGAAACTCGGCTCCCAGATCCGATCCTCCAGGTCTCTGTGATGCCCACAGTGTTGTACCGACCAATTTCTAACTGCACTACAAGCCCATCCACTTGTTCTGTATACTGAGGGTATTCAAATATAACGCCTTTAGTTTGGTATTCACCACTCCTCGACTCACTGGTTCCAATTTTGCATGACCTTAGACTATTATACCTTTCTTAAACTTTCTGTCCTATTACGTGAGTTAAATAGAACTCTTAGGGATAGCGGAGTTAAGGGATATGAAGAGAAGGCAGGAACGGGTACTGATTGTTGATGATCAGCCATGATCACATTGAATGGCGGTGCTGGCTCGAAGGGCCGAATGGCCTACTCCTGCACCTATTGTCTACTTCAATAACTTCTCCTGCAGTCTCCCTCCCTTTAACTTCATCCATACATTTTCAATTTGTTAACTATTAAATTGTTAATTGTTATTAATTGTCAAACTAAACTTCTATTTAGTTTAAAACCTTGCAACAGAGATTATAGGGGGCGTTAGTTCCTTTTCCTTTCCATTGGGTGTCTCCTTTGCCTCATGACCATAACCTATATTTAAAAAAAACACGAGTTTGAAGTGAAAAAGGCAATGGGCTATGAAAAGCAGTTGGGTGTAGAACATGGAGCTAAACATTTTCTATCTCTCCACAAATACGAGCAGCAGTGGTAGAGTTGCTGCCATACAGCGCCAGAGACTCTGGCTTGATCCTGACCACAGGTGCTGTCTGTATGGAATCTGTGCACCCCTTGACCATGTGGTTTTCTCCAGGAGCTCTGATCTGCAGATCACTGGTCGAAAAAGGAGTTCAAGGAGAATGTGCAAACTCCGCACAGAACACCACCCGAAGTCAGGACCGAACCTGGGTCTCTGGTGCTGTAAGGCTTATTCTTGCAAGCAACCCAAAGTACTGGTAGAAGCATTACTTAACTATGATTGTGATGCTGCAAATGAACTTTGCAACTTTTGGTACACAACTTGTATTTGAAAAAAACACGTGGGTGTATTTAGTTTGGAAATCAACATATGCTACATGTTAATCTTTCGTGAAAATGAAAAATAATGCATTGCAGCATTTGGTATATGCTGGCCATACAGTTTCTCAGGAATCCGCCACGCACATTCTCGTGTTGAAGATTTTATCATGCAAAGAAGTTTGGTAGAAGTTCAAATAAATACCTTATAAGGGGTGGCACAGTGGCAGGCATCCTGACATTGGGTACTGTCTGCACGGAGTTTGTACATTCTCCTCGTGACCTGCATGGGTTTTCTCCAGGGGGCTCCGCTTTCTTCCCACAATCCAAAGGCGTTGAGGTTTTTGTAGGATAATTGGCTTTGGTAAAATTGTAAATTGTCCCCAATGTGTATAGGTTAGTGTGCGGCGATTGGTGTGGACTCTGTGGGCCTGAAGGGCCTGTTTCTACCCTGTTTCTCTAAACTAAACTAACCGTACAGTTTTAAGTGGTGATTAATTACCATGCATTCAAGTCTTTGTTTTTTTTTTCCTGATGTTACCCGCAGTATGGGGAAAGTTGTCATCTTTATTTGTTTGTATATTACGCAAGGTAAAAATGTTTATGATGTATAATGCTTTATTTTTGTTGAACCTTGGCTCAGTTAACATTGTACGTGCTTCTGTTGACTCAAGGGTCACCAATCCCACCGCTAAGTGTGATGTGAATTATGCCACTTGCCCAGACTTGTTGGTTGTATTCACACCACGGCAGTTTCCCCAAGAGTGCGCACATGTTATGTGTAACAATTTAATCCTAGTTATCATCTTTTTTTAAATGTACTATACTTATATTTTATGTGTCCCTTTTGGATTGGTGGGAGGAAAATACTTTATTGTCTATAATAAACTAAGACCATACTTATAGGTATTTTGAAGTAAACAGATGTGTTTCCTTTTTCCTAAATAAAGCAATGCAACACTTTTTTAACTTGTTCAATTTATGCTTTTCTTCAATAGAATGAAGAGGAAGTTCTATTCTTGGGATGAATGTATGAATCTCAGAGAAGTCAAGGTGGGTTTTAATTTTGTGCCACGCTTTTATTGTTTTGGAATAAATTGTTCTTTATCATGGAACTCAAAAGGCTTTCATAAAGATGACTTGTACTGAGATGGAAAACGAATCATTGTATATTTCAGTGCGTTATCCTGCTGTGAACATTAAGATGAGAGTTTTGTGACACCTGTGTCTTCATAGTGATGCAGCTGGTAGAGTTGCTGCCTCACAGCACCAGCAACCCGGGTTCACTCCTGACTGTGGGTGCTGTTTGTGCGGAGTTTCCGCATGGGTTTTCTCTGCGTGTTCCGGTTTCCTCCTACATTTCAAATGCGTGTGTGTAGGTCAATTGGCTTCTGTGAATTGTCCCTGGTGTGTAGGATCTGAAAGTGGGATAACATGACGGGTGATTGATGGTCCATATCGGCCAAAGGCCCTGTTTCCTCGCTGTGACTCTAAAACTAAAAAAACTTTTATCCTTTGAAGATTTGTCTATTCCCTCCCTCCTTCGATAGTTTTTTAATAATAAAATACATTTGATGGATATCAGGAGCTTAATTTTGGGTAGATTGCAGATCAGCTGCAACCTCGTTGAATGGTGGAATGTGGGTGATCCATTAAGTTTTGTTCTATTCGGTTCCTGTTTTGTAATTCCTCTGTCATTCTAATTTTGGTTCATACCGTATAATTGTCCGATCCAATTTCATGCTGTCGTATATTCATCCTGTCAATTCTCTTAAGAGTGATTGAATGCTATTACATGTTCTGAAAATGGATTCCTGATGCAATGAGAATACATGCTCCCTACTATGTTTCAATGTCACCGTCTAGACACTTCAAACAAAATAAGTTTGGCTCAGACTGGAGATCAATTAAAATTGGGTCTCCAAATTGTATGTCATTAATACCCACTGGTCAATTATCAAATGGAGTCTGTACAAGATTATTTTAATAGGGCTTTACCATTTAACTTGGTGGAGCTTTGTTCCTAGCCATGCCAGTTTGTTAGCTTGCTATTTGTTTCCCTTTACGACTATACCATTTCCTCAGTAAAAGGCCTGTCCTTTTTTCGTCGACTTGCCGGCACCCGTCATAGTCGCAGCAGGTCACCGAAAATGTTTACAAAATGTTGAAATTCCAGCGTGTTGCGGGGTGATGCCTATATTGTCGTGAGTAGTCATCCAATGAGTCGTACCTTTTTCTGGTCGCCACAGGATTTTCAACATTTTGAAAATTTACGGGGACCTGCTGCCACTATGACGGGTGCCGGCAAGTCGCCGAAAAAAATTGCGTAAGTGGGACAGGCCCTTAAGATGCTTTATTAAGTTGTATAGAAATTGAGCTTTTCTTTAATACAAATCTTATTGCCTCATTCCAGTCACTGAAGAAATTAAACCATGCAAATGTAATCAAGCTGAAAGAAGTTGTAAGAGAAAATGATCACCTCTATTTCGTGTTTGAATATATGAAGGAAAATCTCTATCAACTTATGAGGGACAGGTAATACAGGACTTAATCTTATCATATTTAGTCACGTGCATCTGAAATGAGCTTGTAGATCTGCTAACAGGCTTTATGTAATTGAACATGCTGGGTGTAGTGAATGATAATATTTTCTTTAAGAATGGTACTCAAACTGAATGGTAATTCCAATAATATTTTAACTGGTCAAATAGATTTTACAGTGCATTCCTTGCTTCTATTATAATGCGTATTAAGGTGTAGAAGTCAAATGTACTTTTATTTTTAAATAAAGTAGTTTCATTCTTGACTCTAACTCGATATGTAAGCATTTTTCAGATAAAATAAATCCTCAAAGTGGACTTAAGCATTTAGTTTATTTGTACATGTCAAATAAATACATTCAGCTTTATAAAAGCTCAGAATTATTTGCTCGAAGACTCATCAGTCAGAGTATGGAGTACAGAAGTTGGGAGGTCATGTTACAGTTGTACAAGATATTGGTGAGGCCACATTTAGAGCATTGCATTCAGGTTTGGTCACCATATTATAGGAAGGATGTTGTCAAGCTTGAAAGTGTTCAGAGAAGATTTACCTGTATGTTGCAAGGACTCGAGGGACTGAGCTGTAGGGAGAAGTTGAGCAGGCTTGAGCTTCATTCCTTAGTGCACAGGAGGGTGATCTCATCAAGGTATACAAAATCATGAGGGGAATAAATCGGGTAAACTCAATCTTTTGCCCAAAGTAGTGGAACTGAGAACCAGAGGACATTAGGTTGAGTGAATGGGGAGGGGGGATTTAATGGGAACCTGAGAGGTAAATCTTTTACACACAAGGTGGTGGGTGTATGGAACGAGCTGCAGAAGGGAGTTGTTGAGGCAGGTACTATTGCATCTTAAAAAAAAAATTGAACAGGTATGTGGATAGCATAGGTTTGGAGGGATATGGTCCAAAAGCAGGGACGAGTGTATATGGGGCAAGTTGAGCTCAAGGCCTGTTTCCACGCTATGCGGCTCTATTCTATTGACTACTGTTGGTGTCAATTGTGATTAACAACCAAGAATCTTTGTCTGCAGTTCTTTGTCTTGCTGGACAAAACAGCCCTAGTTTAAAATTTGATATGAAGAGCTAATTGAAGCTATAGTTGGTATTTTAGTCCTGTTATATAGTGATGTGTATTTGCAGATAGTTTAGTTGCATACTCAATTAACTCTTTATCAGGTTTATCAGAACAGAACTGACCCTGATAACTGTTTGGATAAGCTTGGAATTCCACCGTGAGTCAGATAAGTCACTTTGTTCACAAGCTTCGTGTGGGGCTGTTTGCAATTCATTTTTGTGTACTTGTGTAGCACATGGGTTTTGTCCATTGATTGTCCTCCTGAATAAAGTTGGGGGTGGGGGGGTGTGGTGGATGAAAAGTTTGTAATTCACCAACCTTGGCCACCTTGTTCACATAAGTGTGTGGACAGAGGTTAATAACTGGAGCTCATGGATTTAAGTTAACGGATGGGAGTGTTGGAAAATAGTTCGAGAAAAGAAATCTTGCCTGAAGTATAGTGGGGATCTGGAACTCTGGTCAGGTGATTCTAACCTGACCAAAGCTATATATGATCTTTCCAAAACCATTAAGAATGCCAAGTGAAACGTTGACCAGGCACCCGCCAATCATGGCATGGCAATGTGATGTCAGGCAGTATTTATAGCAACAATGCATCCCTCCCCTAACTAGCTTAATGCATTCCATGCTCTTTGAACAGAGGGTTAGTGGAATGAGGATACCTACCCCAAAAGTCTTTGGAGCATATGTCCCCATGGTCGACTTTGCAGCCATTGGATCAGTCTTCATTGGACTGAACCTGTGGCGAACAACTGACCCGGCCCTTAACCTCTCCTTCGTCCATCCTGAGGATGCCACACATTTGACAACCATAATCGTTCCAGTGCTTAAACAAAATGTCAGACTAACGTCCATTGGCTCCAAGTTGAGCATCATGAAGTGCTTTGAGGAGCTAGTCATGGCACAGGAGCCCTGATCCACTGCTATTTGCCAAATGCTGACCAGCCCCAGAGCAGATGTAATTTCCCTGGCCCGACACTCATCCCTGAAACATCTGGATAACAAGGTTCACTGCACCGGTCTCCTATTTATTGACTATAGGTCTGTATTCAGCACCAAATTCCAACCATAGTCATGGCCAAATTCCTGGTCCACGGAATCAACACCCCTCTCTGCAATTGGATTCTCAATTTCCTGATCCATAGGCTGTCAGAAAGGATAGGCATTAAAACATCCTCCATGATAATTCTGAACACCGGTAAAAGGTGTATAGTGTATAGTACAAGTTCACATTTATTGCCACATGCACATTCTTGTTTGTGAAACTCCAACGTCGGGACGGTCGAACACACTCCGCGGAGTGTCAATTTCCTACTGGAGACCGCGGCTTCAGGATGTTATAGGCCGCAGGCTGGCGGTCAGCTCTTCTCCAGTGATCCACGACAAGGGATCCCAGGCTCCGGATAGGAAGTCCACGACACGCCCTGTGCTAGAAGCTCTGCAGACCATAGCCCCATGATATCAAAGTCACCAGGCCAGCGATCGGAGCACTACTCTCTGGCGACCCCCGACAAGGGTTTGCCCCCGCTCCGCAATGAAAAAGTCCACGCCGGGTCCGCTGCTGAAGCTATGGTCCCGACTCTGGGAAAGGCTGCTCCAATCCAAGCTGTTAGGCCACGAGAGGGGAGGTAGAGAAGCGACATGGAAAAAGTCGCCCCTCCAAGAGGAAGTGACCGAAAATCGGTTTTCCCCCTTAGCCCCCCCCCCCCACATAAGACATACTGAGAGACACCGAAACAAACTAAAAAAACTAAATTTGAATTAACGAACATGCTGCTGGCAGGGCAGCCGACTCGCAATACCCCCAACCGACCAGTAGAGTATAAATTCCAGTCTTACTCCATTTACAAGTTTGCAGATGATGCCAGCTTAGTGGGCTGGAACTCTAGCAATGGCAAAATGAAGTATGGGAAGGAGATAGAGAGCTTAGTAACAAGGTGTTAAGATAACATTTCCCTCAATGTGGGTAGAGTTGCTGCCTTGCAGTGGCAGAGACCCGGTTTTGATCCTGACTATGGGTGATGTCTGTACGGAGTTTGTATGTTTTCCCTGGGAGCTCCGGTTCCCTCCCACACTCCAAAGACGTACAGGTTTGTAGGCTAATTTGACCGGTAAAAATTATAAATTGATCCTAGTGTGCTGGGATCGCTGGTTGGTGCGAACTCGGTGGGCTGATGGGCCTGTGTCTGCACTGTATCTCTAAGCTACAATTAAGCAATGTCAACAAAACAAAGGAGCGAGTAGAGGATTGACATGCTTATGCTAACTTTTTATTTTGTTTCTCTGTAGGGGCTTTTACAATCTGTCTTCATATCTGATTATTAACTGCCACTTCCTTATCAATTTCTGGACCAGCCTGTTCCAATGTATAAAATGTTCCCGATACTCGTACTAATGTGATAATCTCGACACTCAATCAAGCTGTCTGCTCTCGGACACAGTTCAACTATTCTACCCATGGGGCTTCCATCCTGCAATAACGAATTTCCAACTTTCATTTGTCAATTATGAATAGTATCTAAACACTTATAAATCCACTGGCGTACACAATTATTCGCAAATAGTTTTATCATTTGTTTGAATTACAACATATTCAGACTCCTATACAATTCTCAGCTCACTAATTTTTACATTTTTACCTTTGCTTATTCATCATTTCAATATACCTAAAACAACGAGGTCTACACACAGTTTGTTCTGTTAGCATTTAATACCAATTTTGAATTTGGCAAAAGTACTCGATTAATATTTTTTATCAATTGCTCGTGTGTTTCCTGAAGCTCTTTTACAATATGGTTAATAATTAATAACCTGTTCTGATGTGATTAAAGATTACAGAACAACGCACCATTAATTACTAATCTCGTTTTTTTTTTAAACGGCAAAAGTTTCTAGTTATGATCCATTCTTTGGTTTTGAATGTAACTTGAATTTTAATATTCCTAAATTACTATTCCTAAATCATGCTATGTCAGCAGAAAGCTTGGTGGCTAGGCTTGTAAAACCATTTCTACAGTCCATTAAAAAAAAAAGTTTATTTCAGTATCTTTAATACATGATTACAAGCAAATCACTATAAAATGCCATAATGTTCATCGAGCTGATAATGCTCTGAATGCTGTGATCACTGGAAAGAGTATTTGCAAGTAATTACATGTATAGCATGGAAAGGTTTACAAACAATATGACTTAATTATTATAATTTATGCAGTGACATTGATCATTATGTTAAAAATTGCTTTGCTGTATACAAATGATTTCTGGATGCCACCATAATTATTTGGTAATATGGGTGACAAAATACAAGGTTGTTATTTCACCTGTGCCTGTGTTTATGCTCCAATAAAATAGTCAAATTAATACCACTCTATAATCTTTCCTTTTTTTGCCAAAAATACTTTTTCAAGTATTTACCTCATGAGTATCACTGAATCTGTTTTGAAGACTTTTTACAATCAGACTGTGGCAACATAGTGTGTAACATTTTATTTTAGTCAGTTTCTTTGCCATTTGCCATTAATCATTTTTACTACCAGCAAAATCCTATGTTTTCGATGAACGTATCAAATCCTCTTTAATCATTGAATTTTCTCCTCAAAAGTAGAACTTTTCAATCTATGTATATAACTGAAAGTTCATGTTCTAGGGGAAGAATTAGGCCATTTGGCCTATCAAATCTATCTTTCCCTCTCCACCTCATTCTCCCCATAATCCCCGACACCTGTACTAATCAAGAATCTAACAATCTCCACCTTAAAAATATGTTTCCTCGTTCTAGCAACTTTATAACTGTAACCGTCTTCTCTAAGTGCGATACCCCGAAATGGAAACTCTTATTTTTAAAATAATGCCTTAAGTCATGACCTTGCATCACTTAAAGTGAAGGATTTAAAATGGTGTTTTAACCGCCTTTTCGTCTTTTTCTACCAACTTCCAAGGATTTCCATACAATTAGCTCAGGTTCTTAAGTGGTGGTTTAAAATTGCACCATTTAGTGCTAATCTGGAATTTTTTTCCTGAAGCTTGTTGCTGTCTTGAATTCTTCAACAATTTAGTTTTGCCATTAACATATCTGTGCCCTGTCAAGGCTATTTGGATAACACAATGACTCAATATTAGTAGGCATGGTTAATGTTTATAGGGCAACACTTAAGTGCAACAGAATAATAGCATCTTTTATTTGTTGATGCTTACACTAGATTTTTAATTTCAGGAACCGCCTGTTTCCCGAATCATCCATAAGAAACATCATGTATCAGATACTTCAAGGTTTGGCTTTTATCCACAAACACGGTAGGTATTCAAAATTACTTGAGGAAAATAATAATCAAGGAATTTAAGAATACTTTTCAAGCTTCGAAAACTAAAATGAATGATTTTAATGTCCATTGCTAAAATGCAATTTGTGTGATCTGGTTGTCAGTATGGCAGAGTGGAAAGAGCTTGCGTATTGATTTTTGCTCTTTGGTTATTTTTGATCTGTTTATTAATATAATTCAATCCACACTTGGAGGTTTCTATATAAGTTGTTATTTATGCAGTAACAAGGTATTGCAGATGTCGATTTGAAGAAAAAAAAGCACAGTGTTGGAGTAACTCAGCAGATCAGGCAACATCCCAGAGAGCACGGGTAGGTGTCCTTTTGGGTTAGGACCCTTCTTAAGTCTGAATCTGAAAGGAAACCTATCCATGTTCTCCGGGGATGCTGCATACACACGGAGTTACTACAGTATTTTATATATTTTTTTGTTATTTTTGCACTTCCATTAAAAATTAAGTTTTTCTGGTAATGAGGGTGGTTGTTAAAGAAACATGCCACTGGACCTTAGACGGTGAATACTTTTGCTCTGTAAAGCATGTATTTGGGAGGTAGCGCTTTTAATTAGTCTACATTTGAGCATGCTTTAAGTGTTGGAAGGGGTTGACAGCCATGCTCTCAAACAGTACTCCCTCACAAATAATCTATTCACTGAAGCTCTGTTTAAATGGAGCCTTGGTCCAAACATGGATAAAAGCAAACTTCTGTCATGTCAGATGGGCGTGTAGGCCAAATCATTGGATATTTTTAAGGTGGATATTGACTCGGGGCTCTCACTTAACTTTATTTTCCCTGTTGCCAGACGGGCAACCTAGGCAGTTTTTTAGGTTGCCAAATGACAGTTTAGGTGGTCATTTAAGACGGTTTGCATGACGCGTACGATAATGTGCTCGGGCGAAGTGCGTAGTTACCAGTCGGAATTATGCTCAATGAAGCATTCACATATCATTTCTGCTTCAAATAAAGTCACAAACTAAACATATTTACCAATCAAGACATGATGTATACCACAATGACATGTAGCAAAATTATAATACAGTATCTCAACTCTTTTTACAAATTCCAATTAATGCAATTTCTATTATTTCTTTCCACTTCCAAACAAAAATGTGGTTGGATTATTCAGCGTATGATCAACCTGTGTCAATAAATCCTGGACCATGGTAACATATATGCTTAACCATGCACACTACAGATTGATTTGATACAAGCATGTTCTCTGTGAAGGACCGAAAATTATCATGACATGGCCATAGCATGGGTCGTTATTGCTATTGGTACAGAAACACTCTTGCTTCCCACATAATTTATCAACACCAAAATATACAGGTTGCAAGGAAATATCAAAACTACATTTTATGATAATAGCTGTTAAAACCGACTATACCCATCTGACAGGTTAAACATCACACTAACTGACAAGAGATGGTCAAAGGACATAACTGCAGCAAATGTTCTTTTGGTAATATGTTTAAAAGTGTCAAAACGCCACATTACCGAACATTCAGATTTGACGTACATGTTATGAACAGCAATGAAGATACCCAGTTTGTACGCATCGGATTTAAAAAAGATTATTGATATACGCTGTTTCCATCATTCCCACTTCAGAATTAATGTAAACATTTTAACTGAAATATCTCCTGACCAAATGTGTGATGTATATGATTGACTGTAAAATACTGTACTGATACTCCATATTAAGAGCATTGATTTGCCGGTAAAATGAATTATGTAAAAGCGTGTCAACGGTAGCAGTGACAATCGAACACTGCGGTTTTAATGTTTCACGTGTTCACAATTTTATTAATCCATCTTTATGGATTAAAAACAAATAATAACATTGGGTATTAAAACACATTTGGTGGGGGGGGGGTCTGAGAAGGCAATCGGTGCGGAATGGATGGATTGAGGCTGGAGAATTAGTGCGTGTTGGTTGTAGTAGATACAATTGTGAGGGGAGAGCGCGGGGGATGTCAGTGGGGTTGAATGTGGGGGATCAGTACGGGATGGACGGGGGGGATCTGTGCAGGATGGATGGGGGGGGGGAAACAGTGCAGGGTGGATGGGGGGGGGGGGTCAGTACAGGATGAATGGGGGGTGATCAGTACAGGATGAATGGGGTAGACAAAAATGCTGGAGAAACTCAGCGGGTGAGGCAGCATCTATGGAGCGAAGGAAATAGGCTCTTCAGACTGATTTCCCCCCCCATTCTTATTGAATGAGGGGGAATCAGTACAGGATGAATGCAGAGGTCAGTACAGTGTGGATTGGAGGGTCTGTGCAGGATGAATGGGGGGATCACTACAGGATGGATGGGGGATCGGTGCGGGATGGATGGGTGGGAGCAGTGCAGGATGAATGGGAGGTGGCAGGAGAATCAATGTGAGGTGGATAGGGAGATCAGTGCAGGATGAATAGATGGGAGGGGGGTAAATGGGGAGGGGAGCACAGGGGATGTCAGTGAGGACTGAATAGAGGCGGGAATAGGGATCAGTGTGTGGTTGAGAGGAGGGGTCCCAGGATAAAGGGGGGGGGGGGAGAGAGAGAGAGACAGACAGACGGGGAGAGAGACCGGGGGGGGGGGGGGGGGGGGGAGGAAGGAAGGTCAGCGCTCCTCAGACAACACCGGCATCATTGCCCCGCTGCCTTGGCCACCTCTGTCCACCACCAGCCACCGTCAAAGGGGGGGGGGAGGCAGTTGGGATCTCCTCGCCACCGCCTCCCCTCCTCCAGCCACCAGCAAGGTGCGGGGCCGAGCGGTGTAGACGCTTCAGACGGCAGAAGGTGGCATCCTGTTCTCCCACTCGCTCGCTCCTCCCGGCCTCTGCGTGGGGCAGGGGTTGTTTTGAAAGCGCCGCTGTCGGAGTGGCAAGCAGCGGCCGCTGTCATGGCGGGCGGGGTGCGGGAGGAGGAACCACTGTCGCTGCTGCTGTGCGGGGCCCGTCATTCGCTCCGATTCTCCGTCACCCCGCACCTAGTATCCTTGACCCGCACTACAGCTGTTGCCGCCGTCGACACGAAATGTCACGTTCCTTTTCTCCAGAGATGCTGCCTGACCCGCTGAGCCAGTTTTTTATGTCTACGGTATAAACCAGCATCTGCAGTGCCAAGCCGGGCAAAATGACTTAGCACTTAGGTTGCCCGGCGGCACTTTAGGTGGTCATTGGCACCCGGGCAATTTCGAGCCCTGCAGATTCATGGTTAGTAACGGTGTCGGGGGTTATGGGGAGAAGGCCGGAGAATGTCTTTGGTGGGCAAGCCACGCCTATGAGGCTTATTGGAGGGCTTGTCCCCGCTCACCGGGAAATATGTTTAAACTTACAAAATATTGCCATTGTATTTGTCGCTTCATGTTTGTCAAGTCCAAAAATATTAAATAGAAATTTATACAAAACACAGAAGAAATTCTTATGTGGTTAATTTAGATTTAGATTCATTGAATCTAACGTGGTTAATATAATTTGAATAACTTGCCAAAATGAAAATTCTGTTCACTGTTCGTCTTGCTGAACACGATTATCAGATCGTGCATCATGTTCCCATGTGCTGTTGGATGTCACGTTAAGCAGTTAGATGCAACTGTATGAAAAGTAGAGTAGTGATTGTAACATTGATTATTATGGTAAAGGAAGAAGCTGTATTATTGCAGGATATTATTTTATCTATTGCTTTTTTGATTTGCACATTTCTCATCCAGGATTCTTTCATCGTGACATGAAACCAGAGAACCTCCTTTGTATGGGGCCCGAACTTGTAAAAATAGCAGATTTTGGCCTGGCTCGTGAAATTCGATCTCGCCCCCCATACACTGATTACGTATCTACAAGATGGTAAGAATGATTTGTTATTTACTCAGTTAATACAAGAACGCCCCTTCGTTTCAGCTTGCTATTTACAACATGAGGGTGGCTTTATATGGCCCGATATCATGCCAAAGACGGCTGTGAGTTGTGCACCATATGGACTATAAATATTTGAATTTTACATCTGTACATGACATCCTGTCATCTGGCACACTATTTGTAAGTGTACTATTTTTAAACTGAGGGAGTTAGTGTATGAACATCATGTGAGTTGATTCTTGCCGGAACGAGTAAAAGCTTAATTCTCAGGGTTGCAGTTCCTTGATCTATTTGGTTTACGAGAAAATGTTTTATCGTATTAAAATGTAAAAGCTTATAAAAACGCTAAACATGAATACATGTACAGTCAAAAGTGGAGGGGATTAGCCTAACAAATACTAGAATATTACTTTTGGAAACCTAGTTTATGAAAAGTAGATAGAATAATTCTAACCACACAATTTGATGCCTCCACTCCCCAGCCCCTTGGCCTATTACTCCCTGTGAACAGATCATATTGTTCTGAAGATATTATTTTGGGGTCTCGAGGAACTGCAGATACTTGAATCTTGAGCAAAACACAAGTGCTGGAACTCGGCAGGTCAAGCAGCATCTGTGGAGGGAATGGATAGGTGACAGTTCGGGTCGAACCCTCCTTCATACTCCTTTGTTATATTGTCTCTTCATTTGTTTTACTTGACTTCTCCAAAGTCTGAAGCAGGGTCCCGACCCAAAGCATCACCTATCCATTCCTTCCATAGTTGCTGCCTGACCCTGTTGTGTTACTCCAGCACTTTCCATTTTGCTATTAATTTAACGTGATGACATCTGTTTTAATTTTTGTATATTAGCAGGTTCAAGGATCATAAGAAAATAAAGAGGAGTAAGCCATTTTGCCTCTTAAGTTGCCTCTACCCTTCAATAAATCATAGTTCTGATTTTTGTCCTTGGCACTACTCCCTAACCCTCAACTCGAGTGGCGCAGAGGTAGAGTTGCTGCCTTACAGCACCAGAGACCTGGGTTTGATTTTGATTACGGGTGCTGTTTGTATGGAATTTGTATTTTCTCATCATGACCTTTATGGGTTTTCTCCGGAATATCTGGTCTTCCCACACTGCAAAGACGTACATGCTTGTAGGTTAATGCATTTCAGTTAAAATTGTCCCGCGTGTGTGTAGGAGAGCTTTATGTGCGGGAATGGCTGCTCGCTGCTGACTTGGTGGGCCGAAGGGCTTGTTTTTGTGCTGTATCTCTAAACTAATGACTCCACATCAGACCAGAAATCTGTCTGTCCTCAATAAATTTAATAATATGCCTTCAATAGCCAATAATGAAAAGATTTGTGGCACATGCAGAAAAGAAATACCACCTTGTTTTCCCCTAATTCTAGTTTCCTCGTGACGATGTTTCTATGCCACACTTTATTTGATAAAATTCCTGGAATATTTATCTGTATTATTTTAAACAGATTATTTTTGAAGTATTGTGGCTGTAAAAATATAAAGTTGCTCATTAAGTCACATGCTATATAGTTGAAGATCCTCAAGGGTAAATCCAAGTTAGAAGGATTCACTATTTTCTGTGTTGCCTGTCTTGTAAATAAGCGGATCGTGATTAATCATCAGTCTGAAGAAGGGCCTTGATCCGAAACATCACCATTCCTTCTCTCCAGAGATGATGCCTGTCCCGCTGAGTTACTCCAGCATTTTGTGTCTACCCTCATGGATAATTAACTTGGTTAACCAGTAGATGGAGCTCCTCCACTGCATTCGGGGCGAAGCCAAACAATTAGTTAGTTTGGTTTTCTTTTAAGAAGCAACTCTTGTTGATTATTCCAATACATTGCATCTTTCACTAAACTCTACTGTTTGTTACAGGTACAGAGCCCCTGAAGTTCTCCTTCGATCAACAAATTATAGTTCTCCTATTGACATGTGGGCTGTTGGTTGTATAATGTCAGAGCTCTACACATTAAGACCCCTTTTTCCTGGGTCTAGTGAAATAGATGAGATTTTCAAAATTTGCCAAGTTTTAGGAACACCCAAAAAGGTATGGAAAATCAAAATGACGGGAGGTATATATTTTTGCGAGACTGACGGTGCATTGATACACAGCATTGCTATTGATACGGAGATAAAGATATAAGAATATCATTGGATTTCAGAAGCCTCAATTAATTGGTAGTTTGGGCAACAAGGGAAGAGTTGTAACTATGTACAGTGGCATAATTTAAATGTAATAGCCCCTTGAACAGTTCTGTAAATATGACGTGCATCTTTTTGACCCTTCGTTAAGTAGCATATTTTTAAATTAAAAGGGCGCATTGGAAAAGTTGCTGTCTCGGTGTCAGAGACCTGGGTTCATTCCTGACTACAGGTGCTGTTCTTACGGTGTTTGAACATTCTCCCTGGGTTTACTTGCGTTTTCTCTGGGTATTCCGGTCTCCTCCCGCGTTCCAATGATGTGTGGGTTTGTAGGTTAATTGACATCGGTAAATTGTCCCTAGTGTTTTGAATAGTGTTAGTGCAAGGGGTGGTCGCTGGTCGGTGTGGGCTGAAGAGCCTGTTTCTGTCTGTCTAATGTCTAAACTTTATAATTGACATCTTAGAACAATTGGTCCGAAGGCTATCAGCTTGCAGCCACCATGAACTTCCGCTGGCCACAGTGTGTACCAAATAACCTCAAGACTCTGATTCCCAATGCAAGTGGTGAAGCTATTCAACTCATGAGAGACATGCTACAGTGGGACCCCAAGAAACGTCCAACCCCAATCCAAGTATGTTTTACAACTAACTAGAATGGATTGTACTGCTTGTTGCTATAAAAGTAGCAGAATACACAATTAAATGGAATTGTAGCTGCCTACAATGGTCATCTTATGATCTTTGAAAGGGTTATCTAATTTATTTAATCTGCCATGTGAGAGGGAGAAGGTGATGTCGGTATTGCAACTGGGCAAAGGGGACGACAGAGGCATAAGGGATGTCAAATGGCCTAATTCTATTCCCTATGACCTTATCTAGTTTAATAAAATTGGAAATGTGTGTCATGCTTGGGTATGTGGGAGAGTCTAGGACCAGAGGGGTTTGATAGGCAGATGGTTGGACAAAGGCTGGAGATGAAAAGACGAAGGGTGTAAGATAAGGGTGGAAAGGGTGCGAATTATGAAGCCGGAGCAAGGAATATAGATGGTAGGGGTGAAATGGGTACAAGACCAGATGGGGCCAAGAGAAGGGGGAGGGGAAAATGAAAGCAGGATGGATTATTTGCAGGTTAGTTACCTTTGATTGGGGAATTCAATGTTCATATCATCATATCATTAAGCAACCCAAGTGGAATAGCTCCTAAAGTCAAGCCCTCTGGTTCTGGCAACATCCTCGTTAATCCTCTCTGCTCTCTTTCATAGATACAGTGCCCTCCATGTTTGGGACAAAGACCCATCATTTATTTATTTGCCTCTGTACTCCACAATTTGAGATTTGTAATAGAAAAAAAAAATCACATGTGGTTAAAGTGCACATTGTCAGATTTTATTAAAGGGTCTTTTTATACATTTTGGTTTCACCATGTAGAAATTACAGCTGTGTTTATACATAGTCCCCCCCATTTCAGGGCACCATAATGTTTGGGACACATGGCTTCACAGGTGTTTAATTGCCTCCTTAATGCAGGTATATGAGAGTTCTCAGCGCCTAGTCTTTCCTCCATCTTTACATCACCTTTGGAAACTTTTATTGCTGTTTATCAACATGAGGACCAAAGTTGTGCCAATGAAAGTCAAAGAAGGCATATGAGACTGAGAAACAAGAATAAAACTGTTAGAGACATCAGCCAAACCTGAGGCTTACCAAAATCAACTGTTTGGAACATCCTTAAGAAGAAAGTGAGCACTGATGAGCTTACTAATTGCAAAGGGACTGGCAGGCCAAGGAAGACCTCCACAGAAGAATTCACTATATTAAAGAAAAATCCCCAAACTCCTGACTGACAGATCAGAAACACTCTTCAAGAGTCAGGTGTGGATTTGTCAATGACCACTGTCCGCAGAAGACTTCATGAACAGAAATACAGAGGCTACACTGAAAGATGCAAACCACTGGTTAGCCGCAAAAATAGGATGGCCAGGTTACAGTTTGCCAAGAAGTACTTAAAGAGCAATCACAGTTCTGGAAAAAGATCTTGTGGGCAGATGAGACGAAGATTAACATATATCAGAGTGATGGCAAGAGCAATGTATGGAGGAGAGAAGGAATTGCCCAAGATCCAAAGCATACCATCTCATCTGTGAAACACGGTGATGGGGGTGTTGTGGCCTAGGCATGTATGGCTGGTGAAGGTACTGGCTCACTTATCTTCATTGATGATACAACTGCTGATGGCAGTAGCATAATGAATTCTGAAATGTATAGACACATCCCATCCGCTCAAGTTCAAACAAATGCCTCAAACCTCATTGGCCGGCGGTTCATTCTACAGCAAGACAATGATCCCAAACCTACTGCTAAAGCAACAAAGTAGCTTTTTCAAAGCTTAAAAATGGTCAATTCTTGATTGGCCAAGTCAATCACCTGATCTGAACCCAATTGAGCATACCTTTTATATGCTGAAGAGAAAACTGAAGGGGACTAGCCCCCAAAACAAGCATAAGCTAAAGATGGCTGCAATACAGGCCTGGCAGAGCATCACCAGAGAAGACACCCAGCAACTGGTGATGTCCATGAATCGTAGACTTCACCCAGTCATTGTGTGCAAAGGATATGCAACAAACTACTAAACATGACTACTTTCATTTACATGACATTGCTGTGTCCCAAACATTATGGTGCCCTGAAATGGGGGGGACTATGTATAAACACTGCTGTAATTTCTACATGGTGAAACAAAAATGTATAAAAATGGCTTTTATTGAAATCTGACAATGTGCACTTTAACCACATGTGATTAAATATTACAAATCTCAAATTGTGCATTAGAGGCAAATAATTAAATAAAGGGTCTTTGTCCCAAATATTATGGAAGACACTGTACCTAGACAATAGGTGCTGGAGTAGTTCATTTGGCCCTTCGAGCCAGCACCGCCATTCATTGTGATCATGGTTGATCATCCACAATCAGTACCCCGTTCCTGCCTTCTCCCCATATCCCCTGACTCCGCTAGCCCTAAAAGCTCTATCTAACTCTCTCTTAATTGCATCCAGTGAATTGACCTCCACCGTCTTCTGAGGCAGAGAATTCCACAAATTCACAACTCCCTGTGTGAAAGGGTTTTTCCTCATCTCGGGTCTAAATGGCCTACCCCTTATTCTTAAACTGTGGCCCCTGGTTCTGGACTCACCCAAGATCGGGAACATTTCCTGCATCTAGTGTGTCCAATCCCTTATTTTATATGTTTCTATAAGATATCCTCTCATCCTTCTAAATTCCAATAAATCCAAGCCCAGTCGTTCGATTCTTTCGTCGTATGACAGTCCCGCCATCCTGGGAATTAACCTTGTGAACCTACGCTGCACTCCCTCAATGGCAAGAATGTCCTTCCTCAAATTAGGAGACAAACTGCACACAATACTCCAGGTGTGGCCTCACCAGCGCCCTGCACAACTGCAGAAGGACCTCTTTGCTCCAACACATCCTCTCGTTATGAAGGCCAACATACCATTAGTTTCTTCACTGCCTGCTGTACCTGCATGCTTTCTTTCAGTGACTGATGTACCCAGGTCTTGTTGCACTTCCCCTTTTCCTAATCTGACACCATTCAGATAATAACCTGCCTCCTTGTTCTTGCTACCAAAGTGGATAACCTCACATCTATCCACACCTGCCATGCATCTGTCCAATCACCCAACCACTCCAAGTCGCCCTGCTTCCTCATAGCACTCTCTTCACAGTTCACACTGCCACCTAGCTTTGTGTCATCTGCAAATTTGCTAATGTTACTTTTAATTGCTTTATCTAAATCATTAATGTATATTGTAAATAGCTGTGGTCCCAGCACCGAGCCTTGTGGCACCCCACTAGTCACTACCTGCCTTTCTGAAAGGGGCCTGTTAATCCCTACTCTTTGTTTCCTGTCTGCCACACAATTTTCTATCCATGTCAATACCCTACCCCCAATACCATGTGCTCTAATTTTGCCCACTAATCTTCTGTGTGGAACCTTATCAAAGGCTTTCTGAAAGTCCAGGTGCACTACACCCACTGGCTCTCCATTGTCCATTTTACTTGTTACGTCCTCAACAAATTCCAGAAGATTTGTCAAGCATGATTTCCCCTTTATGAATCCATGCTGCCTCGGACTGATCCTGTTACTGCTATCCAAATGTGCCATTGTTACTTCTTTAATAATCGACTCCAGCATCTTCGCCGCCACTAATGTCATGCGAACTGGTCTATAATTCCCTGCTTTCTCTCTCCCTCCTTTCTTGAAAAATGGGACAACTTAATGTACACAGTGAAATGGCACCTCACCCAACATTCTTAAGGGGTTGGACAGGCTAGATGCAGGAAGATTGTTCCCGATGTTGGGGAAGTCCAGGACAAGGGGTCACAGCTTAAGGATAAGGGGGAAATCCTTTAAAACCGAGATGAGGAGAACTTTTTTCACACAGAGTGGTGAATCTCTGGAACTCTCTGCCACAGAGGGTAGTTGAGGCCAGTTCATTGGCTATATTTAAGAGTTAGATGTGGCCCTTGTGGCCAAGGGGATCAGAGGGTATGGAGAGAAGGCAGGTACGGGATACTGAGTTGGATGATCAGCCATGATCATATTGAATGGCGGTGCAGGCTCGAAGGGCCGAATGGCCTACTCCTGCACCTAATTTCTATGTTTCTATCTTGTACAAATGAGGATTGAGGATGTGCTGGTCTTGGTTTACAAGAGGAGATTTTCCTTTAATATGATTATCGCTAACCTTTATGAACGTGGGAAGTGGACATCAAGACGACGGTCAAATACAAACATATCCTTATGCTCTGCAATTCCGATTGTGTAGTAGAAGAGGGAATTCTCAACACCCAGACAGCAGAATCTCTGGCATCACTCTTTGATTAGCTCAGATTAGTTTATACCATCAGGGGCGCCGAACGATTGGCAGCCCCGCCAACAGCCTGTCTGTTTTTTCATCTTTTTTTATTTTTAGTGCGTTTTAAAATTTTTTGTAAATGTTCTCCGGTTTGTTTTATGTGGGGGAGGGGGTCGGAGAAAACTTTTTTTCAGTTTCTTACCTTGCTGGAGATGCGATTACTTACCGGATCATGTCTAAGGTCGCTCTGCAGCCTACCGTCGATGGAGCTGGAGGCCTCCTCGGACTGATCTTGAGCACCGACAGGAAGGCTCTGCAGAGGGTAGTGAGGGGAGCAGAGAAGATCATTGGCGTCTCCCTACCCTCGGTACAGGAACTGTTCCAGAGCCGCTGTCTGAAAAAAGCTCAGAGAATTGCTAAGGACAAACTGCACCCCCTCCACATACACCTGGATCTCCTGCCATCAGGCAAGAGATATTGCAGCATCAAAGCCCGGACTACAAGACTGCTAAACAGCTCCCTGCCACAGGCTGTGAGGCTGCTAAACTGTACTCAGTCACCTGATTCTGCGGCTGGCACTGGCCACTTTAATAACTGGCACTGGCCACTTTAATAACTGGCACTGGCCACTCAAATCAGCTACCCCGGACATTTTTATGATTGGTTTTACAGTATTTTAACGTTGTTGTTTTACCTGCTTCTAACTATTTATACTGTTCCATCAGGGACTGGATTGTTTTTAGTGTTATTATGTGTGAAATGTTTTAAATTTCATGTGCGATGCTCCGGTATTCCCTGGGGAAACGTCTTTTCATTTTGCACTGTACAACTGTTGCTTGCAAGATGACAATAAAGTTTGATTGATTGAGAGGGAACGGGAGGGAATGCAGGAGTTACTTGGGATTGGAGAAATCAGTATTAATACCGCTGGGTTGTATGCTGCCCTAGCGAAATATGTGGTTTCTCCAGAAGTGCTGTCTGACCCGCTGAATTACTCACGCATTTTGTGATCATATTGAATGGCGGTGCAGGCTCCATTTCAGAATGACTGGTTTCTCATTTTTTTTATAGGCACTACGATATCCTTATTTCCATGTTGGTCAAGCTTTGGGAACTCCTCAGCAAGTGCAAGAGCAAGGAAAACAGCAAAGAGAAATGCAGTGCAAACATCCAGTTAATCAGTTAAAGCCTCAACCCCAATCCACGCTTGAACCTCATCCACCCTCAAGGTCACTACAACAAATCACACCCTCTCAGAATCAAACTGATTTGGCAATGGGCTCACATGAAAGAGGAAGCAGCAGTGAACAAGAAAAACAACATCAAAATAACCTGCCTTCATTAAATATCAAAGTGTGTAAAGTAAGGTTCTTGCATTTAATGTTGAGTATTGATAGTGACAATATTCTTTAATGTCATACATTTATCTGTGTTGCTACAAGGTGCTAAATGTAGAGTTGGGTTTAATTTCTTATTATGGCTGTGTTAATGCATAAAGTTTCATATACTTTGTAATAATCTCATTAAGTAGCACTCGCTGTGAGTCATGGGATTGTGAAATTGCCCCTTGCCTTATTGCGTTTTAGTTTGATATACTAGTCCAAGTGGGACCCGCTGGGTCCCTGTCAGACGGGACGCCTGGTCCCCCAGCGCAATATTCCACCACTCACCCATAGCCCCCATGGGAGGCCTGGTCCCCCAACGCAACCCGTTCCCTAATGTAAGATTCTACCACTCCCCTGCCTCCCCCAGAATTGGACTTAAAAAAAAAATTCCAATTGCACTTCCCCGTCTCCCGCAGCACTTCCAATTCCACTTCCCCTGGCCCCACCCCCTCCTGTGCTGGCAGGAGCAGGAGTAAGTGTTTTATGATGGCACCATTGTTGCAAATGTTGGGTGGAGGACTGACATTACATTCAGGTGAAAACTTGGTGGAAGCGCAGTGTTCCTGGGTTGCAACTTTGTATGGATGCTTGCTGCATGCTGGGGCAGCAAGGATTTAACAGAAAACTTTTAAAAGTTGGCTTTTTTAAACCTTTAAATATCAATAACGTGAAATATAACATCAAATCTGAAGGGAACTTGACAAGGACGACGGGAAAAAGCTGAGTAACGTTGTGCAAAACTTTTAGCGCTACCGTTTTGGCGTAGATATACACACACACACACACACACACACACACACACACACACACACACACACACACACACACACACACACACACAAAGAGAGAAACAAGATGAGACTTAATAATATGTATAGATGTACTGTGATGATGGTACTTTATAAAATAAACGTTCATGATATGTCATGGATAGTTAACAAGGAATTGGCTTGGTGAACTTTTGAGCCCATTTTCTAGCTTAAATTGTAATTTAAAGTTCTAATTTCACGTAATTAAACTAAAATTAACCAAATGTAATTACAAATGAATAGAATCAATAATGTTTACCTTTTTGTTTGGGGCACAATTTTCTGGAAATGATTTAACTTTTCATATAGCTCTGATTGCTGCTTGTGTTGCAGAACTAGTACGCTGGGTGTTGCTATGTCCAGTTTATAACTTCCTTTCAACATTTGAACAATATTCTGACATCATGCTCTGCTGTTAAGTCCAGGGTCATTTGCCAAGTTGCAGGGGTTGGATACACTTCTCATCTGTAGAAACGAGGAACTGCAGATGCTGGTTTACAAAAAAAGGACACAATGCTGGAGTAACTTAGTGGGTCAGGCACCATATCTGGGGAACATGGATGGGTGATGTTTCGGGTAGGGATCCTCCTTCAGAGTCTGAAGGGTTTCAACCTGAAATGTCACCTTTCTATGTTCTCCAGAGATGCTGCCTGAACCGCTGATTTATTCCAACATTTTGTGTTTACACTTCGTGGTTGCTCTTTGCACTATCTGGAAAAACATAGTGTGACTCTTCATGTGAGTGGTGTTCCTGACCTTCATTTTCAATGTTTTTGTATGGTTTTTATTTTTTCCAACATATTTTCTTTAAATTACCAGAATTCATGTGCTTTTAAACTTAAATTAAAATTATGAAATTGTAAAATTTGCGTTGAATATTCCTAAATGCTTCTGGTCACAGACATTAAGCAGGCGTGGTGTCAGGAGATCATGTGATCCCTGTGTGTGTGGGGTTTTTAATGTTCTCCACCCTTGATCTGCACATCACTTATCGCACCATTCCGTAGCAAATTCAACATTCAATTGATGCATGGCAGGCTACACTTGGTAGTAATCATATTCAGATTTAATAAATCTGATTTAGACATTTTGAATATAGATGAAGTTGGATCTACAGTTGTTGCAACAGTCCAGTTAATATTGATATCTGTTTGGACCATGTGATTTTTATAGTTAAATAATCAAATGTTTGGCAATAATCCCAGGCATAATGGCTTCATTTTGTGTGCATCTTCATCAATGCAATATTCAATCAGAACTGCAATCTAGCTTTGGCCCAGGTTGTTGTACTCTTGTCTCCTGGATGGTGCCCAAGTCCAAAACCTTCAGCCGTTATACAAGCTGTTTAGTTTGGAGGTACAGCACGGAAACAGCCTCTTGGGCCCACCAAGTTCAGCGATCCCTGCGCACTAACACAATTTACAATTTCACCAAGCCAATTAGTCTACAAACCTGTATGTCTTTGGAGTGTGGGTGGAAACCGGAGCACCTGGAGAAAACCCACGCATGTCATTGGGAGAACGTGCAAACTCTGTACAGACAACACCTGTAGTCAGGATCGAACCCGGGTCTCTGGCACTAAGACGGCAACATACGGCTGTGCCATCTGTTACATATTTTGGTAGTATTTACTTAAACGAATACCAATGAAACACTCCAAATATTGCAGTTGTGCTTTTAATTTTGTTTCAATGCTCTTTTAATGCATCTTAACGTGTTAATGTTATATTTTGTGTTTGTAATCATAGAAAGCAATCAAGATGGACGATAATATTTGTAATAGCACCAAGCCAAAAGGCAGTGCTCGACGATGGAGCCATACTATTTTGAAAGACTTTAACAACTGGAATGATTCTGGAGATTTGGCATTTGGTTCTTCAACTAAAAATGCAAATTTAAATGATAAAAAAAGACAAAGCCAAGAATCACAGTTTAAGTAAGCAGACTGCCATTATGTGCCGTTTAGTGCATTTTTTCTTTAAAGTTATGAATTATTTGATGAACCTTATTCTTTGCAGAATGGAAAGTCTTTTAGACTTGACTTCTTCAAATAGTAATTCGAGCAGTAAAAATATGCCAACAGATAATATGACTACAGATACTTCGTCCAGAGCTTCTTCAGCCAAATATCACTACCTGAAACAATCAAGGTATCTGCCAGGTTCGTAATAAATGAAATCTATAACATTTTTTACATTAGTGTGAAATGATTAATTAACTAGAGGAAGTATATAATGTCTCTTTGAAATTGAACTAATTTGCTTAGATTTAATGAGCAGCTGTTACTTTAAGTCTTATGAGCTAACAGAGAAAGTATATTTGTCTTTCACAGGCTATCTCCAGTTGCTCTGATTAATTTTAATATAACTACCCGAATCAAATTGTAACTGCCCTTAAATATGTGTCCTGTATTCTTTGACCTTAAGCCCCAAGCTTGATATTATCTTGTCATTTTTTTTATTTTAATCTCCTATTAAGCTGTTCCATGTCACAAGCCTTAGTTACTAATGTTAAGAAAAGACTAGGTTGTCATGTTTGATACACATGAATTAGATAAAAATCTAGACTTGTTACTGGGGGTTGGAATTAATTGGAAAGATAATTCACTATAATGTTAAGCATCATCCAATGCACACAGCATGAACAGCTTTTTTAATGTACCATATAGAGAGGTTAATAGTTTTTTGGTTTCAGGGATGTGGAGAGAGTAGATGAAATGGTTATTGACTATAATCTGTTATGTGACAGATGCACTGTGTATGCATTGAGGGCTGTAATTATTGCAGATCCACTATATATATAGTTCATTAACAGAGAACAAGTTACTTTTATTTTCAGGGTCATTAAAACAAATGTTGAAACTGACAGGTAATTGAAAGCAGATGACTATTACTCTTTTTCATTTTGCAGGAATTAATGCCAAGAAAACCCCATTAGCCAATCTAGGAAAAGATTTCAATGTTCACAATCTCTGGGCCAACTCTAACCTTTCTAGTAAACCTTTAGGAATCATTGGAGGAGCACTCCCCCTCAATTGCACCAATGCAGGTGAGGTGACACATGTCTTACTGTCTTCATGTTTCGTAGGTATCTTTACTTCTGTTTCCTGATTTTACTTCAGCTGAGGCTCTTTAATCTTTGCAAGACTACAGGAGATAGGATCAGAACTAGGCCACTCGGCCCATCAAATCTGCTCTGCCATTTGATTATGGCTGATTTATTATTCCCTCTCAACCTTATTCTCCTGCCTACTCCTGGTAACCTTTGGACACCCTTTTATGCCCCTGTCCCACTTAGGAAACCTGAACAGAAACCTCTGGAGACTTTGCACCTCACCCAAGGTTTCCGTGCGGTTCCCGGAGGTTTTTGTCAGTCTCCCTATCTGCTTCCACTACCTGCAACCTCATGGACCCGCACGGAAACCTTGGGTGGGGCGCAAAGTCTCCAGAGGTTTCCGTTCAGGTTTCCTAAGTGGGACCTGCATTACTAATCAGGAGCATGAATTGAAATGAGATTTTCTCCCATGTTTTATTATCCATATAACAATACTACCTATGGAAACCTTGAATGTATAAACTGTCAATCTGTGGAAGAATGTGCTGGCATTCCTTGGAGTCCAGAGGAGGTTTACGAGAACGATCCCAGGAATGATTAGGTTAACGTATGATAAGCATTTGAAAGACAGGGGCTGTACTCGCTGGAGTTTAAAAGGATGATGGATCTAATTGAAACTTACCAAATAGTGAAAGGCCTGGATAGAGTGAATGGTGAGAGGATGTTTCCACAAGTGGGAGAGTCTAGGACCAGTGGCCATAGCCTCAGGCTAAAAGGACGTACCTTTGCAAAGGTGATAAGAAGGAATTTCTTTAGTCACAGGGTGGTGAATCTGTGGAATTAATTGTCGCAGGCGGCTGTGGAGCCCAAGTCAACGGGTATTTTTAAGGTGCAGTTTGACAGATTCTTGATGAGTAAGGGGGTCTGTCAGGGGTTATGGGAAGAAGGCAGGAGAATGGATCAGCCACGATTGAATAGCGGAGTAGATGATAGGCTGAATGGCCTTATTCTGTTCCGAGAAATTACGAACATCACAAGGGCCTCGGGTGTTAGTAATTCATGTAACAAAGTGTCTAAATGATTATAGTGAATATACCAAATCATCTGTGTCTTGTACTTTCTGTTTTTTCGGATTGGGTATGACCCTAAGAAAATGAGAGCCAAATTCAGCGGTGTCCTACTATGATGCAAGTCCTAGTCATGCAGCATGGAAACGGGCTCGATGGCCCAACTTGCCCACACCGACCAACATGTCCCATCTACACTAGACCCACCTTCCTGTATATGGCCCATATCCCTCTAAACCTGTCCTATCCATGTATCCATTTAATTTTTTTCTTAAAACGTTGTGATAGTCCCTGTCCCTTAACTACCTCCCCTAGCAGCTCATCCCATGCATCCACCACCCTTTGTGTGAAAATCATTCTACAGTCACTCTTGGAAATGAATATATGCTCAGTGTTTGGGCAGTGGGAAATGGCCTTAAGAGTTTCCAGAGACTTCATGAGAGGTAGGACTAAGCTTGACATTTGTATCCTAAATGTGCAAGGGACTTGTTAATAACATGGGAGTCCGTGGAATTAAAATGAAACATGTTTGTCACTGAGCCAATTGGGCATTTATAAACTGAAGGGTGACAGCAGTGGATGAACATGTTTAAGACTTGGTCTTATTGGAGTCCATTTAGGATTTGTTCTTCTTTTTATCCTTGCAAAGATAACTACACATGAATGTATTCTTATAAACATAGAAAATAGGTGCAGGAGTAGGCCATTCGGCCCTTCGAGCCTGCACCGCCATTCAATATGATCATGGCTGATCATCCAACTCAGTATCCTGTACCTGCCTTCTCTCCATACCCCCTGATCCCTTTAGCCACACGGGCCACATCTAACTCCCTCTTAAATATAGCCAATGAACTGGCCTCAACTACCTTCTGTGGTAGAGAATTCCACAGATTCACCACTCTCTGTGTGTAAAAAATGATTTTCTCATCTCGGTCCTAAAAGACTTCCCCCTTATCCTTAAACTGTGAACTCTTGTTCTGGACTTCCCCAACATCGGGAATAATCTTCCTGTATCTAGCCTGTCCAACCCCTGAAGAATTTTGTAAGTTTCTATAAGATCCCCCCTCAATCTTCTAAATTCTAGCGAGTACAAGTCGAGTCTATCCAGTCTTTCTTCATATGAAAGTCCTACCATCCCAGTCTGGTGAACCTCTGTACTCCCTCTATGGCAAGAATGTCTTGCTTCGGATTAGTAGACCAAAACTGTACGCAATACTCCAGGTGTGGTCTCACTTGGCAACTTGGCAAAGTAATGTACAGTGAGGGAAGTTGCTGGCTTTAGCATGGTGAAATGGACAAACATAATAGTTCAGTGCAAATAAGTGTGATATATACCTCTAAACCTGTCCTATCCATGTACCTGGTTTTAGTCGTATTCATAACATTACGACTAAGATAGAAAAACACTACATCACAAAAAAGATATGACCTTGGTGTGCATGTACATAAATCTTCATCTGAAGCTATCCCTGCTGAGAGTGCAAGGCGAGATGATAAAATGTGCTTTTAAAAAAAAAAAACGAAGCATGGATTACATATTTTTAACTGAAGGGAAAGGACATAAAATAAAGGTCATGCTGGGACTTTGTAAATTTCTAGCTTGGCTTCAGTTTTTGTCAGCGAAGAGGCAAAGCCCACAAAAAGGGAACTTGCCTGAAAATTTGCAGATATGGGGGGAAGGTTGGGAAGAATATGGATTGACCCGCTAGTTACCCCAGCAGTTAGTCCATGCAAGAAAATGGATTGTTCTTGTTGGAAATAGAGTTTTACTGCTATAACCAGATTGCGTAGCTTTTAAAATGAGAGCAATTTTTGTTTCTTGCTGAGTTGTCTGAAAAGGTCATGGAATCTGTAATTTTGTACGGAAATTTAACTTTTATATTTTTGATGAGTAGCGTCAAGCTTATTTTCTGTTTCAGTTTATGCCACTGGCACTGATGCCCCTGGAGGATACTCATCGACATTTCGTAAGAAAGAAGTTGGATCCGCTGGCCAAAGAGTGCAGCTTGCACCAGTTGTGGAAACAGATTCCAGTAAATATCAAAGACATGCTAAGTTGGACCATGTCATCTTTTGGTTAATCGTGATATATTTGTGATCCTCTTTCCTTTCCCTCATTTCTTTTAAGTGATATCATACGGTGCCCTCCATAATGTTTGCGACAAAGACCCATCATTTATTTATTTGCCTCTGTCCTCTCCACAGAAAGAAATCACATGTGGTTAAAGTGCACATTGTCAGATTTTAATAAAGACCGTTTTTATACATTTTGGTTTCATTGTGTTGAAATCACAGCAGTGTTCATACATAGTCCCCCCCATTTCAGGGAACCATAATGTTTGGGACACAGCAATGTCATGTAAATGAAAGTCATGTTTAGTATTTTGTTGCATATCCTTTGCATGTAATGATTGCTTGAAGTCTGCGATTCTTGGACATCACCAGTTGCTGGGTGTCTTCTCTGGTGATGCTCTGCCAGATCTGTATTGCAGCCGTCTTTAGCTTATGCTTGTTTTGGGGGCTAGTCCCCTTCAGTTTTCTCTTTAGCATATAAAAGGCATGCTCAATTGGTTACAGATCAGGTGATTTACTTGGCCACTCAAGAATTGACCATTTTTTAGCTTTGAAAAGCTCCTTTGTTGCTTTAGCAGTATGTTTGGGATCATTGTCTTGCTGTGGAATGAACTGCCGGCCAATGAGTTTTGAAGCATTTGTTTGAACTTGAGCAGATAGGATGTGTCTATATACTTCAGAATTCATTATGCTACTACCATCAGCAGTTGTATCAACAGTGAAGATAAGTGAGCCAGTACCTTCAGCAGCCATACATGCCCAGGCCATAACATCCCCACCACTGTGTTTCACAGATGCGGTAGCATGCTTTGGATCTTGGGCAATTCCTTCTCTCCGCCATACTTTGGTCTTGCCATCACTCTGATATACGTTAATCTTCGCCTCATCTGTCCACAAGACCTTTTTTCAGAACTGTGGTTGCTCTTTTAAGAACTTCTTGATAAACTAACCTGGCCATCCTATTTTTGCGGCTAATCAGTGGTTTGCATCTTGCAGTGTAACCTCTATTTTTGTTCATGAAGTCTTCTGTGGACAGTGACCATTGACAAGTCCACACCTGAAAAGTGTTTCTGATCTGTCGGACTGGTGTTTGGGTTTTTTTCTTTATTATAGAGAGAATTCTTCTGTCATCAGCTGTGGAGGTTTTCCTTGGTCTGCCAGTCCCTTTTCGATTAGTAAGCTCACCAGTGCTCTCTTTCTTCTTAATGATGTTCCAAACAGTTGATTTTGGTAAGCCTAAGGGTTGGCTGATGTCTCTAACAGTTTTATACTTATTTCTCAGTCTCATAATGGCTTCCTTGACTTTCATTGGCACAACTTTGGTCCTCATGTTGATAAACAGCAATAAAAGTTTCCAAATGTGATGGAAAGACTGGAGGAAAGACGAGGTGCTGAGAGCTCTCTTATACCTGCATTAAGGAGGCAATTAAACACAATTGAGCAATTACAAACACCTATGAAGCCATGTGTCCCCAACATTATGGTGCCGTGAAATGGGGGGACTAGATATGAACATAGCTGTAATTTCTACATGGTGAAACCAAAATGTATAAAAATGGCAATCTGACAATGTGCACTTTAACCACATGTGATTTTTTTAATTTTCTATTACAAATCTCAAATTGTGGAGTACAGAGGCAATTAAATAAATGATGGGTCTTTGTCCCAAACATTATGGAGGGCACTGTAGGTGTGAGTACTTTCCAGTAGTTCATATGACTGTTCATATTGCTTTAGACACTTTGTAGACATTAGAGCTACAGCTTTGGCACAACGAGTCCATGCTGACCAGCGAATACCAGTATCCTACGCACTAGGGACACTTTACAATTTTTTTTTTTTACCAAAGGCGATTAACCTACAAATGGCCTAATGAAGGTTATTGGAAAATAAGTCAAATGGAGTTTGTGATTATATAACAGTCTTGGTGTTGAAGTAGAATTATTCAAGCTTTGCAAGAGAGTGGAAGCCTCTGTTGGGATGTTTTCTTGTGCTTTCCCCTCTTTCAAATGCTTTACCAACCCAGGGGCATTGCAGTTTGTACTTTGACTGGCAGGGAGTAGTTTTTTTACCACAAAAGGCTGTGGAGGCTAAGTCGATGGATATTATTTAAGGTAGAGATAGGTGGATTCTTAATTTGTGCGGGTGTCGGGGGTTATGAGGATAAGGCAGGAGAATGGGGTTAGGAGCGAGGGATAGATCAGCCATGATTGAATGGCACTAGATGGGCCGATTGGCCTATTCTGCTATCATTTATGCCCTTAATAACCTAACTTGCAATAGAGAAAGTGTTGTTTCATGTCCAAAATCTTAACGAGGGACATGACTCCATTGCTTAATTCCCTTAATAACGTAGCAATGAAACATTAATTTCCAACAAATGTCGTGTTGTTTGAGCTAACTCTGACCCTACCAATAAGTTACAATTTTTTGTATATGCATAAATTTACTTTGTGAGAATTATGGGCACTTAATGTGACAATTGATTTGCTTAAAAGGAGACGACTGTTACACGGGACATCTTTCTTTCGTAAGAAGGTTAACACCAAAGTAATAATAGCCCATTCTTTTTACAGATTATGCAGCTTGGAAATCTAGCCGATCACAGTTGGGATGTCAGCCATATAATTCTTCAAGCAAAACCATCAGTGGAATGATGCCACATCCACATCCAATTCACGGGCGAATTGACTGGTCTTCCAAATATGGAGGACATCGATAAAAAAAAAAGATGTATATAACAGACATATGCAAGTCAGTGATATTAGTTTTTACATAATATCTACTGAACATCAATTTTCTCAGTGAAAAAAAAATGCCACATTTAAGGATGAATTTCAAACAATTATATTTGGGGATAGTTTGGTTTGTTTCCGTTGTAGTTTGTTTTCCCCCACACCTAGAAAAATATTTTTGCAAGAGCTTTTTTTGGAATATTTGCAGGTTAATAATTTAATGCTTTTTACTCTTTTCTACTTCTGTATATATTGTGTAATGTGTATATATAACAAGTTTCAGGGTTTGTTTATTAAAGTGTATTAAGTATTTTGTTAAAGGACAGGGTAATAGACACATGCAGGTATCTTTGCATATAAAAGTAGTATTTATAGGATATTCTTGACAACTCTAATATGGAGGTGCACAAAACGTGTGAGTCATTGAAATTTGCCTGTGGCAATTAAGGAGGCATTTTTTAAGGGAAATTTTATTCTAAAGTTTGAAAAATCTTTTGAGTAGCAAACTTATTGAATGGGCTTCATTTTTAAAACATCGGGATTAAAAATATTTGCATTATTTTCCGTCTTTTAGCACACATCATTCTCTGTCTAGGGAATAGACAGTTCTGCCCTGGATGCCTCCTGATGTTACTGGCTAAAAGAAATTGCACTGTGGTCTGCATATTTTCCTTTTTGTACCAGGGAGGACCCATTCCTTGAGCGACTAACTCTGGCACCTAGAAAATCCTAACCACAAACCTTTTTTATCCTGCCATTAAATGACGCCAGCACATTTGCACTTGTGCCCTCTGCCATTGCCCTTCTCCACCCTTCTTCCCATGCCTGGCCCTTCCCTCTATTTTCTGTTGGCATTAGAAGTAACTTGTCAAGAATGATTTTCATTAAAGTATTGGTTTTATGTTCTTGCAGCAGTAACGTTGTGCTGAGCACTTGGTCTACTTTTCTATAGTTTATGCATCTGAAGAATCAAGCCACAGAAACTGCATCAATGCTCTTCTCGTATTTGCTGTCAGACATGAAATTTAGGAATTGGCTTCTCTTAAATTATCTAGTGCATTTTATTGCCATTTTATTAAAGCCTCCCAGAATGGGTTCTTGGTAGACTGATATCTCTTTGACTATCTTCACAAAGGTATTGCTGCAAGCCACGTATTCATTTTTTATTCTCTGCCTATGTAATGTCCATCTCGTATCTGTCCATTGCTGAATTTATTGATCATTCCATAGTTCTGAAAAATATTCAGATATAAAGATGTGTCACCGGTTCTTCCTCAACAATGAGCATTGAATGGTCTCCACATTATATACATGGAATGTCTTGAGACATTATTTTGCAGCTTTATGCCAGTAACTTCACTAAACTTTTCTGTGGTGTTTTGGGGAGGGATTGCCCATTTTCTTTTGTCATTTTCTTTCTACTACTTAGATGATAAAAGGCAAGATATTCTTATATTTGCACTGGTCTGTTAATACCCATTATAACTTCTAGCATCGCGTTAGCTATGCCTTAGTAATCAAATTAAAATGCATTGTAGCAATGCAGGAAATTGCATATATGTTAAATGAGCTTAGTATTCTCCATTTTATAGAGTAGTGGTTTAAGATTACTGATACAAATTTTCTCTAAATATACAATGCCGTTAATTTGAAAGATTCACTGTTGCAACTAATGTTTTTTTTAGATCATCCTGAATGACAACATTAAAATTATTTGTTTAAAATAGTATTCTTGATTTTTTAGACCTCAGAATTAGTGCATGAATGTCAAATGCTGAACATTCATTATTTGTATTCACCCACTGCTTGTCTAGTTTCTAAGTTTCAGATAGTGATGGGCGAGCACAGTATGAAAGTGGAAAACTCTGAATAGTCTACTGACACCTTGGTTCAATGGTGCTTTTATTGTCACGTGTGCAAAGTGCAAACACACAGTGAAATTATATTCTTACAAACAATCCAGTAGAATATTGCCATACCTAAACACATCCACAAACAGTAACATTCAATCAGGAGGACGTAAAACTAGTCTGAAAACTAGTCTGAGAACTAGGGGGGGGGGGGGGGGGGGGGAGACAGAAAGAGAGGGAAAGCAAGCATTACTTGAAGTTAGAGAAATCAATATTCATACCATTGGGCTGTAAGCTGCCCCAGCAGGGCTCCCTGACCAGTTGAATTTCTCCAACATTTTGTGTCTATGGTGTAAACCAGCAGCTGTGGTTTCTTCTTACACATCCCTGGGATCATTGAATCTTTACCCCATCCACATCTATGGTTTTGTACTACATTTTGTATTCGGGGTAGCTGTGTCACTGATAGGGCTCCTAATTAGCCCAACCATACGCACCAGTCACAGGGTTTCAGATGGAGCCCATGTCTTTACCATATTGCTGCACTTCTGGCAATGTCAAGTCAGGAACTTCTGGGTCTTGAAACCTTAGAAGTGACTGAGGATAGGTTGAATTTGTCATTGAGTCAGAAAACAGGCCCTTCAGACCGCCAGGTTTGGGCTGACCATTATGCACCCTTTTATAACTCTAGGAACAAAATGGAAAGGCCACATGGTGGTGGTGTTCGACGTAATGGTCAACTTATTAAAAAGTGGTCTGCACAAGGAGACTAATCAAAACTGATCTGCCAAGTGTGACATTGGGACGGTTTTTATTTTCTCAGATGACAAGATTACTCAAACTTGACTATAAAATTAGGTCTTGATTACAGAAAGTTGACTAACAATAAAATGAGGTCTTGCACAGAAACTTGACAAACACTAAAACGATGTCTTGCACAGAATTAAACTTAGAAAGACTTAATTAGGTGACAAACAGAATAAGATAATTATCCACCAGTCTTTTTAGTCATTCCCAAGTTGCCCCGTCTGCCGGCGGCACTCCTGGTAACCATGGATAGGCCCAGGATCCACATACAAAATATGTGCCATTAACCGGTCGGGGTGGGCCGGCAATGGTGGCTGACTTGGTTGTCATACACGTACTGTTTCCCAAAAATACACCAGTGGCTTGGTTGTGGCAAAAACAGGTCGTATTAACTGGCCTGTGCGGATCTCTTACTATCTGCAGTCGGGGTATATCTGCTGCGCTAGTCATGTTTAATTTCCAATCTTGTTTAAAGGGAGGGGTGTACCATCCTTTAAATATGGGTTAGCCCTCAAGTTTGCCATTCTGAAGGCACACATTAACTGCTGCCCTATTTCGAAAACAGTTGCTTCTCCATCATTACTTGGGATGAGCGTACACACCCAGCATTCACTTATATTATCACGAAGGGCAAATTCAAAAGCTCATAGTAACAAATTATTTCCCCAAGTCCAGTCCATCTGGGCCAACCCCAGAATAAAAAGAGGGTCAATAGCCCCATTGTCCTTTCTTGGTTCTCTGAACTGTTTACAGTCAATCAGATGTATCAACGGGGGTGATCTTCAATCTTCACGGCGGGTTGATGTTGGTGGGCACTTGGTACAGTACCTTTCAACACAGTCTCAATTTCTTCTGGTCCCAGTATCTCAGTATGTGGTCTTTATGGACTCGTTCCTGTGCTCAACTGGTAGTGGCTTCTGTGCTTCTCGTACCTGGGAATGCAGACCTGGCAAGGCATGAATTAATTGCTGTGCATACATAATTAGTTAATCGTTGAGGGCCTGTGGGTGTAACTTTCACACTCTAGTCACACTCCAGGGGGTATGTAGCCTGGGGTCATCCTCATTTCAAGGACGGCCATCTTCTGGTAGGTGCATAGCATGTCCTGTTATGAATTCAAAAAGTCATTAATCCTATCTCTAGCTGGGGTAATTCTGAATCTTCAGAATGACTGGGAATACCATAACCCATTCCTGCCCAGTCTCGGTCAAGACTGCTTAAACTCTTTAGTGTCCTATTTATTCCCTCCTCTAAAACTCTGCGGGTGGTTTGGAAATGTGAAATCGGTCTTTAGAAGCCTCCTTCATCACCTTCCCAGTGAACTTGTTCTTTGATCCTACTCTAGCTGAAGAGGGATCCTCACCTAAATATTATCTCTTCAATTGTCCAAATACGTTTCTCCTCCCCAATCTAATTTATCTCTCACTTTTTACCCCTCATTGTGAGTTCTCTCAAACCCCCTTTTGTAAGTTACAGTCTGATGTGATCAACAAATACATTACTGCATGCACCTTCATTTGTCCTTTACACAGCACATGCTTCAACACATTTGTTTGTCTGGAGACGGGAACCTGGCTGTTCATTTGCATTCTAAAAGACAACACTATGATCACATCAAAACAATTGAGACCGGAAACCTGGCTGCTCATTCGCATTTTAAAAGACAAACACTATCATCATATCAAAACAGCTTTCCCAAAAGAACTCAAACTCAAAATCAGTAATCCATAACTTTGCCAATATCTTTAAACCCAGTCCATGGTTGGGGGTGAGAGCAGTCCTTGGCGATGCTGAGCGCCCTCCGCAGACAGCGCTTGCTTTGGACAGACTCAATGGAGGGGAGCGTGGAACCGGTGATGCGTTGGGCAATTTTCACCACCCTCTGCAATGCCTTCTGGTTGGAGACAGAGCAGTTGCCATACCATACTGTGATGCAGTTGGTAAGGATGCTCTCGATGGTGCAGCGGTAGAAGTTCACCAGGATCTGAGGAGACAGATGGACCTTCTTCAGTCTCCTCAGGAAGAAGAGACGCTGATGAGCCTTCTTGATCAGAGTAGAGGTATTATGGGTCCCAAGAGAGGTCATCGGAGATGTTGACTCCCAGGAACCTGAAGCTAGAAACACAAACCTCCGTCCCGTTAATGTGGATGGGGGTGTGCGTGCCGCCTCTGGACTTCCTGAAGTCTACAATGAGCTCCTTGGTCTTCTTTGGAGTTAAGGGCCAGGTTGTTGTCAGCGCACCATGCTGCTAAGTGCACCTCCTCCCTGTAGGCCAGCTCATCGTTGTTGCTGATGAGGCCAATCACCGTTGTATCATCTGCATACTTGATGATGGTGTTAGTACCATGTACAGGTGTGCAGTCATAGGTGAAGAAAGTAGAGGAGGGGGCTCAGCACACAGCCCTGAGGAACGCCGGTGTGTCAGGGTGAGGGTTGAAGAGGTGTGCTTGTCTAAACCTCACAGACTGGGGTCTGTTGGTTAGAAAGTCCAGTATCCAGTTGCAGAGGGAGGGGTCGATGCCCAGGTTACCGAGTTTGGTGATCAGTTTTGATGGTATAATGGTGTTGAATGCTGAGCTGTAATCGATGAACAGCATTCTTACGTAAGTGTCTCTGTTGTCGAGGTGGGAGAGGGCAGAGTGAAGTGCCGTTGAGATGGCATCCTCCGTACTCCTGTTCTTGCGGTAGGCAAACTGATAGGGATCCAGTGTGGGGGGTAGGCAGCTTTTGAGGTGTGCCAGGACCAGCCTCTTGAAGCACTTGGTGATGATGGGGGTAAGTGCAACTGGGCGGAAGTCGTTGAGGCTTGCCGCAGTGGAGTGTTTTGGCACTGGCACGATGGAGGTGGCTTTAAGGCAAGTGGGGACAACTGCTTGGGCAAGTGACAGGTTGAAGATGTCAGTCCAGACGTCTGTCAGCTGCGCAGCACAGGCCCTGAGCACGCGCCCGGGGATGCCGTCAGGGCCAGCAGCCTTGGGATGATTGGGAATGATTTAAAAATCATTCCCAATTGTTCCAATCTATCTCTCCAAATTCATAACCTCAAATTGCGAGCATAAATGCATACCTATCACAATATTCCCAAATCAACATTTTCTTTTTCTCTGTGATATCGGCATTTCCAATCTCATCTAACACTTTAATCAGGATGCCAAAAGCATCCAGGTCTCTCTTTGAACACGTCTCAAAAGATTAAAATTAGGGAAGAAGAAATAACAACTTAAAACATTGATAAGACAAAATAAACTACATTTTTGCAATCTCTTCTCCGTTTAAGAGCCAAAAGAGAACAAAGGACAAACAGTTAGTTTCCATGTAAATAGATATGCATATCCAACGAACAAAGGGAAATAAAATAACTGTGGCTCCACACGTCAATTTCTTAAAGAGACACCACGTCGTAAAACTTTTTTTCTGTGACATTTACTCACAAGTTGCCACACCTCATTCAATATACTAAATCTCACAGATATTCACACACTTTAAAACAATAAAATTCTCACACAAAAATAACACAATTATACACACTTCAAGGAAATTATTTAAACTCTTAAAACTTTTTTTTTCCCACCGAAATACGCTCATAAGCTTGCCCACCATTCCACATGTGATGAGAAGAACTTTTTTCACACAGAGAGTGGTGAATCTCTGGAACTCTCAGCCACAGAGGGTAGTTGAGGCCAGTTCATTGGCTATATTTAAGAGGGAGTTGGATGTGGCTCTTGTGGCTAAGGGGATCAGGGGGTATGGAGAGAAGGCAGGTACGGGATACTGAGTTGGATGATCAGCTGTGATCATATTGAATGCGGTGCAGGCTCGAAGGGCCGAATGGCCTACTCCTGCACCTAATTTCTATGTTTCTATGTATTGAATTAACATGGAATTTTCACAGTAAAATGGTCATCACAATTAGGTTTTGAAATTGTGAGGTGATTCTCCATTGTTTTCTCTCCTTACCAGCAGCGTAAGCTAGTGTATATAATATAAAAAAACGGACAGAAAAACATCAATTACACAAAACTTTTCCGAAAGGGGTTAGCCAGAGGCCCATCAAGGAGTCAATGGCGCCACCCTCTCGTTTCCCAAATCAACATCTCTAAGAGACGTCCCTCTGTGTTAACTTTACATCACCCATGTTTTGGCAAGACCGTTCTATTTACTATAATCTTTGGTTCTGTGTAGACCAATGTGCAGAATTTGGTGCTTTGGCAGAGGAAAGGGCTGACAGTAGTATCCTGTCTCGATGATACTCTGCCTCTGCTTTGTTTAACTCTCACTGCTGGATTCATTAATGCTCTTCCTTCCTCTTCTACATAATTTCTTCATCTTCCTATTCAGTCTCCGCGTTGCTATTTGTTCCCCATTCCCCCCCCCCCCCCCCCCCCCCCCCCCCCTTGACCCCCCCCCCCCCCTTCTTCCATAAACATTGTTGCCATGCCACAGACAAGGGGTCCCTGGGGTTATTTTGTTTTGTGGCCCTTTTTTTTTTAACCAATTGTTGCTTAATCTATGACCCAATCACGCCTTTTCTTTTTCGGCCCTTTGTTTTGTTGTATCATGCCAATTACATTCTGCTTGTAACGCATCCCAATTCTTAGGTATTCCATCCTTTTTCATCTTATCTGCCTTTTTAATAGTTTCTACATTCTATGTTCCTTCTCTTTTTCTCCATGTGCGAACCTGCTGGCCAGGATTCATCTCCCAAATGTTTGGTCAACTTATAACTTAATATTTTATAGTCCTAGGATTCAAATTACACATGTGTTGTACAGGCGTTCCCCCGTCACTTTTCCAAATTATTCCCCATAGCCGCGAGTCTCTTCTCTGCCTGGCTACTTTGTGACCGACAAACTTTTTTAGTTTGCAAAGCCGATCACCGACTACTTCCCCGTAGCAAACTTTAGCAGCAAATCGCCGACTACGTTTCCGTAGCAAATTTTATGACAAACTATTTCTAGTTTGCAAAGCCAATCGCCGACTACAGTTCAGTAGCAAATTGCCGACTACCCTCTCTCGGTAGCAAATTGCTGACTAATTGGTTGCAAAAATACATACACAAAATGGTCTTACCGTTGTCTGCATCTAAGAACCTCGGCTGGTAAAAATATCAACTTCAGACGAAGGATCACAGATGTTCCCAGGAGTTTCAATGGGATTTGATCTCAAAGGGCCTGATAGAGCTCAGTTGTCTCCCTTCCAATCCCGGTAACCTCTTCAACCGCTTGCACATTCATCTGTTGACAGTCCCAGCGAGGCCTGCCGACTAAACAGCAATTAAAAAGGTTACTTCTTATTAAACAGACAACTCACAATTAGGTTAGGTAGACCAATTAATGTTTACTAATTATCGGCCGATGGAAGTAGCGAGAATACACCAGCCAAGTAAGCAACAAAGACACTTGACTCGCCTCTCTCCACTTCTATGAACAAAGAATTACATGGTATTTTATACTGTTTTTTTGTCACCTAAGCACATTCCAAAGATGTTAGTCATGGTCAGAGGTACAGTCAATACACATTACCACAGGATTTGTCTATTGTCAATCATCAGTCACATCCAAGGCATCCTGTCAGTTGATACAAGGCAGTTACATCAAAGACATCGGTCATTTGGTACAAGGCAGTCGCATATCAAAGTCATCACTCACTGCACACCTCAAAGGCATTGGACATTGTCTCAATACCCCTCACTGGGACTAGTCTGGGCTTCCCGCTCTCATCAATTGGTAGACGCATTTTAAAGTCATCGGTCATTGTCTTAATACACAACAACCTTGGGCAAGTCTGGGCTTGCCTTTCTGTATCAATCTACTTGAGAAAAGTCTCCTTTGAGACGAAGTATAAGTTGTAACCTAGCCCAGGAATCCATCATTTATTTTTTATATTTTTAACAGCATTTAGCCTTATCATTACTATGTTGGCTTCGTTCTTTGTCTAGGGGTTCTTATCTCTAAGTAACTCTTCTAGAAGGTTAGTATTGATCATCCAAGGGATACTCATTATCTAAATTTTCAATCTACTCTCATTTTATGTACCACCACCTTGTGTTCCCATGATACTTTCTTAGCTACTAAATTGGCATTACGATTTCCAATGTCCACTGGGGTCTGCACTTTAGTATGGGCGTGTTAGCTGTGAGGAGGATGCTAAGAGGCTGCAAGGTGACTTGGATAGGCTGGGTGAGTGGGCAAATGCACAGCAGATGCAGTATAATGTGGATAAATGTAAGGTTATTCACTTTGGTGACGAAAACAGTAAAGTAGACTATTATCTGAATGGTGGCCGATTAAGAAAGGGGGAGATGCAACGAGACCTGGGTGTCATGGTACACCAGTCATTGAAAGTAGGAATGCAGGTGCAGCAGGCAGTGAAGAAAGCGAATGGTATGCTAGCATTCATAGCAAAATGATTTGAGTATAGGAGCAGGGAGGTTCTACTGCAGTTGTACAGAGTCTTGGTGAGACTACACCTGGAGTATTGCATACAGTTTTGGTCTCCTAATCTGGGATAAGACATTCTTGCCATAGAGGGAGTACAGAGAAGGTTCACCAGACTGATTCCTGGGATGTCAGGACTTTCATATGAAGAAAGACTGGATAGACTCGCCTTGTACTCGCTAGAATTTAGAAGATTGAGGGGGGGATCTTATATAAACTTACAAAATTCTTAAGGGGTTGGACAGGCTAGATGCAGGAAGATTGTTCCCGATGTTGGGGCTGTCCAGAACAAGGGGTCATAGTTTAAGGATAAGGGGGAAATCTTTTAGGACCGAGATGAGGAAAACATTTTTTACACAGAGAGTTGTGAATCTGTGGAATTCTCTGCCACAGAAGGTATTTGAGGCCAGTTCATTGGCTATATTGAAGAGGGAGTTAGATGTGGCCCTTGTGTCTAAAGGGATCAGGGGGTATGGAGAGAAGGCAGGTACAGGATACTGCTGGATGATCAGCCATGATCAAATTGAATGGCGGTGCAGGCTCGAAGGGCCGAATGGCATACTCCTGCACCTATTTTCTATGTTTCTATTTTATTACAGAGATTTGTCTGGGTAGCATTAAGGCCTTCAATAAATTTGTCACCAATTGTTTGTGTGATAATTGGGTTCCTGCAGAAGTTTGAAATCCTCTAATTTTCCATAATTGTCCGAAATCATGCTCCACCCCAAATGCATATCGAGAATCAGTGTAAATGTTTACTTTTAGATCATCCCCAATAATACAAGCCCTAATTAAAACAAATAATTCAGCTTGTGGTGCTGAATAGGGTTATTCAAAAGCAGTTCCTTCTACAATTTCCGTCATTTTATTAATAATTGCATACCCAGGCAATGTGATGTCAGGGTCTTCCATGGGTACATCCCTCAAGTCTTCTCTCACTGATGTTTCCTCCTCTATAACAAATAGAGTGTCATGGCCTGCTCGCTCTTCTGGGGGTGAAATAAGACAGGAGGCTGGGTTAATCAATGTACAATGTATAAACTGCAATTTCGGATTGTTTAGCAGGGAGATCTCATACCTATTTTGGTGGGCCATTGTCAAATGTTGGGTTTGAAGCTGCCCCAACATTGCCGATACCGAATGTAAACTACACTACAATTTCCTGCTGGAGTGTCAAATTAGCAGCCGATTGTAAACTATCGTAAATTGCAGTTAAGATTTGAGTGCAAAGAGGATGTCCCCTAGCTACTGGATCTAATATGGAGGAGTAATATGCAACTGGTCTATGTCTAACCCCATGCTTTCGCGTTAATACCGAAGTGGTCCAATCAGATAGAATTGTACAATACAGCTGAAAGGGACGATCATATAATGGCCTTCCCAATGCCGGGGCTTGCATCAAAGATCTTTTCAAGTTCTCAAATGCTTCCTGTGCCTCTCTTGTTAGTTTAAATTCATCCTCTTTGCTGGTATGGGGTGTTAGCTCCTTTGTTTCTAGAGCTATATTTGGAATCCAGGGTCTGCAATAATTAACCATGCCGAGCCATTGCCTCATTTGTTTCTCTTCTTTTCCGACTGGAAATTCGCAAATAGGTTCGAGTCTGCTCTTCTCAAGATTTCTTTCAGTGGCCAAAATTATAATCCCTAGGAATTTTACTTTCTCCTGAGCTACCAGTACTTTTAATGGGGAAACTACATCTCCTAGGTCGGCTAAATGATTTAATAATTGTGCAGTGTCTTCTGGATTACTGGATTCATCTTTACTAGCCACCTTTACTAGGTCATCAACATACTGCACTAAGGTTGAATTCATTTTAAACCTTAAGGTACTTAGCTGATTCTGCAGACACCTGGAAAACGACGTAGGCGAGTTGACAAATACTTGAGGCAACCTGGTCCAGGTATATTGTTGTCCCTTATAGGTGAAGGCAAACAAATATTGTCTGTCTTCATGAAGAGGGAGAGAAAAGAATGCATGTTGTAAGTCAACTATCGAAAAAACTTTGGGTTCTGCCGGTATATGGGCAGGATTTGGCACTAGGGCATGAAGTGGTTCTCCAACGGAATTGAATTCCCTTAAGTCTTGTACGAGTCTATATTGACCCTCCTTTCCCGGTTTCGGAACGGCAAGAATAGGGGTGTTACAGATAGATTGGCACCACCAATATTCCTTGTTCTATCAAACCCCGAATTAATTTGTCTATGCTGCTGATTCAATGGATCATTGTTCAATGGATCAATAGTTTCAATGGATATTGTTGGATTGAAGGAAGTGTTGCCCCTTTCTGGAGAGCTACACGGATGGGATTGATGTTCACGTACCCTACCTGAGCAGTGTCCTCTGCCCATACTTGAGGGTTTACATACTCGTATACCTCACTCCCCAGATGATGACGTAAGTGGGTAGCAACCTCCATTGGGGCCTGATAAAATTCAACAACAAATTGGTTAGACAAATTTTGATTTTGTTAATTATTCGGGTTTGCCAAGGTAATTGCCTTTCTTACCATCGTTCCTAGGTCTTTAGCTCTAGCTGGGAAATTCACCTTTCGAGTGATATGAGGAACAGCCTCGTCAGTTCTTTTCCATAATTGGACTGGAATTGTAGCATATTCGGCAGCTCCCTCTTTCCCTTCCACGAGTGCCAATACATCTATTTCCCATTCCTGTCCTTCGTATGATTTAAAGAAGGCTTCCAGCTCACTATTCCTTCCACTTCTATCATAAGCCAGTGTAATATGAAGTGGGGGTTCTTCGTCCAGATCTAAGGACCACCATTGAGGGGTCACTATGGAGTAACATTGTCATGCAGGAGCCCAGGGGGTCACTGCTATACAGGTGCACAACATTTTATCCGGTGTTGGAAAGCAAACCGAAAAGCTCCATCAGGTTGCAAACCGGTTATCACATTTTTTGTTTGATTGTCGTCTGCGCACCAGAAGCTCGCGTTTGGCGCCAAACTTGACCCAAAACGACCCACGGTCAACCCAGGTCTGTACTACTGTAGCGGCTGCCTCCTCCCCGGAGACCGGGGAGACACTTAAACATCTGTAAATCATTGCTTAAATGTTAGTCAGTTAGTTTGGAGGGCTTTTATGTGAAGGGGGGTGAAGGGGTAAACTTTAATTCTTAGTCCCCTACCTGATCGGAGAGGCGGGGAGCGGTCAATGCCTTACCGGGTCGTTCCACGTGCAGTAAGCTCCGCAGCGCTGTGGCCGTTGGGGCCGCGGGCGGCGCCAGTTGTAGCTCCGACCCCGGCAACTCTACCCCTGGCTGCGAGGCGCTCCAAATCCAGCGCCGCCCGCTTCTGGACTCCCCAGCTCCGATTCATGTCGGGATTTGGCAGCGTCGCAGCGCTGGGATACCAGCGGCAAGGCGGGCAATGCCTTACCGGGTCGCCGTGCGACAAGCTCCGGAGATGCCTGTAGCCGCCGACACACAACATCGCGGAGCGTCGCTGGATTTGGAGCCGCGCAGCCAGGGGTAGAGTTGTTGGGGCACAATATTGGAGCTTTAACCGGCGCCGTAATTTAAGTCGGACGGACGGAGCCCCCAACTCAAAATTGCTCTCCACATCCAGCGACGCTCCGCGAATGTTGTAAGAAGGCGGCCACAGCGCTCCGGAGCTTGCCGCACGGCGACCCGGTAAGGCATTGCCCGCACCCCGCTGGCAGCGCTGCGACGCCGCCGACTCCCGACATTCCGGGAGCTATAATGAAACCGACCGCGGGCGGCGCTGGATTTGGAGCGCCTCGCAGCCAGGGGTAGAGTTGCCGGGGTCGGAGCTATTACAACAGGCCCGCCCGCTGGCCATCTCCTCGGAGAATCTTCCCCAGCTCCGCGATGTTGGGATCAACTCGCCGACCAGGTAGGGGACTAAAGAATTAAAGTTTCCCCCTTCACCCCCGACTCCACCACCACCACATAAAATCCCTCCAAACTAACTGACTAACATTTATGCAATGAGTCTCCCGGTCACCCGGGAGGAGGCAGCAGCTCCAGACTTTTCAAGCCGCCCGCGCTACCTACCTAATCTACGCTAAAAATCTTCCATTCTGAAATCCGAAAATGTCCGAAATCCGACAAGTGTCTGGTCCCAAGGCTTTCGGATAAAAGGTTGTGCACCTGTACCTCTATCACCACATACTATTTTTAGTTGGAAAGCACAGAGTAAATCTCTCTCCATCAGGTTGCAATCTAGTGTGATGGTTATCACAAATCTATGTTTGATTGGCTCCATACACTACTTCGACTGGCTCAGAGATGGGATACTGGCAAATTTGTCCTTGAAACCCAGGCAGATTCTGAACTTCTTTTGATTCTGGTAAATTGTAAATTGATTGAAGAGACGACATGGATGCGCCTGTGTCTACTAGATTGGTGCAGATTTTACCTTCATCCTATAGAGACAATATAGGTTCCTCATCATACTTGCATCCAGTCACCACCAGGTTTGCTAATCATAGGCATGTGAATGGGTTATTGTGAGAAAAGGAGATTTGCCCCCTTGGCTCCTGATTTTCCTGCCAGTCCCTCTGTGCTCTCTAGGATCCCGTTGATCTTGGAGATTTCTTCTGTGACCCTCTCTGTCGTTCCACTCTTTATTTGGGCACCCCCTACTCCAGTGACCTACCCCACCGCAATAATAACACTGGCTCATTCCTGGTGGCCGGCCTGTCCTTAACCCTGGAGGACTGGCTCGAGGGTAGATGTTTCCCTATAGCATCGGTCTGGATATTCCAGAACTCTACAACTTCTCCCAGTCCATAGTTTGCTGGTACTCTAGGGATCCACGATTCAGAGTCGAATTTTGGGATTTATTTTCTAATCACATATTCAGTTTTTGGTTTTACTGCAGGCGGGCTATCCTACTTCTTTATATCCTTCCACTGATATCTTACTGCCCTAGCCATTTGGCTGGCACTATTTTCTGTCCAGTCCATGTTATTAGTCTTCATGGCTTCTGCTACATTGGTGGGGAGACAATTCAGTTGGATGGCACAATATTGAGGGGAATTTACTCCATTTCTGTAATTTAAGTCACCCGATTGATCCATATATAATTCAAAAAATTGCTCTAAACACTCCATATAACCATATAACAATTACAGCACGGAAACAGGCCATCTCGGCCCTACAAGTCCGTGCCAAACAAATTTTTTTCCCCTTAGTCCCACCTGCCTGCACTCATACCATAACCCTCCATTCCCTTCTCATCCATATGCCTATCCAATTTATTTTTAAATGATACCAATGAACCTGCCTCCACCACTTCCACTGGAAGCTCATTCCACACCGCCACCACTCTCTGCGTAAAGAAGTTCCCCCTCATATTACTCCTAAACTTCTGTCCCTTAATTCTGAAGTCATGTCCTCTTGTTTGAATCTTCCCTATTCTCAAAGGGAAAAGCTTGTCCACATCAACTCTGTCTATCCCTCTCATCATTTTAAAGACCTCTATCAAGTTCCCCCTTAACCTTCTGCACTCCAGAGAATAAAGACCTAACTTATTCAACCTATCTCTGTAACTTAGTTGTTGAAACCCAGGCAACATTCTAGTAAATCTCCTCTGTACTCTCTCTATTTTGTTGACATCCTTCCTATAATTGGGCAACCAAAATTGTACACCATACTCCAGATTTGGTCTCACCATGCCTTGTACAATTTTAACATTACATCCCAGCTTCTATAACTCATCTGCTCCTTCTCCCCTTTTTCTTCTTCTATCTAATATTCTGGCCAAATTGATTGGTTTCTGAAGGATGTTGGCAAGAGCTTCCTCCCTTGCCCCATTATCCGCTATTATATTTGCGTTATTCGTTAGGAATCTGGCATGCTCACTTGGAGTTATTATTTGCTGCATTACGGCCCATAAATCCCGGGAATCTGCGTGATAAACACGCATTGTAGTTCTTAAGTGATCCACAAAAAAAGTGGGTGATTTTCCACGATCGGGTATTTGACTCAAAATAGCCATCATCTCGTTAGGCTTCCATGGGGAACAGACTCTAATTGTACGGGGATTATTTGCACTTACTGCATTGGTTGGATCAAACGAAAGAATTAGGCACTTCCCTTACAGGGAACTGTCTAAGAGTTGTTTGTTTAGCTTCAGTATCTACCTGAGCCTCTTCAATTATAGTTGTATCTTCCCCTTCACCAGGGGGTTCACAGTACTTTCGAAAGGATTTGCTTCCTTCCTTAACTGCTCGTTCAATTTGTCTAGGGGTATGCTCCATAACTAATTTAGTATTTTTCTTAGTTTGGCTTCTGGAACCGTGAACTCTAGGACTGTCTCTAATGGACAGAGCGGTCGGGGTTAAGGAAGTTTGTATCCTGGGATTTGATTTTCCATTCTTATTACGAACTCCGCGATGTGCATTTGAGGCATTGGGATCGATAGATGAATAAGGTGGTGGCCCTGAATTTCTAGTTCTAACACTCTCCCAATCTTCTAAATAATCATCGTCATCCCCCTCGTAATCAGTGCCAACCATTGGGTCCTCGCGCTTAAGACTTATGGCTGATAATCTTTCTGTGAAAGATTTCCTTATCCTTTTATCTTTAACACTCTCAGGCTCTTCCCGTGGGCTACCCGGAGGTTCAAATGCTTCAGTATTTTCTAATACTATCCCCCGTTTTAGAGTTGCTTCCTTCCAACTTGACACTCTTTCCTCCGCTCTACTCGCTTTCTGTTCCTTGTAATAATTTCTCCACAATTCAATTAATTCCTGTGCCTCTGTATTATCGCTGCACTGCAATATAATCAGCTCAATGTTTTTTACTTCCATTACTGTATCTAGTAATTCCTAATTCTCTATTTAGAGATCCGGAAAGGATTCTCAATCGATCAGCTTTTTGTGGAAATTCACTGCATATTTCTTGCAGGGGACTGTCTGAGTCAGCAGTCATATCTTTATTGGCGTGATTTCCCATTCTGTTGGATAAGGAAGCAACTCTAAACTACTCACACCCCTTAACAATTTCCCTTTTTCATTTCGAAATTAACAAAGTCGTTTTAGACAATTTTCAAATCAAAATGCTCCAGGAAACAACCAATCACACTCACACACGGTCTCCTATCCCCGATCTTAATCGAATGGGAGAAGCGCAGAGGGAGAAGAGGAGGGAAGAGACTGCAGCCCTAAGATTTTTTTGCCTCCACCACGTTTGCTCGCTGAATTTCATCAAAAGTAAGGCATTATTAACTTACTTTTGATGAAATTCAGCGAGCAAACGCGATAATTCCCGATATTTTGGACCTTTAAATATCCACGGCAAATGTCGGCTGTTCACTTCCACCGGTTTGGCACCTTCAGTTCCCTCTTGAATTTATCTTACTAGATATCTTTTTTTTTTCCTGTAAATCTAGGTAGCTGTGCCTCACGGTCACCCCGACTGGCACAGTAAATTGCAGCTCACAACCTCGCCGTTTTCTATGTTTTTAACGGGTGGGAAAATGCGTTTTTTCCCATCCACTAACATGTACCGGAACCCTCGAGTGTCCTCCACTTGAGAATTTTGGTCACGTGGGTGCGGATCTACGCTCCAGTGACCTTTAGTGAAATCGCCCTATTCATTATGAGCCCTCACTAGTCCTTACTCTACAACAATTCCAATTAACTCCCCTTAATTCTAGCACTGACCTACGGCTGGGATCATTTACAGTGGCCAATTTACCATGTATGTATCTTTGAGATGTGAGTGGAAAGCCATAAGTTGATAGAAAGAACTTGCAAACTCTCGGTTGTGTTAAATCTCGGGACTATATTCGCTGGAGCGCAGGAGGGTAAGGGGTGATCTTACAGAGGTGTATAAATTTATGAGAGGAATTGATCGGGAAGATGCACAGAGTTTCTTGCCCAGTGTAGGTGAATCGAGGACCAGAGGGCATGGGTTTAAGGTGAAGTGGGAGAGATTTTATATGGGAATTTAAGGGGTTACCTTTTCATACAAAAGGTGGTGGTTGTATGGAATGAGCTGCTGGAGGAAGTAGCTGAGACAGGGACTATTGCAACATTTAAGAAGCAATTAGACAGTTACATGGATAGGACAGGTTTGGAGGGATAATGGCCAAAAGCAGGTCTGTGGGAATAGTGTAGATGGGACATATTGGTTGGTGTGGGCAAATTGGGCTGAAGGGCCTGTTTCCATGCTGTATGACTCCGACCTAACAGACAATTCTGGGTCAGCCAAAACTGAAACCATTTGTTCCTGAAGAAGGGTCTCGACCTGAAACGTCACACATTACTTCTCTCCAGAGATGCTGCCTGTCCTGCTGAGTTACTCCAGCATTTTGTGTCTACCTACCATTTGCTCCTGTTGATTCAATGCGTTATCTATACATGAGTGTTAGTTCACTATTTCCAGTAGTGTTTGGGTAGAGTTGCAATAAAGCTCCTCTAACCGCTCGGTGCAATCAAAATATTCTTCAACTTCCACAAGTTAATGTATTTTGTCCAATGCAAGAAACCTCATCATAAGTTTGATCATAAATTTGCATGCACTGTTGTATGTAAATATTACAAAGCAGTTGAAATAAAAAGCTATTAAGAAGCCCGTGGTAATATCTATTGCTGGTTGTAAAAAGTATTTGTATGCCCACAGTTTGACTTACGATATGTTTAATACTTAGGAAATTGCCTCCACTTCAGGTGAAAATTTGGTCATAAATTTGCAAGTGCTGTTTAGCAAGTTGTATATAATATTGACTGATGCACCTTTGACAATTATAAAACAACTAAAATAAACGGCAGGGCATGATATTGCAAAAAAGGGACAGATAAATCACAGATACGAGCAAATTTATAGCCTTTTCTGGGGTAAAATAGGGTTGACAGATGCTGAGCATTTGACGGCACTGGGCCTGTTCTCGCTGGAATTTAGAAGGATGAGGGGGGTGGGACCTCATTGAAACATAACTAAATAGTGAAAGGCCTAGTTAGAGTGGATGTGGCGAGGATGTTTCCACTAGTTGGAGTGACCAGGACCAGAGGCCATATCCTCAGAATAAAAGGAAGTGCCTTTAGGAAGGAGATGAGGAGGAGTTTCTTCAGCCAGAGGGTGATGAATCTGTGGAATTCATTGCCAGGGTCAGGGTCTTGGGCCTGTCCCACTTTGGCCGTCAGTTCGCGACAGGCCGTTGCCACGCGAAGATTTTGTTCACTACAAAAAGTTCGGAGCCCCACGGAATGTCGCGCACAACTACATACCATTCCGTGCTTCTAAATGGGCCCGGCCCCGCATGGCCATACGATGCCCGTACGCCTCAATGTGACCAAGAGCTGGCGTAATTTGTGTGCCAAGGACACGCAAGTGGGACAGGCCCTTAACAATATCCTACACACACTTGGGACAATTTACAAATTTTTGCAATTTGCCTACAAACCTATACGTCTTTGGAGTGTAGGAGGAAACCGGAGCACCCGGAGAAAACCCTCGCAGGTCACGGGGAAAACGTACAAACTCTGTACAGACAGCACCCGTAGTCAGGATCGAACCCGGGGTCTAGCGCTGTAAGGCAGCAACTCTGCAACCGTGCCACTTTCCCCATGCAAAGTATGGGGAAATGGAGACTGATAATCCTTTTAAGGCACATCCTGTGAGCAGTATGGTGATAATGATCATTCTTGTCAGATCCAAAATGCTGCCACTTCACATAAATATGTTGTGTCACATTATGTACAGTGAGCTTTGACAGCATCAAGCAAATACAGGCTACAGGATGGGACTGTTTATTTGATGAAAAGCAAGCTTCTGTGTGACCTTGACTGCACATTGCGGGTGGTCAGCAATTGAATTGGCTAAACCCCTCATTAAATGATTTACTTTAATACATAAACTATAATTGACATATGCTTCGAGAATATGGCAAGTTGTCAGACAAAATTAAGAAGGAAAATAGTGTTCAGAGCTACCGTACACATCGTCAACACATCTTTTATTGTTTAGCTTAGTTTATAGACACAGCATGGAAACAGGCCCTTCAGCCCACTCAATCTGTGCCGACCAGCACCAGACCCTCCCATACACTTTAAAACTATCCAACACACTAGAGACAATTTTACAAAAGACAATTAACCTACAAACCTGCACGTGTTTGGGATGTGGGAGGCAACCAAAGCACCCGGAGAAAAACCCACGTGGTCACAGGGAGAACGTACAAACTGTACAGACAGCACCTGTAGTCAGGGTCTCTGTCGCTGTGAGGCAGCAATTTTACTATTCCATCACTGTACCTGGCCTACTGGGAGTTAAAGAAATTGGATATTAAATTAGAATTTAGTCAGAATTGTTCAGCACTAAAACAGGTCTTTCATGCAACCATCGCTGCCCATTGAACCGATGTAATGCCATTTATCCATGTTAGATTCATCGCTTTCTATTTCTTGGCAATCTAAGTACTTTTAAAATACCATGAATGTGTGTGCGTCCTTTACTTCAACAGGCATTGCATTCCAGACTCCAAACACTCCATGTGATTAAAAATTCTCCTTTAAATTGCTCTAAATCTCCCTAAACCTGGTCCCTCTTGTCTTTGACACTCCTGCCATGCGAAAAGGATTTTACTGTCTATCCTTTCTGCACCCCTCAATGTTATATACGTATGTCAGGTCATCCCCTCAGCCTCCCCTGTTCCAGTCTCCCTTCATAACCGTAGTGCTCCAAATCATGCAACAGCCTTAAATCTATCTATCTATATCTATATTCTATATAATATTAAAACTCTGTGGGCTGGCTGGCTGGCTGTGTTTCTGCCTGACTTGTGCTTGCCAGCCTGTGGGTGCCAGCCTTTGATTCGTTGCTACGCCAACACCAGACCCACAAACGCCCAGAATTTTTCCATTTCAGTAGAGATTTCACTTTTCATTCCAAGTATCCACTCTTGATTAAAGTTTGTCATGTTTATGTACACATTTTTAATAAAATCCTTCTCCCCCTGCCCCCCACTCACTCATTTTGTTGCCTCCTGCTGGTTAGCGACCATAACGGCTGCTGGCGCCCGCATCTCACTTCAAAGACGCCATTTAAAAACAACCGCACTGCTGAGTCCTGAACAGCTTGAGTTGGAGGACCACATCTCCCGTGTGGGCTACGGGTAGGGAACGGCTGCATTGGGGGAGCAGACCCAACGGGTCTGCACTTGGTCTAGTATACTTATAAAACTCTGATCTTGGAGTTGTGTGTCTTTGTGTGTATGTGTGTGTGTGTGTGTGTGTGTGTGTGTGTGTGTGTGATGTTCATGTGCGTTTCACAACTCCTCGAAAACACGACGTGCTAACGGTGAAATTTTTACTTATTCTGATAGAGATTTACGCTGTGAAGTCAAAAATCGCCTTATCTGAAAATTTCATGCATTATTTCTCCAGTTATTTATAAAAATGTTCAAAAATCTCTAAAAACCTGGGGGGGAAACCCTGTATTTCGCTTATTCCCTGTGCTTAGCCCTGCTCACAACATTGTTGCTATCCAAGTACACTGAGTAACAAGTGCAAATGCATTTTTTAAAAGTTTTTAAAGGGAGGCTGAATAAGGTGAAATGAGCAGCCCCTGCGCAGTTGCCGGCAATGGGTGAGTGTTGGAATATTGCGTTGGGAGAACGGGTTGCGTTGGGGGACCAGGCCTCCCGTGGGGGCAATGGGTGAGTGGTGGAATATTGCGTTGGGGAACCGGTTTACGTTGGAGGACCAGACCTCCCGTGTGACAGGATCCCAACGGGTCCCACTTGGTCTAGTATACTTATAAAACTCTGATCTTGGATGTGTGTGTATTTAGTTGTGTATTTGTTCGTTCGTCTGCGATTCACATCTCGAAAACACGATGCACTAACGGTGAAATTTTAACATATTCCGATAGAGATTTACGCCACGATGTCAAAATCGCCTCAGCTGAAAATGCATTATTTGCTGAGTTAGTTATGAAAATGTTCACAAATGTGCAGAAACTTGGAAAAGATAACTGCTTTTTCCATGTGCTTAGTCCTGTGCTTAACTCTGCTCGCAACATTGTTGCTATCCAAGTACACCGAGTTCTGCTCACAATACATAGCAAGTGCAAATGCATATTTTTTTAAGCTTAAAAATGAGAGAGGCTGAATAAGACAAAATGAGCAACCCCTGCGCAGTTGTCGGCTATGGGTGAGTGCTGGAATAAGGGGAACGGCTTGCGTTGGGGGACCGGGCCTCCTGCGTGACAGGAGGTCAAGTAAAATTAAACATTTTAGATATACAGCGTGGAAACAGGCCCTTCGGCCCACTGAGTCTGCACCGACCAACGATCACCCCACACACTAGTTCTATCCTAGGAGCAATTTACAGAAGCCAATTAACCTACAAACCTCTACGTCTTTGGAGTGTGGGAGGAAACCGGAGCACCCAGAGAAAATACACACAGTCGCGGGGGCTCCCATGGTTAGGATTGAACCTGGGTCTCTGGCGCTTTAAGGCAGTAACTCTACCACTGCACCACTGTGCCGCCCTTGTTGAACCCTCTTCAGTGCAATCACATCCTTCCGATTGTGTAGCAACTGGAACAGGGCTAACAAATCGAATGCAGGAATAAATTCATAATCTTAAAAAAAACACTTAAAAAATACCAACATAGCTATTATTGTAGCCATGCAACACCAATTATCCAAACTCAGTGATTAGATTCAGTTTACTTTATTGCCATAAACACCAGGATGCAATTAAATTCCTTATTCATGTGAAGCTCATAATATACATAGAGTAATACAGTGTGGAAACAGGTCCTCAAACACACCGCCCAACATGCCCCATCTGCATTAGTCTATAAATGCAGGAGTAACTCAGTCGGACTGGCAACATCTCTGGAAGGAAAAAATGGGTGACGTCTGAAGAAATGTCTCGACCGGAAATGACACCCATTCCTTCTCTCCAGAGATGCTTCTTGCCCTGCTGAGTTACTCCAGAATTTTGTATCTATCTTTGGTTTAAACCAGCATCTGCAACTCCTTCCAACATTATCTGCCTGAGTTTGGCCCATATCCCTCTAAACCTGTCCTACCCATGTATCTATCTAAATGTTTCTTAAACATTGTGATAGTACCTGCCTCAACTACCTCCTTCGGCAGCTCGTACCATATACCCACCATACTTTGTGTAAAAAGGTTGCCCCTCAGGTTAAAATTGTCTTTCCTCCCTCACCTTAAACCCGTGTATCCTGGTTCTTGATTCCCCTACTCCGAGTAAAAGACTGTGCATTTACCCTATCTATTCCTCTCATAGTCAAAGAGTCATACAGCGTTGAGTCCTGGCAACATCCTTGTAAATCTTTTCTGCACATGATATACAACAATAAATACAATGACAAGTATAAAACAACAGAATGGTGTAAAGACTATATTGCAATCTGAAGTAGTACAAGAAGACACCAAGTGTAATTAGAAATAAATGGCAGCTGATAATTCGCTTTGAGTCTGAGTCTTAAATTAGTTTATTGTCAAGTGTACAGTAAAAAGCTTGTGTTGCGTGCTAGCAGTCAGCGGAAAGACAATACAACATTACAATCAAGCCATCCACAGTATATAGACACATGATAAAGGGAACAACGTGAATAATGCTTAGTCCGACCAAGGATAGTCCTATGGTCTCCAATGATGTCGATGGGAGGTCAGGACTGCTCTCTAGTTGTTAGTAGGATGGTTTAGTTACCTGATAACAGCTGTGGAGAAACTGTCCCTGAATTTTCACACTTCTATATCTTTTGCCCGTTGGGAGAGGGGTGGAGGGAGTGGCCTTAGTGCGGATCCTCAGCAATGGCATTTATGCGGAGGTGGAATAGCCAAGGCAATGTAAGTTTAAGACCCAAATAGCAAAGTGATTGCCCTGGGAGCAGATGCAGAAGCAGGAGGGTTGCATTCTGAGGTTTACCTACACTGGATCATTATCATTAAATTAAATTCATTGCCGAGTCCAGATTTAGAGCTCATTGTGACTCCAACTGTTAAATTAATCTCAACATTCATTTATCTCTCATCTCCTGCAGTTTACGGCAGCGGGTGATTGCACTTTCATTGTCCAAAACCATCTGAATTCAGGACGTGAGTCATAAGATGTGTCTGGCAAACCATACAGCAAAACATCCCCGAGTCGTCCCTGAGTGTTCCTGCATTTAGCAGTACTTAGCCTGGATAAAACAGCCAAGACGTCCATGAGCTATAAAATGTTACATCAGTTGAGTCCCGTCTCCAATGCCAAAGCTGGCTATCTTTACAATGTCAAAATCCCCTAGTTATAAAAGCTGTTACACAGCTAAAGTTTGCTTTGTGCAGTAACTCGCATAACTACTTGCCCAGAGTAGGGGAATTGAGAACCAAACAACATAGGTTTAAGGTGAGGGGGGAAAGATTTAATAGGAACCCGAGGGGTAACTTTTTTCACACAAAGGATGGTAATTGTATGGAACGAGCTGCTGGAGGAGGTAGTTGAGGCAGGGATTATCACAATGTGGAAGTAACATTTACACAGGTAAACGGATAGGACAGGTTTGGAGGGATATGGGCCAAATGCAGGCAGGTGAGACTAGTGCGGATAGGACAAGTTGGTCGGTGTGTACCTTTTAATCAACTTAGAAGTGTGATAAGCAGTAAGGGTAGGAACATATTTCAGGAGAAGTTATGTCTGTGGAATCAGGAAAAAACAGATAATTCGTTAACACCTAGCCCACAGGCAACAATGGATCCTTTCTTTGATCATTGTTTATGATCAAGGAAATATTGAATACCTTTCATTCATTGTTTTCTCTAACTCTCTGATATCACCGTCTGTATCTCGATTCCCTCTTCCCTGATTCTCAGCCTGAAGAAAGGTCTCGACCCGAAACACCACTATTCCTTCCATCCAGAGATGCTGCCTCTCCTGCTGAGTTACTCCAGCATTTTGCATCTATCTAATATCAGGTTAAAATGCATGCAAATATATAAGAACCTGGACATGTAAAAGATCAACATGAAAATGCCAGGACACTAGCTTATCAATTGATTTACAATAGTGGGCACTGCAACATGTAACAATGTGATTAGTGCATTCCTATTGCCCACCGTTTGATTGACCCATCTCTATCCTGCCTTTAGACTTTTAGCCTTTTATTTTACTTTACACTTTAGAAATACGGCGTGGAAACAGGCCCTTCGGCCCACCGAATCCTTGCCGACCAGCGATACACTAACACTATACTACACACTAGGGTTGCATTCTGAGATTTACCTACACTGGATCATTATCATTAAATTAAATTAATTGCTGAGTCCAGATTTAGAGCTCACTGTGACACCAACTGTTAAGTTAATCTCAACATTCATTTATCTCTCATCTCCTGCAGTTTACGGCAGCGGGTGATTGCACTTTCATTGTCCAAAACCATCTGAATTCAGGACGTGAGTCATAAGATGTGTCTGGCAAACCATACAGCAAAACATCCTCAAGTCGTCCCAGAGTGTTCCTGCATTTAGCAGTACTTAGCCTGGATAAAACAGCCAAAACGTCCATGAGCTATAAAATGTTACATCAGTTTGAGTCCCGTCTACAATGCCAAAGCTGGCTATCTTTACAATGTCCAAATCCCCGAGTTATAAAAGCTGTTACACAGCTAAAGTTTGCTTTGTGCAGTAACTCGCATAACTACTTGCCCAGAGTAGGGGAATTGAGAACCAAACGACATAGGTTTAAGGTGAGGGGGGAAAGATTTAATAGGAACCCGAGGGGTAACTTTTTTCACACAAAGGATGGTAATTGTGTGGAACGAGCTGCTGGAGGAGGTAGTTGAGGCAGGGATTATCACAATGTGGAAGTAACATTTACACAGGTAAATGGATAGGACAGGTTTGGAGGGATATGGGCCAAATGCAGGCAGGTGAGACTAGTGTGGATAGGACAAGTTGGTCGGTGTGTACCTTTTAATCAACTTAGAAGTGTGATAAGCAGTAAGGATAGGAACATATTTCAGGAGAAGATATGTCTGTAGAATCAGGAAAAAACAGATAATTCGTTAACACCTAGCCCACAGGCAACAATGGATCCTTTCTTTGATCATTGTTTATGATCAAGGAAATATTGAATATCTTTCATTCATTGTTTTCTCTAACTCTCTAATATCACCGTCTGTATCTCTCGATTCCCTCTCCCCTGATTCTCAGCCTGAAGAAAGGTCTCGACCTGAAACACCACCTATTCCTTCCATCCAGAGATGCTGCCTCTCCTGCTGAGTTACTCCAGCATTTTGCATCTATCTAATATCAGGTTAAAATGCATGCAAATATATAAGAACCTGGACATGTAAAAGATCAACATGAAAATGCCAGGACACTAGCTTATCAACTGATTTACAATATTGATCACTACAACATGTAACAATGTGATTAGTGCATTCCTATTGCCCACTGTTTGATTGACCCATCTCTATCCTGCCTTTAGACTTTTAGCCTTTTATTTTACTTTACACTTTGGAAATACCGCGTGGAAACAGGCCCTTCGGCCCACCGAATCCTCGCCGACCAGCGATACACTAGCACTATACTACACTAGGGACCTATTACACATTTACCAAAGTCGATTAACCTACAAACCTGTACGTCTTTGGAGTGTGGGAGGTTACCGAAGATCCCAGGGAAAACCTACAGGGTCACAGGAAGAACATACAAATTCTGTACAGACAGCACCAGTAGCCAGGATGGGACCCGGCTGAGTTACTCCAGTCTTTTGTGACTATCATAGGGGTAGGACAAAGCCTGGCAGGTAATTGGTGAAGTTTCTGATAGGCAGATGGTTGAACAAAGGCAAGAGATGGAAAAAAAAGATGTCAGACAAAAGGATTGAAGAGGTGCGAATTGTGAAGCCAGAGGAAGGAATGGAGGTGGAGGGGAAGGGGAGAAATAGGTGTAAGTCCAGTTGGGGTACAGGGGAGGAGGGGGGTGGGGGTAGAGGAAGAAAAGCTGATGAGCGGGAGAAGAAAAATAAAAACATAGAAAATAGGCACAGGAGTAGGCCATTCGACCCTTTGAGCCAACACTGTCAAAGTTCGTCTCCAAAAAGCAGACAGCAACAAAATTGTTAAAGGTAAACCAAGCCAATCTTTAATCGATCATCAACTGTGAGTGGTGGGTAGTACAAAGAGCACAAACGTTGCTCAGTCTGTCCCTGGGCTTCACTCAAAGAACAAAGGAAAGTTAGTGTAATTATACATTTTCTTATCAATAAAACACACCTTCTAAATCTGAGTGAAAGGCCCGTAGCCTAAGGGAAGCAAGGGAGGCTGAACCCATATATTTGCAATGTCAGCCTTATTCTCAAATCTTGGCACAGCTTCAGTACAGCTGCCCATTCCGGTAGGACAACTAACTCCATTTTGTTTTCAAATTGCTTCCATTTTGTTTCCAGAATGGGCATCCGTCTGTGAACTAAAACATGCTTGTAAGACTTGGATGAAAGCCACTACCTTGTCCTTAGCTGGAACAGGCTGTTCAGACAGATATCTAATATGGTGCTGTGCCTAGACAATACATCTCTATGTTAATACATTGTTAATAGATTGTTTCAATGATTAGTATAAACCGAGCTTCCAAAACTTTCCCATACTTTATTCTGCTGGGAAAAATTATCTTTTAAATTTGACTGTTTTCTGGGTTTTTTTCAGCAAATCTTCATTTTTAATTTACGAACCAAACTTGACCAAATTCAACTCTTTCATTCCCTCCTCTTTATCACAACATAATAACATTCACAGTCCTCGGTATCTGCACAATGGTCGCAAGCATTTAATGATGAAAATTAGAGCACTGATTAACAGAAAGATGAAGCCATAATGTATCATGGTACCCCAAATTCCACTGACCCAATTGTAAGGCCACCAGTCCCCATATTCCTTACCATATCCATGCATGTCACCGCTAACCTTATGGATCCTTTTAATTTCTGGGGAAATGTGGGTAGTTAGGTCAGTGAAATTAGAGGATTCATCAAGGATTTAGGTGCAACACTCTTGTTCTATTATGTCTTTTTCTGCCAAGACAAAGTCTAATGCCATACGATTTTGCAAGACCATAGTGCGGATAGCAACCATTTCTGCTGAAAGAGACATCATGGCCGTCTTTGCATCTGCTAGGGCTTCGACAGTTGCATTTGCCATTGATTCCATGGCAGAGGCCATATTGAGTAACTCCCTAGCTGACTTGGCAGTCTTGTACATGGGGCAAGACCTCATCCAACACCTCTGTGCATCTGAGATATCCCTTTTAATTCTCAGGGTTTTAGTTATCTCTGCAAGATCCTGGACCATCCCCATTCAGGGAACAATATAGGCCAAATAGCAGCACCCGTTCCAGTGGTCGTTCTTTCCCCACCTCCTTTCCCAAGTGCTGTAGTCTCCTGGTGGCATCCCTGGCAGCCATGGGTATGCCCATAACCCACACACAAAGTATGTTCCATTCACTGGTCGTGGTGGTCCCTGAGGAGAGATTGTGGTGCATGAGCTGTTTCTCAAATGTATCCCTTTTTCTGGGTAGTTGCAGTGACATGAGGTATTTACTGGAATACGGGGTATTTTCCATACCCTAGTTTCATTCACCTTCCACCCTGGTTCAAATGGGGGTGTGTACCATCCTTTAAAATTATTATACTTGGGTTCTCTGTGCTCATCAGTTCCATTCCCATATGTTCGTGGGATCATTTGGCAACGGCTAGACGCTGTGATGTTGTGAAAACAGTATAGGGCCACCCTTTCAGTCAGATTTAGGGGTATTGGCACTAGTGGTATGCCTCCTCCTTTTTTAGGGAACCTGAGTGCACACCAACTGTTGCTGCCATTCCCCCTTCGAGCAAAAAATGATTCAAAGGCAAGATGATGTTAGTCCAGGTCATCTGGGCCATTCCCAGGACCAGCAACAAGATTGGTAGTGTTTGTACCATCATGTGTTTTTTTTCATTTTTATTTAAGCCCAATGTTTTTGCAATCGGTGAGATGTATCCAGCGAGAGTTGTTTTTTACTTTAACGACGGTCGCTGTGGTTATCAGTATTTGGTACGGACCTTTCCAGTATTCGTCCAACTTTTCCCCATCCCAATTTTGTATCGCCGGGTTAGACCTTTTTTTCCGGAGTCTCCGTCAAGTTTTTGTGCCTGTGATAGTAAGGACTTGGTCATTGACCAGATGTCTTTGTCCGTCGCTTTATAGCATTCTATAGTGGAGCAAATATAATCACGAATCATGCACATTTCTTGGGGTTTCCATGCCGAATTAATTTCCATTGTTTGATCCTGATCATTTTCAGCTGGTGCGGTTGACGGTGTGGGCACTGATACAACCGGACTATCTGCATGTACGGGTAGGGCATAGGGAGGAGGTCTGCTCCCTGTGAATTCTTCCTCATCTGCACTAATATACAGGGTCGTCATGCCAGACATAGGGTCACCGGAGAACTTACAGGTACCGGGTTTATTCTCAACTACTAATTGCTTGTTCTCCGATCTTTTCTTATCAGCGCTTTCTTTCTTTGCCTTAACCCCTTTCTCCTGTTCCTCTATCCACTGATTTTCCATCTGAAGTAATTTCTATCCTTTCATAATTCCATCTTTATTCCTCAACTCAATTTCTTTTTTACAATCATTGTCCATGCAACATCTATCTCGTGTTTCCTCGTGCTTCTTTATATCCTCACTTCCATTCCATAATTATTTTCTTCTATTTCTTCCCTACGTCTCTTTCCCAGACTTACATCTCTGCCTTTTTCATTGTCTCTATATTCCAAGTTCCCACTACTGGCGAAGACTCATCACCCAAACGTTTGTTCAATTTATAACTCAATATTCTATAATCCTTGTTGCTCTTAGGATTCAAATAACATATGTGTTGTACAACCATCGTTCCGTCACTCTTATCCAAATTATTTCTATCCAATCACCGACTACTTACTTAGTACACAATTTATAACAAACTTTTTCAGCCTGTTATGCCCGCTCCTTTATATTAGTAATAAACCTTTGCAGTCTGTTGTGCCTGATCCTGGCTACTCTCTCTGGGAGCAAATTCACAACAGTCTTTTCAATACACTGTCTTTTCAAGACACATTGTCTTTTCAATACACTTCTTTTCCCAGACATATTGTCTTTCCAATACACATTAGTGACAAATACTTTGTAGACTGCTGTGCCCAATCCTTTACTTGTGACAAAACCTCTTTAGTCTGCCGTGCCAAATCCTTTACTTTACCCAATTCAATACACAAGCCAATCCTTTACACAAGTGGTCTTACCTTGGCTGTCTGCTTCTAAGGATCTTGTCTGGGAACCAGATCAACCTCGGACCAAGGAACCACAATATATCCCGGCAGCTTCTTCGGGAGGTCAGTCACGAAAGGGTCTGACAAGTGCACTCTTCTCCCCTTCAGAACGGGGTCAACTGCACCCTCCTAATCAGTCATCTGTTGCTGGTCCCAGCGAGATCGCGGCTGGCTAACGCCACATGTAAAAGTTTGTCTCTAAAAAGCAGACAGCAATAAAATTGTTAAAGGTAAACCAGGCCAATCTTTAATTGATCATCAACTGGGAGTGGCGGGAAGTACACAGAGCAAGGGTGTGAGCCGAGAGTGGCTGAACATCCTTTTAGTGTTTAGATTATAGAGGAGCTGTGCTTGTTATCTTGCTTGTTTTGGAAAAGGGTACATCAACATTTTGTTAGCCATGTAAGTGTAATAATAGCAAGGGTTAGAGCTTCTGCTGGCATTGCAATTTAATAGGAGAAGGTGACAGCCTTTCTTAGTTTCAGCTGAGACAATTTTTGTAAAGTTTAAATCTTTTAAACTTCCATATTCCTTCCTCTTTATCAGTTTATGATAACATTCACAATCTCCGTTAGGTACATAATGGTCACAAGCAGTTAACAATAACATTTAGAGCGATGATTAATAAAACAATAGAGCCATAGTGTAATATAGTTTTCCAAAGTCCATCAAGCCAACTGAATGGCCAGCATCTCCCATTTACTTCATTGTACCCATGCACGTCACTATCAACCTTATGGATTTTCTCAATTTCTTGGGAAATGTGGATAGCAAGGTCATTTATATTGGAGGATTCACCAGGGATCTAGGCACAACACTTGTCTTATTATAATGCAGGTTCCTCTTTGTTAATATTCATGATCAATACTTATTTCATAGTAAGAACGTTTTTTAATATACAATAGTTGTAAAAGAGTTAACACGATTACGTACAAAGATGATCAAGAATTGAGAATGGAGTTGTCAACTATCTTTATGCAGAGCTTATAAAATAACAAAGAGTAATATTTGGAATTCATGCGCTTCAGTCTGTAACTGTTATAAGATTATAAGATAACTCTTATACAAACTCCCCCACTAATTGCTTCATGCCATTTATCCATGACTGTGGGATCTGCAGATTCATTTTTAGCTTCTTTAAGAGATTAACATCCATAAATTCAAATGTTACAAGATACCATGAACTAGATCGTGTCTGTTTGTAATTTGGTTTTGAATCTCTCCTTGAGCTCGTAAGAGGTTATGGCACAATCCGCAAATCCTAATCAGATAAAGAAGCTTGTTTACCTTAGAGCAGCTTGTTCACTGCTTCACAATTCTATAATTGTAGCCCTTCACCATTACAGCGCATAAGCAGGCTGGCATGTTATTCCACCACTGCTGGCAAAGCCAGACAACAATAGGCTATTGGTCTTTATTGGATTGGATTGGATTGGATTCAGTTTTATTGTCATTGCACTTTTCAGTGCAACAAAATGGTTTAGTCTGCAGTCATAACATAGAATAAATAACAACACAAACACTCAACACAGTTTAAAGTCCCAAAGTCCTTGTCTCTTCCCTCCTTGCTCTCCCTCTGCGCTGAGGCGATCCAGGCCTCCGATGTTGTGACCCCGCCGGGTGATGGTGAGCAAGTCCCGCGGCTGAATCCGAGCTCCGCAAACGGGCCGGTTCAAACTCCGCGGCCTGGGGTGGTCGAAGCTGCCGAAGCTGCCGTCCTCCAGTCCAGCGGACGAAGCTGTTGTTGCGGGAGCTCCGGAAAAACAGGGCACCAACATGTGGCCTGCGAGCTCCCGACGATGTCGTCTACTGGCCCGCGGCCAAGCCTCCGAGGTTCCAAAGTTGGGTCGGAAGTTAGGTCGCAACGCCACCACAGCCCCGAAGTTGGCCGGCCTCGCGTTGGACCAGAGCCACAGTAGGCAGATCCTCAGTAGGTGGCTGTTGCTTTTGATTGTGCCCCATTCCTTTCTGACCCATGTGATCTTTCCTTCTGTGTCATTGGCAACTTTAAAACATGAATTGTCTGTTTATCCTTCAGCCATTTTATCAATTTTCCTATTTCTTTCACTGTTGCTGGAGGTCTAGTTGTTACGATTAAGTGCGACTCAGAGGTGTCTCCCATCTCAAATCGATCCCTTTGGTTTTATTCCCAATCCGGGACCCCAAAGAACAAATAAGGGGCCACTGTAAATTGTTCAGGTTTATTCAACCAGGGGGAGACTCGTTCCAAGTATCCGGGATTAGGGAGGCATGTATATAATTCAGTGCAGTGCGTTTGCTTATGTTCATAGCTGGTTTTAACAAGATACTGTAAATACTGGCCTTTTTTATTTTTGGTTATGGCTTCCTTTTACCTCCAGTCTTGCAGGAGGACATCCAAGTTCATACTTCCTTTTCCCAGTTTCCAATTATTTTGCAATAAATTAGGTGTATCCAAGGAGGATTATTTTCGACCTTCACTGTAGGTAGATGTAGTCAGCAGTACTGGGAAGTGCTTCTTCCACCATTCTCCCAATTTCCTCCGATCCCAATTTCTTATCAGTACGTGATCTCCTGGTTGTAAGGATTTGCCGTTATGGTCAGCTGATAGTGGTTTCTGCGTTTCTCTGGTTCAGAGGTTCCTGTAAGACTAACAAGGTTCTGGTCAATTGCTGTGCATATGTAATTAATACACACTAAGGTCCTGTCCAGTCAAGGCTTAACTTAAACTCTTAAACTACTTACAAGGCAGACCCTTTAAAAATAGGTCATTATAAAGAAAAAACAATTTAAAAATTATTTCCAATTCCCATCCAACACCTTAATCTGAATCCCACATGGCCAATTCAGATCTCTCTTGAATTCAGTGCGCAATTCAGATCTCTCTTGAATTCAGTTCAAAAGGTAAGAAATAGGAAGAAATCAAACTTAAAATCCCGACAAGGTCACCAATCCTAACGCCATGTTATGCGGCGAAGAAAATGAACATTCGCTTTGCTGAGCTACTTCCCCTGTTTAATAAAAGTTGAGAAGACAGAGAATAAACAGTTAATTTCCACATAGATAACCAATATTCATAGAGCAAAGGAAAAGAAAATAACTTTGTGCCAGGCTCAACGCCCACACAGCTGCACAGCTTCTTAAAGAGACACTACCATTTAAAACACATGAGACTCTACAAAGATTTATCACGTAAATGAGCAAGCTCATTCAATGCCATCCTATTTCATCTTAATTATATGATTAATTCAACATTCACCAGAACTGGTTCCACAAACAAGTAACAGTCTTTAAACTCACTCAGTCTACACCCTCTTTTCTGTGCCATTCACTGACAAATTTCCACACCTCATGCAATATGCTGAATTTCAGATATTCACACACGTTAAAGCAATAACATTCTCACTCAAGAGTAAAACAGTTATATCACTCAAGGAAATCATGCAAAACTCTTAAAACTTTGATACACCAAAAAATGAGAAATTTACATTTTAATATATGATATTATCAGGTAAAGGCACCATGTCTTGTGCTGTATGTTGCTAACCTTAAGTTTATACCACTGGAGATACAGAATTTCATTTCCTGACGTAATTACGAAATGTGTTTAAACACAGCTAGAAAGTTGCTTTGCTAGCCAAGGTCAGTGCTCCACTAAGTTTACTGACCAAGACATTTAAACAAATCATTCACCAAAAATGTTTATACTTGTTCATAAATACAACACATACTGAAGAAGGGTCTCAACCCAAATCACACTTTGGACTCTCTCTCTTAAACACAGGCCATTTCATTAAAAGCTTCAAAGTGTAAGTTACTTTCCACATTCTTATCAGCATGTGTAAATTTCAATTGTCGCAAATGCATTTGTCTTGATTTACATTTTACACAGAAACCAATTTGAAGCTCATTGTTGCTGTTTCTTTAAAATTCTCAACAATCCTCACAACATTCCCTTGTCTCAAAGAGCCGTCATGTCTACTAGAATCTTTGGTTCTGTGGGGACCAATGTGTTGAATTCGTAATCTGCTGTTTGCGCAATAATGTCAGTTGGGACATTCCCCCGGGAGATTTTGTTGTGGCCACTTGTAAGGGCATTGCACTTAATAATGACCAGTTGGACTGGGAGGGTTAAGGCATGCAGTGGGCTGGTGCAGTAGCAAGCGCTGTTTTTAAGTTGCGAAAGTCTTCTTCATGTTGGAGTGAGACAGTTAGAGAGAGTTGCTGTTGTGCCCTGGCGGAGCCACCAATGTATCCACTGCCGGTAGAAATTATCCAAGCCCAGAAACGGGATTGGTCTGATTACTCACAAACTTTCCCTTCTCTCTTCACCAGGGAGATGAGCTCTGTTTTTCAAACAGGTCAGAGTATTTTATTTCAAGTTTGTTTTAAACTGTACCGACTGTGGGCTGCAAAATGTTAAAGTTCTTGGGGCAAAAGTGAGCAGCCTCGATTATTGCGGGGTAGTTAAGGTACAGTGCCACGAAAGCCACCAGCTCAACATCCTGCTTTTTCCCTTTTCAGGCTTCTTATTTAACTGTCGTTTCGCTTTCCTGGTGCTCTGTGTTGTTGAACTCTCTCACTGCTCTTCGTCTTCTGCCTTAAGCCATCTCCCCTCTTCTTCCTCATCTTCCTTATCAGTTCTTCCTTCTTCTGGGGGTTCCCTTCCCTGTTGGTGTACTGGAGCCCCTTCCTCTTCACAGGATCTGAGTGTCGTCGCTCCTGCTATTAGTGACTGGTGGCCAGGGCATGGGGGAGGTAGTCTACACTATTTCCAATTGTTTCTCTGCCCGAATTTGTTCCTTATCCCCCCCACACTCCCCACATGTACCAAAGCTCCCACATTACTCTTATCCCTAGCCTATCCCATTACTGGCCCAATATCAGCTTAATACCTCAAACAGCCTCCTTAGTCTGTGTCAACAATCCCAAAAATTGTCTTACCTTGCGTTGTCTGTTCTGAAAGATCTTGGAAGGGAACCAGATCACTTTGGACGAAGGACAACAATGTTCCCGGGTACTCTGAGGAGTTCAGACTCAAGGGGTCTGATAGTGCACTTTCTTTCCCCCTTCGAGACCCCGGCCAAACTGTAGCCTCTTACTCAGTCTCCAGCGATTGTTTCCAGCAGATCCTGCCGACTACGCCAATGTTGTGGTTCAATGTTCTTATACAGACAAAGAATCAAATAAAATCAGTAAACAAGCAGTACAATCTTTTTCGCCAGGCAGGAGCGGTAGGACTCTTACAGTATGTATATTACAGACTATACAGAGTTCTGATCCCCACACAAAGGGGCAGTGATTAAGTACATGTATTTATACTCCAATAATCAGTGATTCAGCAATACCTTATCTACAGAGCATAGTACAGCCTCTTGCTTCTTAAGATTGACAGCTTCTTAAGATTGACAGCTTCTTAAGATTGACAGCTTCTTAAGATTGACAGGTTCTTCCGAGAGAGGAAGGGTTAGCCATATATGGTTATATGAGAAGGCTATCTTTCTGCAGACCAAGCATCTTGTTTTTTTTTCTAATGACACATTTTTTTAATCTTATGGAGCAAGGGTGAGAGCTGAGAGTGTCTGAACATCCTTTTAAAGTTAATATTATAGAGGAGACATTCATGAAGTTGTGCCTGTTATCTCGCTTGTTATTGGAAAAGGGTACATCAACATTTTGTTTGCCCTGTAAGTGTAATAATAGCAAGGGTTAGAGCTTCTGCTGGCTTTGCAATTTAATAGGAGAAGGTGACAGCCTGTCTTAGTTTCAGCTGAATCTATTTTTGTAAAGTTTAAATCTTTTAAACTTCCACACTGTGACCCCTGGTTCTGGCCTCCCCCAACATCTGGAACATTTTTCCTGTATCTAGCCTGTCCAACCCCTTAAGAATTGTATATGTTTCTATAAGATATCCTCTCATCCTTCTGATTCCAGTGATTATAAGCTCAGTCAATCCATTCGTTGATCATATGTCAGTCACACCACCCTGGGAATTAATCTGGTGAACCTACGCTGCAGTCCCTCAATAGCACGAATGTCCTTCCCCTAAATTAGGAGACCAAAACTGCACACGATACGCCAGGTGTGGTCTCGCCAGGGCCCTGTACAACTGCAGAAGGACCTCCTTGCTCCTAAACTCAAACCCTCTTGCTATGAAGGACATCATGCCATTAGCTTTTTTCACTGCCTGCTGTACCTGCATGCTTAAGGGCCTGTCCGACTTGGTGATTTTTTTGGTGACTGCTGGCATCATATCAGTGTCGCCAAAAGATTTTGAACATTTCAAAATCCAATGGCGACAAAAAAAATGTTGCGACACTTGAAAAAACACCGCGCGTCATACGTCGTCACGCTGCGTCATGCCACATCACGGCACGTCACGTCACGCTGCGTCATGCCACATCACGCCGTGAATTTTTCAGTGACCTGATCCCTCTGTCAATGATGCCGGCAGTCGCCGAAATAATTGCCAAGTGGGACAGGCCCTTTACTTTCAGTGACTGATGTACAAACACATCCAGGTTTCGTTAAAAAGGGCGGGGGTGGTGAGGGAGGGTTTGTCGGAGGTTACCTAATTGACAAAATTCAATGTTGATACCATGGGGCTATGTGTCTGCTCAAGATCTATGAAACAGTGAATATATCCTCAAGAGTTCCGTGGGAAATGCTGATTCCAAAGTTTACAAAGCAATTGAGACGTTGAATAATGCAACAGAGGCTGCAGCTCACAGAAAGATGTTATTTAAGATGTAATCCCATTGCCAGTTACATTCCTCCAGTGCAGCTTTATAATTATATCCATCCCATAGGTAATTATTAGTTTACTTTACCTGTCAGCTGTCAAAACCATTGCTATATCTCTCCTCATCTCAATGTCCCTAAAATCCTTCGAACATGTACTATATAGAAAAAACACAACCAAGTGAGCCAGGCTTTCAAGGAGAGGTGTGATTGATAAGTTTGTTGTGTATTGTTGTGCTGAACAGCATTAATCATTCCATGTTCATAAGATCATAAGATCACAAGTGATAGGAGTAGAATTAGGCAATTCGGCCCATCGTCTACTCTGCCATTCAATCATGGCTGATCTATCTCTCCCTCCTCAACCTATTCTGCCTTCTACACATAATCTCTGATGTTATGATGTTTTCAAGTGTTTTAGTTTAGTTTAGTTTAGAGATACAGCGTGGAAACAGGCGCTTCGGCCCACCGAGTCCGCACTAAATAGTCCTGCACGAGGTCCACATGAGTCCTACAAACACGAGGGACAATTTACATTTTTCACCAAGCCAATTAACCTACAAACCTCTATGTCTTTGGAGTGTGGGGGGAAACCGAAGATCTCGGAGAAAACTCATGCGTTTACGGGGAGAACGTACAAACATTGTATAGACAGCACCGGTAGTCAAGATCGAACCAGGTTCTTTGGCGCTGTAATCAACTCTACCGCTGCACCACCGTGTCTCATTATGGATTCAATCTGCACTTAACATTCACCGGGCATGTCCCCTCTTGTATATCGGCGAGACCATCACAGACTGGGCGACTGTTTCGCTGAACACCTCCACTCAATCCGCCTTGGCCTACACAATCTCCCAGTTGCTAAACACTTTAACTCCTCCTACCATTTCCACACGGACCTTTCTGTCCTGGGCCTCTTCCACTGTCAGAGTGAGACTCAATGCAAATTGAAGGAACAGCACCTCATATTTCGCTTGGGCAGCTCACAATCCAGTGGTATGAATATTGATTTCTTTAATTTCAAGTCACCCTTGCATCCCCTCTCTCTCCATCCCTCCCCACCCTAGTCATCCTGCTAGTTTCACTGTTCGTATCCCTTCATTATCACCTCTTCCACAGCCAACAATGGACCATTGTGGGCTCCTTGGCCATTGGTGCCGGCTTGGATTTGTTCTGTATCTCTTCACTCCTCTAATTTCTCTTCCCCCTGACTCAGTCTGAAGAAATGTCTCGGCCTGATATGTCACCTATTCCTTTTCTCCAGAGATGCCGCCTGTCCCGCTGAGTTACTCCAGCATTTTGTGTCTACCTTTTGTGTAAACCAGCATCTGCAGTTCCTTCCTATACATACTAGTTACTTAGTTACCTAGCATGTATATGACATTATGAGAGGCATAGACAGGGTAGACAGTCAGAACCTTTGTCCAGCACTAGAGGGCATAGGTATAACGTGAGAGGGGGAAAGTTTAATGGAGATGTACAGGGCAAGCATTTTACACAGAGTTCTGGAGGCCTGGAACACATGGCCAGGTGGTGGTGGAGGCAGATGTGATAGTGGCATTTAAGAGGCTTTTAGATGGGCACATGGAAGTGCAGGGAATAAAGGGATATGGATGAGATCAGTTTAACTAGGCATCATGTTGAGCACAAACATTGTGGGATGAATGGCCCGTTCCTCTGTGGCCGTACAGGTTCTACATTCTATTTAACCAATCATACGTACACAATGCTTGTTCAATCTGAAGATGAGTCTCGACCCGAAACGTCACCAGAGATCACCTTTCTCCAGAGATGCTGCCTGGCCTGCTGAGTTGCTCCAGCATTTTGTGTCTATCACATACACACAGTGGAATTCCAATACCAGACCAGATAATAACTAACACATGCTATTATTTCACTTCTATTTTGCCTTTTTCCCCTCCACCTCTCTACCATCCATATCCTTCCCTCCGGCTTTACACTTGACTCCTCTTCTTTCCTTATCTGAATCCTTTTGTCTCTTTTTCTTCTCCTGCTTTTGTCACCTACACCACAATATTTGCCAGTCACCCCCCACCTGTATTCACCTATCACTTGCCATCCCATCTCTCTTTCCTTGCTTCCTTTCCTCTTTTCCATCAGTCTGAAGCAGGGTCCAGACCTGATATGTTGTCTGTCCATTCCCTCCACAAATGTGAATATTGATTTCTCTAACCAAGTAAGCCTTGCTTTCCCTCTCTCTCCATCCCTCCCCCTTCCTAGTTCTCCGACCAGTCTGACTGTCCCCCTGATTAAATTTTATCTTTGTATGCTTTGTTGTCAACTTCCCCTCGTTAATAATAACAATAACAATAACAACAATACATTTTCCCTGATCTTGGCCCCATCGATGTCTCGTTGTCACACCTTACTATTCCTTATCTCTGTGTCTCCCTCTCCCCTAACTCTCAATCTGAAGAAGGGTCTTGACCCAAAACGTCACCCAAGAGATGCTGCCTATCCTGCTGAGTTCCTCTACTACTTTATTTTTTTCCAGCATCTGCAGTATCTCAATAACTCTTTTTTTAACTGCAAACCTCATCTTTAGTCAGATTTGTAGTTATCGCTGTTCATTTCCCTAGCCTCTGTACAAATAACTTTTTAATTATTTTATAATCCCAGAGCTTGCTTGCGGATCAAAACTTGGTTAAGTAGTCAGATGGTGCCCAAGCCAGGTGACTCTGTGTGTGTGTGTGTGCTGGCTGGTGCCAGAGGTGAATCTGCAATCACTCATCACAATCGCTCCACACTTTTGAATCTCTACTCCAATAGTAGTATTTCTTACTAGCTGTACACAGTGGATGGCCTGATTGTAATCATGTATAGTCTTTCTGCTGACTGGATAGCACGCAGCAAACAAACTTTTCACTGTACCTTGCTACACATGACAATAAACTACATTAAACTGAATTAAACTGATCTAAATTAAACTAAACTAAACTCAACAGAACTAAACTGAACTAAATAGACTGTCCTTCATAGAATCAAACATAATGTTAGGAAGAATGTAATACAACAAAATGTTATGATTTTGGGGTGGCACAGTGGCACAGCGGTAAAGCTGCTGCCTTACAATGTCAGGGACCCGGGTTCGGTCCTGACTACAGGTGTTGTCTGTACGGAGTTTGTACGTTCTGCCCATGACCTGCGTGGGTTTTCTCCGAATGCTCCGGTTTCCTCCCACAGTCCAAAGACATACAGGTTTGTAGGAAATTGGCTTGTTAGAACGCGGTGATCGCTGGTCAGTGCGGACTCGGTGGGTTGAAGGGCCTGTTTCCGTATTGTATCTCTAAAACTAAAATTAAAACTCAAAGAGACGAGGATCTGCAATCATTTATTACAACCGGCCCAATCTTTTAAACCTCTACACCAATGGCAGCAATTCTTAGTATCTGTACACTGTGGACGGATTAATTGTAATCATGTATATTCTTTCCGCTGACTGGATAGCACTAACGACAAAGCTTTTCACTTGGAACACCTGACAATAAACTAAACTAAACTAGACTAAACTAAACTAAACTAAACTAAACTAAACTAAAAGGATTGCCCCTTATAGAACCAAACATAATGTTAGGAAGAGTGTAATGCAACAAAATGTTATGATTTGATGCGGCACGCTGACATAGCAGTAGATTTGCTGCCTCACAGCGTTAGAGACCTGGGTTCGATCCTGACTACGGGTGTTCTCTGTACAGAGTTGGTGCGTTCTCCCTATGTGCGTGGGTTTTCTCCGGGTGCTCTGGTTTCCTCCCACACTCCAATGACATACAGATTTGTAGGTTATTTGGCTTGGTAAAATGTAAAATTGTCCCTCGTGTGTGTGTAGGATATTGTTAGTGTATGGGGTGAGCACTGGTCGGTGCAGACTTGGTGGGCCAAAGGGCCTATTACCGCGCTGTATCTCTGAACTAAACTAAACTAAATTTGGAATGCGCAGCCTACAACAGATTGGGTAAATGCACAGTCTCTGTAAATCCAGAGTAAGGGAATCAAGAATCTGAAGACTTAAGTTTAATGTGAGAGATACAATATTTACTAGTAATCTCAGGGGCATTGTTTTCACTCGGAGGGAGGGTGGTGGGCGTATTGGAACGAGCTGCCAGAAGAGGCAGTTGAGGAAGGGACTAAAACAACATTTAAAAGATGGACAGGTATGTTGATAAGAAAGGTTTAGAGGGGTATGGACCAAACGTGGGCAAATGAGACTAAACTAAGTTGGTATGGGTGGGTTGGGCCAAAGCCCCTGTTACAATGCTGCTTGACTCTCTGATTCTAAGTGCATTGGGTGCAGAATCAATTCTATCTTTCAAATGTTAATGGCAATTTTAAGGTGAAATACTTGCAGGAAAGAAGTTTGGATGTGGCCTAAGTGGAGATAATTAGCTAGTTCCAGCAAAGGGTAGGGAAGGGTGAGTAGCTATCTTTTATTCGTCTTTTATTCTGGATGATTGTGTGATTTATGGAACTTGCCTTGCATAGGCACTTGCATCCTAATGTGAATTAACATGCAACTTGAGGTGAAAGGAAATAACACAGTCTATTTGTGACACACAGCACTCCGGTTCTCAGTGTGGACTCCGACATATCGGTGAGACCAATAAACATACAAACCTGCACATCTTTGGAGTGTAGGAGGAAACCGGAGCACCCATGCAGGTCACGGGGAGAACGTACAGTGTAGACAAGCACCCTTGGCCATGATTAAACCCGGGTCTCTGGCGCTGTAAGGCAGTATCTCTACCACTACGCCACCGTCCCGCCCGTTCAGGGTGGGCAGTTGCTTGCATCAGCAAAGCTTTTAAGAAAGTTAAAATTAAAGGGGAGATCATAAGGATTGCCATTGATAGATGTTTTTAGTCAGATATGGGAAGGTTTACCCACCCCATATTCAGGGGTGATTATACCTTAAAGATGGTGTTGAATGGTTTTTAAGGAACTCTTGAATCAGTGGATAGTATGATCATTGAAATGGAGTCTCGTTCAAAACTCTTAAAAAAGCACACCCTTCTAAATGATATATAACTCCGACCCTTCCAAGGATCTTGGTAAATACACAGGAATTGCTCTGCACTTTTTCTAGAATTAGGAGCAATTTCAGTACTTTTGTTTTCCTTTGCAATGCATCATGGAGTAAAATAAAAGATTCCACTTTAGAGATACAGTGCGGAAACAGGCCCTTCAGCCCACCGAGTCTGCGCCGACCAGCGATCACCCCGCACACTAATACTATCCTACACACTAGAGACTCTCCCGTGAGGGGCTGTGGCGCTCCCGTCGGGGCGGCCCAGCTCGAGGGTGGAACGGCGCTCCCGTCGGAGTGGCCCAGCTCGAGGGAGGAACGGCACTCACGTGAGGGCGATCCGGCCCGGGGCTGGAACGGTGCTCCGGTGGCTGGGATGGTGTTCTGGCGGCGGGGACCTGAGTCCGGGGTTCAGCCGCGGGCCAGTGGCTGCATCCATTGGACTGGAGGGCGGCAGCTTCGACCACCCCGGGCCGCGGTGTTTGAGCCGGCCCGTTTGCGGGGTTCGGTGAGCCGCGGGACTGTTTGTGCCATCGCCCGGTGGGGTATCGCCTCAGCGCAGAGGGAGAAGAGGGGGGAAGAGACTGCAGCCCTAAGATTTTTGCCTCCACCACAGTGAGGAGGTTTTTGGAGGACTCACTGTGGTGGATGTTAATTTGTGTTTATTGTTGTTTATTATTGTATTATTATATGTATGACTGCAGGCACGAAATTCCGTTCAGACCGTAAGGTCTGAATGACAATAAAGGTAATTCTATTCTAATTCTATTTACCAAAGCCAATTAATCTACAAGCCAGCGCATCTTTGGAGTGTGGGAGGAAACCGGATAAACCTACGCGGTCACAGGGTGAACGTGCAAACTTCGTACAGAAAGCACCCATGGTCAGGATGGCGATAAAAGGCAGCAACACCAATGCACCACTGTGCCACTCTGATGATAGATCAAAGGAAAGCACATCTGAGTTTCTAATGCATGCTGTCTGTACATATATTTTTTGGACAGAATATAGATATTATCTCACTGACTTGGAAATCAGAGTGGAGTTTCACTGCTACAGCCCATGCCGGGAATACAAATGAAGAGATTTTGCAACCCCAACCTACAGAAGTGAAACCATATGTTTGAATCCGGCTAACACTGCTGGATGGTTCAGTTGTATAGTTAACATCGCCCAAGGCTAAGTCCAATGATCTGCCCTTATCGTGTTGTACAGCTCCACAGCATGAAAACAGACCCCTTGATCAACTTGTTTATGCTAACCAAGGTGCTTTCCTGAGGTGGTCCCATCTGCCTGCATCTGGCCCATACCCCATTAAACCTTTCAACTGTGTTATTTTTAAATCATTTAGCGCAGACAGAAAATAAAACAAACCAGGGGTAGTTTGGGAACTGAGTGTGTTCTGATCCGTCCCGACATTGGAGTTTCGATCATCCCGACGAGAGGGCCTGAACATCTGCAGCGGCGACTGCAGAGAGTTCAAGGCCCCGACCACGGGTGAACAAAGGAGGAAGTTGACTGAACTGTATTGCCTTCCATCACAGTGAAGAATGCTGATTCCACTGTGGTGAGTGTTTATGTTAAATTCTATTGTGTATTGTGTTCTCTTTACTTGAATGGCTGTATGGTAACTCAAAGATCACTGTGCCTTAATTGGTGCATGTGACAATGAATGTGAACTTGACTTGAACTTGAACTTGAATAGATCATTGTTAGCAAGGGGAAGGTGACAAAGAAGCATACTGAGATAAAATTTAATGAGGAGGACAGGCAGACAGACTGGTCGGAGAACTAGGATGGGGGAGGGACGAGGTGCAGTGGGGTATCCGTTTCTTATATGCAGCTCACTAACACGCCCCCCACTGGAATTGACTGGCGTGAAGCGGTGCATTTGATTTACAGCACATTGAGGATTGAAGCCAGGTTATCAGCACGGCTTCAAGCCACAACATAGCTGTTGCATTTTGACTTTACTCACGATTATATATCTCTGTGTAGGAATGAACTGCAGATGCTGGTTTACACCAAAGATGGACACAAAGTGCTGAAGTAACTCAGCGGGTCAGGCAGCATCTCTGGAGCAAAGGAATAGGTGATGTTTCATGTTGCAATCCTTCTTTTCAGACTGAAAAATAGGTGTGGGGAGGAAACTGCTGAAGAGAAAAGTTTAGTTTTTTACTTTAGTTTAGAGATACAGCGGGGAAACAGGCCCTTCGGCCTACCGAGTCCACACGGACCAGCGATCCCCACATATTAACACTATCCTACACCAGGGAACTGGAGCACCCAGAGAAAACCCACGCGGTCATGAGGATGACATACAAACTCCGTACAGACAGCCCCCTTGGTCAGGATCGAACCCGGGTGTCTGGTGCAGTAAGGCTACAACTCCACCGCTGCGCCACCATGCTGCCCTGAACAAAAGGCCAGAACAAATCAGGGCAACAGATGACCTCAGGAAGGGTGGAGCCCATAATGGCCCATTGTTGGCTGAGGAAGATGTGCTAATGACAGGGATACATTTTTCCTGCTTTCTCTGTTACACAAAACATATATTTCTTTGGAATTTTTATTGGTTGCATACTGAAGGGCCTGTCCCACTTTACGATATTTTCTGCAACTGGGCACGTCAGTGACTGACGCCCGTAGTTGCCCTAAAAACCGACAAGTTGTACGACACTCGCATCACCGTCACGTCAAGCTACGACACTCCGCATCACCCGCCTTCACAACGCAAGAAGTTTACACCGAAGTATAATAACCACATTGAAAATGAACTTATTTACAATAAATCTAAGGCCCAATAACTTTTTAATGGATGAGTTGCCGCTTTATATACCCGCGTCACCGGCCGTCACCCGCAGGACAGCGTACGTCAGCGCGTGACAGGGCGCACGACATGATAAGACACCCAGATGTCGTCTGAAAATTTTGAACATTCCAATATCCGGGGGCGACAGGGAGACTCCGCGCGTCACTACATGCATCACCCCCGCGTCTCGCCCCAACCACGCCGCGACAACCTCTTTTCAGGTTGTCGCCAAAAATGTCGCCCAAGTGGGACAGGCCCTTTAGCATTGAGAAATTTCTGGCTTGGTTTGGCGAGTCTTCCTTTCATCCTTGTATTTACTTGTCCAGCCCACGTAGTTTCATCTCACCCTCTCTCATCCTCGCAAGCAACAAGAACATGACAAATAAATCATATTCCCAGAAGAGGACTGATTATTTCCCTGCTGGTTCCTCTCCTTCAATGAAGTGCATCAGGATGAACACTCCTTGTTTTAAGATATCTTGTCATCTTGTTTTGTTTTCTGTTGACCAACATTTAACCTGACTACGATCTTTGCACATTTTCCACATCTGGCCATTGCTTTGTTAACTCACCACATCAGCTTAGGCACACCAGCACAACATTAATCATTAGAAGATAGACACAAAATACTGGAGTAACCTAGCGGGCCAGGCAGCATCTCTGGAGAGAAGGTCGAGATCCTTCTGGTCGAGATCCTTCTTCATACTCCAGAGATGCTGCCTGTTCCGCTGAGTTACTCCAGTATTTTGTGTCTATCTTCTAATGATGTTGAACTTTGCAAACTAAATAGCAGAAAAGAAATGGTTACTGCTCATACCATCATGCTAGTAAATAAAATGTAGACCTCTAATGTCATGGATCAAATATTTTTTCTTTCAGTCATTTATAACTTAAAGACAGCTTCTTCCTCACTGCTATCTGGTTTCGTACCCAATCACCCCTTTCACACCGTACATAAAAATGCAGAAAAGAAACTCAGCGGGTGCAGCAGCATCTATGGCTAGCGAAGGAATAGGTAGACGTTTCGGGCCTAAAACCCTTCGTCAGAATGAAGAACCCTTCCTTCGCTCCATTTATGCTGCTGCACCCGCTGAGTTTCTCCAGCATTTTTGTGTACCTTCGATTTTCCAGCATCTGCAGTTCCTTCTTGAACACCTTGACCTCTTTCACACCTCCTTCCAGCACATGCTGCCGTATACTCCAACTCTCTAATCGCCTCATTCAGTTGTCTTAAAACATGGAACTACAGATGCTGGTTAATACATTAAAGGACACAAAGTGCTGGAATAACTCAGCAGGTCAGGCAGCATCTGTGGAGAACGTGGATAGGTGACGCTTTGTGTCGCGACCCTTCTTCAACCCCTTCAGTCCAGTCTGAAGAAGGGTCTCCACCTGAAACGTCACCTCTCCATGTTCTCCAGACTTGCTGCCTGAGCTGCTGTATTACTCCTGCACTTTGTGTCTTTCCTTTGCGTGTGTTTTACCTCATTATTCTATACTTTGTACTTTAATATTCTTTTGCACTACTTGGTTTTTGAACTACAATCTTGCAACATTCTTATGGTTTGCACTTGAAATTGTCTTTATTGTTATGTTCATTATTACTGCACGTTTCCTTTGGATGACATTTTGTGAGCTTCCTGCAATTTCATTGCACCCTGGTGCACCCAATAAAAGTCTCTGTCATCTGTTTATTTGATCACTTCTTAGTGCTGGCAATGGACCTGTCAAATTAGGTTGGAGTCAATTAAAATCTGTGGAAAACCTCTTCATGTTACAGGGCTTTATTTCTGGTGCCTTTGTGATATGTTACAGAAGATCAGGTTCAGGCATAAGATATCAATAAGATAACAAATAAAGTTACTTCCTCACCCACACTCACATTTCCATAATGACATTGTGAAAACAGATTTCAAGCATTGTAATGAAACATTGCAAGTTGAGTACGCTTGGACTGCTTACAACCGAACAGTATGAATATTGAATTTTCTCATTTCAAGTAACCCTTTCATTCCCTCTCTCCCTCTGTCCCTCCCTCACCCTAGTCATCCTGCTACTTTTCACTGTTTGTACCCCTTTGTTATTACCCCTTTCCCAGCCAACAATGGACCATTGTGGGCTCCACCTCTCCTTGGTCATTGGAGCCGGCTCTGATTTGTCCTGAACCTTTTCATACCTCTAGTTTCTCTCTCCCCTGACTCTCAGTCTGAAGAAGGGTGGCGACCTGAAACGTCACCAATTTCTTTTCTCCAGAGATGTTGCCTGACCCGCTGAGTTGATCTGGGCGATGATTCGGTTAACTGTTGAGTTACTCCAGCACTTTGTCTCTATCTTGGCCTACTCCTGCACCTATTGTCTATTATCTATTGTCTATTGTCTATTGCCTTCAGTGCAGAGGACAACATGCATTGCTGTGCTTTTTACATATTTAATTTAGTGATTCAGCATGGAAACAGGCCCTTCGGCCCACCGAGTCCATGCCAACCATCAATCGCCCGTTCATACTAGTTCCATGTTATCCCACTTTCTCATCCACTCTCTACACACTATGGACAATTTGCAGAGGACCAATTAAACTACAAACCCACACGTCTATGGAGTGTGCTTTCCACCGGGTGGCGCCCGTAATGGCCACCTCGCCAGCAGTCTGTTTTGTCCCTTCTCTGTCTTTATTATTTTAAGTATGACTTGAATGTTTGTTTTAATGTCTAGTGGTACGTTTTATGTGCGGGGTGCGGGGGGGATCGGGGAAACTTTTTCCTGTAATTTACCTCGACGGAGATGCGATTTTCTCTATGTCGCATCTCCGTCCCCCCCTGGGGCCTACAACGTGGAGTGGTGCGCTCCGTCCCCCCCCCGGGGCCTACAACGTGGAGTGGTTGCTGCTCCCCCCCCCGGGGCCTACCGTGGAGTGGTGGGTCCCCCCCCCTACAACGTGGAGTGGTGTCCCCCCCCCCCCCCCCCGGGGCCTACAACGTGGAGTGGTGCCCCCCCCCCCCCCCCCCGGGGCCTACAACGTGGAGTGGTGCGCTCCGTCGTCCCCCCCCCTGGGGCCTACAACGTGGAGTGGTGCGCTCCCCCCCCCCCCCCCCCCCTGGGGCCTACAACGTGGAGTGGTACGCTCCGCTCCCCCCCCCCCCCCTGGGGCCTACAACGCGGAGTGGTGCGCTCCGTCCCCCCCCCTTGGGGCCTACAACGTGGAGTGGTACGCTCCGTCCCCCCCCCCGGGGCCTACAACGTGGAGTGGTGCGGCCTTTCCTGGAGACCGGCCCGGAGCTTCAAGCTGCGAGTGCGCCCTTACTTATTATCGCAGAGCCTGGGATCTTTTGACAAGGATCGCCAGTGTAGGAGCTTCGATCGCGGGGCCTGTGGACTTCAACACCGTGAAGCAGCCGTCTCCGGTGAGAAGGGGCTGACTCGGAGCTCCATGTCCATGTTCTGATCAGTCCCGACGTCGGAGTTTCGATCACCCCGATGAGAGGGCTTGAACAGTGGACCATCAGCAACGGCAAGTGCGGAGGGTTCAGGCCCGACCACGGGTGAACAAAGGAGGAAGATGACTGAACTTTATTGCCTTCCATCACAGTGAGGAATGTGGATTCCGCTGTGGTGGATGTTTATGTTAAATTTCATTTATGTGCTGAATTGTGCATTGTTGTTTTTCTCACTTAGTATGGCTGTATGGTAACTAAAATTTCACTGTACCTTAATTGGTGCATGTGACAATTAAATTGAATCTTGAATCTTGAATCTTGAAACCGGAGCATCCGGAGAAAACTCATGCAGTAACAGGTAGATTCAGTTGCCTGGTAATAGCTGGGAAGAAAGTGTCCCTGAATCCGGAGATGTGCGTTTTCACACTTCTATACCTTTTGCTGGATGGGAGAGGGGAGAAGAAGAGGGAGTGACCAGGGTGTGACTTGTCCTTGATCATACTAGTGGTCTTGCTGAGGTTCCCAGCAGCGTGAGTTATTAATGAAAGGGAGGTTGGTTTGTGTGATGGTCTGGGCAGCGTCCACAATTCTCTGCAATTTGCTGTGGTCCTGGATGGAGCTGTTCCCAAACCATGCTGTGAAGCATCCCGATAAAATGCTTTCTACGGCGCATCTGTAGAAGTTGGTGAGAGTTGTTGGGAACATGCCGAACTTCCTATGCCTTCTAAGGAAGTAGAGGCATTGATGTGCTTTGTTCCACAGAGGACGCAGTCTCAACAACACTGAACCTCGTATTGTCACATCTCGATCGGAAAAATACCAATACTGTTGCTTCACTGTCGCAAGCGCAGCAGACAGGTAGGGGTGGTCCAGATATGGCAGCGGTAGAGTTGTTTGTGACATTCACGTCATAGACCGGATCAACTGGCACACCCGAACACTGAAATATGTCTTCACAGACATTTTTAACATCTCACTCAGCCAGGCAGTAGTGCCCAACTGTCTTAAGAGTGCCACCATCGGTCCCTGTCCCGAAGGGGTGGTCCAGGAGAGTTTGTGGGCGATATTTACACCTGGGAATTTGAAGTTTTCAACCATCTCTTTCTTCCTTGTGGTGATGGAACGAGATCCTGACAATGATCGTACTGTTCGTCATTTGCAAATCCCACAACCTCATTCTGTGGAAAAACTATGACGTCAACAACCCATACACCTCTGCACATCGACGGAGCTGATGTGGAAAGGGTCAGCAGCTGCGCGGAAACACGGCCAACACCACCTCTTCAAGAGGCCCCACTGAGCCCACACTGACTACGTAAAGCAGGCCAGTAATCACCCTGGACTTTTTATAGGGGGACTGTCGAGAGTCACTTCTCTATCCTACATGAAGACCGCAAGCAGGATTATTGGTGCTCCACTCCCCATCCTGTAGCATAGCAGGAAGAGAGTTGCAGAGCCTCCATATCAGCGTCAGACCCATCGCATGACATTTTCTCCATCCTCCCATCTGGGAAGAGGTACAGGAGCATCAGCTGCTGCAAAACCAGCAGGATGCTCCTCATATTCTTCCCACAGGCTATAAGACTGCTAAATGGACTTTGCCCCCTGCCTGCATGCAGCAGAGCCACTTTGGTCGGAACGGCTGTTGAATGTTTTAGAGTGTTAAATTTGTTTCATGATACATGATCAAGACACTGGTTGAGGGTTTTTCTCTCGGAAATGTGCTCATATTTCAAGAGGTGCTGTATCATGGGTTTGCATGTTTTATTGTCACATGTGCTCAGATTTCAATTAAGGTACAGTGACAGTGACATTTCCTCGTGCATCCCAAAGACGTACAGATTTGTAGGTTGATGGGCTTTGGTAAACATTGTAATTTGTCCCTAGTGTGTAGGATAGTGCGATTGTGCTAGGATTGCTGGTCAGCGCAGACTCGGTTTCCACACCATGATTCTAAATTAAACTAATCTGAACAAAACCAAATATACAGCACGGAAACAGGCCCTTCGGCCCACTGAGTCCATGCCAACCAGTGATCAACTGTACACTAGTTCAATTACATGTACATACTAAGTACAATTTACAATTTTATCAAAGCCAATTAATCTACAAACCCGTATATTTTTATGGGAGGAAATCGGAGCACCTGGAGAAAACCCACGTGGTCACAGGGAGAACGTACAAACTCATTACAGACAGCACCTGTAGTCAGGATCGAACCCAGGTCTCTGGTGCTCTAAGGCAGCACTCTCTACCGATGCACCACCGTGCCGTGATTGACTCTGACACACTGCAGGAACTCTAGGGAAAGATGAATCAATTACTCGAACATCGACTTTTAACAAATAGATTGCTTTAACAGAAACATGCACTTCACAAAACTGTAAAAGAAATCTTCTCCAAAACCGTATTGACATTCAATTAAATGTTAATTGAGTTATTGATTAAAACAATTTACCCCTGGTTTTAATTAAACAGACAATAAAGAGAAAAGTTGGCACAAAGAGCTGGAGTAACTCAGCGGGTCAGGCAGCATCTCTGGAAAAAATGAATAGATGGCGTTTCGGGTCGGGATTGAAGAAGGGTCTCGACCAAAAACGCGACCTGTACATGTTCTCCTGAGATGCTCCCGGAGCCGCTGAGTTACTCCAGCATTTTGTGTCTTCCTTTGTAAACCAGCATGTGCAGTTCCTTGTTTCTACAAAGTGGAAAGTTGGGTTTCAATGAACCCTTCATGTGCGGGCACTTACAGCAGTAAGTTTCATAAGCAGCTTCAACAGCATCTTCAATCATTAAATATGCACACTTTTCATTTAGCAGCTCCTAAAAGTGAGGTCTGAACTTTTTATAAACCCATTTTTTTTCCCAGTGTGCCTTCTGGGCTGGGGAAGTCTATTCATAGTATTCCCATCTTATTAAATGTTGATTGCACCAAAGGCTCTCTTAAAGACTGGGGAAATGTATGTTAATTTTTATGTAGTTGTGTGGCTTGTTTGCTTTTTTTTAGTATGGCTGTGTGGTAATTCGAATTTCACTGTATCTTAGCTGGTACGTGATTATAAACTGACCTTGAAACCTTGAAATAGATGTGAAAATAGCTTGAATATCAAGGGTTTCGGAGTTATATCATAGATAGATACAAGATACAAGATACAAGATACAATTTAATTGTCATTTGGACCCCTTGAGGTCCAAACGAAATGCCATTTTTGCAGCCATACATTACATTACAAACAAATAGACCCAAGACACAACATAATTTACATAAACATCCATCACATCGCTGTGATGGAAGGCCAAAAAAACGTATCTCTCCACTGCACTCTCCCCCCCCCATGTCAGAGTCAAAGTCAAAGCCCCCGGCTGGCGATGGCAAGTGGCCCGCGGCCATTAAAGCCACGCCGGGTGGTGCGAGGTCGCACACCGGGTCTTGGTGTTAGAGCCCCCGGCGTGCGCTCGCAGAGTCCCGCGGCCATTCCAAGCCGCGCGGGGCGGTGATGTAAGGCCCCGCTCCAGGAGCTCTTCGACCCCGCAACTCGGGCGGGAGAAGTCGCCGTTGCAGGAGCCCTGAAAAGTGGTTTCCCTCCAGGGACCTGCGGGCTCCCGGTGCCGCCGTCCACCAGACCCGCAGTTGCAGCCTCCGAATCTCCGGAGGTCAGGGCCGCAGCAGCAGCAGCGCTCCTCCACCGCTCCACCCGCTCCGGACTCGGCCAGCCCCGCGACGGTGACGGTGAGTCGTCGGCACCAGAGTCCCCGGTCTCTTCCTGTTGGAGGCCGCTCCTCGTTGCAGCCCCAACGATAACGGAAACCGACGGGAAAAGGTCGGGTCTCCCGTGCAGGAGAGATTTAAAAGTTTCCCCCTCCCTCCCACCCCCCCCCCCCCCCCCCCCCCCCCCCACACACACCCCAACAAAAAATAACAAAAACTACATAGAAACATAGGCAAAAATAATAAAAACGCGGACGGGCTGCAAAGGCCGCTGCTGACGAGAGTCGCGCCGCCTACCGGATGGGTAAACTTCATCTGGGTAAACTTCCTACTGTAATGGGTGTTAATCCACTTAAAGGACTGAGCAGCACCAGAACAATTACCAGAGCACCAGTAAGGCAGCAACTGTACCATTATGCCGCCCTTGATGTAGGATAGAGAACTAGCGTGCGGGGTGATTACTAGTCGGTGTGGACCCAGTGGGCCAAAGGGCCTGTTTCCGCGCAGTATCTCTAAAAGGCTTGAAGTCTAAATTATAGGCTCTGGTAGGACAACAACACAATGAGCTCAATAAGGAAGATAGACACAAAATTCTGGAGTAACTCAGGTCAGGCAGCATCACTGAAGAAAATGAATAGGTGACATTTTGGGTCGCGACCCGTCTTCAGACCCAAGTTCAATAAGGAGTTGCCGGATGTGTGGCCGCATCATCAAGGTGAATCAATTATTGAAAACATCAAGTTCTTTAAATAAATAAAATAACATTGAGCAAGAAGGAGGATGCACTGCCAGAACTGAGGGGAAATTGTTTTAGAAGCAACTGATTATTATCGACAGATGTAAGATCTGATACACCAATGGAAATGAATCTGCACTGAACTGGTTCCCTTATCAAATCAATCTGACTTTAGCTTTACCATACTAAGCTCTTCGTAGTACTTTAGCAGCTTCATTAGAAATTAAATTCAAGTCAAATGTCGCAGGGTAAGCTGTGTAATACAACGGTGCCACCTCATTGGGGGTATTTATTGAAGGATAAGCCTGGTTAGATGTGAGTGACCTTTTTTGAAATGCAGGAGCTTGTTGTCAAAAATGAAATGAAAAATTCCCTCAGCACGGAAGGCAAGGGATGGTCCTTTTCAGATAATGCTCTGAATAATGTATTTTCCCTGGTTTAACTTAGTTTACTTTAGAGATAGAGTGCAGAAACAGGCCAAGTCCGTGGCGACCAGTGATCCCCGTACACTAGCCCTATCCTACACACTAGGGACAATTTATAATTTTTAACCAAGCAATTAACCTACAAACCTGCACGTCTGGATTGTGGGAGGAAACCGGAGCACCCGGAGAAAACCCACGCGAGTCACGGGTGGAACGTATAAACTGCGTCCAGACAGCACCCATGGTCGGGATTGAACCCAGCTCTCTGGCGCTGTGAGGCAGCAACTCTACCTCTGTGTCAGCATGCCACCCACAATAGTTTCAGCAGAATACGGTAATTAAATGTGCCTTTATATTGCAGTGTGCATTCATTTCAATTCTATCGATGCAGGTATAATTCCATCGAGATCCATTATTTAACTCAGTAAACTCAGCTTCAAATTCAAGAGTTGTCGCAGAGTTAATAAGCAAAAAAACACCTCCACCCACTAAGAGTTCTGGCTTGCATCTAGGCGCAAATGAATTAGAATCAGAAGGAAGGGTGGCACAGTGACACAGCGGTAGAGTACTGCGCCGAGTTCGATCCTAACTATCTGTACGGAGTTTGTACGTTCTCCCTGTGACCGTGTGGGTTTTCCCTGGGCGCTCCGGTTTTCTCCAACACTCTAAAGACGTATAAGTTTGTAGGTTAATTCTCTTCAGTAAAATTGTAAATATTGTGTACGTGGTGATAATAATAATAATAATAATAATAATAATCTTATTTATACAGCACATTTTCAGTCAACTTGCATTGACCCCAAAGTGCTTCACATAATTACATTACATTACACACAGGCAAAGGTGGGTGAAGTGTCTTGCCCCAAGGACACAACGACAGTATGCACTCCAAGCGGGATTCGAACCGGCTACCTTCCAGTCACCAGCCGAACACTTAGCCCATTGTGCCATCTGTCGTCCCATCGCTGATCGCTGGTCGTCGTGAACTCGGTGGGACAAAGGGCCTGTTTCCATGCTGTTTCACTAAACTCTAAAGTCTAAAGACGCTTCTCAACCTCTCCAGCCTGCTTCACCATTTAATGGGACACATTCTCTCCACATCTACCCTATTTGTCTCCTCGAGATCTTATATGTCTCCTACCCTCCCATCTACCTCATTTAAGACCCATGGACTTCACTGGACTTTATCTTCACTAAATGTTATTCCATTTATTCTGAATCTGTACACAGTGGACGGCTTGATTGTAATCACGTATATATGTTTTCTGATATCTGGTTAGCACGCAACAAACAAAGCTTTTCACTGTACCTTGGCACACGTGACAATAATAAACTAAACTGAACTAAATTACTTCTTGTTTAGGGGAGGAGATGAAAATGAATATCCATCAGTTGTAACACAGCTGCTGAGTAACTAGAAAGGACACACAGCGGGTCAGGCAGCATCCCTGGAGACATGGACAGGGGACGTTTCAGGTTGAGATCTTTCTTCCGAGGAAGAAGATGGATTCTGACCCCAATCACCACCTATCCATGTTCTCCAGGGATGCTGCCTGACCCGCTGAGGTACTCCAGCACTCTCTGCCCTGATGTGTAACCCCCCAGAATAAAATCCTTTCAAGCTAAACTCCCTTTTGACTTTAGTTCCATTTTTTGTTCCATTTTTGTACTTGATATTCATATGCAACCAACATTCCCAGGGTTGCATATCCATTTTCTTGAAACAAGGGGGATAATTGCTTGAAAGATATGGCTCTGCGGTAATCGTGTATATGATCAAATGTATGTCTGAGTGAACTGCGTCTACTGCTGCTCAAAACAAGACTGTGAAGTTGCAATGGTCACTAAGTCAAGTCAAGTCAAGTTTATTTGTCACATACACATACGCGATGTGCAGTGAAATGAAAGTGGCAATGCTCGCGGACTTTTGTGCAAAAGACAAACAACAAAACAACCAAACAAATTATAAACACAATCATAAGTTCAGCCTCTCCCTCCTGTCCCTGTCCCACTCTCTCTTTCCGTAATTATCTTCGCCGATGTTTCACAGAAAAGGGAGACTTCATATCTTTCAAATGTCCTTGGATCATTTTTTAACTAATCTTTTCTCCAGTTACATCCCAAGCAATTTTACCCAAGGCAAGACTTTTGATTTAATTGCCTGCTTGATATTGGCAGACTGCAGCCTACAGAGTGCAGCTAAGTACAATTTATAACAATTTTCAGAGTGGAATAATTATAGCCATTCAAGCTTCACAAGTCTAACATCCCTGTTATTTAAATAATTTAAATATTAAACCAAAAATTTGAAGACTTTATGTAACAAAACCTGACAACAGTTAAATGTGGAAAGCAATATATACATAAAATCATCTTACCACATAATACGAACATAATAAAATCTGAATTATTACCATATTTTAAATTTTAAAACTGCAGTTCTGTTATATTGCACAAAACTGTGAGAGTGATGAATGAAATTTACGTTTTATTATATGTAATTATAATTTGGATTATTAATTTACAAAATATGAGTGTCACATAAGCAGAAAGAATGTGCTCCATTATTGTTACATAATTATGAATTTGTCATCTCACAAAGTATAAAGTTAATGTTCTTCCCTTCCATGAGTTGTGGAGAGGTAACAACCGTACCACCACCCAAAAAAGCAGTCTGAAGAAAGGGTCCTATCCAAAACGTTGTCCATCATCCTCCACAGATACTGTTTGACTTGCTGAGTTCCGCCAGCACTTTGTGCTGAAAGATTCCAGCATCTGCAGTTCATAGCATTATAGAGTCATCGAGTCATACAGTGTGGAAACAGGCCCTTTGGCCCAACTTGCCCACACTGGCCCACATGTCTCAGCTACACAACTCCCACCTGTCTGCGTTTAGTCCATATCCCTCCAAACCTGTCCTATCCATGTACCTGTCTAACTGCTTCTTAAACATTGGGATAGTCCCAGCCTCATCTACCTCCTCTGGCAGCTTGTTCCATACACCCACCACCCTTTGTGTGAAAAAGTTACCCCTCAAATTCCTATTAAATCTTTACCCCTTCACCTTAAACCTATACCCTCTGGTCCTTGATTCATCTACTCTGGGCAAGAGACCCTGTGAATCTACCCGATCTATTCCTCTCATGCTTTTATACGCCTCTATAAGATCACACCTCAGCCTCCTGCGCTCCAAGGAATAGAGTCCCAGCCTATTCAACTTCTCCCTATAGCTCAGACCCTCTAGCCCTGGCAACATCCTCATAAATCTTCTCTGCACCCTTTCCAGTAAATCTCCTCTGTACCATTCCTCAGCCCACCTGGCCAATCAATCAAGATCCTGCTGCAGTTTTTCACAACCATCTACACTCTCTGCAAAACCACCCACTTTTGTATCATCTGCAAACTTGCTAATCTTGCATGTATCGGGCCCAGCTCCGAACCCTGAGGCACGTCATAAGTCACAGGCCTCCAGTCCGACAAGCAACCTTCCACCATCACCCTCTGCTTCCTTCCACAAAGCCAATTTTCTATCCATTCAGCTATCTCCCCTTGGATCCCATGCGATCTAACCTCCAGAGCAGCCTACCATGCGGAACTTTACCTTGTGCCTTCACCCCATAAGAGATTAACCAAGCACATGAGGGCACATAAATGGAGAGGAGGCACCAGTTCAGTCAGTCCTCAGATCAGATGATAACCATCTTTTATCCTCTGCTTATCAGGAATCACACAGCCGCTGAGCAAAGAGAACGATTGCATTAGATCGGAGTATTCAACATCTCTGAAGGAATCTTTATTTTAGTTTAGTTTAGATACAGCGTGGATACAGACCCTTTGGCCCACTGATTCCGCACCGACCTGTGATCCCCGCACACCAACACTATCCTACATGGCAATAAGGACAATTTACAATCTTTACCAAAGCCAATTAACCTACCAATTTGTATGTCTTTGGGATGTGGGAGGAAACTAGAGCACCCGAAGAAAACCCACGCTGCCACAGGGAGAACGTACAAACTCTGTACAGACAGCAGCCGCAGTCAGGATCGAACCATGGTCTCTGGCGCTGTAAGACAACAACTCTACCGTTGTGCCACCCTGCCATCCCATGTCTTGGCAAAGGTCAGAACCGGAGACACCCCAGGGGCTAAAGCTAAAGTTTACTTTAGTTTAGTGTCTGAATTTATTAGTCTATCTTCTGTATAAACTAGCATCTGCAGTTCCTTCCTACGCAAGCGAGCTGTGGAGTTTAAGTTCATATAATATTGATAGTCAAGGAATCAAAAATAAAATGCTGGTGTCACTAATGGCTACCAAACTATCTGATTACAAAAACCATCAGGTTCACTACTAGATCAATTTTACACATTGACTGAGACCCACCACTGTGGTTAACTCTTAACTCATTGCCAACTTCAAGAACAACCACAAATGGACAATATATGGTGGCATATCCAGTGCAACGAAAGCAACCCTGACTCAATGAAAAAGACTTAGCAAGTTCGGCATGTCTCCAACAACTCTCACCAACTTCTACAGATGCGTCACAGAAAGCAGTTTATCGGGATGCTTCACAGCATGGTTTGGGAACAGCTCCATCCAAGACTGCAAGAAATTGGAGAAAATAGTGGACGCAGCCCAGACCATCACACCACCCAACCACCCTTCCATTGACTCCATTTATACCTCACGCTGTCTCGGCAAGGCCAGCAGCACAATCAAGGAGGAGTCGCAACCTGGTCACTCCTTCTTCTCCCCTCTCCCATTGGAGAAAAGGTATAGAAGTGTGATAGTGCACACCTCCAGATTCAGGGACAGTTTCTTCCCATCTGTTATCAGGTAACTGAACTACTATCTACCTCATTGGAGACCCAAGAAGTTCTTAGATCGGACTTTACAGGCGTTATCTTGCATTAAATGTTATTCACGTTATTCCTTTATCATGTATCTGTACACTGCGGATGGCTTGATTGTAATCATGTATTGTCTTTCCGCTGACTGGTTAGCACGCAACAAAATCTTTTCACTGTTCCTCGGTACACGTTGCAATAGACCAAACTCAAACTTTGATTTATATTTTGGGAGCTGCATTGAGATTGAAGTAGCCGTCCTTATTTCGGCAAAGATTAGACTAACATACATACTGTAATAGTTTAGCTGTTATCCAGCATAATAAAACTCAGCGTAAAACTAGCGTAAAACCTATAATTACAGTGATTAGGAAAATAACACAGTGGATCAACCACATAATTAGATCTAGTTCTCACAAGCTGTTAAAATAATTAATACAATTTTACAGAAGAGGATCTGTATTTATTTCTTAAACCAGTACTATTAAGCAGTTAATGTCATTTCCTTATCAGATTTTATTTTTCTGATATTAAGCTGAGCTTCAATGGGGGTTGGGAGCTTTTTGCACTTTTTGTAAATATAGTTGTATCAAAATAGATTTGTATAAAGGGAAAGTCATATTGAGAATCATAATTAACTTAATTGCTACCTAACATTTTGGGTTTTTTGGGGATTTCTCCATGGGGAAATTTCACTCCATTTCCACTCTGAGGAAGCTGCAGTTATTACCAGTTGCAGGTTGTTCCAATGCCTCTCAAGAGCAGGTGAAACCATTTCCTCTCTTCACTGAGACTGTGCTAACAGCTCGGGACAGTGCTTGAATGCAAGCGCTGAACCCAAATCGCTTTTTAGTTTAGTTTAGTTTAGTTTATTTTACGGATACAGCGTGGAACAGGCTCTTCGGCCCACCGAGTCCGCGCCGATTCCCGTACACTAGCACTTTGGACAATTTACGAGTGATCAAAGCCATTTAACCTACACACGCGTACGACTTACAACATTGGATTGTGTGAGTAAACCGGAGCACCTGGAGAAAACCCACAAGGTCATGGGGAGAACGTACAAACTCAGACATCACCCATAGTCAATAGTATAGTCTCTGGCGCTGTAAGGTAGCAACTCTACCGCTGCGCCACTGTGCCACCCTGGTGAAATGAAGTCCCTTGATAGCCTGGACCCACAAGGAACTACAAATGCCTGGAAGCTTGACTATACACAGAGTACTGGAGTAATTCAATGGGACAGGCAATATCTCTGGAGGACATGGATAAGTGACATCTGAGGAAGGGTCCCAAACCAAAACATCACCTTTAGTTTAGTTCAGTTTAGAGATACAGCATGGAAGCAGGACCTTCGGCCCACTGAGTCTGTGCTGCACACCAACAGTATCCTACACACTAGGCACAATTTACATTTTTTACCAAAGCCAATTGACCTACAAACCTGTACTTCTTTGGAATGTGGGAGGAAACCCGGGGGGGGGGGGGGGGGCTGGAGAAAACCCACGCGGTCACGTGCAAACTCTGTACAGACAGCACCTGTGGTCAGGATTGATCCTGGGTCTCTGCGCTGCAAGGCAGCAACTCTACCATTGCACCACCGTGCCGCCCTACAATGTGACACTGTGGCTTCATCCCTCCAGTTTGTCCCTGGCATCTTCATGCATGACAATGTAGGTGGTCATGAAATCTCCAAACTCAGTCTAGACAGTACCCGTGGTCAGGATCAAACCCAGCACCTCTGGTGCTGTGAGGAAGCAACACTACCTCTGCATCACCGTCTCACCTTAGATCTTTAAACACATTTGAAATGATCTTCACAGACTCATGAGATAATGTTGGTTTGCTTAATATTATTGATACGTCCAGCCTTGGACAGGCATGTTGGAAGAAGTGTATAATGGTGGCAGGACAGTTACTTCTTGGTTTTCATTGTTACTCCAAATTAACGTTTGTCACTGAATAAGATTTTCCTTGTTCATAATTTCCCAAATTCCTAAATTCTAGGAGCAGAATTAGGCCATTCGGCCCATTATCTACTCCACCATTTAATCACGAGTCAGCTATCTTTCTCTCTCAACCCCATTCTGCTGCCTTCTCCCCATAACCCCTGAACCCATACTAATCAAGAAACTATCTCTGCCTTCAAAATATCCATTGACTTGGTCTGTGGCAATGAATTCCACAGATTCACTTGACTAAAGAAATTCCTCCTCATCTCCATTCTTAAGGTACATCCTTTTATTCTGAGGCTGTGCCCTCTGGTCCTAGACTCTCCTACTAATGGAAACATCCTCTTCAGGTCCTCTCTGTCCAGGCCTTTTATCTTCCTGTTTATCTTCTTACGTCTATAATGGTTTAGGTCGGGGTAAGATGTTCAAAAGAGCTTTGAGGAAGAATCACTTCATCCAGAGGGTGGTGGGAATCTGGAACACCAGCTGAGGGGATGGTGGATGCCGAGACTCTGACAAGACTCTGAGCAACTCTACCGCTGCATCCCCAGGTCACAAGGGCGGCACGGTGGCACAGTGGTAGAGTTGCTGCCTTACAGCGCCTGCAGAGTCAGAGACCCGGGTTCGATCCTGACTATGGCAGCTGTCTGTACGGAGTTTGTACGTTCTCCCCGTGACTGCGTGGGTTTTCTCCGTGATGTTCAGGACCCTCCCACACTCCAAAGACGTACATGTACAGGTTTGTAGGTTAATTGCTTGGTAGAAATGCAAATCGTCCCTTGTGTGTGTAGGGTAGTGTTAATGTGCAGGGATTGCTGGTCGGCTTGGACCCACCCGGTGGGCCGAAGGGCCTGTTTCTATGTTGTATAACTCAACTAAACGAAAATTCATACGTACCTAGACGAGCACTTGTATCACTAAGGCTTGAGAAGGCTATAGAGCAAATGCTGTTAAATAGGATTAGTCCAGCTAATGTGTAACAAAGAACTGCAGATGCTGGATAAAATCGAATGTAGACACAAAATGCTGGAATAACTCAGCGGGTGAGAATCACAGATGCTGCCTCACCCGCTGAGTTACTTCAGCATTTTGTGTCTACCTTAGTCCAACTAATGTCCGGCAGTGGTAAGAAGGGCCGAAGAGCCTTTTTCTGTACTCTCCTATTTCCACTTCCCCATCACGGCCGGCAGGGTAGAGCAGCAGTAAAGTTGCTGCCTTACAGCGCCAGAGACACACGTCCGATCCTGGGTGCTGTCTGTACGGAGTTTTACCCGCACCCCCTGACCTGCGTGGGTTTTCTCCATGTGCTCTGGTTTCCTCCCACACTCCAAAGACGTACAGGTTATGGGTTTGTAAGTTAATTGGCTTATTTAAAAATTGTAAATTGTACCTCATGTGTGTAGGATATTGTTAGTGTACGGGCATCGCTGGGTGGCACGAACACATTGAGACGAAGGGCCTGTTTCCCACACTGTATCTCTAAAACTAAAAAACCAATAAACTAAACTAAATCACATCACGTTCTTGTCGCCAAACCTTTTACTGCACTGAACTATCCTCCTCAGGTGGTCTTGACTAGTCTTTGAGTTTAGACTCTAACGTCCTTCAGTCCAAAGAAGGCCCCTACCCAAAACGTCATCTATCCATGTTTTCCAGAGATGCTGCCTGAGCCGCTGACTCCAAATTCGTGACTCCAGCACTTTGTGTCATTTTGTGTAAATCAGCATCTGCAGTTTCTAGTTTCTACTCCTTCAGTCCCCTCCCTTACCTCTGCATGCATCCTCCTACAGGGCAAACAGACAGCATCTCACACTTGCCTAAAGTTTTGCGTGTTTATGTTTAAAGATACAATGCAGAAACAGGCCCTTCGGCCCACAGACTCCACACCGACCAGCGATCCCCGTACACTAGCACTATCCCACACACTAGGGACAATTTTACAATTTTGCCGAAGCAAATTAACCTACAAACCTGCGTCTTTGGAATGTGGGAGGAAACCGGAGCACTCAGAGAAAACCCACGTGGTCACAGGGAGAAAGTACAAACTCCGTACAGACAGCACCCATAGTCAGGATTGAACCTGGGTCTCTGATGCTGTTATGCCCCTGTCCCACTTAGGAAACCTGAACGGAAACCTCTGGAGACTTTGTGCACCGCCCAAGGTTTCCGTGCGGTTCCCGGAGGTTCCCGGAGGTTTTTGTCAGCCTCCCTACCTGCTTCCACTACCTGTAACCTCCAGCAACCACCTGCAACCTCCGGGAACGGCACGGAAACCTTGGGTGGGGCACAAAGTCTCCAGAGGTTTCCGTTCAGGTTTCCTAAGTGGGACAGGGGCATGGGCAGCAACTGTACCACAACTAACCTGCTCTTGAATCTCGCAAGTCCCCAATATCCCACTCTCTAGATCCCCATCCCACACCTTCTCTTCAGCTTGAAATAGCTCCTCAAAATCAAGCTTTTACGACTAAACTTTCAACCTTTATTTTGGGCATCTCTCACTTGCAGATTAGGATCTGTTTCCCATCTGGCGAGGTACATTTAGACATTGTTTTAATATCCGAGATAATCGGGAAAATATCAAACCGCCGGTTTTTGTTGTTGCAGTCAATGTATGTATGTCAGACTCGTTAAGCCGACAACACTGTGTTTGCCATTGCTTTCTTAATAGTCGTGGCTTTAAACAATGTAACGCACAGAAGAGGCCACTGCAAAGAATTGAAAGCGGTATGTCTTGCTTATCTTTTATTTTTATTGTAATTCCTTTAACTTTCATGGAATTGCATTTCCTAGTTAAAATATCCAGGGATTTATGTAACTTTAATGTTTGGTAAAGAAACAGGGATGTAATAATACTGAGACTTTACAAGGTGCTGGTCAGACCGCTTTTGGAGTATTGCGAGCAGTTTTGGGTCCCATATCTGAGGAAGGATATGCTGGCATTGGAGAGGGTCTGGAGGAGGTTTACAAGAATGATCTCACAGATGATTGGGTTAACATATGATGAGCATTTGTTGGTACTGGGCCTGTACTCATTGGAATTTAGAAGAATGCGGGGGATCTCATTGAAATGTACCGAACAGTGGCAGGCTTGGATAGAGTGAATGTGGAGAGGATGTTTTCACCAGTGGGAGAGTCTTGGACCAGAGGTCACAGCCTAAGAATAAAAAGACTCACCTATAGAAAGGAACCTGTGGAATTTGCTGCCACAGATTGCCAAGTCAATGGATATTTTTAAGGCAGACATAGAAAGATTCTTGATTAGTGCGTGTGTCAGGGGTTATGGGGAGAAGGCAGTAGAATGGAGTTGAGAAGGAAAGATAGAACAGCCATGACTGAATGGCAGAGTCGACGGTGGGCCAAATGGCCTAATTCTGCTCCTAGAACTTATGAATTTATGAACTATCTTAAACTACGAAGAATGTCTAATAACTTTTGCACAGGTGCACATACATCATTTCCTCTGATCAAAGTGATCAAGGTAACAGAAAGGATACAGTGAGAATTTCCCTGAGACCCTCACCGCGAGAAAAGGTGCGTTTATATATATACTAGACCAAGGGGGACCCATTGGGTCCCGTCCCCTCAACGCGAGGTTGCGGTGGGGGGGGAGGGGGGGGGGGCTGCAGTGACAACTTCCTAGAGAGGGAATGGGTGCAGAGAGGGGGGGGGGCAGAGAGGGAGGGGGGGCAGAGAGGAAGGGGGGGGGGGGCAGAGGGGCGAGGGGACACAGAGGGAGGGGGTAGAGGCATCACCTACCCAGGTCATAGAGCAGCAGCCTCCCCACAAGGAGCCGGGCCAGAGCGAGGCTGCGGGTGGGCGTGTTCCGAGCAAGGTCCCTCTCCTCCCCCTCCTCTCCTCCCACTCCTCTCCTCCCCCGCCGCCCCCCCCTCGACTCCCCCCCTCTACCTCTGTCTTCCCCCCCCCCTCCCCCCTCCTCCACCCTCTCCTCCCCCTCTCCTTCACCCCTCCCTCAAACCCCCCTCCCTCTCTCGCTTTCTCTGCCCCAGGGAGTGGGTAGAGAGGGAAGGGGAGGGGGTAGGGGCAGCACCTACCCAGGTTGTAGAGCAGCAGACTCCCCACCAGGCGCCGGGCCCGAGTGAGGCTGCGGTTGGCGTGGACCCGAGCAAGGCCCGGAGCGATCTGAGGACGGTCAAAAGTAGCGGAGGGCCGGCCGATCGTGGCTTCCACGAGGGGAGGCCCACCAACCCACATGACAGACGATCGGGCGGGGGAGGCGGAGAGGAGGTCGTCCCCCGTGACAGTCAGGTGTGATTGGGATCACCAGCGAGGAAAAGGCGTCACGATTCCCCGAGTCCCTGCGATCGACGGGGGAATCGCAGGTCTCCATTGACGGCCTCTCCCAGAGGGAGTAATGTCCGCCACAATCAACTTCCCATCGTGCTGTCCCGCACCCTCACCCGCGTCCACGCGGAGATAACGTCCACCGCCGCCATGTTCTAGAACTTCAAGGAGCCCAGCGGAGCTCGCTGCACGATCTGAGCAGCAGTTTAAAAACACTAAGTGATGAATTTAAAGAAGTGAAAGTTAAGAAGCCAAGAAGTTCAGAAGACAGAACAGGGGTGATGTCACTCACAGCGCGAGCAGCGGCAGGCAGTCAGATCCATTGTGACATCATCAGTGAGACTATCTTGTTTATTTACCTAATTATTTGAAATTTTTGAACATTTTCATAAATAACTCGGGAAATAATGCATCAATTTCAGATGAGGCGATTTATCACATCATGGCGTAAATCTCTATCGGAATATGTAAAAATGTTACCGTTAGCGTGTCGTGTTTTCGAGGAGATGTGAATCACAGACGAACAAACACACAAATAAATACATCCACATCCAAGATCAGAGTTTTATAATTATAGATATATATATATATTCCACTTAGGCGGCATAAACCCATTAGTATGAATATTGATTTCTCTAATTTCAAGTAACACTTGCATTTCCTCTCTCTCCATCCTTCCCCATCCCTAATTGTTCTCCTAGTTTCACTTTTCTTATCCCTTCACTATTACCTCTTCCACAGCCAACAATGGACCATTGTGGGCTCCTTGGCCATCAGTGCCGGCACTAATATATTCTGTACCTTTTAATACCTTTAGTTTCTCTCTCCGTTGACACTCAGTGTGAAGAAGGGTCTCGACCCAAAACATCACCTACTCATTTTCTCCAGAGATGCTGCCTGACCCGCTGAGTTTCTCCAGCATTTTATGTCTATCTTCCATCTAGACTAATCCCATTGACCAGCACTCGGTTCATATTGCTTGTCTGGATTCTTTAGTTCAGTTTAGTTTATTATTGTCACGTGTACCGAAAAGCTTTTTGTTGCGTGCTACCCAGTCAGTGGAAAGACAATACATGATTACAATCAAGCCACCCGCAGTGTACTGATACGGGATAAAGGGAATAATGTTTAGTGCAAGATAAAGTGCAGTCAAATTCGATTAAAGATAGTCTGAGGGCGTCCAATGACGTAGATGGGAGATCAGAACACTCTCTAGTTGTTGGTAGGATGGTTCCATTGTCTGATAACAGCTGGGAAGAAACTGTCCCTGAATCTGGAGGTGTGCATTTTCACACTTCTGCAACTATTGCCCGATGGGAGAGGGGAGATGAGGGAGTGGCTGGGGTGCAACTCATGCTTGATTATGTTGCTGGCCTTGCCGAGGCAAGGCGTGGTATAAATGGAGTCAATGGAAGGGAGGTCGGTTTGTGTGATGGTCTGCTCTGCGGCCACAACACTCTGCAATTTATTTTGGTCTTGGATGGAGTTGTTCCCAAACCATGCTGCGATGTATCCGATAAAATGCGTGAGAGTCTTCCCACCTTCATCACCCCGTACGTTCCAAATTCCGATCCCTTGATACAAAAGATACAAAGTGCTGGAGCAACTCAGCTGGTCAGGCAACATCTCTGGGGATCATGAATAGTTGATGATTCGGGTTGGAGCCTTTGTACTCGAGTTCAGGGAATGCCACAGTTTTGAGATATAAAGGGATTGAATTTAAGCCTTCATGTCAGATATAGAGTGGAAACAAAGAACTGTATATGTCTGAAGAAGGGTTATCGACCTGAAAGAGGTGGGGGCAGAGAAAAGCCTGGAAAGTCTGAAGAATTGACCCGAAATGTCTTTTATCCACATTGTGCAGAGCTGCAGCCTGACCCGCTGTTACTCCCTGTATCCTTATGTCCAACATAGACCTGAAATGACCTGAAATGACACCCATCCATGGTCTCCAGAGATGCTGTCTGACCAGCTAAGCTACTTCAGCACTTTGTGTCCTTTTGTCTAACATAGACTGGTGCCCAAGCAGGGAAATGGCTGAGGCTTTCCAGAGATGAAGACAAGTCAACAACTGCTAGGAAGGAGGAAATAGTGAGCAGAGTATAAGCTGGAAACGTCACCCAGCCTTGCCTGGGAGTATGAGAGGGCTGAGGACAGGTGAAAGCAGCTTCTGGGACACTCACACACTTGGATTGCTATTTGCAATGTGGATTTCCACGACAGGGTTAGGTCTATGCGTGTTTGTTAGGATGGCTGGCACACTTCAGCTACAGGGCTGCCAGAACAGTGTCAGAAGACAGAGCTGGCAACTGTCCAAAGCTGCGGCATGTCCATGCCCCTCGATTGCCGGCTTCATTCGGCTCATCCAATCTCTCGTGAGACTCTAGTGAGCCAAGCAGTCTGACCATCTCGCCTGCATCTCTGGAGTGTGAGGGAATATTGATGTCGGAGTAACTGATCTGTGGATGCGCGGAATCACATGCACTAAAAACCAGCAACCAGAGAAGTTACATAGAAACGTAGAAAGCAGGTGAAGGGGTAGGCCATTCGGCCCTTCGAGCCAGCACCTCCATTCAATATGATCATGGCTGATCATTCTAAATCAGTGCCCCCTTTCCTGCTTTCTCCCCGTAAGCCCTTGAATATGTTAACCCTAAGATCTAAATCTAACTCTCTCTTGAAAACACCCAGTGAATTGGCCTCCACTGCCTTCTGTGGCAGAGAATTCCACAGATTCACAACTCTCTGGGTGAAGAAGTTTTTCCTCATCTCAGTCCTAAATTGCCTGCCCCTTAAGGGGCGGTCCCACTGTATAAGCTAATTCAAGCGCTCTCCCGAGTTTCCCCTGATTCGAACTTGGAGAATTAAGGTAATAGCCGCTCGTAGGTACTCGGGGCTCTGGTGGACATTTTTGAACATTTTGAAAAATCTACACGAGTCTTCACGAGCTTACCGTGTTTCCCGAGTACCTGCCGTTAGCGTTACGAGCCGCTAAGAGACGTTCTGAGTTGCGACGTACCCGCTACGTACATTCTACATGCTTACCACCAGTTTGATTTTGTTTTAAACTCGGGTGAGATCTTGAATTGGCTCGTACAATGGGACAGCCCTTTTATTATTAAACTGTGGCCCCTGGTTCTGTCATGACCAGTTGGCATGAATCATTCATTTTAAGCCTAACCGTGCTGACGTGGAAGGTTTGGATTGATATCTGCTGTGCAGTCTAGGCTCCCGGTTGCAATAATAACAGGCTGATGACTTAAGCAGCCCCCACAATGAACACATGTAGTGACTGGGGCCATGCTGCAATTAGTCACTGACTTGCTGAAACAAAGATCCAAATGTCTGATTTACTGCATAGCCAGTCAATGGTTCCCAAAATTAATAATGCATCATTGAATTGGCCTCCACAGCCGTCTGTGGTAATGAATTCCACAGATTCACCGCCCTCTGGCTAAGGAAATTCCTCCTCATCTCTTTTCTAACGGTACGTCCTTTTATTCTGAGTCTGTGCCCTCTGGTCCTAGACTCTCCCACTAGGGGAAACATCTGCTCCACATCCACTCTATCCAGGCCTGCACTACTCAAGAACTCCTCTCCCTGCTCATTTAATAGAGACTTTAATCAATTTAAGCAGTGGGGTGGCACAGTGGCACAGAGAGCAAGAGCCTTACAGGGCCTTACAGAGCCAGAGACCCGGGTTCAATCCTGACCACGGGTGCCATCTGTAGTGAGTTTGTACGTTCTCCCTGTGATCACGTGGGTTTTCTCTGGGTGCTCCGGTTTCCTCCCACATTCCAAAGATGTACCGGTTTTCAGGTTAATTGTCTTTGGTAAAATATTGTAAATGATCCCTGGTGTGTGTAGGATAGTGATAGCGTACTGGCAATCGCTGGTCGGCGAGGAGATTGTGGACCGAGGGGCCTGTCTCCACGCTATATCTCCAAAGTAAAGTAAACACGCTGAATAATGAGTGTAGCGCTATCACTTAAACGTGCTAACATCACTCTTGCGCAAGAGGTTAGCCGACTGCAACATGCATTATGTATTAGTCAAAGTACCAGAGATGCCACATCAGAACCAATCTATCACCTCCTCCTCAAACACTTTACCCCTTTAGTTTAGATTTTAATTTAGTTTAGTTTAGAGATACAGCGTGGAAACAGGACCTTCGTCCCACCGTGTCCACGCCAACCAGTGGCCACCCCATACGCTAACACTATCCTACACACTAGGGACAAGTTACAATTTTACTGAAGCCAATTAACCTACAAACCTGTACGTGTTTGGAGTGTGGGAGGAAATTGGAGCACCCGGTGAAAACCCACGCACGTCACGGGGAGAACATACAAACTCTGTACAGACAGCACCCGTAGTCAGGTTCGAACCTGGGATAGCCACAATGGACTGGCAGCATCTCTGGGTAGAAGGAATGGGTGACGTTTTGGATCAAGACCCGTCTTCAGACTCAGGTCTCTGGTGCTGTGAGGCGGTAACTCTACAGTACCTCTGCGTCAACGTGCCTCCTTTAGGTTAAACTAGCTTTATGGCCTCAGACTTTAATTATCCAGCCCCATTCTTATTCCCCTCGTGGCCTTTCATTATGGAGCAGATTTACTCGCTTATGATCATTAATATTCTCTCTTTGCTATTTGTTTAAATACACCCATCGAGGGGCTTTGATTTGATTCCTTTCTCTGCTCCCATGATAGAGACTGTAATCCATTTAAGCGGGCCAATAATTAAGTTAAAATTGCTTTTCCAGGTATTTATCTGAACATATTCAAAAGTGTGTTCAAAGTATTGCAAAGAGCCTCTTCTGACTGCATGTCAACAATCCACTGTCTGCCTGAATGACCCAGAGTGGAGGGGGGAGGGGGGAGGGGGGGAGAGACCTTTGCGAACTACTTTGAACCTTTGTTGGCGCACTATCTGTTGTGACTGCGTGCATACTTTGTGTACCGTACACTAGACAAAGCATTTCACTGTGACATGTCACATGTGATATTAAAGTATCAAACAATCTATTAATTAATCATTCAATCAATTGATTAATCGATCATTTGGTCCTTATACTCTGGCACCTTTCACCTCTTTCCAATTTCATTACACTCTGACTGAAGACATTTCTCCTCATCTTTCTAAAGAGCTTTTATTCTGAGGCTATGCCCTCTGGTCCCAGACTCTCCCACTGGCGGAAACACCCTCTCCACAGTTAAACCCAATTAATCTCCACTGATTAAACCCAATCCCAACCCCCATGGCTGATCTATCTTTCCCTCTCAACCCCATTCTTCTGCCTTCCCCCCATGACCCCTGACACCCGTACTCATTAGGAATCTGTCATTCTCTGCTTTAAAAATATCCATTGACTTGGCCTCCACAGCCGTCAGTGGCAATGAATTCCACAGATTCACCACCTTGCGCTGAAGGTTAACTTGTTCTTTACCTTCTATTGACAAACATCTACACTATTTACCTACATCATGCATAGCTTCATCAATGTCCACTGTGTGTTTGACATATCCTGGCCTTTAGTTTGTCTCCGGGGTGGTAAGAGTTGTTAGAACACAACGGTCTGAAGAAGGTGTCCAACCTGAAACGTCACCTATCCATGTCTCCCACAGATGCTGCCAGACCCACTGAGTAACTCCAGCATTTTGTGTTTCTTTTTGTAAAACTGCAGTTACTTGTGTTAACATAAGTGAAGGCGCAGGCTCCTTGTTGGAGGGAACTGTATGTTTAACCTGGACCATGAATCTGTTTTCATGTGAGCTACAGTTGCCCTCTTCAGTCCGGGACTGATACAAAGAGAGCATCTCGTAGAGCAGTGGTGAGTTTCTCAAACAAGTCAGTTTATTCAAAGGCCTTCAAGATGTGCATTGCGAAACACTGAGAGAACCCTAAGTGTTCAATGATTCATGCCACCTACAGGCTTTCTATCCACTCTCAACACAATAGTTACGTGCGGATTTTATATATCTGAAAGAATTCACCAGTTATCAGCGTTTCTTTTTTTTTTGTTTTTAGAGATACAGCGCAGAAACAGGCCATTCAGCCCACCGAGTCCGTGTCGACCAGCGATCCCTGCACATTAACATCATCCTACACACACTAGGGACAGTTTACACATACACCAAGCCAATTCACCTACATATCTGTACGTCTTTGGAGTGTGGGAGGAAACCGAAGATCTTGGAGAAAACCCCCGCAGTCACAGGGAGAACATACAAACTCCGTACAGACAGCACCCGTAGTTTGGATCATACCCGGGTCTCCGACGCTGCAAGTGCTGTAAGGCAGCAACTCTACTGCTGCACCACCGTGCAGCCCTGTTTCTCTGTGGTCTTTCATCTTTGTTTGTAGCCAGAGTTGTCTTTAACCTTCCGTTCCATGTTATTTAGAAAACCAATCTCCCATTTATCTGACAAATAGGTGCTATAGATCAGTTTCATTGTAGTCAGCCGGGTTTGCAACCTCCTATGTTGATCGTTGCTCCAGCTAGCTTTGCATTACAATCTAAACACTTCCTAAATCAACGTATCCTAACATGACCTTTGAGTTCTCTTCATTATGTTGGCCGATTTTCCCATCATGCTTCCTCAGTAAATCTAACCCTCTTGGGTTAGATTTAGACTAGATTTTAGAGATACAGCATGGAAACAGGCCCTTCAGCCCATCATATCCATGCCGACCAATATGCCTCATGTTCATATTTCAACTGAGTATGTCTACAAAGTTTTGCCCCATTCCATAGATCTTAATCCAGAACCATTCTTGTACAATGGAACTGCAGATACTGGTTTACAAAAAAGTGCCACAGTGCCACAGTGAAGAATGATAGGTGGATACAGGTGAGAGGGTGGGGGCGATTGGCAGATGGGTGGAGAAAGCGAGAAAGGTTAGAGGTGAAAAGGAGACAAAAGGGATACGTTTTAGGGATAAGTAAATATGGGATAAGTTTTAGGAATAAGTAAAACCAGAGGGCTATAGGTGTGAGGGGAAAGGGGGAGAGGGAAGAGGGGAAGGATAGTGGGAGTATTCTTCTTCTTGTGAATGAAACATAAATAAACCAAAGAAATAGTTAGATCTCAAGCCGGGTGTTGAGCAGCCAGGTTGTTGTCTCTGCATCAATGTCTGCCAGGCCCTGAGCTCTATTTGGTGGGTGGTAGAGCGGGCACTCAGAGATGACATGGTTGGCTGTCTGTTGTTCTGCTCCGCATTCACAGGCTGGGCTCTGGTGGAGTCTCCATCTCCACATGCTGGCATTGAAACGCCCAACTCCAGTACCAAGTCTGTTGAGCTTCACCCATGCTCCTCTGGGGATGGACAGCTTTTATCTGGTGAAGAGATGTAGCTATGTAATGGAGATGAGGTTGCCTTCCACTCCTGTGACCACTTGGTGGCTATCCAGTGTGCTTTTGTCTCAGTGGGCTGGATGGATGCTAGGAGTGGTTTTCCATGTGGAGCAAAGGGGTGACGGGACTTCAGTCGGGGTGGCCTCTGCTCTCTACTGATAGCCTGATGGAGGAAGAGATCTGGGTCCATGGCACGACGAGATAATGCCAGAGTTGCTGCTTGCCTTCGGATCCCTGCAGGCGGAATGCCTGCAAGTATAGGGAGCTGCTCCACTGGAGTAGGTTGAAGGCACCCAGTGATGGTTCGCAAGGTGCTGTTCAAGATCGTGTCTACCAGGCTAGTGTGTCTACTACTACTCCATAGGGGTGAGCAGTACTCAGCTGGAGCACAAGAGGTAAGGCAGAGGTGCGAAGAGTTGATGGACTGGCTCCCCAACTTGTTCCTGCCAGGCATCGGATGAGGCCGCTACGTGCCATGACCTTGTCAGGTGTTGACGAAATATAAGCGACCTGTCCAGCTTTACGCCGAGGTAAGTGGGTGTTTGTTGGAAGTCCAAGCGCCTGTTGTTAATGAAGACAGCTAGCTCTTGCTTAGCTTCCTTGTTGTTTAGATGGAATGCTGTTGACACTGTTTTGTCTTAACTCAGCTTTAGATGCCACTGTTGTAGGTATACGGCCAGAGTCCCCATGTCTTGATTCAAGGAGCTTTCGATTGTCTTCCACTCTTTGTGTCTCATCAGGATGGCTAGATCGTCAGCATACCCATATTTTCCATGTATAAGTGGGAGTCATGGGTGTACACTGGTGGAGGGGAGCACTGGAAAGAGTAGAGGCTGGGGAAGGGTATTAATTAAAGTTGGAGAATTCAATATTCACACTGTTGAATTGTAGGTTCCCAAAGTGTATTATGAGTTGCTGTTAGACTTTTAGTCTTTAGAGACACAGTGAGGAAACAGGCTCCTTGGCCCACCGAGTCCGCACCAACCAGCAATCACACCAGTCACCAGCGTTATCCTACACACTGGGGACAATTTAACATTTACTGAAGCCCATCAACCTACAAACCTGTACATCCTTGGGAGGAAACCGGACCACCTGGAGAAAACCCACATGGTCACAGGGAGAACATACAAATTCCGTACAGACAGCACCCGTGGTCAGGATGGAACCCGGGTCTCTGGCGCTGTAAGGCAACAACTCTACTGCTTCATCACTGTGCCTCCCATTTTTTTAGAAAAGACCTCCAAAGACGTATAGTTTTGTAGATTAATTGGCTTAGGTAAAAATTAAAAATTGTCCTTAGTGTGTGTAGGATTGTGTTAGAGTGCGGGAATCGCTGGTTGGCCTGGACTCGTTGGGCCGAAGGGCCTGTTTCCACGCAGTATCTCTAAACTAAACTAAACAAAACAAATATCGGACTGAAGACTGGTTCCTCAGTGGCTTGAGACATTGATCCGTTTGGATAGCTTCCAGGCTTTGTCCAGCTCCATTTCTCTCATTTCCAGCTGTCTATCACTTCAACCACCCTCCAATCTGGGTTTCAACCCCAAAAAGTCACCTATCCATTCCCTCCACGGTTTAGTTTAGTTTAGAGATACAGCGTGGAAACAGGCCCTTTGGCCCACCAAGTCGGCTCCAACCAGCGATCTCTGCACAGTTACACCATCGTTCACACAGCTGGGGACAGTTTACACTGAGACCAAGCCAATTAACCTTCACACCTGTACGTCTTTGGAGTGTGGGAGGAAGCCAAGGCCTCGGAGAAAACCCAACCAGGTCACGGGGAGAACGCACAAACTCCGTACGGACAGCACCCGTAGTCAGGGTTGAATCTGGGTCTCTGGCGCTGTGAGGCAGCAGCTCTACTGCTGCACCACTGTGCTGCCTAGTGCTGTTGCACAGATGCTGTCTGACCCGCTGAGTTACTCAGGCACTTTGTGTTTTAGTAATGAAGATATGGAAATACATTACCTCAGAATTTCCAATATTTTAAATAGCCGAGATGTGTATAAATGAATGGAAAAACACAAATCTTTTTTATTTGTTGGCCTTTTTAACCAAATTAAAATTAAATCAAATTAATCACTATTGGTAGTGAATTTGAAGAAAAAAATCGTTTGGGAAAAATGATTGGCGCGGACTCCAAGGAGGTACAATGATAGATAACGACAATGGCAATGATGATCCGATATTTACTGACATTTGGAGCACAGCGCATGAGGAGTGAATGTGGAGAAGCAGTATTCAAAGCTAATTCTAGATGCATGGTTGCTGGAATCTTAAATCTCAATGTGTCATTGCTTCAGTGACAAGTCTTGATAATAGCTACTCGAGACGTTACACTTCAGCCTATTTATATTGCACAAATATTGTACTCCCCTTTCCAGGCAGCTTTAGAAAACTCAACAAGGTTCATTTATATTGATTTCTTCATTATTGAACAAATTCCCTAAGTAGCAGTAAAACTGGAAGGCTAATTTTCTCTTCACTCTGTTGCTATTTATTTTCACAACAGCTCCGTGCTGTAATACTGGAGATGGAGGATGACTGTCTAGGCTGTTGAACAGGTTCTGCTGTTGAATACTGTTGTGTTGTGTTGTATGTCGAGACCACCTACCCCATCTTGATTCCATAACTTTTGCTGAACAAATTTAATCACAGTTTTGAGATTTTCACTCGGCCTCAATAAATTTCCAGATTTAATCTCCAAATTTCCACTAACGTTTGGGCAAAGCTGTCCTTCATAACAACATCCTTGAATGTCCACAGACTAATTTTAAGCTGACACACATATTTATTCAGAACTTCTTGGCTGGAGACATAGAATTCTCCATTACGGTCTGAAGAAGGGTTTCGGCCCGAAACGTTGCCTATTTCCTTCACTCCATAGATGCTGCTGCACCCGCTGAGTTTCTCCAGCTTTTTTGTGTAACCCTAGAATTCTCCATTATGTGAAGAGTGTGTTGCACATTCATTGTGAAATATGACAATGCATGTTTTGTGAGAAGACTTCGCTTGTAATCTCTTATGTACATTAAAATGATCTTAATGAAGTGTTTGAGTGGATTAATAAGGGTGAGAGATTTTAGATTAGATTAGATTACATTTGTTTATTGTCATTCAGACCTTTCGGTCTGAACGAAATTTCGTTTCCCTGCAGCCATACATATAATAAAAAATGACAAAAACACACAATCAACACAAATTTAACATCCACCACAGTGAGTTCACCAAACACCTCCTCACTGTGGTGGAAGGCAAAATCTTAAAAGTCTTAAAGTCTCTCTATAGGTAAATGGCCAGCCTAGACAAATTGGGCTGAAAGGCTGGATGACTCTATGACTCTATGAAAGAAATTCCCACAGAAGGCTGTGGTAGAAAGGCAGAGATAGAAAGATTCTTGATTAGTATGGGTGCAGTGGTTATGGGGAGAAGGCAGGAGAACGGGGTTAGGAGGGAGAGATAGATCAGCCATGATTGAATGGCTCAGTAGACTTGATGGGCCGAATGGCAAAATTCTGCTCCTATCACATGTTTTAAAATTTCTATATATTTCAGAGATAAAGCATAGAAACAGGCCCCTCGGCCCATCGAGTCTGTGCCGACCAGTAATCACCCCGTACGCCAGTTCTATACACATTTTTAATAGAAGCCATTTTACAAACCGGCACGTCATTGGAATGTGGCAGGAAACCAGAAGACATGAAGGTAACCGACTTGGTCACAGGAAGAATATGTAAACTCCATACAAACAGCACCCGTAGTCAGGATTGAACTTGGGTCTCTGGCGCTGTAAGGCAGAAACTCTACGCCACTGTGCTGCCCTGTGATATAAATGAAGTGTTATGGAGAAATAATAGGGGTGATTGGTTAATGGCCAGCATGGAAAGGTTGGGCTGAAGGTATGCTCTATTACTCTATGAAAGAACCTAACCTAAACTTTCTATCATGTCCAGTATTACTTGCAAAGGCTGTTGCCACAAATCACCCTCCTCCACCTCCACTCTCCCCACCTCCTACCCCCCCACCAGGTTCCCAGGGTCTTTTTTATGTTTTCATGACCTGTTTCCACCTTTCCCACTCGGCTGGTGGGATCGGGGGGGGGGGGGGGGATATGTGACAGGATGTGGTTCAAGACCCTGGAGGCCAGGGGTCAACGCCACAACGGGTGCTGTCTGTACGCAGTTCGTACGTTCTCCCCATGACCTGCGTGGAATTTCTCAGAGATTTTTGGTTTCTTCCCGCACTCCCAAGACGTACAGGATTGTAGGTTCATTGGCTTGGTATGAGTGTAAATTGTCCCTAGCGTGTGTAGGATAGTGTTAATGTGTGGGGATTACTAGTTGGTGTGGACTCAGTGGGTGTTGTACCTCTAAACTAAACAGCAATACACTCCCCAATCCAACGGCTAGAGACATGGAAGCTGTGGGGGGGCTCTGCCTGTCAAGGACAGGCGTAGTCAGCCACAGCAGGAGATGCAACCACAGATGAAACATCCCCCTCTCTAATCAGGGCAACATCAAAGCCGCACCATCATCTCGTCTTCTCTTGCAGATGTTCCCTAGTTTTCACAAATCATTCCCTGACCCAGATTCCACCGCTCTAACACACTAAGTGCAATGTGCAGCAGCCAATTAACCGAACAACCACCACACATGTTCAATGTGTAGGAAGGAACTACAGTTGCTGGTTTCACTGAATGCTAGAGTAACTCAGCGGGACGGGCAGCCTTTCTGGAGAGAAGGAATCGGCGATGTTTCAGGTCAAGACCCGTCTTCAGACTGAGAATCAGGGGAAAAGAATGAGAGTTAGAGAGAGATATAGAACAAATGAATGAAAAGGCACGCAGAGGTAATGATGATCAAAGAAAGATGGAATCCACAATGGTCCATTGTTGGTCGATTGTGGGCTAGGTGATGACATTGAACACATGTTCAATGGTGCTTTATGATCATGTGTGCACTACACAGTGAAATTATTTTTGCATAGCTCACACATAAAGAAAAAGTCCACAGTCTGGTCCACATGCTGGAAGTACTGGAGCGCCCCCGATCCAAGTAAACCCAGTTATTTTATCATCTATATCACAGCTGTAGAGTTGCTGCCTCACAGCGCCTGAGACCCAGAATTTGATCCTGACGACGGGTGTTGTCTATACAGAGTTTGTACGTTTTTCCTGTGACTGTGTGTGTTTCCCCTGGGTGGTCCGGTTTGCAAGTTGTGCAAGTTTGTAGATTAATTAGCCTCTGTAAATGCCCCCAACAACAAAGAACCAGTGTATGGGGTGATCGATGATCAGCATGGACTCGGTGGGCTGAATGGCCTGTTTCCATGCTGTATCCCTAAACTATTCAGACTGATTGTAGGCGGGGTGTGAAGAAAACTGGAAAAGTTGAGAGGCAGGGCAAAGCATAGCAAGCAATATGTGTATGCAAGCGCGAGGGGGGGGGGGGGGGGGGGGGGGTCACAGACAGATTGTTGGAACAAAGGTCAGAGATAAGAACAATAGTAATGTAGAGGTTTCAAGAGTTGTGGATTATGAAGCCAGGGGGACGAAAGCAGAGGGAGGGGGTGGGGGAGTGTGGTGGAGGTGGATTTTATTGCAGTGGGAGCTGCAATGTGTTAGTACAACTTTGTACTGAAGATGGCATTGTGGTATTACAGTAGTGGCAGAAATGTGAAAATAACTCTGAAAGCATAAGTATCTGGCTCCCTTCCAGAATCCACTCTGTGGTTTTACTTATTCCACTTGCTAAAGTCATTACTGATGTCAGCTCATCTGTACATTATTGAAAAGAGAATACTGCTTTTGCCCCTTTGCTTTTCTTTTCAAATGATCTCTTTTAGTGATGCATTGTAAAAATATCAATTTTTAGCATGAGCAGCCGACTTCAAGAAGACCAGTGGTTCCGACCTGTTGTATTTCTGTGCCAAGCTCGTTAATTCAGCATTGCAAGCATCAGAAATTCACTGGTCTACAAGCAAATCTTTTGTTTCTAAGACCATGTTGACAAATCATTATAGCTCCTGTCTTTATATGATTGCAGCCCAAGTAAATTGGCTGGGTTTTGTTTAGTTTAGACTTGAGAGATGCAGAGCAGAAACAGGCCCTTCGGCCCACTGAGTCCGCGCCGACCAGCGATCACCTTGCACACTAACACTATCCTACACACGCTAGGGCCAATTTACAATTATATCAAGCCAAATAGTTGCACTAAATTGGGTGAGTTTGATGTTCCGAGATCTTTTTAAAAGTTGGAATATTTTCACAGTGTGTGCGGAACACAGTCTTTTAGTTTAGTGTAGTTTAGAGATATGTACTCCGTGGAAACAGGCCCTGCAGTCCACCGAGTCCACGCCGACCAGTGATCCCCGCACATTAACACTGCTCTACACACACTAGGGACAATTTACAATTTTGCCAAAGCCAATTAATCTGCAAACTGGTACGTCTTTGGAGTATGTGAGGAATCCCAGGGAAAACCCATGCAGGTCATTGGAAGAATGTACAAACTCCGTATAGACAACACGCAGTCAGGATCAAACTCGGGTCTCTGGCGCTGTAAGGCAGCAACTTTACCATTGTGTCACCGTGCTGACCGAGTCTCTAAAGTCTAGACTAGAGCTTACCTGAAATTCATGGTTTATTGAAAGCAATGATGTGGCGAATGTTTGTATTTGGAATGAATATTTACGACTGATTCCCCAAATGTTTTTACACGGTGCTGCTCTCCCGGCAACGCAGGAAGGGTTGCGTCATGCTTGTGGCGTTGGCTGTTCCTCACGCTGTCCATGTCCTCTGCTCTCTCTTGTTGCCCATTGACCACTTATCTCAGTCAGTGTAGACCAACCGTTGTTACCAAGCAACTGCGAGCTAAATCTTCCCATCAGAGTGAAACAAAAAGAAGCAATTATTTGGCCTGCACCTTTCCTCATTAATATTTCTTCTAGCAAGAGAAGCTGCAAAGAAATCAGCCTGTAATTTTGTAGTGGACTTTTAAAAAAAATCATCTATTCTTGAATTGGACTTTAGATTATAGAGATACAGCGTGGAAACGGGCCCTTCGGCCCACTGAGTCCATGCTGACCAGCGATCATTCCATACACTAGCACTATCGTATACACTATGGACAATTTACCAATTGACCTACAAACCTGCACGTCTTTGGGGTGTGGGAGGAAAGCGGACATTAAACCATATAACCATATAACCATATAACAATTACAGCACGGAAACAGGCCATCTCGGCCCTACAAGTCCGTGCTGAACAACTTTTTTTTCCCTTAGTCCCACCTGCCTGCACTCATACCATAACCCTCCATTCCCTTCTCATCCATATGCCTATCCAATTTATTTTTAAATGATACCAATGAACCTGCCTCCACCACTTCCACTGGAAGCTCATTCCACACCGCTACCACTCTCTGAGTAAAGAAGTTCCCCCTCATGTTACCCCTAAACTTCTGTCCCTTAATTCTGAAGTAATGTCCTCTTGTTTGAATCTTCCCTATTCTCAAAGGGACAAGCTTGTCCACATCAACTCTGTCTATCCCTCTCATCATTTTAAAGACCTCTATCAAATCCCCCCTTAACCTTCTGCGCTCCAGAGAATAAAGACCTAACTTATTCAACCTATCTCTGTAACTTAGTTGTTGAAACCCAGGCAACATTCTAGTAAATCTCCTCTGTACTCTCTCCTATAATCCTTCCTATAATTGGGCGACCAAAATTGTACACCATACTCCAGATTTGGTCTCACCAATGCCTTGTACAATTTTAACATTACATCCCAGCTTCTATACTCAATGTGGCCTGGTGTGGGCATGGGGTCCAAGGGCATGTTTCCATGCTGTAAGCATCTATGACTTGTCCCTATGCTCTATTGTTCTATCTGCTAACTTGAAAATAATTAAGCACGGGTGCTGTCTGTCAGGAGTTTGCACGTTCTCCCTGTGAACGTGTGGATTTCCTCCGGGTGCTCCGGTTTCCTCCCACGCTCCAAAGACGTACAGGTTATTATTAAGGGTTTGGATACGCTAGAGGCAGGAAACATGTTCCCGATGTTGGGGGAGTCCAGAACCAGGGGCCACAGTTTAAGAATAAGGGGTAAGCCATTTAGAACGGAGACGAGGAAACACTCCTTCACACAGAGAGTTGTGAGTCTGTGGAATTCTCTGTCTCAGAGGGCGGTGGAGACCGGTTCTCTGGATACTTTCAAGAGAGAGCAAGAAAGGGCTCTTAAAGATAGCGGAGTCAAGGGGAAATAGGGAGAAGGCAGGAACGGAGTACTGATTAGGGATGATCAGCCATGATCATATTGAATGGCGGTGCTGATTCGAAGGGCCGAATGGCCTACTCCTGCACCTATTGTCTATTGTCTATTAATTAGCTTCCGTAAAATAGGAAACTGTGATCGCTGGTCGGTGCGGACTCGGTGGGCCGAAGGGCCTGTTTCCATGCAGTGTCCCTAAAACTAAACCTAAGGCTAAAAAAGTGGCAGATTAAATTTAATGCCACAACACGAGAGACTAATACAGTTTGAGGAAAAACAAATTGCATTCAAATTCCAAATTAAATATGTTCAGATCCTCTGCAAGATTCAAAGTTCAGCTGAGAAAAAATGCCAAATACTTGCGTATTTACAATGGCTTTAAAATATCCATTGACTTGGTCTCCACAGCTGTCTGTGGCAATGAATTCCACAGATTCATCACCATCTTGCTCAAGAAATTGCATCTCATCCCCAATTGAAAAGGTCGTAAACATCATGGACCAAATGCTTACACGGGAGGTGAAAACTAAATGATTGAACGAAATAGGAGAAATACAATGCGATTCATTTACATTGCTATCCGGCAGTCTAAAACGCCACAGAATTAGATCTTTTTTCCTTCTTAGAGGTTTGCAGCTCTCACCAGATGAGATGCAATCATGCCAAACCCATTGAGCTATGATTTGCAGCAGGGTACCATGGGGTACCGCAAGGCTCGGTGCTGGGACCGCAGCTATTTACAATACACGTCAATGATTTGGATGAAGGGATTCAAAGTAATATTAGCAAATTTGCAGATGACACAAAGCTGGGTGGCAGTGTGAAATGCGAGGAGGATGCATGGTGACTTGGACAGGTTGGGGGAATGGGCAGATGCATGGCAGATGCAGTTTAATGTCGATAAAGTAAATAAGTAAGAAAGTAAGTTTATTGGCCAAGTATTCACATACCAGGAATTTGCCTTAGTGCTCCACCCACAAGTAACAACATGACATACAGTGACAGTTACGAATGACTCAGAAAACACTAAACATTAATAATAATAAAACATTAATGATAAAACTCCATTGATCAAGCATGTGAACCAACCAAAATACCAGATCAAAGGGAAGCTACAGATTTTTGGCTGTTGAGTAGAGCAACTACTCGTGGATAAAAACTGTTTTTATGTCTGGCTGTGGCAGCTTTGACAATCCGGAGTCCCCTTCCAGAGGGAAGTGATTCAAAGAGTTTGTGGCCAGGGTGAGAGGGGTCAGAGATGATCTTGCCCACTCGCTTCCTGGCCCTTGCAGTGTACAGTTCATCAATGGAGGGAAGGTTGCAGCCAATAACCTTCTCTGCTGATCGGACGATTCACTGCAGCCTCCAGGTTGTCGTGTTTGGTGGCTGAGCCAAACCAGACCATGATGGAGAAGATGAGAATAGACTCTACGATGGCCTTGTAAAATTGGACCATCATTGCCTGTGGCAGATTGTGCTTCCTCAGCTGCCGTAGGAAGTCCATCCTCTGTTGTGCCTTTTTGACTGTGGAGTCGATGGTAGCCCCCCACAATGTGAGGTTGTCCACTTTGGTATCAAAAACAGGAAGGCAAATTACTATCTAAATGGTGTCAAGTTGGGAAAAGGGGAAGTCCAATGGGATCTGGGGGTCTTAGTTCATCTGTCTATGAAAGTAAGCATGCAGGTACAGTAGGCAGTGAAGAAAGTGAATGGCATGTTGGCCATTATAACAAGAGGAGTCGAATATAGGAGCAAACCAGTCCTTCTGCAGTTGTACAGAGCCCTAGTGAGACCACTCCTGGAGTATTGTGTGCAGTTTTGGTCCCCTAATTTGAGGAAGGACATTCTTGCTATTGAGGGAATGCAGTGTAGGTTTACAAGGTTAATATCCGGGATTGCGGGACTGTCACATGCTGAGAGAATGGAGCGGCTGGGCTTGTACACTCTGGAGTTTAGAAGGATGAGAGGAAATCTCATTGAAACATAAGATTATTAAAGGGTTAGAAACATAGAAACATAGAAATTAGGTGCAGGATAGGCCATTCGGCCCTTCGAGCCTGCACCGCCATTCAATATGATCATGGCTGATCATCCAACTCAGTATCCTGTACCTGCCTTCTCTCCATACCCCCTGATCCCTTTAGCCACAAGAGCCACATCTAACTCCCTCTTAAATATAGCCAATGAACTGGCCTCAACTACCTTCTGTGGCAGAGAATTCCAGAGATTCACCACTCTCTGTGTGAAAAATGTTTTCCTCATCTCGGTCCTAAAAGATTTCCCCCTTATCCTTAAACTGTGACCCCTTGTTCTGGACTTCCCCAACATCGGGAACAATCTTCCTGCATCTAGCCTGTCCAACCCCTTAAGAATTTTGTACGTTTCTATAAGGTCCCCCCTCAATCTTTTAAATTCTAGCGAGTACAAGCCGAGTCTATGCAGTCTTTCTTCATAAGAAAGTCCTGACATAGAAACATAGAAACATAGAAATTAGGTGCAGGAGTAGGCCATTCGGCCCTTCGAGCCTGCACCGCCATTCAATATGATCATGGCTGATCATCCAACTCAGTATCCCATACCTGCCTTCTCTCCATACCCCCTGATCCCCTTAGCCACAAGGGCCACATCTAACTCCCTCTTAAATAAAGCCAATGAACTGGCCTCAACTACCCTCTGTGGCAGAGAGTTCCAGAGATTCACCACTCTCTGCGTGAAAAAAAAGTTCTTCTCATCTCGGTTTTAAAGGATTTCCCCCTTATCCTTAAGCTGTGACCCCTTGTCCTGGACTTCCCTAACATCGGGAACAATCTTCCTGCATCTAGCCTGTCCAACCCCTTAAGAATTTTGTAAGTTTCTATAAGATCCCCTCTCAATCTTCTAAATTCTAGAGAGTATAAACCAAGTCTATCCAGTCTTTCCTCATAAGACAGTCCTGACATCCCAGGAATCAGTCTGGTGAGCCTTCTCTATACTCCCTCTATGGCAAGAATGTCCTTCCTCAGATTAGGAGACCAAAACTATACGCAATACTCCAGGTGTGGTCTCACCAAGACCCTGTACAACTGCAGTTGAACCTCTCTGCTCCTATACTCAAATCCTTTTGCTATGAATGCTAACATACCATTCGCTTTCTTCACTGCCGTCTGCACCTGCTAAAGGCAGGAAACATGTTGCCGATGTCGGGGGAGTCCAGAACCAGGGGCCACAGTTTAAGAATAAGGGGTAAGCCATTTAGAACGGAGACGAGGAAACACTTTTTCTCACAGAGAGTTGCGAGTCTATGGAATTCTCTGCCTCAGAGGGCGGTGGAGGCCGATTCTCTGGATACTTTCAAGAGAGAGCTAGATAGAGCTTTTAAAGATAGCGGAGTCAGGGGATATGAGGGGGAAGGCAGGAACGGGGTACTGATTAGGGATGATCAGCCATGATCACATTGAATGGCGGTGCTGGCTCGAACGGCCGAATGGCCTACTCCTGCACCTATTGGCTATTGTCTATTGACACATGCGAGGGATAGAATTTGTTGATTATGTAGCTGCGGATGTCAATGATTCATTCTAATACTCTGGTTGCAGACTACTTAACTGTTGAGACTAACTTAAAGAATCAACAGTACATATCGATAGGGAAGACAAATTATATTTTGATGCAATGTGTTCAATACAAGAGAGTTGGGGATAAAAAAGCTCTGATTTAGTAGGCACCTGAACTAGCATCAATGGCATGACAAAGATGCCTGATCCCAGATTGCAAAGAGTTCCTTTAGTTTAGATATGCAGTGTGGAACAGGCCCTTCGGCCCACCGAGTTTGCGCCGACCAGCGATCACCTATTCACATTAGTTATATCCTACACACTAGGGACAATTTTTTTACAGAAGCCAATTAACCTACAGACCAGCACGTCTTTGGAATGTGGGAGGAAACCGGAGCACCCGGAGAAAATCCATGCGGTCATATGGAGAACGTACAAACTCCATACAGACAGCCCTCTTAGTCAGGATTGAACCCAGGTCTCTGTCATTGTGATGCATCAACACTACCGCTGTGCCACCCTGCAGCCTGGTGACTTCCCAAAAACAGGAATATGTTGATTTTGAACCCATGCTTTGTTTTAGGTCCCATTCCAGAAATTTGTTATCTGGATATAACTGTTTTTCGATTATATCTGTGAAGTTTAGCCAGTTACCCTTTAAAGGGTCTCACCAATAAAATGCTAAAATATAATTGATAACTTCAGTATGGAGAATGAGAAGCTGAAGTGTTCCTCTCAGTTTACAAGCTCTACAGTGGAGACCTACCTGTCTGTTCTGTGCCCCCACTCTTCCTCTGTTTGCTCTCACTCTCTCTCAAGATAGACTTTTAGTTTACTTTTAGATATAGTTTAGTCTAGTTTTTATTTAGAGTTTGGTTTAGAGATACAGCGCAGAAACAGGTTCACCGAGTGCATGTTGACCAGCGATCACCCCGTACACTAGGACTATCCTACATATTAGGGACAATTTACAATTCTTACAGCAGCCTATTAAATTAAAAAAAACAGCACGTCTTTAGAGTCTGGGAGGAAACCGAAGCACCCGGAGAAAACTCACACGGTCTGGGGTAGGAAATACAAACTCCATACAGACGGCAGTCGCAGTCAGGTTCAAACCTGTGTCTCTGGCGCTGTAAGGCAGTAACTCTACCGCTGCGCCACCATGCCACCCCATATAGGAAGAGGGATAAATCGATCTCCCTGGACATTCCAGATGTTGGTGGCATGCCAGATGTTCAGATGAGCCAGGTTCAGGTGGCTCCATGAGTGGGCATCTGTCGGTGAGTGTAGTGTGCATACCATTCAGTCCATGCATACAAATAAGCATGAATAAATGTATCTGCTAGGACCTCCTGCTAATGGGGAATGGAACTGTCACAATGGTTGCATCAAACTAGTTAGATTATTATATATAGGATCTGCATTTATTTAGCACCTTCGTCAAGGTTGGCAGGGGAAGTTAGCTTTCGGCATGTTTTCCTGCAGCAGTCAGAGTATTGTGTATATAGTATTGGTCTGAAGAATCCGACCTGAAACGTCACCTATTCCTTTTCTCCAGAGATGCGGCCTGACCCGTTGAGTTACTCCAGCTCTTTGTGTCTATCTATTGAGTGTAGAAGTTGGGAGGTCATGTCACAGTTACGTAAGACGTTGGTGAGGCCACATTTCAAGTAGTGTGTTCGGTTTTGGGCACCATGTCATAAGAACGATATTGGCTTCCAGTGGCACCATGGAGCAGTAAGAGGCGTTCCATTTAGCTCCGCTCCGAAAAACGCATTAAAATACCTGGAAAATAAAAAGGGACTGAAGGAAAAACACTTACCGGCAGATGCCCGACGTCAAGTAAGTGACGTCATCAGAAATCGACGCGATACCAACTGGATACCGGTATTTTAAATGAAAAGAAGGGCTCGCAAAAGGAATCTGCCTACACCACCTCTGAGTAGATACAGAACTCGAAGGCAGATTCTACAAGAGGAAGGTGAAGAAACTTTTCAAGAATCTGAGGAAGAAAGACTTATTTCTACAATGGAAGAACAAGAACATGATCAAGCTTTAAGGCCGCCTATGGTAAAAGACTTTAGAGAAGTGCTGGCTGAAAAGCTTGGAAACTTAGAAACAAAACTTGATGTTCAACTCAATGCTGGGAAAACAGAAATCTGTGGAAAAATTGACACTCTACAAGTTCGAATTGAGGAGGTGAATTCCTCTTTGAAGGGAGAACTTAAAAGGGTCGAAGAGGATATCAGTAGTAAGCCGGAACCCATCCTTCTCACCTCAAAGAAATAAGGCGATGCCATCAGAGAACTGGAGGCTGCAACTGCGGACATCTCTCAGACAACTTTAAGACTGAAGAAAGAACTCGACCATGTCTCTGGGCAATTGGCCAGAATGACCGAAAAATGCCTAGACAACGAAGGTCATTCTAAACCCCAAAATTTAAGAATTGTTGGGGTGAAGGAGGGGAAGGAAGATGGAAATGATTCTCGGGACTTTACTGCCGACTTACTTCAACAAGTACTTAAGTTGCCTGAGAGACCAAAAATTGACCGGGCACATGGAGCTCAGAGAGTCCGACCAGGAGCTGAAGCTCCACCAAGACAACTTATTCTGACACTACACCACCCATCAGTTCTTGAAGACATCATGAAGAAAGTTGCAACGCAAGAAACCTGATGTTTGAAGGAGACAACATAAGAATCCTCAGAGATTATCCAGCAGATGTTGCTAGGAAGAGAACACTTTTCACCAAGTCGCGTGTTATCCTCAGAGACATACTAGGCTTAAGATATGGACTAATGTATCCAGCCAAACTAAGGGTCACATACAGAGAATCGGAGCGTTTCTTCACCGACCCAGAAGATGCATTTAAATATGCGCAAGACATAGCAAAGGATTTAGCAAAGGACAAGTAGATACGTTTTTTTCTCTTTTTCCCTTTTCCTCTCATACATTTATCACTCTTTGGCCACACTACTTTGGTAGTCTAGGGGTCATATCTTTTCACTTTTCACCTTTTCCTTGTCTTGTTCTTTCTCTCTCGTTTTCTCTCATTTTCAGGTTAAAAGGTCAAAATTGAAGCTGTACCATAATTGTATAATTTTACATGTCGAATGTTTTATTCTTGTACAATTGCTTCAAATAAAAATAATTGAAACCCCCCCCCCCCCCCCCCCCAAAAAAAAAAAACACATCATAGGAAAGACATTGTCAAGCTGTCAAGCATTGTCAAGCAAGACTTATGTCTCAGCAGGATTTGGAAAAACTTGTCCATGCATTTATCTTCAGCAGGCTCGACAACTGTAACAGTGTCTTTACAGGTCTCCCTAAAAAGTCGATCAGACAGCTGCAGTTACTTCAGAAGGCTGCTGCTCGAGTCCTCACTAAGACCAAAAAAGTAGATCACATTACTCCAGTTCTGAGGTCTTTACACTGGCTTCCTGTCTTTCAAAGAATTGATTTCAAAATACTACTGTTGGTTTACAAAGCACTGAATGGTTTAGGGCCAAAATACATTTCTGATCGTCTGCTTAGCTACGAACCACCCACACCTCTCAGATCGTCTGGGACAGGTCTGCTCTGTGTCCCCAGAGTCAGGACTAAACATGGAGAGGCAGCATTTAGTTTTTATGCACCACATACCTGGAACAAACTCCCAGAAAACTGCAGGTCTGCTGCAACTCTCAGCTCTTTTTAATCTAGACTGAAGACTTTTCTGTTTGCCGCTGCCTTTCAGTAAACAATACAATTTATTAATTACCTATATTGCACTGTAACTTCTATTCCTGGTTTTATTCTATTTTAAACATTTTATTTGATTGCTTTTAATTTTGTAATTATTTTATCTGAATAATCTAATAATCGTTTTACATCTAAATGTCATTTCATATGTGTTTCTTTCCAATGCTTATAATGTTTTATGTAAAGCACTTTGAATTACCTTGATGTTGAAAGGTGCTATACAAATAAACTTGTCTTGCCTTGCCTTGCCTTGGAAAGGGTGCAGAGATTGATAAGAATATTGCCAAGACTTGAGAGCCTGAGCTATTGGGAGAAGTTGAACAGGCTAGGACTTTATTCCTTGTATCGCAGAAGGATGAGGGGTAATCTTATTGAGAGTGTATAAAATCATGAGAGTAATAGATTGGGTAAATGACCAGAGAAGGGGAATCCAGAGCCAGAGGACATAGGTTTAAAGTTGAAGGTGAAGGGGGAAAGATTTAATAGGAATCTCAGGGGTAACTTTTTCACACAAAGAGTGGTGGGCGTATGGAACGAGCTACCGGGAGAGGTAGTTGAGGCAGGGACTATTTCAAAGTTTAAGAAACAATTAAACAGGTACATGGATAAGACGGGTATGGAGGGATATGGGCCAAACGCAGGCAGGTGGGACTTGTGTAGATGGAAATGGTGGTCGGTGTGGGCAAGTAGGGCTGAAGGGCCTGTTTCCACACTGTATCACTCTATGACTCTATGACGCCTCAATCTTCCAAGGAACGAGAGGCATTCATGATTTTCTTTATGATTACATCAAGTGCCGTGTCCAGGACAGATCCTCAGAGACATACATGCCCAGGAAGTTGAAGTTGTTCACTCTCTTCATCACTGTCCAGTCGATGAAGACAGGTTTGTGGATCCTAACCCTTCCTCTTCCAAAGTCAACAAACATTCCCTTATTCTTACTGACAGTGAGAGCAAGGTTATTGTTCTGGTTCCATTTGGTCAGTTGATCAATCTCCCTCCTGTACTCCGATTCATCATTATCTGTAATACATATAAAAATAATGGTAGTGTCATCGGCAAATTTGAAGATGGATTTGGTACTGCATCTGGCTACACAGTGGTGAGTATAGAGTGAGTAGAGCAGGGGGCTGATTGCACAGCCTAGTGGTGCTCCCGCATGGATGGTTATCAAGGCAGAAGTGTTGTTGCCAATTGGTACCAATTGTGCTCTGTTGATGAGGAAGTTGAGGATCCAGATGCAGAGGGATGTGTAGAGACCCAATTCCCTGAGCTTGGTTACAGGGTTGGAAGGGATGATGGTGTTGAGTGCCGAGCTGTACTCCATGAACAACAGCCTGACCATGTGTTATAGGTTAACTCACCACTGTAAATTACCCCCATTTTAGGTGGACGAGTTAACTGGGAGGAGTTATTAGGTATGAGGAGAATAGATTACAAGCAAAACAAGTAGAGAATGGGATTGATTGAACTGCTCTGTGCTAGTTTTGACTTGATGTGTTGAACAGCCGTTTTCTATGTCCAAAATGAATATAATGCACTTAATTATAGCAAGTGTTCGAAGTCGATTGACTGTTTAGTTGTTCAGGATTAAAATGTTGCTGAAAGATAGATGACCTTTTAGACTTTAGAGATTTTTAGATTTTAGTGATACAGAGCAGAAACAGGCCCTTAGGACCACTGATGTTGCGCCAATTCACACGAGTTCTATTGTCCACACGAGGGACAATTTTAATTACAGAAGCCAATTAATCTACAAATCTGCACGTCTTTGGAATGTGGGAGGTAACTGGAGCACCCGGAGAAAACCCACATGGTCACAGGAAGCATGTACAAACTCCATGCAAACAGCACCTGTAGTCAGGATCGAACCCTTGTCTCTGGTGCTTTAAAGGGCCTGTCCCGCTTAGGCGATTTTTTACGGGACTACAGGAGACTATACGGTCACCACATGTTCGCCGGTGGTTGCCGGGGTGTCGCCTGCATGGTTGTGAGTAACGTCAATCTGGTCACCGCCAATTTTTCAACATGTTGAAAAATTAGCGGCGACATTTGTTTTGACCCCATGGATTGTAGCTTGTATTCTCATGACGTAGGTGCGGTGGTAGTAGGTCACCAGGATGGCGTAGGTTGTCGCCAGGTGACGTAGATTATCGCCTGTGCTGACCGCTGTGAATTCCATTGACGATTACCCACGTCAACCTACGTCAACCGGCGACAGGTACCTGGGACTGAATTGTCTTCAGTTGTCTTCAATTGTCGCCGACAGGGTCGCAGCTTGTTGCAGGTGGAGTTTAGAAGGATGAGAGGGGATCTCATTGAAACATATAAGATTGTTAAGGGCTTGGACACTCTAGAGGCAGGAAACATGCTCCCGATGTTGGGGGAGTCCAGAACCAGGTCCACAGTTTAAGAATAAGGAGGAAACCATTTAGAACGGAGACGAGGAAACACTTTTTCTCACAGAGAGTGGTGAGTCTGTGGAATTCTCTGCCTCAGAGGGCAGTGGAGGCAGGTTCTCTGGATGCTTTCAAGAGAGAGCAAGATAGGGCTCTTAAAAAATAGCGGAGTCAGGGGATATGGGGAGAAGGCAGGAACGGGGTACTGATTGGGGATGATCAGCCATGATCACATTGAATGGCGGTGCTGGCTCGAAGGGTCAAATGGCCTACTCCTGCACCTATTGTCTATTGTCTATTGTCTATTGTGGTCGTAGGTTGACTTTGGTTGTTGTAGCTTGTCGCGGGTGGATGGACGTAGGCTGTCGTAGGTGGACGTCCTAATGGGTCGCCGGTTGTCGGTGACTGTAGCTTGACGTCAACTATGTGGCAGGTTGTTGTAGCTTGTTGTAAACATTGTCGTAGGGGAGTCCAGTCGCCGGTTTTTCGTCGACCTGCTATGACTATGACAGTCTCCGGCAGTCGCCTAAAAAATCGCCGAAGTGGGACAGGCCCTAAAGGCAGCAACTCTACCGCTGCACCACTGTCCCACCGTAAGACCTCTTTAGGAAAATGTGCTGGATTGGAATCATGAACACAAAACAAAGCTACATAATATGAAAGAATCATCAGTAAACTCATCTAGTTTACTGATGATTCGCAAATGCGCATTTTCCTTTGAGTAGAGGTGAATCGTGTAACAAATGATTTACAATGGTATATTATTCCATATGGAATTTGCGTTTTAGTTAAATTATTTACTTTAGATAGGGCAGAATGATTTTAGAAGTTACATAGGACTGAAGATGGATTGGAAACTATGATACCATAGAATGTTCAATATAAATGATTAGAATTTTGATCTCCAACATTGCACAATGGTATAATGTGGAATGAATGCAAGTGTGTTCCTTGTTCTTGCAACTGTTTATTTGAAATAACATTTTCATTGATTTATCAGACGACAGGCAGGGAAATATGACTGAGTACTTGACAATTTTTAACCTAATTTTAGCATAGAACAGATGATATTGTATGAAACAATATGAAAGGATCAATGTTTCAATGGTTCTTTATTGTCACGTATGCACAGCGAGTTAAATTCTTTTGCACAACCCGACAAATGCACAGTCGCCATAATTTTGGCGCCGTTTAATATAAAACAAAACCCGGAGAACACAAATAGTTCAAAGTCCGATCCAGATGCTGGAAGTACTGGAGCGCTCCTGATCCAAGTAAGCCCAGGCTGCTACAGCCCTGCGAACCGACGTCCCTCTCCTCACCCGACCACCTCTGTGTCCCAGGGGTGCCTCCTGCAGCCGACCTTGAAGGTGCTGGATGTGTGAAAGATACATCTTCTAGATGTGCTGGGACACATCCTCAGTGATGTGATCTGGGGTCATCGGGTGTTTGGGGTCTCACAACATCAGACACCCTCACCCAGGCGACCCAGCCGGGGTTGATCAAGCCCCGACTTGCATCCCAGCAGCAACCGCCCATGGATCAACCATCTTAATGCACCGCCCATGGATCAGCCTGAATCTGAATCTTAATCCAAAGCCACCTAGTGGCTTTCTCTGCCACTTCACTTGTGGATTGAATGGCCCTCTTCTTTGCCAGCCCCGTACTGCCCAACTGGTTGAGGACTTTGCAGAGTGAGCATCCTGCAAGGCCTCTACAGCCCACCTCTATGGGCTCTTAGTATGTCTTCCAGCCTCTGCCCTGGCACATCACCACCAGTTCCTGGTACTTTGCTCGTTTCCTCTCTTTAGCCTCTTCCATACGGTTTTCCCAGGGCACAGTCAGCTCCAGAATGATCAGCTGTTTTGTCACTTCGGAGGTGATGATCATGTCTGGCCGGAGTGATGTTGCTGTGATGTTGCTGTGGAAATTACAGCTGTTTGCCCAGATCGGCGTGCAGCTGCCAGTCAGTGGCTGTGTAGAGGAGGCCCATCCTTGTTTTTGGTTGCGCTCGAGGCTTCTCGCCAGCTTTGACAAAAGTGATTGATTTCTTTGGGGCGTGGTGGTGGTTGCTGTTACCGATGGCATTGGCTATGCTCTCAGCAACCACCTTGAGCACCTGGTCATGGCACCACCGATAGCGACCTTCCCCAAGGGACTTTGGCAGCTGTTGAGGAGATGTTCTAATGATCCTCTTCCAGAGCAAAGCGGGCAGGAAGGTATCTCGCTCTTGCCCCAGATGTGGAGGTTTGCTGGGCTTGGTAGGGCATCTTAGACAGCTTAGACAATGAACCAGACACGCTGGAAGTCTGCCTGCATGATGTTTGACCAGGTAATCCTGTGCTGCAGTGTGCTCTCCCACCTTGTCCATGCTCCCTGCTGCCTGGGCCCACCATCCTGCTCACATGCTCTTCCTCCACACCTGCTCGGACCTCTTCCTGGATTAGATGGTGTCTCTCCTTGCCCAGGGCCTTGCCAACTTAGGGAAGTATCCCAAACCCGCTCTGCCAGTTGCCATGACTCCCACCAATGCCTTTTTACCTTAGGCGTGACTCTGCCACCTCCACTGCTTTCTCCGCCCTCTAATTCCTCCCTGTTCTCACCTCGATGCCAGCCGATGACACTTTTCGGTCCCTGGAGTCCCTGTACTGCAGAGCATCTCTTGTTCGCGCCATCATCAACTCTCCTGTGAGGCCACTTAATGGGAGCTGCAAGATGTTACTGGTCCCATACAGTGCTGCACTGTTGAGGCTGCGGGGAAGGCCAAGCCACCTGCAGAGAAAGCCACTGATCTTCCTTTCGAGGGACTCAACTGTGGTCAAATGGAACAGCGTAAACCAGCAGAGGCCACAGGACTCGGGGCAGGATGGAATGCTGATAGATCCAGGCCTTGAATCTGCCAGGCAGACCCGACTTGTTGACTTTGGTGAGCCAGGCTTCAATGGACTTTTTAATGGCGGCAGAGCCTTTCAGAGTTGCGACAAAAACCTTCCCCAAACTCTTGACAGGTTGCTCAGTGATGGGGGGAATGGAAGTTCCGGATAGTGAGAAGTGGAATCTGTCAGTCACCTTCCCCTTCTTCAGCACCATGGACCTTGACTTTGTTGGCTTGAACTCATCCTTGCCCAGGTGATAGGTTTCTCAAGACCTTGTAGGATCCACCTACTTCCTGGGACCGATGTTGTGATGATGGTAAGGTCGTCCATAAAAGCTCTTATTGGGGGCTGTTGTACACCAGACTTGGTTAGGGTCTGCATTCCACCTCGGCTGACTTGGCCACCATGTTCATGGCACGAGCAAAAAGAATAACAGAAATGGTGCAGCCCGAGGCAATACCCCGGTCCCTCTCCCAACCGGATCACTGTTAATTCTGCAGGAGCGCCGGAGTTTTAAAGTAAAGTCCGCATTCGTTAGTCCTTGTTAAATCTGTGTGTTTATTCTCTTGAAGGCTCCTTAGGTTGAACTAGCAAAACAGCAGCACTTCATCTTAAACTGACAGTCGCTAATTATCAGGTCACTGTCGTTAGTGCTTGAGATTGCACTTGAGTATTGCTGCCAATTTATATCTGCAGACAGAACACGTTTTAGTGTTCAGCAAGTGCGCTGAAAACAACAATTGTAGCAACATGAACTATAAACACGATTATATACTTTCATTGAAAATGATTGACAGCATGGTGACGCAGCGGTAGAGTTGCTGCCTCACAGCGCTGTCTGTATGGAGTTTGCATGTTTTCCCTCTGACCGTGTGGGTTTTCTCCGAGTGCTCCTGTTTCCTCCCACACTCCAAAGACGTACAGGATTGTAGGTTCATTGGTTACGGTAAAATTGTTAATAGTCCCCAGTGTGTCGGATAGTGTTGGAGTATGGGGCGATCTCTGAACAGCACGGACTAGGTGGGCCGAAGGGCCAGTTTCCACGCTGTTACTCTAAAGTCTACAGACCAAATTTATGGAATATTACCCAAGTACTTTAAATCACATTTTTTATAGCTTCATCTGATAGTTAAATTTATTAATTTAGTAATATATATTTGAGTGCAAATGATCTGATATACATGAGGAAGTGAAATGCATTTGATTATGTATCCTGTAGGTTGTCTACATTTTGTTCAATGTAAGGACATTGTAAATAGCTAATTTTTACTTTCCAACCTAATTGGAATTCAGAGGCATAAAGTGATTGTCAACCACAAGATTGCAAATAGTTATTTTCATATTTCACATTGTTTGTCATCAATAGGTATTGTCTTTGCATAATACAACTTCACATGACACTTGTTGTGAAAAGTGTCTGTTCAGTTTGAATGAATTTATCTGCAGAACAAGCATTTGTGAATATATTTTACACTTTATGCTTTCTATCTGACAAGGTAAAATATATTTGTTATCAACCTGATCATCTGTTCTAGATCAATGAGGACACATTAGAAAGGGGCTCACAGTGTACAGTGCATTCAGAAAGTATTCCGACCCCTTCACTTTTTCCACAATTTGTTACGTTACAGCCTTATTCTAAAATGGATTAAATTCCTTTTTTTAAATCATCCATCTACACACAATACCCCATAATAAAAAAAGCAAAAACATTTTTTGCAAAGTAATTGAAAATAAATAACTGAAATATCACATTTACATAAGTATTCAGACCCTTCACTTAGTACTTTGTTGAGGCAGCTTTGGCAGTGATTACAGCCTCAAGTCTTGGGTATGACGCTACAAGCTTGGCACACCTGTATTTGGGTAATTTCTCCCTTTCTTCCCTGCAGATCCTCTCAAGCTCTGTCAGGTTGGATGGGGAGCGTCGATGCACAGCTATTTTCAGGTCCTTCCAGAGATATTCGATCTGGTTCAAGTCCGGGCTCTGCTGGGCCACTCAAGGACATTCACAGACTTGTCACAAAGCCACTCCTGCGTTGTCTTGGCTGTGTGCTTAGGGTTTTTGTCCTGTTGGGAGGTGAACCTCTGCCCCAGACTGAGGTCCAGAACGCTCTGGAGCAGGTTTTCATCAAGGATCTCTCTGTACTTTGCTCCATTCATCTTTCCCTTAATCCTGACTAGTCTCCCAGTTCCTGCCTCTGAAAAACATCCCCACAGCATGATGCTGCCACCACCATGCTTCACCGTAGGTATGGTATTGGCCAGGTGATGAGCGGTGCCTGGTTTCCTCCAGACATGACACTTGGCATTCAGTCCAAAGAGTTCAATCTTGATTTCATCAGACCAAATCATCTTGTTTAGGTGCCTTTTGGCAAACTCCAAAACGGGCTGTCATGTGCCTTTTATTGAGGAGTGGCTTCCGTCTGGCCACTCTGCCATAAATGCCTGATTGGTAGAGTGCTGCAGATATAGTTGCTCTTCTGGAAGTTTCTCCCATCTCCACAGAGGAACTCTGGAGCTCTGTCAGAGTGACCATCGGGTTCTTGGTCACCTCCCTGACCAAGGCCCTTCTCCCCCGATTGTTCAGTTTGGCCGGGCGGCCAGCTCTATGAATAGTCTTTGTGGTTCCAAAATTTTTCCATTTAAGATTGACGGAGGCCACTGTGCTCTTTGGACCTGCAATGCTGCAGAAATTGTTTTATACCCTTCCCCAGGTCTATGTCTCGAAGGTCTTTTGGGTTTTGCTCTGACATGCACTGTCAACTGTGGGACCTTATATAGGCAGGTGTGTGATTTTCCAAATCATGTCCAATCAATTTAATTTACCACTGGTAGACCCCAATCATGTTGTAGAAACATCTCAAGGATAATCAATAGAAACAGGGTGCACCAAGGCTCAATTTTGAGTGTTATAGGGAAGGGTCTGAATACTTATGTAAATGTGATATTTCAGTTATTTCTTTTTAATTGCTTTGCAAAATTTTCTAAACACCTGTTTTCACTTTTTTTTTCGTGAGGTATAGTGTGTAGCTTGATGATAAAAAAATAATCAATTTTTAGAATAAGGCTGTAACGTAACAAAATGTGGAAAAAGTGAAGGGGTCTGAATACTTTATGAATGCACTGTACGTAGGTCAATTGGTTTTCTATATTGTGACCCTTTTAAACATTTTGTCTAAATTGATTTATGAAACCATCACTTCATTCACTTGTGAGGTTTGTGCATCATTCCCTGGCCAGATACTTGTTGAACCTCCAGCCATTAGGCTGCAAACTGACTGTTGGACTGTTGGGGGCAGCACAGTGGCTCACGGGTAGATTTGCTGTCTCACAGCACCAAAGGCCCCGTTTGAACCCTGACTACGGGTGCTGTCTGTACTGCTGTCTGCAAATCAGAGCTTTTTCTCCAGAGATGCTGCCTGACCTGCTGAGTTATTCCAGTATTTTGTGCCTCTCTCGGGCTTTCTCAATGCTCAATTACTTCACTTTGAACCAATCCCGAGATGCTGCCTGACCTGCTCCGAAACTCTCCTCAACAATGAAATAGCTTTATTGGGAGCAAAATGTTGTTGATCTGAGTCTAGCACATGAGAAGATAGACGGGAACGAGAGAAGGCTCCGGACCAGACCGAGTAGGGTGGACTCGGCGAAAGAAGCAGTGACAAACGGAGCTGGAAGGAACATGGCAAGCGAACGGTTCATAATGGAGGTGGCCATGCGGACCAGGTAATGTGAACCATATCTTTGGTGCGAACAGGAGCCTGGATGGACGAGCGCGGACGTGCGCTACAGTATATGTTTCTCTTCATGTAGTTCTTATTCATGCCCATAAATTCTAGGAGCAGATGTAGGCCATTTTGACCCATGTTATTTGCAAATGTTATCAATATCCATTTTGCCGTTACCTTTATTTTCACCTTAACGTTAACTAATGACAAACATCAGTTTGTCTTTTATGCTTTTAAAAATGTGTTTTATGTGATTAATTCTGAATAGTTTTTGAATGCTTTTGGATGTTAGTAACATTCCTGGCGTGCAGTTGCAGAAGGCATTGGTGAGGCCGCTTTTGGAGAATACTGGGCACCATGTTATAGGAAAGATGTTGTCAAGCTGGAAAGGGTGCAGAGAAGATTTACGAGGATGTTGCCAGGACTCGAAGGCCGGAGCTATAGGGAGAGGTTGAGCAGGCTATTTGGAGCACAGGAGGATGAGGGGTGATGTCATAGAGGTATATATAATTATTGAGAGGAATATATCTGGCGAGATGCACAGTCTCTTGCCCAGAGTAGGGGAAATGAGAACCAGAGGACATAGGTTTAAGGTGAGGGGGAAAGATTTAACAGGAACCTGAGGTTTATTTTTCATGCAAAGGGGTGGTAGGTGTTTGGAACGAGCTGTTGGAGGAGGTAGTTACTATTGCAACATTTAAGACACATATAGACATGTACATGGATAGGACATGTTTAGAGGGATATGGGTCAAATGCAAACAGGTGGGATTAGTGTAGATGGGACATGTTGGTTGATGGGGCGTTGGGCCAAAGGGCTGCTTCCACACTGTAAGACTCTATGACACTTTTAGGCACCAGCTGGTAAAAGGTTAAGTTTACTGAAATAATTTACAGCAACACACTCATACAATGAATGTTTGTTAAGTTTGATTTGATTGCATCTAAACTAGACACTAACGCTTGCTAGCATTAACTCTATTAAAAGTAAAGACCAGAAATGATTAAAAAATAAGGTGCAGTAAATAAAGGAGAAATCAGTTTCTGTGATCAGATAAATTAGCTAAAGTTTAAAGAAACTGAAAAGAAAATTAAATTGAGATCATGCTCAATCAGTGTTGGGGCATCATTTCAGTGGCATTATGTGTCTCTGATACCAATAGTTTTAACCTGCTAGAATTTCAAACGGTTCATTTCATTCTGCCTTGTGTAAATGGTAATGGGGCTTCTATTATTCCATTTGACACTTGTAATAGAAATGATTAGAAATATAGTTTATTGATCATCTGTCAAGGTGAGGCCACGGCACCAAACAAACTTGCTCGCATCTGGAGAAATGCTCGAAATGTAATTAGCAAAAGAAGTCAGCAATGTCCAAGTACGATAGTTCAGAATCACATTCCTCGTTCTGAAGGGCAAGACTTTTAAATGCTCATCTTACAGGTCGCTGGTATACTCTGAACATTTTTAATGCAGAGATTGATAGATTCTTCATAAGTAAGGGTGTCAAAGGTTATGGGGGGAAGGCAGGAGAATGGGGTTGAGTGGGAAAGATTGATCAGCCATGGTGAATGGCAGAGTCGACTCAATGGGCCGAATGGCCTAATTCTCCTCCTATCACGTACGAACTTGTGAACTTATGCCAATTTTATGTGGTTGATTTCAACCTTGTGCAATGATATAAAGTGGACAATGGTGAATCATAGAAACATAGAACATAGAAATTAGGTGCAGGAGTAGGCCATTCGGCCCTTCGAGCCTGCACCGCCATTTAATATGATCATGGCTGATCATCCAACTCAGTATCCCGTACCTGCCTTTTCTCCATACCCTCTGATCCCCTTGGCCACAAGGGCCACATCTAACTCCCTCTTAAATATAGCCAATGAACTGGCCTCAACTACCCTCTGTGGCAGAGAGTTCCAGAGATTCACCACTCTCTGTGTGAAAAAAGTTCTCCTCATCTCGGTTTTAAAGGATTTCCCCCTTATCCTTAAGCTGTGACCCCTTGTCCTGGACTTCCCCAACATCGGAAACAATCTTCCTGCATCTAGCCTGTCCAACCCCTTAAGAATTTTGTAAGTTTCTATAAGATCCCCTCTCAATCTCCTAAACTCCAGAGAGTATAAACCAAGTCTATCCAGTCTTTCTTCATAAGACAGTCCTGACATCCCAGGAATCAGTCTGGTGAACCTTCTCTGCACTCCCTCTATGGCAATAATGTTCTTCCTAAGATTTGGAGACCAAAACTGCACGCAATACTCCAGGCAAATCGACAGGCATTAAATGGTTGAGAACAACCCAGAGCTTCAAAGTTGGCATGGTGGCGCAGCGGTAGAGTTGCTGCCTTACAGCGGCGGAGACTCAGGTTCGATCCTGACGGAGAGTTGGAGATGTTTTGACACAAGCTAATGGTAAACATTCTGGGATGGACTGGGATTAGCTCGACACATGGTAAACAGCCAATATATTGAAGATAGGAACAGAAAGAGGCTAGTCAATCCTGAAGCCAGTTCCCCTCGTAAATTAGATCATTAATCGCGGCGGCACAGTGACAGTGACAGAGCGGCAGTGGGTTATTGTTTTATGTTCTATCTCTAGAGGACTTTTAAGGGAAGCATGGTGGCTTAGAGATAGAGTTGCAGCCTTACAGCGCCAGAGACCCAGGTTCGATCCTGACTACGGGTGCTGTGCGTAGGGAGTTTGTACGTTCTCCCTGTGACCACGTGGATTTTCTCTGGGTGCTCCGGTTTCCTTCCTCATCCCAAAGACGCACAAAGTCTAAAGTAAAAGTCGCTATTACCTGGTGTTATATTCTTAGGCAGTTCCATGGAATCAAAGGTTACAGCTTATTTATCTCTTCCTACTTCCAGTTCTCATGAAAGTACACTGTTCATGGAATGTTATTATTGTTTCTGTCTCCACAGATGCTGCCAGATCAGTTGGACATTTCCATTAGTTACAAACCGAAGTCAATAATTGAAACTCAAGCCATGCCTGCTCTTTTGACCCAGGAGGTACATATTTTTTTTTAACATTTTAGGCTCATCTAATCGAACATATTGCAAAGCTACTTGGTTATTTATGTAAAATGCTGATGTTTCACATTAAAATCCCAACACTTCAGGCCAGTTACATTTTTAATTTCTGTCTGAAGAACGGTCCTGACCCAAGACGTCACCTATTCTTTTTGTCCAGAGATGCTGCGTGCCTGCTGAGTTATTCCAGCACTTTGTGTCTATCATTTTTTATCGAGATGGATAAACGGTCATAAAATCAATTGTAGATGCAATAAAAATAGAGGAAATATATATTGGAATCCATTGGACGGTAGAGTTGCTGCCTTACAGTGCCTGAGACCTGGGTTTGATCCTGACTACAGGTGCTTGTCTATATGGAGTTTGTACGTTCTCAGCGTGACGTGAGTGGGTTTTCTCCTAGATCTTCAGTTTCCTCCCACACTCCAGAGCTGTACAGATTTGTAGGTTACTTGGCTTGGTATGAATGTCAAAAGATTGTCCCTATTGTGTGTTGGATAGTGTTAATGTGCGGGGATCGCTATTCAGTGGGGACTCGGTGGGCTAAACTAAAACCAAAACACTCAACTTCCACAGGTCCACCACCGATTTTCGGGCAACTGATGGTTTTAGTTTTAGTTTTTAGTTTTAGAGATACAGAGCGGAAACAGGCTCTTCGGTCCACCGGGTCCACGCCGACCAGCGATCCCCGCACATTAACACTTTCCTACCCACTAGGGCCAATTTTTACATTTACCAAGCCAATTAAACTACAAACCTGTACGTCTTTGGAGTGTGGGAGGAAACCGAAGATCTCAGAGAAAACCTACGTAGGGCACGGGGAGAACGTATAAACTCCGTACAGACAGCGCCCGTAGTCTGGCACCTCCTTTAATCTGGACAGAATTACGGGAGCGCACTTGAAATCCCTTGAAATATAGCACCTAAAGCTTGTGAGGTGGCAGATCTCGATCTCATCAGGATTTCTGTGACTGACCAGCGGGTTGAATTTGCCCGCCTGCGGCCGGGGCTTTGGAACTCCGGCCCATCTGGAGTAGACAGATCCGTTCCCATAGCCGACTTCCGAGGTTGACTGTGTGGGCCGGTAGTTCGGCCCCTCAGCGACCTAGGCAGACCGTCCCAGTTTGACTCCTCTCGGAGGCCGTGACTTCTCTTGGTCCGGCAAAATGGATAAGCTTGAAAGGAACCAAAGGGTGTCAGGAAAATCAGTGGTAGACCTGTATAACAGTATTTCTTGAAATGGGCAACCTCTGCTTTGCTTTGTTCTGAGGTGCCTGATGAGGTTATTTTGGAAACACACACTCTTCCCCAAGAGGGTAGGAGGTGCTGAGTGAGACACGTGGTTTGGGGAGTGATGTTCACTTCAGCTCTTCTATAGGGCAATTGTGCACTCCAAGACATAGACCCGTCATGTACAAAGTCAACTTGTGTATAAGATCTTGAGGGGAATCGATAAGGTGAGTGCATGGAGTCTTTTACCTGTGGCAGGGGAATCAGGAACCTGAGGTCATAGGTTTAAGCTGAGAGGTGACAGATTTAATAGGAACCTTTTTCATTCAGATGGTGGTCAGTGAATGGAACGAGCTGCCAGAAGACGCAGTTGAGGCAGGTTCTATAACAATATTTAAAAGATACTTGGACAGGTACATGGATAGCAATTAAACGGCAGCAATAAAATGGTTAAGAACAATTCAGTCACTATTAACTGATCTTTTTTTCTTAGGCAGTCCCACAGAATTGAGGGTAAATGGGACTAGCTTGATTGGGGCATCTTGGTTGGCATGGACAAGTTAGGCCGAAGGGTTTGTTTCTACGCTATAAGACCCATGTAGAGTCAAAGAGTCGTAGAGTGATACAGTGTTGAAACAGGACCTTCGTCCCAACTTGCCCACACCGACCAACATGTCCCACCTACACTAGTCCCACCTGCCTGCATTTGGCCCATATCCCTCCAAACCTGTCCTATCCATGTACCTGTCCAAATGTTTCTAAAATGTTGAAATAGTCCCAGCCTCAACCACCTCCTCCGGCAGCTTGTTCCATACACCCACCCTCCTTTGTGTGAAAAAGTTACCCCTCCAATTCCGATTAAATCTTTCCCCCCTCACCTTAAACCTATGTCCTCTGGTCCTCGATTCCCCGACTCTGGGCAAGAGACTCTATGCATCTGTTCCTCTGTGCTTCAGAGCCATGTGCTCAAATATATCTGAAAAAATACGTTGCAGATGAAATAAACAAAAAAAGGAATAATTCATTAAAAATGGCCTTCAAACCAATTGGAACAATATTATGTAGTTGGATATTGATTTTCCGAACAGCAATTTTCGTAAACTCTGAACTGATGCCTACTGGTCTGAGGGAATTTTCTTTTTGTTTTGCCCAACTCATTTAGTTCCCTATTTCCTCAGACCTCTGGAAAATAAAATCCTGCAGGAAATGCATTACACGGAATGAGGCAATCAGCTCAAAATCAATATTGGGCAGCAAATTCATTTAATACCTATATCCATTTCCCCTCAAGAAAATGAGAAAGCGAATGATGTCATTATTGGGATTGAAAAGATCGAAATAAAGACAAATCATGCATTGTACCTGATCGTCTCATACAGAGTCACAGCTAAGTGTAAAATGTAACCTTTTTAGTTGTGTAACACCTCTGCTCATCACATATGAGAATGCGGTAGCCACCTTTACCAGGAATTTGTTTCTACAAAGCCCACAATGGATCTAATGTGTGAATGAATGAATGTATGAAACATTATTATTACATGTGACATGTCATAGTGAAATTCTTTGTTTTGCATACCACACACAAAGTATGCAAAGAGTCACCACGTATAGGGCGTTGACAAAGTTATAGAGTGTTCAATATAGTTCCCAATAGACCCTCTTCTTTCTCGGACTCCCACCCCCCCCCCATGCCAGATCCCTCATCGTTCTCTGTATGCTTTGAGTTTTAATAATCAAACTTATTTTGCCCACACCAAAAAACTGGGAGCACTATTACCTCTAAACAGTGGATTTCCATTTCCCCATCGCCATTGAGAATCTTTGATTAACATAGAACATAGAACACTACAGCACAGGAACAGGCCCTTCTGTCCACAATGTTTGTGCCAAGCATGATGCCGATAAACTAATCTCATTTGCCTGCACATGGTTCATATCCCTCCAGCCCTACATATCTATGTGCCTCTTAAACCCCACCATTGTAGTTTAGTTTATTATTGTCACATGTAGTGAGGTACAGTGGAAAGCATTTTCGTTGCATGAAAATTCAGCCTGTGTGAGATTACAATCAAGCTATCCACAGTGCACATGTACAGGAAAAATAAAAGAATGTTAGTTCAAGATAAAGTCCAGTAAAGCCCGATTAAAGATAGTTCAAGGGTCTCCAATGAGGTAGATGGGAGGACAGGACAGCTCTTGAATTGGTGAGAGGATGGTTCTGTAGCCTGATAACAGTTGGCAGATACTAATAATATTTATATTACTAAAAGTCTGATCTTGACCACTTCCTGTTGTTCTGTATATTGATTTTAGAAAAAACGCTGCCACTTACAGCTGTGATTTTTGGCCATCTTACTCAGAGTCCCCCTCCGCTGTGCAGGACAAGAGGATTTTCCCATCGATAAAAAATAAAAGAGTTATTAGTTTTTAAAAAAAATGTTGAGATACTTTCTCCTGAAGGCCACGCCCCTTCACGAGAGACTATAAAACCCGGAAGTGTGGAGGTGCCTCAGTTCTCTGCAAGATGGGGGAGCGAGAGGTCACAATTCTCAGTCTGAGCTGTGAATAACACTGAACACATGTCTACTAAATGGTGAGTGGTTTTACTGACCTGTCAGTGCCCTTAATGTGGTTTGAAAATGTAGTTTGAAAGTGCTAGAGCAAGCTGTGTTGCCTTTGGTTTTGAAAGTGCTAAAGCAAGCTGCGTTGTCTTTGGTTTTGAAAGTGTTCAAGCAAGCTGCCTTGCCTTTGGTTTTGAAAGTGCTAAAGCAAGCTGCGTTGCCTTTGGTTTAGAACGTGTTAAAGCAAGCCGCCTTGTCTAATTAGAGCTGCCTTGCCTAATTAGAGCTGCCTTGCCTAATTAGAGCTGCCTTGCCTTCTATATAATTAAAAGTCTAATATTGACCACTTCCTGTTTGCACTTTATATTGATTTTAGTAAAAACGCTACCACGTACGGCTGTGATTTTTGGCCATCTTACTCAGAGTTCCTCTCCGCTCATCAGGTGCTGAGGATTTTTCGCATCGATGAAAAATAAAAGAGCTATTAGTGTTTAAAAAATGGTGAGATTCTCTCTCCTGTCAATCACGCCATGAAGGCCACGTCCCATCTGGTGGGGGGGGAGGGATTATAAAACCCGGAAGGGGGGGCGTGGCTCAGTCTCTGCAAGAGGTGGAGAGGTGGAATATTGCGTTGGGGGACCAGCCCTCCCGTGTGATGCTGGGACCCAACGGGTCCCACTTAGTCTAGTCTTCTTATATTACAACCGCAGCATATGACTATTTGGCACAGTGGGTTTTCCAGAAACCTGCCCAAAGGGTATTCAACCAGATCATTCGGTGGATTATTGCTGCTACTTTTTTTTTGTCCAGGCAAAGTTAGATTTTATGCTCGGCCAAATCTTTTGCATCTTGTAATTAACATGGTGTAGAATACCTGCTCACAGGGGAGCAATCACATTGATCACCTTTTCCCCTCTCCTTATTTCTCTACACCTTTGCACCTTCTCTCTCACACACACACAGGGATATGGGCCAAATGCAGGCAAATGAGGCTGGTTCGGGAAGGCACCTTGGTCATGTTTCTGTGCTGTATAACCTGATGACACTATGATTATGAACATCTGTTATCGACCCTTTGATTCATCTGTCATGATCTTAAGCTGAGATAATTTACGGTAGCCAATTAATCTTCTGGCCCAAACTTCTTGGAAGATAAACACAAAATGCTGGAGTAATTCAGTGGGCCAGGCAGCATCCCTGGAGAAAAGGAATAGGTGATGTTTCGGGTCAAGGTCCTTCTTCAGACTCACTCTCAACAACTCATCCGACTCCTCCAAGCTCACCCACTACCAATCATCTTGGGATGTGGGATGAAACCAGAACTTCCAGGATTTGCTCACATGATCATGAAAGGCATGCAAACTCCACACTGTCAGCACCCAAAGTCAGGAGCGAACTCGATCACCGGTGCGTGTGAGGTGACAGAACTGCCCACTGTCGGTTTGGTTTGGGTTTGTATGTTTACAGTTTCTCAATAAATGTTCTGTATACCTAACCCTCATTTTGCAATATATTCTGAAAGAGTATTTATTATGTAGAGAGGTGAGACCTTCCGAATAATCAATGGCCTGGATAGAATGGATGTTTCCGCTAGTGTCCACAGCCTCAGAATTAAAGGATGCATCTTTAGTAAGGAGATAAGGAGGAATTTATTTAGTCAGAGGGTGGTGAATCTGTGGAATTCATTGCTCCAGATGGCTGTGGAGGCCAAGTCAATGGATATTTTTAAGGTGGAGTTTGATAGGTACTTGATTGGTAAGGGTTTCAGTGATTATGGGGAGAAGGCCGGAGAATGGGGTTGAGAGGGAAATATAGATCAGCCATAATTAAATGGTGGAATAGACTCGATAGGCAGAGTGGCCTAATTCTGCTCCTATGACATATTGGGGCGGCACAGTGGCCCAGCCGTAGAGCTGCTGCCTCACAGCGCCAGAGACCTGGGTTTGTTCCTGACTAAGGGTACTGTCTGTATGAAGTTTTGTACGTTCTCCCTGTAACTGCGTGGGTTTTCTCCGGGTCCTCCAGTTTCCTGCCACATTCTAAAGACGTGCAGGTTTGTAGGTTTTGTAGGAAGGAACTGCAGATACTGGTTTAACCCGAAGATAGATAAAAAATGCTGGCGTAACTCAGTGGAACAGGCAGCACCTCTGGAGAGAAGGAATGGATGAGGTTTTGGGTTGAGACTGAGTCTGAACAAGGGTCTCGACCCGAAACGTCACCCATTCCTTCTCTCCAGAGATGCTGCCGGTCCCGCTGAGCTACTCCAGCTTTTTGTGTCTATCTCAGGTTTGAAGGTTAATTGGATAGCACTTGTGTATGGGGTGATTGCTGGTCGGCATGGACTTGGAAGGCCGATGGTCCTGTTTCCACGCTGTATCTCTAAAGCCTAAAGTCTAAATTCACAAGGAGAACATGCAAACTCCACACAGACGGCATCGGAGGTTGGGATCGATCCTGGGTCTGACTGCGAGTCTAAAGTCTAATGTAAATGTATAAACTTATGAGACTAACTGAGAGCGTCAGTAGAATTTAGAACAATGGGCTTTTCCTTATAGTTAAAAGCAACGTACCGATTTCTTTAAGTTATTAACCAACATGAATCAAAATCGATTGACTTTTATGTCTGTGGCTTTTGGACAAGTTGATTTTCTGCCTGCCAATATAAGAGCGGCCAATCATGGCATAAATGTGTTAATAAAGTTTCAAAGGTCTGAAGACAGGGAGCCATTAATTAACAGGTATAAATGTCAGGTACCCATTTAATCTGCTTGCTAAGTAGGCAGCTTTTGTGTAGGTTAGAGGTATGCCAGGATTTGTAAGCCCACTTTATCCATGTACAATAGATAAAGTGCTGGAGTAACTCAGTGGGTTAGGTAGCATCTCTGGAGAACAATGTTGGGTGAAGTTTTGGATCGGGACTCTTTTTCTTCAAAGTTCTTTGGAACTTGTCTGAAGAAGTGATCTGACCCAAACTGCCACCCATCCCAGACTCCAGAGATGTTGCCTGGCCCACTGAGTTGCTCCAGCACTTCAGTACAAACCAGCACCTGCAGTTTCTTCCTACACATCTTATCCATGTAACACCCTGGGTGGTAGAGTACAGCAAACCTGGTTTTGATGATGGAGGAACAGCTCTGAAATGGGCAAAGGGAACAATAAGCAATGCTATTGTGCAGGAGTGTATTGTGCTTGGTGAAAGTATTGTTCACCAGGCAATTTTTGATGCAATAAAAACAAACCTCTGGACGAACTCAGTTGGTCAAGCAGCATCTGTGGAGACAGACAGATGGTCAAAGCATCAGGTTTAGTTTAGTTTAGAGATAAAGCATGGAAACAGGCTCTTCAGCCCATCGAATCACCACTGACCAACGATCATCCCATTCACTAGCACTATCCTACACACTAGGGACAATTTACATTTTTTTTATTTTTAGCAAAGCCAAATTAACCTACAAAGTCCTTGGAGTGTGGGAGGAAACCAGAGATCCCGGAGAAATCCCATGCGGTCACTGGTCTATGCAGACTCTGTGGGCTGAGGGGCCTGTTTCCACGCTGTTACTCTAAGCTAATCTTTAGTTTAGAGATACGGCACGGAAACAGGCCTTTTGGCCCACCGAGTCCCCACCGACAAGCGATCCCTGCACATTAACACTACCCTACACACACTAGGGACAATTTAACATTTAAAAAAATACCAAGCCAATTAACCTATACACCTGTACGTCTTTGGCATGTGGGGGGAAACCGAAGGGGGAAACCTCACGCGATCACGGGGAGAACGTACAAACCGTACAGACAGCACCCATATTCGGGATCGAACCTGGGTCCCTTGTGCTGTAAGGTAGCAATTCTACCGCTACACCACTGTGCCGCCCTTAAACTAATCTAATAATCATCAAAGGGGGTAACCTGTGACCCTACCTTCTTTCAATTTGGATATGTTGAATAATATCACGTCCCATATTACACAGAATACAGAATCTTTTTGCCGTGCAACAAGATAGCTATGCGAAAATTAAAAATAGAAGCATTCACAATTACACCCCATGATTTAAAACGTCTGGTTATCATTTAATCATTAATAAAAGAATAATGGTATTTCTTCACAGTCAGAAACTGCTGGATAATTCTAATTGCCATTATCACGGAGATCCCAGGTGCAAGATTAATTCCATAAGGTAGTAGCATTTAAGTTAAATGAAGTACATCCTTGGAGGAAAAATTAATGGCACAGCTGAAAGATTTGTTCTGAAATATTGTGGTTTAGTTCTCTTCATATCTTTTCAAGCTGAGGAACTGAGTTTGAAATCCATATTCTTTTCCTAATGGTGATAATCCCAGTTTACGGCACTTCACCTGAATCTGCATCGTCCATAGGTTTCATTTGGCAGGATGACATTTAATACAGGGAAACGTGAGGCGTTGCGTTTTTGGAAGTCTAACATGGGCAGGAGCAGAGGGATCTAGGAGTACAGGTGCATTGATCCTTGGACATGTTGTCACAGGTAGAATGGGTGGTCAAGAATGCTTTTGGCACATTGGCCTTCATCAGTCAGAGTATTGAGTACAGAAGTTGTACAAGACGTTGGTGAGGCCGCATTTAGAGTATTGTGTTCAGTTCTGAACACCATGCCATAGGAAAGATGTGGTCAAGTTGGAAAGGTACAGAGAGGATTTACAAGGTTGTTGCCAAGACTAGAGGGTTTGAGTAATAGGGAGAGGTTGAGCAGCCTCAGACTAAATTCCTTGGAGTGCCTTCAGCGCCTTCAAGGTTGGCTGCAGAAGGTGCCCCCGGGACACAGAGGAGGTTGGACGTGGAGAGGGTCATCAGTTGGCGTGCTGATCCTGTTGAGGGTGACAGAGGAGGCCTGAGGCTTACCTGGGTTTACCTGGATCGGGGGCCCTCCAGTGCATCCACATGTGGACTCTCTCTTTTTGTAAATGGCGGCAAAAATATGGTGACTCATGCATGTGTGAGCTATGCAAAATTGAATTTCACTGTGCAGTGCACACATGACGATAAAGCACCATTAAACCATTGAACTATGCTGTCAGATCCATTGTGTTACTCCAACACTTTGTGTCTTCTCCTCTTTTGCTAGTTCACTTGTTACTGTGCACAGTTGCTTGTCTATCACCCCTTTGTCAATACTTCCCTCCTGCCTCCCAGGCAACCCAAACCATTCCCTACATTCATCCCTCCCCATTAATTCTGAAACTTACACCATCTCTCTCCTCACTTTGGACAGTAAAGGGCCTGTCCCACGAGCATGCGCCTCCATGCGGCAAGTGCGCCTAAAGGGCCGGTCCCACCAGCATGCGGCTGCATGCGTCAAGCGCGACCTAATGTGGCCGCTTGAGCCGTACGGCCTCGCGGGACCGGTCCCACTTCGATCGCCGGAGCCGTATGGAGTTGTGCGGGGCTGGGCTCCGAAAAAGTGACCATGTTTAAAAATTCCGCGCGGCAACGGCCTGCCGGCCCGCATCTGCCGGCCCGCATCTGCCGGCCCGCATCTGCCTCGACGCCGTACGTCACGCGCAAACTTCCCGCAGACTTCTCTCGAACCTCATGTCACTCGCGCGGCCCCCGCTTCTGGTTTGGTCGCGTTTGCCGCATGCAGGCGGATGCTAGTGGGACCGGCCCTTTAGGTCACGCTTGCCGCATGGAGTCGCATGCTCGTGGGACAGGCCCTTTACATTACTTCCTCTACTGATTAAAAGCCATTGAGGTTAAACATTAACTCCATTTCTCTTTCCAACAACCCTGCTGAATATACACGTGTTTTCTGCTCTTTATATCTTTGCTCAGATCTTTCCATCCTCCACTATTAGTTTATATCACTTTAAACTTTAGAGATTCAGCATGGAAAGGGGCCCTTTTGCCCACCAAGTCTGTGCCGACTAGCGATGACACCGTACACTAACACCATCCTACACACTATACAAAAATGTTCACGTTTATTTTTAACGAAGCCCTTTAACCTGCAAACTGTACATCTTTGGAGTGTGGGAGGAAACAGGAGCACCTGGAGAAAACCCACACGGTCACAGGGAGAATGTACTAACTCTGTACAGACAGCACCCGTAGTCAGGATTCGAACCTGGATCTCTGGTGCTGTGAGGCAGCAACTCTACCGCTGCACCATCATGCTTCGTATATTTTTATGCATTGTCCTTTTTGGTAACTGTTTTGCCAAGATATCCTCAGTGAAGCATCAAATATTGTGTCAGTTTTCAACTGAACAGTTAAGACTACCAATATTCCAAATCAGTTTTTATCCCCTGTATTTCTCCAGAATCCAGTTAATTTTTCAGATGTGATTAAATGTTTTCTGCCTCTCAACACAGCTCTCAACAGGGGAGGTGAAAGATCTGTTAGAACTCACGTAGGTAAGATATGGGTCCATTCCTAATTAAAAAAGAGATACATTTATATTGGGGAAACCACTATTTCAAAGACCATGACTGCATAATAATTGATCTGTAAACCTGTTTCATTGGAGAACAATTAATTTGAAATAAACTCATGGCACATGCACTGTCAACCATCAAATGTTTGCAAATTTGTTTTAGTTTATACGTTGGCCGGGTTATTGTCAACTGAATAAGTCTACACTTCATGTGGTCATGTCCTCTGCTGTCTGACTCCTAATGATAGGACAAGCCATAAATACTATATTGTTATTGATACCCACAACCAAAGATCAAATGTAAAAAAGAGAGCTTGTTCTGTATTGCCCAGAATAATAATAGTAATTAAACACTAATTTTGTTCAGTTTTATTTCGAGATACAGCGCGGAAACAGGCCCTTCGGCCCACCGAGTCCGCATTGACTGGCGACCCCACCACATAAACATTATCCTGCACACACTAGGGACACTGTTTTACATGTATACCAAGCCAATTGACCTGCAAACCTGTACGTCTTTGGAGTGTGGGAGGAAACTAAAGATCTCGGAGTAAACCCACACAGATCATGGGGAGAACTTACAATCTCAGCACAGATAGCACCCATAGTCAGGATTGAACCCGGGTCTCTGGTGCTGTAAGGCAGTAGCTTTACTGTGCCACCTAAATTTACTAACTAATTTCAAACATAGTGCATCAACCTAACTTGCATATCTTACATAAAATGGCTGCAGCCCTTCAAACTATGGTGTCTATGGATGACGGAAAATTGACAGTATTAAAACTGAGAAAATAGACTCGTTTATAGTTGCAGTAAAAACAAATTAAAATGCTGGAAATATTTAGCCGGTCAGACTGCATTTGTGGAAAGAGGAACAGATAGGTATTTCGTATTGATACTGGTTTATATTGTAATGTGTACAGAGATACAATGAAAAACGTAGCGTAAGATGCTTTACAGTCAAATCATACATTACATAATCAAGTCATTCACAATTTACAATAGATAGCACAAAGACAAGGAATAACCAGAATGCAGAATAGTGTGCTAGAACCAGAATGCTACAGGATAGTTGTGCAGCGGGAGAGTTGCTGCCTTGCGGCGCCAGAGACCCGGGTTCAATCCTGACTACGGGTGCTGTCTGTACGGAGTTTGTACATTCTCCCTGTGACCGCATGGGATTTCTCTGGTTGCTCCGGTTTCCTTCCATACTCTGGAAGAGACGTGCAGATTTGTAAGTTAATTGGCTTTGGTATAATTGTATACCGTCCCTAGTGGGTAGGGATAGTGTTGGTGTACGGGGCGATCGCTGGGCAGCGTGGACTTGGTCGGCCAAAGGGCTCGGTTCTTCACTGTATCCCTAAACTAAAAACTACACTAAACATTACTGTGTTACAGCTGCAGAGAAAGCGCAGATAAAAAATGAAGCGGCTGCAGAGAGGTAGGCTGGAAGATCAGGAGTACAACCATAGCTTAGGAGAGGTCTGTTCAGTAGTGTGTTAACAATGGAGAAGTTGTTTTTGAAGCTGGTTGTATGATCTGTCAAGCTTTTAGATCATCTGCCCAATAGGAAATGGGAGATAGAGAGAATATCCGGGGTATAAGTGGTCCTTAATAATGATGACTACTTTTCCAAGGCATAGTGAAGTGTAGATGAGTTGCGGGAGGAGGAGGCTGTGGTGATGTGCTGTGTTGCATACACAACTCTCTGCAATTTTGCACAGTCTTGGGCAGAGTATTCCCATTATCCCAGCTCTGATGAAGGGTCCTTGTCATGCAGCTTGTAATGTTGCTGCTTCTCTTTCCACAGATGCTGCCGAAGCTGCTGTGTTTCCAATATTTTTTGTTCAATATCAGATTTCCAGCATCTGCAGGTTTTTAACAAAACTCTTCAATGTCTTTGGTATATGCTCTGATCCGTGACTTTGTTTAAAAATAAAGGGGTGGCACGGTGGCACAGTGGTAAAGTTGCTGATGTACAGTGCCAGAGACCCGGGTATGATCCTGACTATGGGTGATGTCTGTATGGAATTTATACGTTCTCCCTGTAACCCTGTGGGTTTTCCCTGGTTGTTCTGGTTTCCTCCCACACTCCAAAGACATGCAGGTTTGTAGGTTAATTGGCTTCGGTAAAGATTGTAAATTGTTCCTAGTGTGTAGGATAGTGCTAGTGTACCGGGATTATTGATCGGTGTGGACTCAGTGGGCTGAAGGGCCTGTTTCTGCGCTGTATCTCTAAACTAAATACAAAATAAAATTGTTGACCATGAAAGGCAATCTGTGTCATTTTACATTGCCACAATGCAGGCACATTTAAATGTGTGTGGTTCTGTCATATTGAATTGAAAGATATAGCATTGGAAACAGGCCCTTTGTCCCACCGCATTCACACTGACCATCAATCACCAGCTCACACTAGTTCCATGTTATCCCACCTTCTCATCCACTCCCAACACACCAGGGACAATTTTACAGAAGCCAATTAACCTACAAACCCGCACGTCTTTGGGACGTGGGAGGAAACCAGAGCACCCGGAGAAAAACACGCGGTCACAGGGAGAACGTGCAAACTCCACATTGACAGCACCCGAGTCGGATCGATCCTGGGTCTCTGGCGCTGTGAGGCAGCAGCTCTACCAGCTGTACCACTGTGCCATCCCATTTTGTATGTGTTATGTCAATTCCAATGATGAATAATCAACCTTAGTATGATTTTTCAGCAATCATTTAGGCTCAGCCTTCCACTTCCTAAAGGGCCTGTCCCACTTGGGCAACCTAATTGGCGAGTTTAGAATAGTTTGAAAAATTACATGTTGAAGACCTCTTTCGATCTCCTTCGACTATGTGGATGATCAGCTTCGACTAGCTACGACTAACTTCGGAAAAATTGGACACCAAATAGTGGAGAGTGAAGACGATCTCCTTCGATCTCCTTCGACCTCCCTTCGACTATGATGAAGACTATCTACGACTACCTTTGACTCCCTTCGACTACCCTCGATTACCTACAACTAACATGCCGACCTGCTACGACCTACAATGACTAAACCTACGAGTAAAAAAAATATCGATTTTTTTTCCATGGCAACCTTTTTTTACTCGCGGGCATTTTTTAACATATTGAAAAAACGCTGCGACCTAGCTGAGGCCTCGAATACGCGGAGGCCACTCTCGAGCATGAAGGAGAGTTACGAAGACCTCCTAGGACCTTGTGTCGACCATGCTGTCGAGGGCAAATTTGCCAGAACCCGCAGATTAGGTCACCTAAGTGGGACAGGCCCCTTAACTATGGCTTGTCACAAAGAATTCCACTTCTGTCAAAAATAAATAGTTAATGGGCATTATTCTTTCTTATAAAAATTTAGTAATGATCTAAATAATGATTGGTAAAAATGTCAATGTTATTTGATTAAATACATTTTTATTCCACACACCTTTATTTATAATGATTGTTACATTGTTCTTTGATTGATGTTTCTGCCTCAATACATTTGTAAACAAACTAATATGCCTCTTTATTAATGGCTCCTTACTTCCCATTAAGTTTTCCACACACGAGTGGCAGATATTAGTTCTATGTAAACTCCGACATTTTATATAATTTCAAATGGTATCTGAGCATGACTTACACTATTATCCATTCATAACAATCTAATTCCTATTCATTTCAGATTTTTTTTTGTCACCTGTTCCTTTGCATCATTAATGTTTAATTTTTGACCTGGTGGTGGAGGTAGTAGGCTTGTAAGTTCAATGTTTGATTTATTAAGTTTAGAAAAACAGCGCGGACACAGGCCCTTTGGCCCACCGAGTCCACGCTGACCAGCGATCACCCCGTACGCTAACACAATGTTACGCACTAGGGACAAATTACAATTATACTAAGCCAATTAGCCTACAAACCTGTACGTCTTTTGGGTGTGGAAGAAAATCGGAGATCCCGGGGAAACCCACACAGGTCACCTCTACCATATTGTAGACGTTGAACTTTGTCTGTGGAACTAGTGTGTAACAATGCTGAGAACTATGATCTGCACTCTGTATCTTCCCCTTTGCTCTACCTATTGTACTGGTGTTCTTCATGATTGTATTTATGAATAGAATTATCTGAGGTGTTTGGATAGCATGCAAAACAAAACTTTTCACTGTACCTCTGCACATGTCATAAGGGATATGAACGGAATTAGGCCATTCGGCCCATCAAGTCCACTCTGCCATTCAATCATGGCTGATCTATCACTCCCTGTTAACACGATTCTCCTGCCTTCGCCCCATAACCCCTGACACCCGTACTAATCAAGAATCTATCTATCTCTGCATTAAAAATATCTATTGACTTGGCCTCCACAGCCTTGTCGCCTGTTCCTTTGCATCATTAATATTGAATTTTTGTCCTGGTAGCAGAGGTAACAGGCTCGCAAGTTCAATGTTTTCTTTATTAAGTTTAGAAAAACAGCGTGGAAACAGGTGCTTTTGCCCACTGAGCCCATGCTGACCAGTGATCACCCTGTAGAACAGCCTTCCACAGATTCACCACCCTCTGACTACAGAACATGACACATGACAATAATACATCTAAACTCAGACAGCATTATTGTCACACTGAAGAGCTTTATTTGAGTGATATTCAGTCAAATCACGCATATCCTCATTCATTTGTTCCATATCTCTCTATATCACTGTCTATATATCCTGATTCCTTTTCCCCTGACTCTCAATCTGAAGAAGGGTCTCGACCCGAAACATCACATATTCCTTCCCTCCAGAGATGTTGCCTGACCCACTGAGTTACTCCAGCATTTTATGTCTATCTTTGGTTTTAAACCTGCATCTGCACTTCCTTCCTACACAATATCCAAATGCAATAGTTACTGTAAAGAGAGAAATATCAGGGTGCAGAATATAGTGTTACCTCATTATAGTGTTACAGATTATAGTGTTACAGCATGATAGTGTTACAGTCACAGAGAGTGTACATAACACAAGCCCACATTGAGGTAAATTGGATGATCAAGTCTTCGCCCAATCTTATGACAGGCCCATCGGCCAAACTAGACTGAGAATGCCCGATCTTGTCTGATCTGGGATGGGAGACCACTTTGACTTGAATACCCTAGACTGGGGTGGCACGGTGGTGCAGTGGTGCAGTTGCTGCCTTACAGCATCAGGCGCGGGTTCAATCCTGACTACGGGTGCTGTCTGTACAGAGTTTGTATGTTCTCCCTGTGACCTGCGTGGGTTTTCTCCGGGTGATCCGGTTTCCTCCCACACTCCAGGGACATGAAGGCCTGTAGGTTAATTGGCTTGTGAAAATTGTAAATTGTCCCTGGTGTGTAGGATAGTGTTAGTGTACGGGGTGATCTCATGTCAGCGAGCGTGGGCAGAAAGGCCTGTTTCCCCGCTGTATCTCTAAAGTCTAAAGTAGAGACTGCTTAGTAGTCTGATAGCAGCGAGGAAGAGGCTGGTCCTGACGCTGGTGGTTCGTGCTTGCAATCATTTGTACCTTCTGCTCGACGGAAGAGGGAATGGCTGGGGTGTAAATGTTCCTTAATTAAGTTGACTGCTTTCCCGAGGCAACAGGAAACGTAGATGGAGTCTATTTTTACTGCGTAATTTTACAAATTATACTCCAGACACTCAGATCCCAATGCATTACAGAGCTTCACAATTTGTCATCATTATTTTCCTGGTCAAAAAAGACGACATAGAAACATAGAAACAAGGTGCAGGAGTAGGCCATTCGGCCCTTCAAGCCTGCACCGCCATTCAATATGATCATGGCTGATCATCTAACTCAGTATCCTGTACCTGCCTTCTCTCCATACCCCCTGATCATTTTAGCCACAAGGGCCACATCTAACTCCCTCTTAAATATAGTCAATGAACTGGCCTCAACTACCTTCTGTGGCAGTGAATTCCACAGATTCACCACTCTCTGTGTAAAAAATTATTTTCTCATCTCGGTCCTTATCCTTATTCTGTGACCCCTTGTTCTGGACTTCCCAAAACATCGGGAATAACCTTCCTGCATCTAGCCTGTCCAACCTCTTAAGAATTTTCTATAAGTTTCTATAAGTTTCTAAGTTTCTAGAATTCAGTGTTCCTACATTGTACTGCTTCTGAAAGGTTGTTTCCAGTTCACTATGTTCTCCAGAGATGCTGCCTGACCCTCTGAGTTACTTCAGCACTTTGTTTCCTTTTGTGAAGAAATGGAGCTTGAGGGAAGGGATGGGATGGTATGGTAATTGGGAAACAATGTCTCGATCTCTATTGCTTCCTTAGATCTTTCTCATAAATTACATATGGTCCTGAGCAGTGGCGGACTGGGTCTAAAAATATTGGTTGCCAGGAGACAAAGGGGGCCCACTTCATCAGGGGCCCACTTGATATAGGGGGCCCACTTCATCAGGGGCCCACTTGCCATTAGGCAAGCTGACATCCTGGCCAGTCCGCCACTGGTCCTGAGCAAAAGTGAGATGGCCGTTTGCATGCAAGAAACGACTGATTGAAAAAATCCAGAGAAGGTGCAAAAGCAAAGAGAGGGGTCCTGGAGAAATACACTGGCAAGATATGATATGTTGGATAACTTTGGTCAAAGAGGCTTGGGTAGAGTTTGAGTTTAGTTTAGTGTCACAGTGAGAAGCTTTTGTTGCGTGCTAACCTGTCAGCAGAAAGACAGTACATGATTACAGTCAAGCCGTCCACAGTGTACAGATACAGGATCAAGGGAATAATGTGAGTGATGTTGAGTTAGTAAAGCTAGTAAAGTCCAATCAAAGATCGTCCGAGGGTCTCCAATGAGATAGATAGTAGTTCAGCACTGCTCTCTAGTTGTGAGAGGATGGTTCCATTGCCTGATCACAGATGGGAAGAAACTGTCCCCGAATCTGAAGATGCGTGTTTTCACACTTCTGTACCTTTTGCCCGATCGGAGAGGGGAGAAGAGGAAGTGACCGGGGTGAAACTCATGATGGTTGAAGAGTTTGAAACCAAATTCCTTTGAATTGTGGGTGAAATTGGAAAAGGTGAGGTCTTTGTTGCTACTCAATGGAGGTCAGAGATCTTAGGTGCTGGTAAAATGCAGAAAAAAAAGTTGTGAGTAGAAAAGGCAATGGGATTTGAAGACAGAAGAAAAATCTGTTTGATTGTTGCCTTCACAGAATTGTTGATTCTAAGAGATGTTGAATGCTTCCTCTGGTAATACAGAGAATGGTAAAATTTTCATGATGATACAGCCACTATTACTCTCACTCACATCAGCTCGGCCAACTAGTCTTCTGAAAGCTATTGTCATTCTCCGTAAGAACAATCGTGAACTCCCAAATGCAATTTCGAGGCGTACTCCCATTTGTTTGTATTCATCTAGCCTTTGTCTGCACTGATCCCAGCAGACTGTGATATCAAGACCAGCCGAGTGCTCATGAATAATGGAGAAAGGATCATTACAAGAATGAGAATTTCATTGTAAGTAAACAACACGCTGCCTTTTTCATTAAAAATCGAAAAAATAATGATGAAGAAAATTATGCTGCAACGTTGTCCATTTTTATGTTAGTTAAAGGGCTCCCGCAACAGTTTAAACGCACCTGGATTCATATAGTTATGCCCCTTAGGAAACCTGAACGGAAACCTCTGGAGACTTTGCGCCCCGCCCAAGGTTTCCGTGTAGTTCCCGGAGGTTTTTGTCAGTCTCCCTACCTGCTTCCACTACCTCTGGCAACCACCTGCAACCTGCGGGAACCACCTGCAACCTCCGGGAACCACCTGCAACCTCTGGGAGCCGCACGGAAACCTTGGGTGGGGTGCAAAGTCTCCAGAGGTTTCTGTTCAGGTTTCCTAAGTGGGACAGGGGCATTACTTGTTCAAATGTTTCTAAACTGGGGCAACAATAGCTCATCAAGTTGTTGGCAGCACATCAAGTGGGCAGAATGGTGGAATAGCGGTAGAATTGCTGCCTCACAGCGTCACAGACCCAGGTTCGATCCCGACTAGGGCTGCTGTCTGCACGGAGTTTGCATGTTCCCTCTGAGACCGCATGGGCTTTCCTCGGGTGCTGTGGTTTCCTCCCACACTCCAAGGATGCGCCCATTTGTAGATTAATTGGCTATGGTGCAATTGTAAATTGTCCCTAGTGTGTAGGATAGTGTTAATGTGCGGGGATCGCTGGTTGGCACAGACTTGGTTGTCCGCAGGGCCCGTTTCCGTTCTGTAGCTCTAAACAAAACTAAACAAAAAAAACTAAAAGGAGATGTGAAGAGATAAAAGAAGGAACTGCAGATGATGGTTTACACAAAAGTGTGTTGGAGTAACTCGGTGGGTCAGGCAACATCTCTGGAGAACATGGATAGGTGATGTTTCGGGTCAGGACCCTTCTTCAGACTCAAAATAGAGCACTCAGCCTGAATAAATTATCCCAAATTATACCATGTAAAATTGATAAAGCAAGTTATCCACGTGGTCACAGAGAGAACATGCAAACACTGTACAGACAGCACCTGAGGTTAGGATGGAGCCCAGGTTTCTGCCCTAGTCAGGCTGCAGCTCTACCTGCTTTGCCACTGCAAGAGACAGGAGCAGGAGCAGAATATTTTGCAGCCAGCTGCAGCTGCACAAATGATGGACAGATGTGCACACCCCTGCTGGGAAGCAGTTCAAATACAGGAGGTGTACATGGGAGATTTTAGTTTAGTTTCGTTTAGAGATACAGCGCGGAAACTGGCCCTTCGGCCCACCGAGTCCACACCGATCAGCGACCCCCGCACGTTAACACTATCCTACATACACCAGGGACAATTTACAATGATACCAAGCCAATTAACCTACAAACCTGTATGTCTTTAGCAGGCCCGTACGAAGTAAAAGGGGGATGGCATGACAGGATTACAAATAACTTAATGTGAAATAATGTGCGCGCTGCGCACATCACGACGCGAAGCGTGAAGTCCCTCTATGCCAGGGTCCAGGAGGGCCCTGGAAGCTCAGGGGTTTTAGATGCTCTCTGATGCATTCCGAGCCTTATTTTGGAGCATTTTTGCACCAAATGTATGACCAATATTTCAGAAATTAACAAGTAGCTTTTTCACATAAAGGGTGTATGTAACGAGCTGCCAGAGGAGGTAGTTGAGGCTGGGACTATCCTAATGTTTAAGAGACATTTGGACACGTACATGGATAGGACAGATTTAGATGGATATGGACCAAACGCGTGTGAGTGGGATTAGTTTAGATGGGACATGTCGGTCCGTGTGGGCAAGTTGGGCTGAAGGGCCTGTTTCCACACTGCATCACTCTATGACTAAAAAGTGAAGAAGAAAAATGCATGTAGATAAGTAGAGCAGATTTGAAAGAGGAGTGAAATGTAAAGGCAGAGAGAGGTTTATGGGTGGAAAGGAACATAGGAAAGGAAGGGGGAGAGTGGGCTTGGGCAGATGGGTGAAGGAAAAATAGACACAAAGTGCTGGAGTAACTCAGTGGGTCAGGCAGCATCTGTGGAGAATATGAATAGGCGACGTTTCACAGAGTGCTGGAGTAACTCAGTGAGTCAGGCAGCATCTCTGGAGAACAGGTATAGATTATAGTTCGGGTCAAGACCATTCTTCAGTAATATTCATGATGTGACATGCATAGACACTCCTGAATGTTACCCAAACCATCGTGAGCTACTTTGTTACGGTGCTTGCCCTCTTCTATAATATCTCTGCTGCCTTGGGTGATGCAGGACAGGACACAAGCTTTGGGACACGGTGTGAAGCTGTTGCCGTCTGTCCCAGCCTGGTAAAAACCTGGATGGAGTGGATTTGGAGAGGATGTATCCGCTAGTAGGAGAGTCTAGGTCCAATGGCCACAGCCTCAGAATTAAAAGACATTCCTTTAGGAAGGAGATGAGCAGGAATTTCTTAAGTCAGAGGGTGGTGAACTGTGGAATTCATTGCTGTGGTGGTCAAGTCAATGGACATTTTTCAGGAGGAGATTGATAGATTCTTGATTGATTCGGGTGTCAGAGGAAATGGGGAGAAGGCAGGAGAATGGGTTTGGGAGGGAAAGATAGAGTCATAAAGTGATACAGTGGGGAAACAGGCCCTTCTGCCCAGCATGCCCCATCTGCACTAGTCCCACCTGCCCACGTTTGATCCATATCCCTCCGAACCTGTCCTATCCATGTACCTGTCTAACTGTTTCTTAAATGTTGCGATAGTCCCTGCCTCAAGTACCTCCTCTGGCAGCTTGTTCCATATACCTACCACCCTTTGTGTGAAAAACATACCCCAACAGATTCGTATTAAATCTTTTGCCCTTCACCATAAACTTATGTCCTCTGCTCCTCAATTCACTTACTCTGGGCAAAAGACTCAACCATATCTATTCAAATCATGATTTTATACACCTCTATTAGATCATCCCTCATCCACCTGTGCTTCATGAAATAAAGTCCCAGCCTACTCAACCTCTCCCTATAGCTCTGGCCCTCTAGTCCTGGCAACATCCTCATAAATCTTCACTGTACCCTTTCCAGTTTGATGACATCTTTCCTATAACATGATGCCTAGAACTGAACACAATACTCTGAATGCGGCCTCACCAACTTCTTATGCAACTGCAACATGATCTCCCAACTTCTTTACTCAGTCTGACCCGCTGAGTTACTCCAGCACTCTGTGAAACGTCACAGAACAGGGCAAGATTAGCAAGTTTGCTGATGATACAGAAGTGAGTTGTTTTGGAGATAGTGAAGATGGTAGTGAAAGATTGCAGCAGGATCTGGATCAATTAGCCAGGTGGGCAGAGGAATGACAGAGGTGGTTGCATGGTTCCTTGAAGGTCGTGTGGCAGGTATATCAGGTGGTCAAAAAGTATTTTGGCACTTTGGCCTTCATCAGTCAGAGTATTGAGTATAGAAGTTGGGAGGTCATGTTGCAGTTGAATAAGATGTTGGTGAGACCGTATTTAGAATATTGTGTTCAGTTCTGGGCACCATGTTATAGGAAAGATGTCAAACTGAAAAGAGTACAGAGATCCCCATCCTGGATCAGTCCAATCAGGGTTGTGTCATCCGCAAACTTGAGAAGCTTGACAGAGGCGTCTGTGGAGGTGCAATCATTGGTGTGGCGAGAGTAGAGGAGAGCGGAGAGTACGCATCGTGCGGTGCTCCTATGCTGAGCGTTTGCGGGTCCATGATATGCTTTCCCGTGTCACATGCTGCTTCCTGTCTGTCAGAAAGCTGGTGATCCAGCGACAGAGGGGTTCAGGCACAGTCGACTCAGGAAGTTTGGAACGTAGTAGCTCTGGCACAATGGTGTTGAATGCAGAGCTAAAATCAATAAAACAAAATCCTCGCATAGGTCCCCTGGCGGTCTAGGTGCTGGAGGATGAAGTGTAGGCCCAGATTGACTGCATCATCCACAGATCTATTGGCCCAATATGCAAAATGCAGAGGGTCCAGCAGAGGGATTGTGATATTTTTCAGCTTGGCCAGCACAAGCCTTTCAACGGTCTCCATGACTACAGAGGTCAGTGCAACAAGCTTGTCGTCTAAAAGGCCAGTAATCCTTACCTTTTTGGGTACAGGGACAATAGTGGAGACTTTGAAGCAGGCAGGGACAGTGCATCTGGTCTGGTTAAAAATGAGTAATTGGGTGTGGAGTGGTGATTGGAGCGGGGTGGGTGTAGAAGGGCCCAGTCTTTGCAGACTGAGGTAAGGCTGTGAGTGGGTGTGAAGTGTTGGTTGGGGTGGGAAAGGGTCCACTCTTTTCATACTGGAGTGTTGCCTTAAGTTGGTTTGAAGTGGTGAATGGGAAGGAGAGGGTGCAGGGTCCATTCTTTGCAGACTGGGGTCTGGCTGTGTTTGGTGGGGAGGGGATACCAGGGTTACGTTTCTGATTTTCAAACCTGCAGTAAAACTCATTCAGGTTGTTCGTCAGCTGACGATTGTCCAAAGAGCGGGGGGGCTTTCCTCTTATAGCTGGTGATTAGCTGAGTAATTAGCTGAGAACTTGCTCCTCAACTTCTCAGACTACCTTTCCTTGGCAGCTCTGATTCCTCTTCTCAGCTCTTTATCGATTAAGCTCTTTTAACTCTTTAACGATTAGGCTATCGGCTTGATGCATATTTGCCCCCCCTCCCACGATCTCGAAATGGAAATGTTACATCTGTATATAATGATCCCATTAAAATGTATATTTATGTCACAAACTATGGAATTCATATTTTTCAGTATTGTTATCAAGGAAAAGAAAGCAGTTCCAATTGTTTGATATTATTTGATATTGTTTAATATTATTCATATGGAGGAGAAAATATAATAGCTCTAAAACCTACCTTAATTTTGCAATCTCACTAAAGATAATCCCCCTTTCCCTCTCCCCTCCCCCATCTCTCTCTCCCCTCCCTTCCCCTCTCTCCCCTCCCCCCCTCTCCCCCCCCCTCTCACATCCCCCCCCTCTGGCATGGGCCCAGTGGGGTGGAGTGGGCCCAGTGGGATGAAGGTGGCGTGGGCCCAGCGGGTTGGTGTGGGCCCAGAGGGGGTGGTGTGGGCCTAGCGCGGGTGGTGGGGGCCCAGTGGGGGGTGTGTGGGCCCAGCGGGGGTCAGCGAGGGTGGCTTGGACCCAGTGGGGGTCAGCGGGGGTGGCGTCAGCCCAGCGGGGGGTGGCGTGGGCCTAGCAGGAGTAGCGTGGGCCTAGCAGGGGTGGCATGGGCCCACTGGGGTTGCCATAGACCCAGCGGGGGTGGCGTGGACCCAGCAGGGGTGGCGTGGGCCCAGTGGGGATCAGCAGGGGTGGCGTGGGTCCAACGGGGATGGCATGAGCCCAACGGGGTTGGTGTGGGGGGAAGATGGCTTGGGCCCATGCGGCGGGGGGATGCGAGGGGAGAGGGCTCTGCCGCAGTGGCGTCTGGTGTTGGGGTTACAGCCGTTGAGTTCAGATTCAGTCACTCTTGCCCGGCGACGGGAGAACAGAGAACTGGCCGATTCCAAAGTGAAAACGTTGATTTTTATTTATTTATTTTTTTCCCGATTTTTTTTTGTTTTTGTTTTGGGTTTTTTTTGCCCCTTCCTCATGGTTCCCTCACAACTCTGGGCTGCTGTGTGTCGGACGCTGAAGCTATCACATAGGGTAGCAAGATCCCTGCTCGAGCTGATGCCACACTTTACCTTTAGCTTTCAAACCTACCTATGTCTTTGCCCTGAGTTCACGCAGAAGGTGGAAGTCTGATGAACCAGATGAGCTGCTGCCCCCCCCCCCCCCCCTCCACTCTTCCAACTTTCTTTCCCCCCACCCCTGCAATCAGTATGAAGAAGGGCCCTGTCCCGAAAAGGCACCTATCCATGTTCTCCAGAGATGCTGCCTGACCCGCTGAGTTACTCCAGCACTTTGTGCCCAATATAAGGTGATCGTTAGGAACAAGAATCTGCAGATGCTGGTTTACAACTGTTGATGCTTTCTTACTCGCTTGTTACTCCAACATTTTGCATCTTTCATGGAGCCATAGAGTCATGGTGTGGAAACAGGCCCTTCGGCCCAACTCACCCATGCTGATCAACATGCTCCATCTATATTAGTATCACCCATAGTATGGCCCATATTTCTTTAAACCTTTCCTATACATGTACCTGTGCAAATGTCTCTTAAACATTGCGATAGTCCCTGCCTCAACTACCTCCTTGTTCTATACACCCACCACCCTTTGTGTGTAAAAGTTACCCCTCAGGTTCCCATTAAATCTTCCCCCCTCACCTCAAACCTATGTCCCCTGGTTCCCGATTCCCCTCCTCTGGGCAAAATACCCTGTGCGTTTACCTGATGTATTCCCTTCATGATTTTATACACCTTTGTAAGACACCCCTCATCCTCTTATTTATTTAGCCTGTATCGTTTAGAATCCGCTTTGGTGCTAATGAGGATCTGAGACAACTTATTAGCCAGTATTTTGTTGTTCAGTGGCATTCTGTCCAATTAAAAAAAATCTATTGAAGTGTTGACTGGATTCAGTAGTGTGAAGAGTTTTCTCTGTCAAATAGAGAAGGGATTATTCTTTTATCCAGTTCCCAAGTTTTGATGAATAGGTGCATTTTTTATTTAATTGGATAAGCCGTCAGAGATTGCTGTCAATGGGAATTTTACTGGACAGGAGTAGTATAACTGTGCAATTTTTATACATTGGGTGGTACAATGGCGCAGAGGTAGAGTTGCTGCCTCACAGCGCTTGAGTCCCTGGTACGATCCTCACGACGAGTGCTGTCTGTATGGAGTTCGCACATTCTCCCCATGACCTGCTTGTGTTGTCTCCGGGATCTTCGGTTTCCTCCCACACTCCACACGTACAGGTCTTCAGGTTATTTGGCTTGGTGTAATTGTAAATTGTCCTTATTATGTGTAGGATAGCGTTATTGTGCGGGGATTGCTGCTCAGCGCGGTCTCTGTGGGCTGAAGTGTCTGTTACTCTCTCTAAGTTAAAATAAACTAAATTTGAAACATGAAGCATATTTATCCTGTGTATTGTAATGTTTGAAATTCTTCTCGACAGTTAAAGTGTTTCTGAAATCCCATGTAAGTACAAACTAAACAACAGTCATAGAGTCATACAGCACGGAAACAGGCCCTTCGGCCCAACTTGCCCACACCGACCAACAAGCCCCAAATTATTTAGACATTATTTTATTTCCCCTTTTATTGATCTTTTATTCCCCCTACTGCAATCAGTCCAAAGAAGTGTCCCGACCTGAAACATCAGCTATCCATGCCCTCCAGAGAAGCTAACTGACTCTCTGTTACTCCGGCACTTTGCACTTTGGTCAAGATTCCAGCACCTGCAGTTCCTTGTGTCTCTCCATGTCATGGGGTCCTTTAGCACGGGAACAGGCCCTTACAGGCCATACTGTCTGCATTTGGCCTGTATCCCTCTGAACATATCCTATCCACATACCTGTCCGAATGTATGTAAGTAAGTACGTTTTATTTATATAGCACGTTTGAAGTCAACTCGCATTGACACCAAAGTGCTTTACATAAAATAGATAATAAGTTTCATTACAAACCATAGAAAAAGGTTAAGAAAATGAATAAAATGGACACAACACATTATAGAGTTCAACACAAACGTCCCCCCTCAGCAGAATCAAAAATTTCCACTGTGGGGAAAGGCACCAGAAAGTTAAGTCCTCTTCCTCTGTGAAACACCCGAGGTCGGGGCCCAATTGTGGCCGTGCAGCCAGTCCGATGATTTTCAGGACCCTCTTGCCGTGAAGACGGAACTTCGGCGTCGGGTGAAACATTCCTCAGCGGCTTGGAAAGTCTGGAGCGGCTGCCTCCTCCCCAGAGACCGGGGCACTCGTAGTCCTCAGGACGCGGCGGTTGGAGCTCCGACCCCAGCGAACTCGATCCCAGGCTGCGCGGCACTCCAAATCCAGCGCCGCCCGCGGCCGGATGCCCACAGCCCCAGCTCCACAATGTTGGGAGTCGACGGCCACAGCGCTCCGGAGCTTACCGCACGGTGACCCGGTAAGGCATCGCCCGCTCCGTGATGGTGTCCCAGCGCTGCGCCGCCGCCGAAGCTGTGGTCCCGGCCGGTCCCGACAGGAAACGCCGCTCCACTCTCGATGGTAGGCCGCGAGGACGGGGCAAAGAAGCAGCTCGGAGGGATGCTGCCTCTCCGACCAGGTAGGTGACTAAGAAATAAAGTTTCCCCCTTCCCCTCCCCCACCCACCACATAGAAGACCTCCAACTAACATTTTTTGACAGGACTTAAAATAAAAAGGTGAAGAGACGGACTGCGGGCAGGCTGCCATACACAGACGGTGCCCACTCCTGCACATCCGCCATCTAGTTAGAATGTCTTTTAAACATCGTGATAGTACTTTGTCAGAGGTTATGGGGAGAAGGCAGGAGAATGAGGTTAGGTGGGAGAGATAGATCAGCCATGTTTGAATGGCCAAGTAGACTTGATGGGCTGAATGGCCTAATTCTGTTCCTATTCCTTATGACCTTTTGACCTTGTGTTAGTTTAGTTTATTGCCACGTGCATCTAGGTACAGTGAAAAGCTTTTCTTGCGTGCTATGCAGTCAGCAGAAACATTACAATCATGATAACAATCAAGCCATTTACAGTGTATAGATACATGATACATTACAAGGGAATAATGTTTAGTGCAAGGTAAAGCCAGCAAAGTCCGATCAAGGACAGTCCGAGGGTTACCACCTACTCTGGCAACTTCCATACACCCACCACCCTTAAGTAAAAAAGGTTCCCCCCCAGGTTCCTATTAAATCTCTCCCCCCCCCCCCTCACCTTAAAGTGTCTCTCTTTTATTTCTTGGTGCTTTTTCAACCAGTTGTATCACACTCAGCAATTACCTGCAGGTTTCTTGTCTGATAATGAGCCTCTATCTCCCTGTCAAATTGAAAAGGAGAGGACTATTCTCATTAACATTCTTCCACCTCCCCACACTGAAGGCCTTTTTGGCCGTGCAACTTACAAAGCTAATGGACTGTTCTGTATATCTCATCATCTAATTAGCAGGCTGCTGTGGGCTAAAAGCCTTGCTTCAAAACAGTGCTGGGCCTGGATAGAGTGGATGTGGAGAGGATGTTTCCAGTAGTGGGAGAGTCTGGGAGAGATCATAGTCTCTGAATAAAGGGATGTATGTTTAGAAAGATGTGGAGGAATTTCTTTAGTCAGAGGGTGGTGAATCTGTGGAATTCATTATACAGACAGGCTCTGTTGTATGTACTAACCCTGTCTGAGATCTGTTCAAAAGACTCAATCCCCTTTTGCCAGCATATAATGTTCATTGCTATTTTTTCCCTGAGGGCATTATGTTGGTAACTTGCTTCCCTTCTCTATTTACCTGCGTTGTAATGTTGCAAAAAGCACCTCGATACACATTAGGATTATTTTTTCAACGATTGATTTTCCATTTGAAAATCATGGCAAAGTCTTCAAAAATGACATCACATGTTAGAATTTTATTTATGAGGCTGATATCTCTCTCTCTCTCACTCTCTTTCTCTCTCTCACTACCCTATTTAGTACAATTATTAACATACAGTGAACTGAATGTAATGAGTTATGGAGTCATAAAGTAATGCAGCATGAAACATGCCATTTGGCCCATCAAGTCCATACTGACCATCAAGGCACTAAATCACCAGTAATCCCATTTCATTCCTCCCACCACATTTTGCCACTGAGGCACACATTGTACGCAGTTTTACAGTGGACGATTAACCCACAAGGCCGTGCATCTTTGGGATGTGGGAGGAAACCAGTGTACCTGGGGGAAAGCCACGCGGTCACAGTGAGAACGTGCAAATCTCACGCAGCCAGTTACTTGAAGTTAAGTTTGATCTCAAGTCCCGTAGACTTGTGAGGCATTGGCACTACTGGCTGAGCCATTGTGTTCCCCAACAGTTGTTAGAAAAGTTAGTTTAGTTTAAATTTGTTTATCAGTATTGTCATATGTACTGAGGTACAATGAAAAGCTTTTTGTTGTGTGCTATCCAGTCAGAGAAAATACTATATATACATGATTCCAATCAAACCGTCCACAGTGTACAGCTACTGGTTAAAGATAAAGTCCTGTAAAGTCTGATTAAAGGTCTCCAATGAGGTAGATGGGAGGTCGGGACCACTCTCTGTTGGTGGTAGGATGGTTCAGTTATCTGGGAAGAAACTGTCCCTGAATCTGAGGGTGTGCGTTTTCACACTTCTGTACCTCTTGGTTGATGCAAGAGGGGAGAAGAGGGAGTGACCTGGATGGGACTCATCCTTGATTATGCTGGTGGCCTTGCCGAGGCAGCGTGGGGTGTATATGGAGTCAATGGAAAGGAGGTTAGTTTGGGTGATGGTCTGGGCTGCGTCCACAACTCTGCAATCTCTTGCAGTCTTGGATGGAGCTGTTCCCAAACCATGCTGTGATGCATCCCAATAAAACGGCACATCTGTAGAAGTTGGTGAGAGTTGTTGGGGACATGCCGAACTTCCCAAGCCTTCTAAAGAAGTAGAGGGTTGGTGTGGTTTCTTGGCCATGGGTTTGGTGTGGCTGTTCCAGGACAAATTGCTGCTGATATTTATTCCTAAAGGCTTGAAGTTGTTCAGGTTATTTTTATGCAGTAGGTTTATTTCTCTCGGGGACTATGGCTGTGTCTATTATCAATTAAGAACATGTGATCTGCTGCGATAATGCTGCCTTTATGTCAGAAAGGCTTATTAATAGGATGCATTCCATTGGTTATTGTTCCCACTTGTTAGTGGTTTGGCTTCACTAATGATCCAAGTTGTCCACCTTTTAACTTTATGCAATAACAAAATGAAATTAATTGAGTGCCTTGAATCTAGTAAGAATTATTCAGCATTCTTGTGTTTTTGCACAAAGTACAACTCCTAATGCTACTGCAATAACAAATTAGCTGTGCCGTCATATACTCACCCGCCCTCCTGTGTTGCTTTTGGTTCTAATAAAGCTCCTTCAAGTCGTTTCATGATGAGAGTCATAGGCATACAGTGTGGAAAGAGGCCCTTCGGCCCAAATATGCCCATCCCGACCAAGATGCTCCATGTACATTAATCCCACCTGCCCGCATCTACACTAGTCTCATCCCATCTCCCACCTCACATCTCCCCTGCTGCACGCTGCACCCATCCCCCCTCTCCCCCCCTCCCCTCTCCCCTCTCCCCCTCTCCCCTCCCCCCTCTCCTCCACCCATCTCCCAACACAGGCACATAACAGGCTTCAAACTTCTTATCAGCATCTGATTGGTTGACAATTGATTAATCCAGTGTAATAATCACAGTAGCACCTCTAAAAGGAGAACTAGTTTACAACTCGATCAATTAATCAACCCTTTCTGGTTCCTCCAAAGTAAATGACTGAGTAGCCGGCAGTTGTCACAAAAGAAAATTTTTTGAGCGTTATCTTGCTCGTAAGCTTATTTCCCTGGGGCATCACACGAGTGAACAAGCAGTGAAGCACCTGCTGTGTTTGGACAGTCCCCCTGGATGCTCATCTATCTTCTTGTTACTTTGGAATTGAGTTTCCTGCCGCTGAGATTGACCATTTATTATTGTACTCAATCACTCTGTCATCATCATTGTCACTGCCACAAATTAAAGATGTCATATCGGTCTGTGTCTCAAGCAACCAATATATGTTTTAATGCTTGCAAAGCAACGGATGAAATCTTGGCTCTCTGAAGATAAGAAAGTTATATGCCAAGTTTTTTGTTTGGACTGGGGCCTCACCTGCGATGAATGTCTCATAGATTCGGACGGATAGGCAGGCAAACAACAAAGTGTTAAAATCAAGCCTTTAGTCACGGATGCTGGGGTGTGAGCAAGCTACCATGTCAGTGTGCTTCAGCCCTCCTAGCGCTTTTCACTGTCTACTACATTTATATGATATATCACGACAAAATAAATGTTCCTATCTAACTCTTTAACTAGTGATTGGGAACTTATAAGCAAGCATCTTTAAGGGGCTGTCCCACTTGGGCAACCTAATCTGCGAGTTTAGAAGAGTGTCTTCGACCTTCAAACTCGCAGCATGGTCTACACGTGGTCCTATGAGGTCGCTGGAACTCTTCTTCATGCTCGAGGGAAGTTCCCGAATACTCGCCCCCTCAGCTAGGTTGTACATGTTGAAAAATTTTCTTTGAGTAAAATTTGGTGGGCATGGTTCTTTTGAACTCGTAGTGCAGTGGAGTAGGGGTCGCTATGTAATTACAGGCTGTCGAGGGCAGCCGTTGGCAATCTCCTTCGCTGACCGGGCATTTTGATTGGCTCATTGGAGTTTTCAGGACCAGGGAGTACTGACCGGTGGGTAAAATGCCCGCTAAACTTTATTAAACTTCTTAAAGTGGCTCCACTCCTTCTTTCCCCCCCCCCCCTCTCCCTCTCCCCTTCTCCCTCTCCCCCTCTCCCTCTCCCCTTCTCCCTCTCCCCTTCTCCCTCTCCCCTTCTCCCTCTCTCCCCCCTCCCTCTCCCCTTCTCCCCCCCCCTACTCCCCCCCTTCTCTCCCCTTCTCTCCCCCTCTCTCCTCTTCTCTCCCCTTCTCTAAACCCCCCCCCCCCTCCGCGCTCTCTCTCTAAGGACTTACTGTACACCGTGGCAGCCGTTTACCTTCCTCATCATCGTTCAGACAGCGCTCCCCCGCTTTCCCTGGCCCCCGCCTTTGCAATTGTGTGTGTGTGTGTGTGTGTGTGTGTGTGTGTGTGTGTGTGTGTGTGTGTGTGTGTGTGTGTGTGTGTGTGTGTGTGTGTGTGTGTGTGTGTGTGTGTGTGTGTGTGTGTGTGTGTGTGTGTGTGCGGTCGGTGTGTGTCCAGCTCGCGGTTTCAACACGGATGGTCGATCCAGCTCGAGGTTTTCCAGGCGAGTGCCCTCGAGCTTGAAGGTCGAAGCCACTCTTATTAACTCGCGGATTAGGTCGCCGTAGTGGGACAGCCCCTTAACTGTTTCTTAAACATTGCCTCAACTACCTCCTCTGGCACCCTTTTCCATACACCCACCACCCTTTGTGTGGAAAAGTTACCCCTCAGATTCCTATTAAATCTTTTCCCCTTCACCTTAAACCTGTGTCCTCTGATCCTCAATTCACTTACTCTGGCAGGACATCTACCCGATCTATTCTTCCCATGATTTTATACACCTCTATAAGATCACCCCTCATCCTACTGCACTCCAGGGAATCAAGACCCAGCCTACTCAACATCTCCCTATATCTCACACCCTCTAGTCCTGGCAACATCCTGATAAATCTTCTCTGTACCCTTTCCAGCTTGACAACATGTTTCCTCTATCACGGTGCCCAGGACTGAACACGTCTTGTCAGCAAGGGCATGGTTTTGCACAGCACTACAACATCACCAGTATTGCACGTTTCAGGTTATGGAAGATAGACAGAAAAAGCTGGAATAACTCCGCGGGACAGGCAGCATCTCGTAATGCTGAGGTTATCTCATGAACCTCGTGGATTTTATGGAACCTCTATATAACATGCTACTGAATTAAATTTAGAATGGCAGTGTGCTATACTGTACTGGGAAGTTATATGCCTGCAACATAAGCCCAACTCTTCCCTCCGACTGTGCAGGAAATGAAAACTCTAATCTCCTGTGAAAATAGTGTTTTATTTTGTGTTGGCAGTGCATCATAGAAAACACTGAGCTTGTATTTAAGATCTAGGAACTGAGGAACACAAAAGATGAAGATGGTAATCCATAGAAGAAATATTTGTTGCGCATGCTTACCAATGGAAGGACATCCTGTCTGAATATCAGGATTTATTTATCTAAATATAAGGATTTAGAGTCATAGTCATAGAGTCACAGGAAACAGGCCTTTTGGCCCAATTGCCCACACCGGCCAACAAGTCCCAGCTACACTAGTCCCACCTGCCTGTGTTTGGTCCATATTCCTCCAAACCTGTTCTATCCACGTACCAGTCTAACTGTTTCTTAACTGTTGGGATAGATTAATCCACAAACCCGCATGTCTTTGGGATGTGGGAGGAAACTGGAACACCCGGAGGAAACACATGTGGTTACAGGGAGAACGTGCAAACTCCATTGAGACAGCACCCAAGGTCAGGATGGAGATGCGCCACTATGCCACCCCCGTGTATTCACAGGTCTGTTATGCTGCTGCAAGTAGGAATGTCATTGCTCTGTTGACAGTGCATGTAACAATTAAGCTCTCTCGATTCCCGACATTGGGAAATAAAGTACCAGAGTCTCAAGGGAACCTAAAGCAGAGATGGAAACAAAGGTTTTTGAATTACAGAGTAGTTACCACATTGGCAGCTAATGTAAAATTCCATCTGCTGAAATGATTTGTATAGTCGCAAATGCAAAAAGTTCCATGAAGCAGCAACATGTAGTGTAATTGCTTCCACTTCTGTCTTTCCATTACAAGGTGCCTCTGGATCTCCTTAGCAGTGGTGACTTGAAGAGAGAGGGGGAGAGAAAGAGAGGGAGATGGAGAGGGAGAGAGAGAGAGAGTCAGGTGTAGGGAGAGGGGAAGAAAGGGAGGAAGAAGGCGAGGGAGAGAACAGGATTGAGAGGAGAGAGAGAGAGAGAGAGAGAGAGTGGCACGGGAGCTGTTTGAGCGAGAGGAGGAGTTTCCTGGGCAGTGAGTTTAAAAGCGAGCGCGGGGCTTGTTTTCACAGAGGCCCGGGAGCCATTGGCGACTCAGTCTGAGACTCTAATTTCTCCCATTCCGTTCCTCGCTAACATTTGCGGACTACATGGTCCTGAGCCAGAGCTTGGTTCTTCCTTCTTGACTACGTTCAGTTTCTCTTTTAGTTACAGGATAATTTTCCTGTTTCCTACCATCCAATAGTGCCTCACAGCTCTGGCCATTTGACTGGCACGGTTCTCTGACCAGTCCCCGTCATCAGTCTTAATTGAGTCCGCTACTGTAGTGGGGAGACAATTCAATAAGATAGCACAATATTGTGGGGAACTTATTCCATTTTGATTATTTAAGTCACCTGATTGATCCATGTATCATTTTGAAAAACGGTCTCAAAATTCATCTGCTTTCCTACTTTTCTGGTTTAATTTCCATAATTCATGTTAGATCACTTGGTTTCTGAAATGTGTTTGTTAGGGCCATTAAAACAGCTTCTTCTCTTGCACTAGCCTCTTCTCATCCACTAATATGTTTGCCAAGTCTTCATATGTTGGGTGTCCTAGGGCTACGAGAAATTTGGTATTTTCAGCTGGAGTAATTATCTGTTGCATGGCCTCCCATAAATCCCGGGAATCTGCATGATATACACGCATTGTGGTTCTCAAATAATCTATAAAAGCAGCAGGTGACTCCTTTCTATCAGGGATTCCGTTTAGTTCTGCCATTATTTCATGGGGCTTCCATGGGGTTGGGACGTCTGTGGCATGGGGATTATTCATACTTACTGCGATGGTGGAATCAGCTGTACCCAGCCCTTCCCTCACTGGGAACTGCCGCCCTATGGGATATCTGGTCAATTTGTAAACTTTTGGTTACATCAAAATCTATCTCGGTATCTTCAATCACTGTCTCACCCTCAGATGAATCTTCCCGTTCCCTAGGGGGTTCCCGATACTGTCCAAATAAATCGTTCCTCTTTCTCACTACTTGTATGATCTGTCTAGGTTGTGGCTCACAGTATATCTATCTTTTCTTTAAACGCTGGAGCCGGAGCTAACCTCTTCCTTTCACTACGGGTGCCATAAGCTACTGGACGATCTATCAATGGTGGAGTGGATAGAGTCAAAGAATCTGGCACCCCAGTATGCTATCAGTAGAATCTCCATCGATGCTGCCTCACCCGCTAAGTTTCTCCAGCATTTTTGTCTCCTTCGATTTTTCCAGCATCTGCAGTTCTTTCTTAAACAGGGTTTGTAACTTGATCCTTCAAGCTTGTTTTTCTATTCAGCCAAATCCTTCTTTTAAATCTCAGGCACCATTTGATTCCTCTGATTCTTCTAATATCCAGAAATCTATTGATCTCTGTTTTGAGTGCAGTGAATGACTAAAACTCCACAGCCTTCCTAAGGTAGAGTATTCCAAATCTCACCACCATTTTGGTGAGTAATTTTATTCTCATTTTACTCCTAAATGGCCTACCCATAGCCCGGATAGAGTGGGTGGTGGAGAGGATAGATGGCGGAGAGGATGTTTCCACTAGTGGGAGAGTCTAGGACCAGAGGGCACAGCCTCGAAATAAAAGGACGTACCTTTGGGAAGCAGATAAGGAGGAATTTCATTAGTCAGGGTGGTGAATCTGTGGAATTCATGCCGCGGACAGCTGTGGATGCTAAGTCGTTGGATAATTTTACAGTGGAGGTGGATAGATTTTTGATTAGTAAGGGTGTCAAAGGGAGAAGACAGGAGAATGGGGTTGAGTGGGAAAAATAGATTAGCCATGATCGGATGGTGGAGCAGACTCGATGGTCCGAATGGCCTAATTCTGCTCGGTGTCTAATGGCCCTGCCCCTTATTTTGAAAAAGTGTTGTTCTAGCTTTCTCCCAACATCTACACTGTTAACAAGATGACTTTCATTATCATTTCTCCCTTTACATTGGTTCTGCCATTTAAAGCTGGAGGTATAGAGGTTGGGATGTAATGTTAAAATTGTACAAGGCATTGGTGAGGCCAATTCTGGAGTATGGTGTACAATTTTGGTCGCCTAATTATAGGAAGGATGTCACCAAAATAGAGAGAGTACAGAGGAGATTTACTAGAATGTTGCCTGGGTTTCAACAACGAAGTTACAGAGATAGGTTGAACAAGTTAGGGCTTTATTCTTTGGAGCGCAGAAGTTTAAGGAGGGACTTGATAGAGGTTTTTAAAATGATGAGAGGGATAGACAGAGTTGACGTGGAAAAGCTTTTCCCACTGAGAGTAGGGAAGATTCAAACAAGGGGACATGACTTGAGAATTAAGGGACTGAAGTTTAGGGGTAACATGAGGGGGAACTTCTTTACTCAGAGAGTGGTGGCTGTGTGGAATGAGCTTCCAGTGAAGGTGGTGGAGGCAGGTTTATTTTTATCATTTAAAAATAAATTGGATAGTTATATGGACGGGAAGGGAATGGAAGGTTATGGTCTGAGCGCAGGTGTATGGGACTAGGGAAGAATATGTGTTCGGCACGGACTAGAAGGGTCGAGATGGCCTGTTTCCATGCTGTAATTGTAATATGGTTATATGGTTTCTGAGTTTACATCTTTGTTAGCGGGGTCAAGGGAAGAGTGTTCACGTCACGGCCCTGTTTCCACCACGATGCACAAGAAGCGACAAGCAGACACCATTGTATGCAGATGCCGAGAAGTGTGTTCAGCTCTAGATGAACAACTTCTAATATTGTGTGTGGATGCGATAAGAAGAAGATCTTTATTAGAAATCCAAGCTCAGTGGAAAAAGTAATATATAATCCTTCACAATCTGGCACAGTGACAATGTCATATGTCATTGGAGACTCTCAGCCTATCTTTGATCGGACTTTACTGGCTTTATCTTGCACTGAACATTATTCACGCTATTCCCTTTATCATGTATCTGTACACTATGGATGGCTCGATTGTAATCAAGTTATAGTCTTTCCGCTGACTGGTTTGCATCCATCCAGATACAGGCACAGATTCTTCCCAGCTGTTATCAGGCAACTGAACCATCCTATCACCAACCTGAGCTGCAATCTACCTCATTGGAGACCCGTGGACTGTCTTTAATCAGACTTTATCTGGCACTAAATGTTATTTCCTTCATTCTGTATCTGTACACTGTGGATGGCTCGTTTGTAATTATGTACAATGATTACAATCCTCTGACTAATTCCGCATGAGCACGCAACAAAAGCTTTCCCCGTACCTCGGTATGTGTGACAATAAACTAAACTCCTCCCAAGTCAGTTTTGTTCTGCATTACACGTCTTTTGAGTGACTAGATGCTGCTTTCTGTGACCCTCCCTGGTAATACTAATCGGCAGATTGGATTGCTGACAAGTATTGCCCATTTTTTAAAGCTATTGCAACAAACTAGTGGTCCTAAAGTAGTTTAGTTTAGTTTAGTTTAGTTTAGTTTATTATCACATGTACCGAGATGTAGTAGAAAGCTATTTGGTTGTGTGCGATCCAGTCAGTGGAAAGACGACACATGATTACAATCAAGCTGTCCACAGTGTACAGATACAGGATAAAGGGAATAACGTTTAGTGCACCATAAAGTGCAGTAAAGTTTGATTAAAGATAGTCTGAGGGTGTCTAATGACGCAGATGGGAGGTCAGAACTGCTCTCTAGTTGTTGGTAAGATGGTTCCGTTGCCTGATAACAGCTGGGAAGAAACTGTCCCTGAATCTGGAGGTGTGCGTTTTCACACTTCTGCACCTCTTGCCTGATGTGTGAGGGGAAGTAACCAGGGAGAGAGGAAGTGACCGGGGGAGAGACTGGAAACATTGCGCCTCTTGCTTGCGGGTTCAGTGGATTAGCATCTGTACGCTCGCTAATTAAGGATCGGGGGTATGGGAATACACTACTGTCTGTAAGAAAAAGATTTTCACTGTGTTAGCACATGTGACAATAAAAGCATACGAGCCATTGGACCTTGTGGGTCAAATGCAGGCAGATGAGATCAGTTTATCTTGGCATAATGGTTGGCACATACCTTTTGGGCTGAAGGGCCTGTTCCAATACTGTGCTGTTCTATGTTTTAGGCTCAATGACTAACAGTAATGAGATTGATGTGGAAAGCACATTATTTGCTATGTTAACGGTGGAGCTGCGAGGAAAATTGTATTTTTACATGTCAAAAGTACAGCATTACGAGAATACACATGCTTTCAGAATCATAGAGCAACAATTTTGACACAAAATCAAAGATTATAAGAGGGCAGAAATTATGTAAATCTATATGTCACTAGTAATTTGTCCTATGGTTTCAAACCAAGTTTAGGGTCTGGGCAGATTATTTCATCTCTTGCTTAATGCATGAAGGATGAGGAAGAAATATATTTTATTCATTTCCAGAATGTGGATATCATTGGCGGATCTACAGAGTGCCATTGAATGCCAAAGGAAAGTGTTTGGACTATTTTCTATGGGAGATGATGGTGACTTGGGACTTGTGAGGTCCCAAAGACGATTCTCAGTCTTTGCCTGAATCTTCCAGTCTTGCTGCATGTGGATTACATCCGTGGGAGAACCGTGAATGGAACTGAACGTTTGTGCATTCTTCAAAGGTCACTCCCATGTGGGAAGATGATTTAAAATAAAGGAGTTTGGATGAAACTGTACCATTCTGTAGCCTGCCTGTGAATGCATTGGGCACAAGTTCATAAGTCATAGGAGCGGAATCAGGCCATTCAGCCCATCCAGTCCAGTCCACCACTTCATATTTTGTTGTGTAGCTTACAACCCAGCGTATGAATATTAATTTCTGTAATTTCAAATAACCATTACATCCCCTCTCTCCGTTCCTCCTTCACCCTCGTCATCCTGCTAGTTTCACTGTGTGTATCCCTTCGTTGTCACCTCTTCCAAAGCCAACAATGGACCATTGTGGGCTCCTTGGCCATTGGTGCCGGCTCTGATTTGTTCTGTACCTTTTCATATCTCTAGTTGCCCTCTCCCGTGACTCTCAGTGTGAAGAAGGGTCTCGACCAGAAACGTCACCTATTCCTTTTCTCCAGAGATGCTGCCTGACCCGCTGAGTTACGGCATATAGGCATTTTATGTTTATATTCAATCATGGCTGATTTATTTTTCCCTCTCAACCCTATTCTCTCGCCATTTCCCCATAACCTTTGACACCCGTACGAATCAAGAATCTGTAAGAGTGTCAAATGTTATGGGCAGACGGTGGGAGACTGGGGTTGAGAGGGAAAGACATTAGCCTTGATTGAATGGCGGAGTAGACCTAATGGATTTGCATGTGGTATGGTGTTTGTATAAATATTGACCTGGGCATTGCGTTGAGGTGAGAAACATTGTGCTGCATGCTGTGCAGGCAAATCATACCCTACACGGGTAGATCAGCTTGAGCAAGAGAAAAATAAACAGGTTGCAGAATATAATGTTTCAGCTGCAGAGAAAGTAGAGAGCCAAGAGTCAAGTCAAGTCAAGAGTGTTTTATTGTCATATGTCCCAGACAGATCAATGACATTCTCACTTGCAGCGGCACAACAAAATATGTAACCATAGTACTTTGTAAACAATATAATCAATGAAAAGCTCAGTAATATACATATATATATATATAGCAGGGAGGGGGGGCTGCTGTCACGTGTGGCTACAGGCAGTAGATGGGTCTGTTCGGTACTTTAGTAAATGGGCTGTCCCACTGTGGTGACCTAATTGGCGAGTTTAGAAGAGTTTGAAAAAAAATGTCACATTGAAGACCTCCTTCGACTATGTGGAAGACCTCCTTCGACCTCCTTCGACTATATTGAAGACTAGCTTCGACTGACTTCGTGAAAATTGGACACCGAATAGTGGAGAGTGAAGACGACCTCCTTCGACTATGATGAAGACTATCTACGACTACCTTTGATTACCTTCGACTACCCTCGATTACCTACGAATAACATGCTGACCTACTACGACCTACTACAAGTAAAACAAGTATTGATTTTTTCCATGACGACCTTTTTTTACTCGCGGGCATTTTCCAACATGTTGAAAAATACGGCGCGACCTAGCTGAGGCCTCGAGTACGCGGGGACTACTCTCGAGCGTGAAAAAGAGTTACAAAGACTTCCTACGACCTTGTGTCGACCATGCTGCGAGTATGAGTCGAGGGCAAACTCATCAGAACTCGAGGATTAGGTCCCCGCAGTGGGACAGCCCCTTAACTATGTTGGCGCCAGGTACGTGCCGACACTTGTGTACTGCATAGGTTGATTGTAAAACAAAGCATTTCACTGCACATTGATGCAAGTGACAATAAAGTATCATATATTCAGGCGCCGTATATAGCTACCACGCCGACAGCCTGTCTCATCTTTTTCCGCTTTTGTTACTGTGCGAAGAGCCTGTCCCACTTTCCCGAGTTACTCATGAATTCTCCCGAGTTTTCCCCTTGATTCAAACTCGGAGAATTACGGTAATTGCCAGCCATAGGTACTCGGGGCTATTGTTTTTACCCGTGGACATTTTTCAACATGCTGAAAAAACGTCCCGACTTACCTGATGCCCCGAGTACTTATGGCTGGCATTACGAGCCGCTATGAAGTATCGACGGACTCCTATGGCTCCTAGACTCGATACGGACTTCTACGGACTCGCTATGGACATTCTCCGAGTTTGAATCAAGGGGAAAACTCAGGAGAATTTGTGAGTAACTCGGGAAAGTGGGTCGGGGGCTTTACTTATATGTTTTAGTGTATCTTTAGTTTTTGCATTATGTGAGGGTGGGGGTTTGTGGGAAACCTTTTTACCTTTTTCCTCGACAGAGGTACGACTTTTCCACCGTATCTCCGTCTGCACGGCAGCTTTAACATCGTGGAGCTGGCGGTCCCTTTGTTAGGGATTGACTGCGGGAGCTCCAACCGCAGTAGCTTCGACCGTCCCGATGCAGGAACTTCGACTGCCGACTGCAGAAGCTTTGATTGCCCCGACTGCGGAAAATTTGATTGCCCCAACCGCAGGAGAAAAGGAGGAAAGTTATTTGCCTTCCATTACAGTAGGGAATGTAAGGTCGCCGAAAAAACAAGATGGACATGCTGCCTGCGTTGGCGGGGACTCGGAGGGATTGCCGTGAGGGATCTCGGTGTTTAGCAGGGACATGGCTCCATGAGGACATCTGGTGCGTCTGTGCGTGTGTGGACGGCTTTCTGACTGTTCAGACAGACAGGGACTGCAGAGAGAGGGACAGCAGTCGGTACAACTCGGGTCACATCACGGTGAAGGAGCGTGTGTGTGGCCCGGACATTGAACTGATGGCTGTAGGTCTCCACTTATGCTGTGTGCCCTGGGGATTCTCAAACGCCATTGTGGTGGCTGTTTAAGTCTATGTTTAATTTTTATGTGGTTATGTATCTTGTTGCTTTTTTGAATTACTGTTGGCAAATCAAATTCCTTGTATGTTTACAAACTTGGCTAATAAATTAATTTTTTCTTCTTACCGAGTCCACACACAAGATTAGAAGTTATTCAGCCAGAGCTGAACACACTTCTCAGCATCTGCATACAATGGTGTCTGTCTTGTGCTTTTGTGCTTCTTGTGCGTGGTGGTGCAAAGAATGGTGGAGATGGGGCCGCGATGTGCACGCTCTTTCCTTGACCCCAATAAATTCATTACAATTACAATTCATTCATTCATTCATTCATTCAATCATTCATTCATTCATCATGCATTCATTCATCATGCATTCAAATCATTAATTCATTCATTCAATTATTGTGGGCCAAAGGGCATGTTTCTGCTCTGTGTCATTGTCTTGTTCCATCTCCTTTGTGATTATGATTCAAACCTGGCAGCAAACAAAAGAGAGAAACCTCTTTTTGGAACGTCTGAGGTTGAAATAAGACATTGGCCTTCATCAGTCAGAGCATTGAGTGTTGAAGTTGGGAGGTAATGTTGAAGTTGTATAGGATGTTGGTGAGGCCGCATTATGCTCAGTATTATTTTCTGCTCCAGGCACCTTGTTATCGGAAAGATGTTGTCAAGTTAAGAATGGTACAGAAAAGATTTACGAGGATGTTGCCAGGACTTATAATAATAATAATAATAATAATAATAATAACTTTATTTATAAAGCGGTTTTAGACAACATCAGTTACCACAAAGTGCTGTACATGGGAAATCAACAAAAAGTTATTACAAACTACTAAAACCATTGAGACGACAGGACTATAAAAACAGTAAAAAATTAAAAGACATTAAAAGCACTAAAACAGGAACAATGTCTCAGCCAGTGTCGAAAGCCAGTGAATAAAAGTGAGTTTTTAGGGAGGATTTAAAGATGGACAGTGAAGGGGCCTGTCTGATCTGCAGCGGCAAGGTGTTCCAGAGTGCCGGGGCAGCAACAGAAAAGGCTCTATCTGAGGGTATGAGCTATAGGGAGAGCTTAAGTAGGCTGGGACTTTATTCCTTGGAGCACAGGAGGATGAGAGGTGATCTTATAGAGGTGTGAAATCATGAGAGGAATGGATTGGGTAGATGCACAGAATCTCTTGCCCAGAGTAGGGGAATTGTGAACCAGAAGGCATGGGTTTAAGATGAGGAGGGAAAGCTTTAATAGGAATCTGAGGGGTAATGTTTTCACAAAAAAGTGGTGAGTGTATGGAATGAGCTGCTAGAGGAGGTAGTTGAGGCAGAGACTATCGCAACATTAAAAAAACATTTAGACAGGATTGGACAAGTTTAGATGCAGGCAGGTGGGACTAGCGTAGATGGGACATGTTGGTTAATATGGGCAAATTGGGCCGAAGGACCTGTTTTCACGCTGTAAGACTATGAATCTAAGACAAATGAGCTTGACGCTTTCCCCCTAGTTGCCTGTCAAACTAGTCCAATCATTCTTCAGCCTGTGAGCCTTCTGTTTCCAAGTACACACATTGGTATTTTACCCACCTCAAGAAAAACATTTCCAAAGGCCTTTTATCGCAATGTGAACATCCGTAATCTACTTTATTTGCATAGCTTATTCTCTTCAGAGAGGGAACTCAATCATAGAACATCTTAGTACATCCTCAGGACATCTGCAAAGAAAACGGCCAAGGCAAACAGATGATCTTGATTGTGCAATCATTGTTGTTATGTACATAAACACAGCAGTGGGAGAACACACACAGACAATAAGACAAATGAAGAAGCTGTTGACTGTTTGAAAAAAGAACATGGATCAGGACAACTACTCCTGGGCTTTCACCTTTGATATCTTGATCCAGCTAATTCCTAACACTACTTCATCTTATTTTACGATTTAAAATGTAGATACGTTTGCACGTTCTTCCTGTGACTGCATGAGCTTTCAATCTCTGTCTGTGTGGAGTTTGCATGTTCTCCCTGTGACTGCGTGGGTTTTCTCCGGGTGCTCTGGTTTCATCCCATGTTCCCAAGATGTGCAGATTTGTATGTTAAGTGGTTTCTGTTAATTGTAAATTGTCTCTAGTGTGTAGGATCGTGCTAGTGTACGGGGTGATCGCTGGTTGGCACAAACGTGATGGGCTGAAGGGCCTGTTTCCACGCTGTACCTCTAAAGTCTAAAACGCTAACATCCTGTTCAATTAATGTGCCAGTCGTGAACCTAAGAAAATAACAGCCCCAGAAAATCAACTGATTAGCACATAATGTTTATGTTACTTTATAATCGATTGGAAGTGTAAAATCGATTGACTAATGCATTAAGGCCTAAGTTGTAGGAGCAGAACTAGGCCATTCGGCCCATTGAGCCCACTCCGCCATTCAATCATGGATGATCTTTCTTTCCCTCTCAACTTCATTCTCCTTCCTTCTCCCCATAACCCCTGGCACCAGTACTAATCAATAATGCCTGAGTGTTAATGATACAATGGAGTGTATGAGCCTAAAGGCACAGGCTGATGAGAGGAGAATGGTCTGTCCATCTGCTGCAAATGGTTAACATTACTGCTGCAGTATAGAGGTGTAGAGGATAGGGAGGCACTTTTTAATCAAAGGATGGAAGGGGTTTGTAACTGTAGTTTAGTTTATTGTCACAAGTACAGAGGCACCGTGAAAAGCTTTTTGTTTAGTTTAGTTCAGAGGACGGAAACAAGTCCTTCGGCCCGCCGAGTCCATGCCGACCAGCGATCACCCCATACACACATTAACACTACCCTACACATTAAGGACAATTTGCAATTTTTACCGAAGCCAAATGAACCTATAAAGCTGCACATCTTTGGATTGTGGGATTGAACCCGGGTCTCTGGCGCTGTAAGGCAGCAACTCTACCATTGGGCCACTGTGCCTCCAAGCTAATCTCATCTGCCTCCATTCCCTGCATTACCATGTGCCTGTCTAAAAGCCTCTTGGATGCCACTATTGTCTGTGCCTCCGGGTGGTGCAGCGGTAGAGTTGCTGTCTCACAGTCTGTGCGTAGTTTGTACGTTCTCCCCATGACCATGTAGGCTTTCTGCGAGACCTCTGCTTTCCTCCCGCAGTCCAAAGACGTACAGGTCAGCAGTCTCCTGGAGCTCCTGGAGCGGGGCCTACGTCACTGCCCCGCGCGGCTTGGAATGGCCGCGGGACTCTGCGAGCGCCCGCCGGGGTCTCTAACACCAAGACCCGGTGTGCGACCTCGCACCACCCGGCGTGGCTTTGATGGCCGCGGGACAATCGCCATCGCTAGCCGGGGGCTTTGACTTTGACTCTGACATCGGGGGGGGGAGAGTGCAGGGGAGAGATAAGTTTTTTTTTGGCCTTCCATCATAGCTGTGTGGTGGATGTTTATGTAGAATGTAAATTATGTTGTGTCTGGGGTCTATTTGTGTGTAATGTATGGCTGCAGAAACGGCATTTCATTTGGACCTCCAGGGGTCCAAATGACAATTAAATAGACTATTGACTATTGACTATATAATTGGCTTGGTAAAAATTGTAAAATGTCTCTAGTGTGCGTAGGATAGTGCTAGCGTGCAGGGATCGCTGGACGGTGGGCCGAAGGGCCTGTTTCTGCACTGTTTCTCTAAAGTTGTCTTTGACATTTCCACGCTGGGAAAAAGACTCTGGCTCTCTACCTTATCTATGCCATTTTGATACTTGCCTTTTAAAATTACTGTTTTTTTCCCTAACATTCACTAACATTGATCAATCTAAGTAAATCTGTGACTTGGCACAACCTTCCTAAGATCTTGTCCAGCTTTTATCATGATCCTAATGTTTTCAAGAGGGAGTTAGATATAGCTGTTAGAGTTAATAGAATCAAGGCATATGGGAAAAAGCAGGAACGGGGAACTGATTTTGGATGATCAGCCATGATCATATTGAATGGCGGTGTTGGCTCAAAGGGCCAAATGGCCTACTCCTGCACCTATTTTCTATGTTTCTATGTTTCTATCTTTATGAGAGCTCCCCCAATTGGGAATAATTCTGCTGTATGTCATGAGGTCAACTTCTGTGGTCGGGGCTAGGTCTGTATATTTCTCTTTTTTTTTCATTTCTGAAATAATATTTTAAGATTTAAAATGTGGACACGCCACTGGGAGGTGAGACTAACAAGACACAGGGCAAAAAGTTCAATGCATTAACACAATTAGTATTCGCAAAGTAATGTTGAGAGTGCTAAACAGTGCAGTGAAGAATTGCCAATATATTTCCCGCGGGCTGGGCCTCTCAAGTTACTAGTTGCTAACTATTTTGCAAGTACTAATAGCCTTAAAGCTTCACTTTCTCTCATCCGTTGCTGTCATTATTAAGTCTGCAAGTGCTGAAGGCCACATTACATCTTTGCAGGAAGCAGGTTGGGAAGAAGTGTAGCCAAAATAGTTGTGGGAGTCAGTGGGTTTGTAAATTCCATGTATGTAAACTCCATGTATGTAAACTCCATGTATGTAAACTCCATGTATATAACTCCATGTATATAACTATGTATATAACTCCATGTATATAAACTCCATGTATATAACTCCATGTATATAACACTCCATGTATATAACTCCATGTATATAACTCCATGTATATAAAACTCCATGTATATAACTCCATGTATATAACTCCATGTATATAAACTCCATGTATATAACTCCATGTATATATAACTCCATGTATATAACTCCATGTATATATAACTCCATGTATATAACTCCATGTATATAACTCCATGTATATATAACTCCATGTATATAACTCCATGTATATAACTCCATGTATATAACTCCATGTATATAACTCCATGTATATAAACTCCATGTATATATAACTCCATGTATATAACTCCATGTATATAACTCCAGATAGACACAAAATGCTGGAGTAACTTAGCGGGACAGGCAGCATCTCTGGAGAGAAGGAATGGGTGACATTTTGGGTTGAGACTCTTCTTCAGACTGATGTCACAGGAGAAGGAGATACATAGATAAGGAAATGTGAAGGTGTGAAAACATGGCAGAAGGAATGGAGTTAAAAATGTAGAATAGATCATTGTTAGCTGGGAGAAGGTAACAACAAAGCAAACAGAGATAAAATGTAGTCGGAGATGGTAAGACTGGTCAGAGAACCGGGAAGGGGGAGGGATGGAGAGAGGGGGAAAGCGAGGGTTACTTGAAGTTAGAGAAGTCAATATTTATACCACTGGGTTGTAAGCTGCCCAAGCAGAATATGCGATACTGTTCCTCCAATTTGCATACTTGAAGTTAGAGAAATTAATATTGATACCACTGGGTTGTAAACTACTTGAAGCTAGAGACTTGCAGTGAGTTCACTATAAAATTCCAATCCCTAATTCTAATGTTTTAAAACAAAGTATACAAAGGAAGGTGTTCTTGACTGTAGACAAAGCTTCAGGAGCAACTTCTATCATATAACCATCTGACCATTAAACACTACAACCTCTAAATAAGCTCCAAACTATATGGACTCAGTGGGCTGAAGGGCCTGTTTTCACACTGTATCTCTACAACTAACACTAAAACTAAAAAAACAAAAACTCAGGGGCATTATTTTTTGATTTTGCACTGCTAATGTCTATTTATTTGTCTGTTAGTTTTTTTTAGTTTAGTTTAGAGATACAGAACTGAAACAGGCCCTTTGGCCCACCGAGTCCACACCGACCAGCGATCTCTGCACACTAACACTATCCTACACTCACAGTGCCAGAGACCCAGGTTTGGTCCTAACTGCAGGTGTTGTCTGTATGGAGTTCTACCCGTAACCATGTGGGTTTTCTCCGAGAGCTCCTGTTTCCTCCCACACTCCAAAGACGTGCAGGTTTGTAGGTGAATTGGTTTTGTTAAATTTGCAAATTGACCCTTGTGTGTAGGATAGTGCTATTGTATGGGGTGTAGACTCGGTGGGCCAAAGGGCCTGTTTCTGCACTGTATCTCTGAAGTCAAAAGTAAGAAATATATTAAAAAAACAGACAAATAAACAAAAAATAATTGTGTGAAGTAAAAGATAATGACCCCCAAGTCTATGTAGTTTAGAGTCTGTTTAGAGGTTGTAGAATTTAACAGCCTGATGGTTGTTCTACGAGATGTTGCCTGACCCGCTGAGTTACCCTGGTATTTTGTATCTGTTTTTGACTCTATAATTTACACGGATTCGTGTGGGATGGATGGGCAGAGTGGCCATTTTACAATCCGATGCTAATGGTTATAAAAAAATGGACTCCTCAGTCAATTCCTACAGCAAACATCTAATGGTGCCTTGGTGTATGTTTCTAAATGGGATCAACATATTGTGGGCTTGGCCGAAGGTTCCTGGTGTGGCCCTGTGCTTCTCCAGAGAGCGGCTGGCAGGTGCTGGAGGGAATGTGTGGCTCTCTCTCTCTCTCAAACCTCCATCTGTCTTCTGACAGTGTAAAGCTGTTCACTTGCGCATTGGGCCTGCTGCCACAAAATATCTCTTCCGTGGACACACTGAGGATGAATTACAACGTTGTGATGCTTAAATCATTAATGGAGAATCAGTTTTAACGCTTTTTTGCAGACACCTTTATTATTTCTGCTTCATAAAACAGCTGCGACACTCTAGGTTATCCAGTGCTATCCTCACAGCCAAACCTGCTTCAGATTCATACATTTTGTAATAGTGCAAAAGCCACATCCCAATTAAATGGGGGAAAAAAAAAAATCTCTTTGTTTTTGGTTAGTTTAGAAGTTGATGTGTCATTTTGAATTAGGCCATTCACCCCACCATTGGGTACCAGGCCCTTTGGCCCACGTCAGCCAGCAATCACCCCGTGCACGTTACTAGTTCTTTACTAATACCCTGCACATTAGGGGCAATTTACAGAAGCGATGTCACCTACAAACCCGCACGTCTTTGGAGTGTGTGAGGAAACCGGAGCACCCGGACAGCCAGCGCCCATAGTCAGGGTGAACCTGTGAGGCAGCAACTCTACCACTGCGCCACCGTGCCATCCTGACACACATAACAACCTTTTTTTCTGAGATGAACATAAAACAATCAAGTTTATTGTCATATCTACAAGTACGCTGAGGTATTGAACAATGGAAACCTAACTTGCAGCAGAATCATGGGCACATCGACAACACACAAACACGTTAATTGCTAACTATTGACTTAGCAGCCACAATTAATTCATAAGTTCATAAGTGATTGTAGCACAATTAGGCCATTCAGCCCATCAGGTCTACTCTACCATTCAATCATGGCTGATCTATCTTTCCCTGTCAACCCCATTCTCCTGCCTGCTCCCCATGACCCCCGACACCCGTCTAATCCAGAATCTTTCAATTTCCACCTTCAAAATTCCATTGATTTGGCCTCCACAGCCGTCTGCGGTAATTAATTCCACAGATTCACCTCCCCCTGACTAAAGAAATTCCACCTCATCTCCGTTCCAAAAGTATCCCCTTTTATTGTGAAGCTATGGCCTACTGGTATAAAAATTCCGTCCACATCCACTCTATCCAGGCCTTTCACTATTCAGGGTCTAGAGATACAGCAGCGAAACACGGCCTTCAGCCCACCAAGACCACTCCAACCATCGATCACCGATTCCACTAAAGATAGACACAAAGTGTTGGAGTAACTCAATGGGTCAGGCAGGATATCTGGAGAAAAAGGATGGGTGACATTTTGGGTCGGAACCCTTCAGACTGAAAGTAAAATAGGGAGGGGAACTGGAGGTAGGAATAGGCCGGAACAAATCAGGGACGGCAACAGATGACCAAGGAAGGTTGGAGCCCATAATGGCCCATTGTTGGCTGGGGAAGAGGTGATAACGAAGGGATACAAGTGGAACTAATAGGATGACTGTTATCCCACTTTCTCATCCACTCCCTACGAACTAGGGACGATTTACATAGGCCAATTAACCTACAAACCTGCACGTCTTTAAGATGTGGGAGGAAACCGGAGCACCTGAAAGAAACCCATGTGTTCACAGGGAGAACATGCAAACCCCACACACACAGCACCCAAGGTTAGGATCTAACCCGGGTCTCTGGCGCCGTGAGGCAGCAGCTCTACCCGTGGCACCACTGTGCCTCCCTTATTATTCCATGAAAAGTGGAGAAAAAAACGTTCTCCCCGTGACCTGCGTGGGTTTTCGCCGAGATCTTTGGTTTCATCCCTCACTCTAAAAACGTTTGTAGGTTAATTGTCTTAGTATAATTGTAAATTGTCCCTAGTGTGTGTAGGATAGTGTTAATGTGCGGGGATTACTGGTCGACGGCAACTCGGTGTACTGAGAGGCCTGTTTCCGCGCTGTATCTCTAAACAAAAGAAACGAGGCTCAGATTTATTGAACGTTGTGCAGAGAGCACCAAACATTTCAAGGGAAAGTGAGCATGGTTTATTAATGTGCAGAATGGTAATTTGAGGAATTGTGAAAGATTCCAAGAAATGCTTTCACATTTGGAGATCAGTCAAAGTAATTATCAAGTTGGCTCAGTCATGCGACTAATTTGCTCATTTTGTATTGAGTTACAACATGCAGTAGCTTTCAACAATGAGTCCATTGTGCAGATACTGTTGGTGAATTAATATCATTGTGGAAAACTAGCATGAGACATTAATGGTGATTCATCTTGAGTTACGTGCACTGTGAGAGTTTCACCACAATAAAGTGGCATAATTCTGCTAATTGGATACAAGATGGTACATCGCAGAAGCCACAATTGGAGTGTTATGGGACTATAATTTGGTCTGGGGTATTGTATGAGATGTTGGAATTCCTTATCTTGCTCTCATTCCTGTCTTATTGTTGAGCTCTGCTTTCAAATATCCTTCACGAAGAGTTGTCACACCAAATCAGAAAAGATTTGTGTTGGTATTTTTACAATTCTGGCACTGAATTGTTTTAACGGAAGGTAGACACAAAATGTTTGAGCAACTCAGCGGGACAGGCAGCATCTCCGGAGAGAAGGAGTGGGCGACGTTTCAGGTCGAGACCTTTCCTACGCAGATTTTGTTTAGTTTAGTTTAGACATAGAGTGAGGAAACAGGCCATTCGATGGACCAAGTCCACGCTGACCAACGATTGGTGTGGGAGGAAACCGGAGCACCCGTAGAGTACACACGCGGTCACAGGGAGAACGTACAAACTCTGTACAGACAACACCCATAGTCAGTGGAGTGTGACTTCAGGCTTCTGAACCACCTGCCCGTCGGAATTACCGTACCTGGACATGGAGCAACCAGTAAAAATATACTTTCTACAGTCAGCCTAATAAAATGGGGATACTGGCATATATTCTTCATAATTACATTTATGTTCAGGTCATCTAAGATGTTAACTCCCAGGAATTTGAAGCTGCTAAAGTCAATTTTATTCATCACATGCACCCGAAGGTGCAGTGAAATGAATTTGCCAGCAGTGATACAATTAAAAAAGATCACACAATGCACAATAAGATTTAACACAAACATCCACCACAGCATTCTTCACTGTGGTGGAAGGCAACAAAGTTCAGCCAGTCCTCCTCCTTTGTTCACCCGTAGTCGGGGCCATAAACCCTCCGTAGTTGCCACTATGGATGGCCCGATCTACTGGCCCTCTCGTCAGGATGATCATAACTCCGACGTCAGGATGGTCAAACACATTCCACGGCTTGGAGGTGCCGAATCGACACTTTCCTAAAAGAGACCACGGCTTCAGGATGTTATAGGCCGCAGGCCGGCTGTCGGAGCTCTTCTCCGGTGATCCCCGGCAAGGAATCCCAGGCTCCCAGGTAAGTCCACTGCACGCCCGCGGCTAGAAGCTCCGCAGACCACAGCCCCATGATGCCAAAGTCACCAGGCCAGCGATCGGAGCACTCCTCTCTGGCGACTCCTGGCCTGGGATTTCCCGCTCCACGGAAAAGCCACGCTGCACCTGCTGCTGATGCTCCGGGGCCGACTCCGGGAAATGCCGCTCCAATCCATGCTGTTAGGCCGCGAAGGAGGCGACATGGAAAAGTTGCTTCTCCGTCGAGGAGGAACCAAAAGTGGTTCCCCCCCCACCACCCCCCACACAAGACACACCAAGAGACACCAAAAGTAACAGTAGATACACCAAAAAAACCCCCAAAAAGTTGAAATAACGAACACTCTGCTGGCAGGGCAGCCGACTCGCAGCGCCCCCACCAACCCTAACTCTCTCCACCTCCGACCCACCAATGTAAGCTGGCACATAGTTCCCCAACTATATGATGTAAATCATTATGTGTTCGTTTACATCAATTTAGTTCTAGTTTTTTTTAGTTTTAGAGATACATTGTGGAAACAGGCCTCATCGGCCCACTGATTTCGCGCCGACCAGCGATCGCCCATACACCAGTTCTATCCTACACACGAGGGACAATTTGCAGAAGCCAATTAACCTACAATCCTGCATGTCTTTGGAGTGTGGGAGGAAATGGAAGCGCCCGATGATAACCCACGCAGTCACGGGGGGAACATGCAAACTCCGCACAGACAGTTCCTGTAGTCAGGATCGCACCCAGGTCTCCGGCGCTGTAAGGCAGCAACTCCACCACTACGCCACCGTGCCTCCCAATTTATTAACGAATAACAAGATATAACGGAAAACTTTGTTTTGCTTGCTATCCAAGTACATCATAGGATAAATGAGTTCAATCAAACTATGCGGACTATAGTATTTTAACAGAGAGTGTAGATAGTTAAGACAGAGCAAGTACTGCAAGGAGGAAGATTGGGACATGACAAATAGATCCTTAGCTTACACGAGGACCATTTGAGAGTCTGATAACCATCGGAAAAAAGCAATTCTTGAATCTGGTACGCGCTCTGAGGCTTTGTATCTTCAGGGGAGATGGGAGAGGAGGGAATCACCAGCTGTGATAGTGCTTGATTATGTAGGCTGCTTTCCTGAGGCTGCGTGAAGCATCGATGGATGGTAGGGAGGCAGCGTTTTGTGATGGTCTGGCCTGCGTCAATAACTCAACAACTTTGTGCCGTCTAGGGCAGAGCAGTTGCCAAACCAAGCAGTTTGGAACTTATATGGAGATTGTAAGAGGTACACACAGGGGTTTCTGCGGCAACAGGCGGGATGCGAGGATGGTGTGCTGCCTTCCCGGTGCCAGGATCCAGGATGTCACGGACAGAGTGCAGAAAATCCTCAAGGGCGAAGGTGAACATCCGGAAGTGGTAGTGCATGTCGGCACAAACGATGTCGGAAAGAAGGGGATGAATATTCTGCAATGTGACTTTAGAGAGCTCGGAAAAATGTTGAAAAGCAGGACCTCCAGGGTTGTTATCTCCGGTTTGCTTCCAGTTCCCCGTGCTGGCGAGAGCAGGAACAGGGAGATACGGGACCTGAACATGTGGCTGAGGATCTGGTGCACGGGGCAGGGATTTAGATTCTTAGATCACTGGGATCTGTTTTGGGGTAAAGGGGAACTGTACAAAAGGGACGGATTGCATCTTAACAGGTGTGGGACCAGCATTCTGGCAGGCAGGTTTGCCACTGCTACACGGGTGGCTTTAAACTGAATAAGGGGGGTGGGGTGTTGAATGGGACAGTGGAGGATGGAGTTAAAGGGAAAGGGTTTCTTAAATGTGTGAGCGTAGAGACCGAAGGGTGTAAAATGAGGGTAGAAGAAATAGGTAGCAAGGTGAAAAGTAAAAGTGGCAGGCAGACAAAACCAGGGCAAAAATCAAAAAGGGCCACTTTTCAACATAATTGTGTAAGGGGTAAGAGTGTTGTAAAAACAAGCCTGAAGGCTTTGTGTCTCAATGCAAGGAGCATTCGTAATAAGGTGGATGAGTTGAATGTGCAGATAGCTATTAATGACTATGATATAGTTGGGATCACGGAGACATGGCTCCAGGGTGACCAAGGCTGGGAGCTGAACATCCAGGGATATTCAATATTCAGGAGGGATAGACAGAAAGGAAAAGGAGGTGGGGCAGCGTTACTGATTAGAGAGGGGATTAATGCAATGGAAAGGAAGGACATTAGTTTGGAGGATGTGGAATCGGTATGGGTAGAGCTGCGAAACACTAAGGGGCAGAAACGCTGGTGGGTGTTGTGTACAGGCCACCTAACAGTAGTAGTGAAGTTGGAGATGGTATCAAACAGAAAATTAGAAATGCGTGCGACAAAGGCAAAACGGTTATAATGGGTGACTTCAATCTACATATAGATTGGGTGAATCAAATTGGCAGGGGTGCTGAGGAAGAGGATTTCTTGGAATGTATGCGGGATAGTTATCTAAATCAACATGTAGAGGAACCAACGAGAGAGCAGGCTATTTTAGACTGGGTATTGAGTAATGAGGAAGGGTTAGTTAGCAATCTTGTTGTACATGCCCCCTTGGGCAAGAGTGACCATAATATGGTTGAGTTCTTCATTAGGATGGAGAGTGACATTGTTAATTCAGAAACAATGGTTCTGAACTTAAAGAAAGGTAACTTTGAGGGTATGAGACGTGAATTGGCCAAGATTGACTGGCAATTAATTCTAAAAGGGTTGACGGTGGATATGCAATGGAAGACATTTAAAGACTGCATGGATGAATTACAAAAATTGTTCATCCCAGTTTGGCAAAAGAATAAATCAGGGAAGGTAGTACATCCATGGATAACAAGGGAAATCAGGGATAGTATCAAAGCGAAGGATGATGCGTACAAATTAGCCAGAAAAAGCAGCATACCGGAGGACTGGGAGAAATTCAAAGACCAGCAGAGGAGGACAAAGGGCTTACTTAGGAAAGGAAAAAATAGATTATGAAAGAAAACTGGCAGGGAACATAAAAACTGACTGCAAAAGTTTTTATAGATATGTGAAAAGAAAGAGATTAGTTAAAACAAATGTAGGTCCCTTGCAGTCAGAAACAGGGGAGTTGATCATGGGGAACAAGGATATGGCGGACCAATTGAATAACTACTTTGGTTCTGTCTTCACTAAGGAAGACATAAATAATTTGCCGGAAATAGCAGGGGACCGCGGGTCAAAGGAGTTGGAGGGAATTGAGTGAAATCCAGGTTAGCCGGGAAGTGGTGTTGGGTAAATTGAATGGATTAAAGGCCGATAAATCCCCAGGGCCAGATAGGCTGCATCCCAGAGTACTTAAGGAAGTAGCTCCAGAAATAGTGGATGCATTAGTAATAATCTTTCAAAACTCTTTAGATTCTGGAGTAGTTCCTGAAGATTGGCGGGTAGCAAACGTAACCCCACTTTTTAAGAAGGGAGGGAGAGAGAAAATGGGGAATTACAGACCAGACCAGTTAGTCTAACATCGGTAGTGGGGAAACTGCTAGAGTCAGTTATTAAAGATGGGATAGCAGCACATTTGGAAAGTGGTGAAATCATTGGACAAAGTCAGCATGGATTTACGAAAGGTAAATCATGTCTGACGAATCTTATAGAATTTTTCGAGGATGTAACTAGTAGCGTGGATAGGGGAGAACCAGTGGATGTGGTGTATCTGGACTTCCAGAAGGCTTTCGACAAGGTCTCACATAAGAGATTAGTATACAAACTTAAAGCACAAGGCATTGGGGGTTCAGTATTGATGTGGATAGAGAACTGGCTGGCAAACAGGAAGCAAAGAGTAGGAGTAAACGGGTCCTTTTCACAATGGCAGGCAGTGACTAGTGGGGTACCCCAAGGCTCAGTACTGGGACCCCAGCTATTTACAATATATATTAATGATCTGGATGAGGGAATTGAAGGCAATATCTCCAAGTTTGCGGATGACACTAAGCTGGGGGGCAGTGTTAGCTGTGAGGAGGATGCTAGGAGACTGCAGGGTGACTTGGATAGGCTGGGTGAGTGGGCAAATGTTTGGCAGATGCAGTATAATGTGGATAAATGTGAGGTTATCCATTTTGGTGGCAAAAAACAGGAAAGCAGACTATTATCTAAATGGTGGCCGATTGGGAAAGGGGGAGATGCAGCGAGACCTGGGTGTCATGGTACACCAGTCATTGAAGGTAGGCATGCAGGTGCAGCAGGCAGTAAAGAAAGCGAAGCGAATGGTATGTTAGCTTTCATTGCAAAAGGATTTGAGTATAGGAGCAGAGAGGTTCTACTGCAGTTGTACAGGGTCTTGGTGAGACCACACCTGGAGTATTGCGTACAGTTTTGGTCTCCAAATCTGAGGAAGGACATTATTGCCATAGAGGGAGTGCAGAGACGGTTCACCAGACTGATTCCTGGGATGTCAGGACTGTCTTATGAAGAAAGACTGGATAGACTTGGTTTATACTCTCTAGAATTTAGAAGATTGAGAGGGGATCTTATAGAAACTTACAAAATTCTTAAGGGGTTGGACAGGCTAGATGCAGGAAGATTGTTCCCGATGTTAGGGAAGTCCAGGACAAGGGGTCACAGCTTAAGGATAAAGGGGAAATCCTTTAAAACCGAGATGAGAAGAACTTTTTTCACGCAGAGAGTGGTGAATCTCTGGAACTCTCTGCCACAGAGGGTAGTTGAGGCCACTTCATGGGCTATATTTAAGAGGGAGTTAGATGTGGCCCGTGTGGCTAAGGGGATCAGGGGGTATGGAGAGAAGGCAGGTACGGGATACTGAGTTGGATGATCAGCCATGATCATATTGAATGGCGGTGCAGGCTCGAAGGGCCGAATGGCCTACTCCTGCACCTAATTTCTATGATTCTATGATTCTATGTAGAGTTTAATAACCTGGTGATTGTCGGGAAGAGGCTGCTCCTGAACCTGAACGTTCCTGTACTTTATTCCTGATGGCAGGAGTGAAATGAGAGTGTGGCCAGGGTGGTGTGGGTCTCTGATGATGCTGGTTGCCTTTTTGAGGCAGCGACTCCTGTAGACCCCATTGATGGTAAGGAGGTCAGTACCTGTGATGGACTGGGCAGTGTTCACCACTCCTTGCAATCGTCTTCATTCCTGGGCATTCGAGTTGTGAACCAGGCCATGATGCAAACAGTCAATATGCTCTCTATTATACGCCTGCAAAAGTTCAAGAAATTATTCGTCGATATACTGAATCTCCTCAGCCTTCTAAGGAAGTAGAGGCGTTGGTGAGCTTTCTTCATAATTGCATCAATGTGCTGGATCGAGGACAGAATTTCAGAGATGCATGCCCAGGAATTTGAAGTTTTTGATTCTCTATATCTCTGTCCTATCAATGAAGACAGGTTTGTAGATCCTCGGCCGTCTTCTTCTGAAGTCAACAATCTGTTTATTGGTTTTATTGATGTTGAGAGCAATGAACAACCACTGAAGGTGAGATGGATGTCCTAGATCTTGCCCTGGATCCATTCAACTGGTACCAGGCATCTACTCATAAAAAACTGGCACTCCAAACACCATTCCCTTCTCTCATTTTCATTAACTTCCCTAATCTCAAGTAACCCTTGCTTTTTCTCTCTCTCCACCCCCCCCCTTTCCAGTTCTCCGACCAGTTTACTGTTTCCTACATTTTATCTCAGTTTGCTTTGTTGTTACCTTCTGCCAGCTAACTATGATCTATTCTACATTTTCCTTGACACAAGAGACATATTTTCCTTGATACCCGGAGAAAACCCAAGCGGTCACAGTGAGAACATACAAACTCCATGCAGCCAGCACCGGTAGTCAGGATGGAACCCGGGTCTCTGGCGCTCTGAGGCAACAACTCTACCGCTGCGCCACCATGCTGCCCTATTTACATTGGGTCATTTTAATGGGGACGCTCTTGACCAATGATAAAGATATCAAGGTTTCAAGGTTTCAAGGTCAGTTTATTGTCACGTGTAACAGTACCAATTAAGGTACAGTGAAATTTGAATTACCATACAGCTATACTAAACAAAAGCAACAAGACACACAACTACATAAAAGTTAACATAAACATCCACCACAGCGGATTCCCCACATTCCTCAGTGTGACGGAAGGCAATAAGTTCCAATCTGCTTCCTCTTTTATTCTCCCGCAGTCGGGGCATTCGAACCATCCGCAGTTGGGGCGATCGACGCTCCCGCAGCCGGTGATCAAAGCCCCCGCGTTGGGGCGGTCGAAGCTCCTGTGGCGTGGAGTTCCCGAAGTCAGTCTCTAACCAGAGACCGCAAACTCCACAATGTTAAAGTCTGCAGGCTCTTTTCCCCACCCACCCCCCACATAAAACAAACTAACGAACACCAAAAATATACATTTAACACATACACCAAAGAAGGAAGGGACAGAAACTGTTGGCAAGGCAGATATCCAGGCCCATTATAAGCGCACATATATTCTTGTATAACACCATGGTAGGATTGGACCAGAATAAATGGGCATGAATTACTTGCACATAGCCACTTTAAGGTGCGAATTGAAAGGTTCGCTGCCCGTACATATTTTCATTCATACAGTATATTGCCTGTTGTGAAGAAACCATCAACAGGAAGAATGGGATCAATTTTCCACAGCTTTTGTTGTTTACCTTTAATATTAGTAATTTAGTCCTGAAATCAGAGGACATTCTTTGAGATGGTTCTGAGCGCAGGAGGGATTTACAGTAATACCTGATAAAAAAAAGCCAAAGAGAAGATTATGCTTCTGGTTGTGCCTGCCGAGATGTGATTAATTTTACAAGATTGAAATTGCTAAGGAAAAAAAAAATTGTGAAAATGATTGCAGAAGACACTGCAACACAAATAAAATAATGCTAAAGGACCAGCTTAGTTTTGATGCTGTTGGTGTTATTTGACCCTTGCTGAATTAACATACTGATTAGCACTTCAAACTGCCTGTGCAGCCAGAACTGTTCCTGACTGCTCTACTCCTCCTGCTTTTTGAATTCCAATCGTGAGGTGAATTTGAACACATAATGCTGGCATAACTCAGTGGGTCAGGCAGCATCTCTGGAGAAAAGGGATTTGACCTGAATAAAGGCCTATTCCTTTACTCGAACCCGAGTCTAAGGCGCCTTAAAGCAGCAACTCTACTGCTGCACCACCATGCCACCCGTCCCCCTTTGTTCTGGCCTTTTCTTACCTCCAGTTCCCTCCCCTCTACTTTCAGTCTGAAGAAGGGTCCAAACCTGAAACATGACCAGTTTCTTTCTCGAGAGATGCTGCCTGACCTGCTACCAACAATGGATCATTGTGGGCTCCACCTTTCCTTGATCATCATTGCTTTTTGCATATCTTTCATTCATTTGTTCTATGTGCTTTCTATATCTCTTGTTTCCCTCTCCCCTGACTCTCAGTCTGCAGAATGGTCTCGACCTGAAACGTCACGTATTCCTTTTCTCTGGAGATGCTGCCTGATCTGCAGAGTTACTCCAGCATTTTGTGTCTATCTTCCCATATCAATAGCCAGGCATCAGATCCCTTCTGACACCACATATCCTTTCCACCATCTCTAAGCTTATGTCAGGAGTGCGTTGAATACTTTCCACTTGCCCGGATAAGTGCAGTTTCAATGACTCTCGAAATAACATCCACAATAACATCCACAAACCTATTTATCAATGGTTTTACCATGTGTACCAAGTTAACGTGAAACTTAGATACATATGACAATGAAGTATCATTCAATCATTCACTCATTTATTTATCCACTAGTCTCACTTTTATCCACTAGTCTCACTGCGTTTGGCCCACATCCCACAAGTCTATCCTATCCTTGCACCTCTCTAAACATATGTTGAATTGAAAATTAATATTACAGATGACTTAACCGCAATCTTCTCACGTTTTCTCATTTCAGAAACCCTTCAGCTGTTTTTTTCACATTCATCCCTTCTCGGTCCAAGGAAGGTGAGAAAGCCAAACCAGGCAATTATTGTCCACTTAGCCTAACATCTGTTGTTGGCAAACTGCTGGAGTCTATAATTAAGGATAGACTGGCTAAAGTTCTGGAAAGTTTTCAGTTCTCCAGGGAGTATGGTGTTGCAAGATAAGAATCCATCATGTGTAATGAGCCAGATGGATTTCTTTTTAGTTATTAGCTTAGTTTAGTTTAGAGATACAGCGGGGAAACAGGCCCTTCAGCCCACCGGGTCCACACCAACCAGCGATCCCCGTACGTTAACACTATCCTACTCACACGAGGGCCATCTTTTACATTTACGAAGCCAATCAATGGGCCGAAGGGTCTATTTCTGTGCTGTATCTCTATAGTCTAAAGTCTAATTGTAATTTATATGGGAGCAAATATCCTTGTTTGATTTAAGCCCCAAAGGTTTGACCAGTGATCTCTCCGTACACTAGCACTGTCCCGCACAAACAATGGGGAGAATTTAACAACTTTTACCGAAGCCAATGAATCTACAAACCTGTACATCTTTGGAGTGTTGGAGAAAACCCACGCGGTCAGGGAGAGAATGTTCAAACTCTGTACAGACAGCATCCGTAGTCAGGATCGAACCCGGGTCTCTAGTGCTGTGAGGCAGCAACTCTACCGCTGTGTCACTGTGTCATTATAAATTGAATATTCTATTTGATTTTCCCCAATGTAAATTGGCCGGTACTGAAGATGTGCTAAATGGTAGCTCTCTCCAATGTTTCCAATGTTTCTCCACAAAATACTTTGGCAATGATGTAGTCTGATGGTATTTTTTTCATATAAATCATATAAATTATAAATACTTTATTTAATTATCTGCTGCATGTGTGTCCAGCTGGGTGCTGTCAAATGACCAACAGCAAGCGTTTGGGAGGGCCTGCTATTATTGAGGGACTTGTGAGGAGGTAGGAAGATATGAAGAGGCTTCAGAGGGTTATAAATTAAGCAAGAAAATGGTATGGAATATGGAAAGATGAGACGTTTCTTGAGCAGAGAAGCAAATGCCAAGAGATGACGGAACATTGATCAAAGGGACCCAAGTGCTCATGTGTCACACGCAAAAGGAGCAAGCAATTAGGAAGTCACAGCAATATCGCCCCTCATTGGGAAGGAATTTTCATACAGGAGGAATGATTTCTTATTGCAATTATGTCGGATGGTGGTGGTGCTGAGATGCAACAAAAGCTATTCATTGTACCTTGGTAAATGTGACAATAAAGTAAACTAAACTCAACCAAACTAAACTAAACCCAACTAAATTAAACTAAACTCAACTGAACTCACCTCACCTCACCTCACCTCTACACTCTACTCTACTCTACTCTACTCTACTCTACTCTACTCTACTCTACTCTACTCTACTCTACTCTACTCTACTCTACTCTACGCTACACTACTCTACTCTACTCTACGCTACGCTACACTACTCTACTCTACACTACACTACACTACTCTACTCTACTCTACTCTACTCTACTCTACTCTACTCTACTCTACTCTACTCTACTCTACTCTACTCTACTCTACTCTACTCTACTCTACTCTACACTACACTACTCTACTCTACTCTACTCTACTCTACTCTACTCTACTCTACTCTACTCTACTCTACTCTACTCTACTCTACTCTACTCTACTCTACTCTACTCTACTACTCTACTCTACTCTACTCTACACTACTCTACTCTACTCTACTCTACTCTACTCTACTCTACTCTACTCTACTCTACTCTACTCTACTCTACTCTACTCTACTCTACTCTACTCTACTCTACTCTACTCTACTCTACTCTACTCTACTCTACTCTACTCTACTCTACTCTACTCTACTCTACTCTACTCTACTCTACTCTACTCTACTCTACTCTACTCTACTCTACTCTACTCTACTCTACTCTACTCTACTCTACTCTACTCTACTCTACTCTACTCTACTACTCTACTCTACTCTACTCTACTCTACTCTACTCTACTCTACTCTACTCTACTCTACTCTACTCTACTCTACTCTACTCTACTCTACTCTACTCTACTCTACTCTACTCTACTCTACTCTACTACTCTCTACTACTCTACTCTACTCTACCAAACTAAATACCAGATTGTGACAGGGCTCCTGAAATCATTTCATCCATCCCACAGCGGTGACACTTGTGATCAATAACTGGTGCCCAATTGGTGCATCTGATTCTAGAGAGAATGTTGTTTTGAATTTCTATTAGTAAGAGCTAATATTGCTATAGATATGTGGGGTAAAGAATGGTGCACCAAAAACCCCATAATACACACCTGAAGCTTGAGGAGAATATGCACAAGCAGTTGCCGTGCGGTACAGTGGCGCAGTGGTAGAGTCGGTGCCTTACAGCGCCGGAGACCCGGGTTTAATCCTGACTATGGGTGCAGGTCTACGGAGTTTGTACGTTCTCCCTGTGACCATGCGGGTTTTCTCCGGGTGCTCCGGTTTTCCTCACACACTCCAAAGGCGTACAGGTTTGTAGGTTAATTGGCTTCTGTAAATTGTAAAACATCTGTAATGTGTGTGTGTGTGTGGGTAGTGTTAGTGTGCGGGGACCACTGGTCGGCATGCGCCGAAGGGCCTGTTTCCGTGCTGTATCTCTAAACTGAACTAAAGACTGACCTTGGCAGGAAGGGAATGTAGAGTCAAAAAAGGCAACCCACCATTTCACAACTGCCAAAATTTGGTTTATTCAAATAATTTGCAAAAGAAGCTATTCTTTATCTTTATCTCTTCTCAAATGACACCTAATTTATTTTGGTTGAATAAGCACAGCGATTGGTAATACCTATAAATGAGTGCGTTCATGAACACAATTACCAGGAAATTATTCCAGCACTGTGTAATGGACTTTCCTACTTTATCCCTGGAATACTGATAGGAGCTGGCATTTATCTAACGTGACGGGTGAGCCAATTGTATGGCTTTTGTGATCAAGAGCATAAAGATGAAAACCTTGCATCAGCTGGACCTCTAAAACAAAATTCCTCAGCAAACCAACTGCGGCGTGAACAGAATTTAAATGAAAAAGAAAGCTGTACATAGACTCGTAGAGTGTTACAGTGTGGAGACAAGCCCTTCGGCCCTACCTTCCCACACCGACCAACATGCCCTCCCAGTCCCACTAGCCTGTATTTGGCCCATATCCCTCCAAACCTGTCCTATCCAAGTGCCTGTTCTTATGTCTTTTAAATGTTCTTATAGAACTTGCCTCAACTACCTCCTTTGGCATCTTGTTTCATTTCCCCACCACCCTCTGTGTGAAAAGGTTTTCCCTCAGGTTCCTATTAAATCTCTCCCCACTCAACATAAACCGATGTCCCCCTGGTTCTTGATTCCTGTATTCTGGGTAAAAAACGGTGCATCTACCCTATCTATTCCCCTCATGGACTTGTGCACCTCTATAAGACCACTCCTCATTCTCCTGCACTCCAAGGAACAGAGTCCTAGCCTGCCCAACCTCTCCCTATAGTTCAGTTCAGGCCCGCCCTGGCAGAGATAGAGTAGGTGCAGAGTTTGTTTTACCCAGAATAAGGAATGTACCGCCCTCCTCTGTCAAAAGGCTGCAAAACAAATGGCTAATTCTTCTGTGCAGCACTTCGAAGTAAGGACAACATTTTAACCTGAATAATACTCATAAAACAAGGAATGAATGAATGGTTGAATGAATGAATGAATGAATGAAAGAATGTATGAAAGAATGAATGAATGAATGAATGAATGGATGAATGAATGAATGAAAGGATGAACGCATGAAAACTTTAATGACAAGTCACAGTGAAATTCTTTGTTTACACACCTTGCCAAGGTATGCAATAATCGCCCATGAAGGGTGCTTACAAAGATACCCCCCCCCCCCCCCCCCCCCCCACCGTGCCAGTTCCCTTTTGCTCCCCTCCCCCTCCCCCTTCATTCACGGCCGTCCTTCCACGCCAGGTCCTCCGTTGTCCATCGTTCCTCCCCCTCCCAAAAGATTGACCCAAGAGCTGAACTGCTATAAGCATGCAGTCATTGGAAGGAGGTTGAGAGATGTATGGGAGACAAGGAAAATGCACGAATAGCTGACAGAAGCAGCAAGGGTGGCGCGGTGGCACAGCAGTAGAGTTGCTGCTTTACCGCACCAGAGACCCGGGTTCGATCCTGACTACGGGTGCTGCCTATACGGAGTTTGTACGTTCTGCCCGTGACTGCTTGGGTTTTCTCCGGGTGCTTCCCAATGAGTGTTAGTGTGGTTATTGCTGAACTCAAAGTCATCCACGATGTCACAACCAAATTTAATCTCCCTGGAAATAGTCGATGGAGGGATGTGCTTTCAAGTTAGCAGTGAGCTAAGGTTTACTGTGCTTTAGAGTGCGTTCATATGTTCATAAGCTCTGGAAGCAGAATTAGGCCATTCGGCTCATCAAGCCTACTTCACCATTCAATCATGGCTGATCTAACTTAGCCTCTCAGCTCCATTCTCCTGCCTTCTCCCCATAACCCCTGACACCCGTACTAATCTATCAATCGCCTTAAAAATATCCACTGATGGAGTGCACAGCCTTCTGTGGCAATGAATTCCACTGATTCACCATCCTCTGACTAAAGAAATTCCTCCTCATCTCCTTTCTAAAGGTAGGTCCCTTATATTTTGAGGCTGTGTCCTCTGGTCCTAGACCCTCCCATTAGTGGAAACATCCACTCCATGTCCACTCTATCCAGGCCTTTCACTATTCTGTGAGTTTTAATGAGGTCCACCCTCACCCTCCTAAACTCAAGTTCAAAAGAATATTCTCATTCTTACACATGACTGTAGGGGTTTTGCGTTTCCCTTTATTTCCCTTCGGGCCCAACTGCCCGAGTTATTCTCTCCCTTGTCGGAGGGTCAAACGGCCACCACTCCACTCGAGCGGTTTCCAAGAGAGAGAATAGAACAAAAGGGATTCCCCTAGGTTCTAGACCTCGGAATTATGGTGGAATATGATAAAAGGTTGAATTGACCAGAGTCTGTTGATGAGAGAAAACAGAAACCAAGATGGACTCAAGCAAGTCTAAAATTTACAGGCTTTATTAAACAATGAGAAATCGAATCTCACCAACACTACATAATACGTGGCTAAACTTATGCTTTAAACTATGGACGGAAAACTATCGGGCACGTCGTAAAACTTACTTTACACAATTTTACCCCCCTTTCTCTTTATTTCCTCAACCTCTATCTTATTTCGGGAATTTCACCAGGTCACCTGGATACTCACAGCTAGGTCGATACAGGCCCACAAGCTGTCCAGCAGAGCAGAAAGAGAGAAAGAGTTCTGGCTTGACTCCTGTTTTATACCTGAGCTTCCTTTGAAACCCCCAGGTGGTCCTCTGGATAAAAGGGTTCTTTTGATGATTCCCAGCTTTGATCTGGCTTCCGATGATAAGGGGTTTGCTGATCCCTCAGCCTGATCGTTGTCCCATCGCCTGGATGGGCTCCTATTGTCTCGATGGATGGGTCATCCAAGATGGAGATTGTGCTTGTGCTGGCCTGTTTACCACCGTCTGCTGAGGCTTGGTTCCTTCCTTTGTGTATCCAAGATAATCTCGTTATCTCCGTCTCAGCCTTTCCTGTCCACACCATTCGCACAGTTGTGTGATGCCCAAGTCCACAGGCCAGACAGGTTTGAAACTTGAAACTGCTTCTTTCTGTGGATTGGGGTTTTTTCCATTGCAGCCAGCAAATCTGTCTTTTAAAAAAAATATCCATGTCCTTATCCGAGTTCTTCCATAATTTTAGAGGATTTGCCCCAATAACTGGGGTCTCCACGGACTCTCATAGAAACACATCGGATTGCAATAAATAGCATATGAAAGAAATGTTGCTTCATACGCTGCACAGCACTCCCTCCACTGAGAGAGTCCTCGTGAAAACATATTCATCAAGCTGTTGTTCATGGACTACTGTTCGCTGTTCAACACCATCATCCCCTCCAAACTTGTTACCAAGCTCAGGGAACTGTCCTCATCAACAGAACATAATCAGTACGAATAGACAGCAACACCTTCTCCTCAATAACCATCAGCACAGGAGCGCCTCAAGGCTGTGTGTTCAGCACCTGCTCTACTCACTCTATACTCATGAATCATAGAAACATAGAAACATAGAAAATAGGTGCAGGAGTAGGCCATTCGGCACTTCGGCCCTGCGCCGCCATTCAATATGATCATGGCTGATCATCCAACTCAGTATCCTGTACCTGCCTTCTCTCCATACCCCCTGATCCCTTTAACACACAAGGGCCACATCTAACTCCCTCTTAAATATAGCCAATGAACTGGCCTCAACTACCTTCTGTGGCAGAGAATTCCAGAGATTCACCACTCTCTGTGTAAAAAATGTTTTCCTCATCTCGGTCCTAAAAGATTTCCCCCTTATCCTTAAACTGTGACCCCTTGTTCTGGACTTCCCCAACATCGGGAACAATCATCCTGCATCTAGCCTGTCCAACCCCTTAAGAATTTTGTAAGTTTCTATAAGATCCCCCCTCAATCTTCTAAATTCTAGCGAGTACAAGCCGAGATCATGAACTATACTCATCCACCGGGTGGCGCCAGCAATGGCTGCCTCGCCAACAGTCTGTCTGTCCTTTCCTTCTTTGTGTTTTAATTGTATGTGGGAGTTTCGATCGCCCCAATGCAGGGATTTCGACCGTCGGCTGCGGCAGCTTCGATCGCCCCAACGGATGGTTCGACTGCCCCAACTGTGGGAGTATAAAGAGGAAGAAGATTGGCCTTTTTTGCTTCCCATCACAGTGAGGAATGTGTGGAATCCGCTGTGGATAACCTTTGAAACCTTTGACAGACACAGTTCCAACTCCATCCTTAAATTCGCCGATGACACCACTGTGGATGGATTATGGATGATGATGAGTCAGAGTATAGGAGGGAGATTAATCGACTGACTGGACAACAACACTTGCTCTCAACGCCAATAATACCAAGGAAGTGATTGTTGACTTTAGAAGAGGAAGGCAAAGGGTCCAACAAACTTGTCTTCAACAGCGGGACGGTGGTGAAGAGTCAAAATCTTCAACTTCTTGCGCATGCATCGCTCTGAAGATCTGTCCTGGATCCAGCACATTGATGCAATCAGAAAGAGAGCCCATCAACGCCTCTACTTCCTTAGAAGACTGAGGAGTTTCGGTATGCCTATGAATACTCCCTTGCACTTCTACAGGTGTACAGTAGAGAGCAAAGTCACTGGGCTGCATCACAGCCTGTTTCAGTAACTCAAACACACAGGAAAGAAAGAGATGACAAGAAGTTGTGAACACTGCCAGGTCCATCACGGGTACTGACCATCGAAGGAATCTACACGAGGCGTTGTCTCATAAATGGCAGCCAGCATCATCAGAGACCCACTCCGATGGCCACACTCTCATTTCACACCTGCCAACGGGAAGAGGGTACAGGAGCCTGACTACTGTACTGTCCAGGTTAAGGAGCAGCTTCTTCCCAACAACCATAACATGTATAATTCTTATTTTTTAGTGTTGTCTGAGTCTATGGAGCGGTAATCCTACTGCAAGCAAGATTTTCATTCTAACTTTTGTCAAGAATCAAGTCAAGAGTGTTTTATTGTCATACTAGACTAAGTGGGACCCGTTGGGTCCCTGTTACATAGGAGGCCTGGTCCCCCAACGCAACCCATTCCCCAACCCAATATTTCACCACTCACCCATAGCCCCCAACTGCGCAGGGCGCGGCTCATTTCTCCTCATCCCCAGCACTCCATCCCCTGCCTCTTCATCCTCTCTATTTCCTCTGTCCTCCCCTCCCCACCCCAATCCCTCCCTCACCTTTTATCCACATGTAAAAGGCATTGGCTATAAAACGCAGTGCACTTAATATATATTAATGGCTCCTGATGTATTATTTCCAATGCAGCTCCAACAAACCAATGCAACCTGGTGGCGACCCTGATGTTCACTGGAAAATTTGTCCAAAGGTTTATGGACTCAGGGATCATTAAAATAGTTCAGTATGAGAGCATGCGTATAGGAATAGTTGTGCTTCAAGCTCAGAGGAGTACGAGCAACCTATCCTGGAACAGCCATATCAAAGCAATGGGTGAGAAACCATACCATTGCCTCTGCTTCCTTAGAAAGTGTAGGAAGTTCGGCATGTCCCCAACAACTCTCGCCAGCTTCTATAGATCGGGATGCATCACGTCTTGGTTTGGGAACAGCTCCATCCAAGGCCGCAAGAAATTGCAGAGTTGTGGACGCAGCCCAGACCATCACGCAAACTAACCTCCTTTCCATTGACTCCATCTACATTTCACGCTGCCTCAGCGTGGCCAAAGAGCGTATTCAAAGATCAGTCTCGTCCCGGTCACTCACTCTTCGCCCCTCTCCCATCAGGCGAGAGGTACACATGTGTGAAAACACACACTTCCATAGTCAGGGACAGTTTCTTTCCAGTTGTTATCAGGCAACTGAACCATCCTACCAACAATTAGAGGGGTCCTGACCTCCTATCTACCTCATTGGGGACACTCGGACTATATTTAATCGGACTTTACTGTACTTTATCTTGAACTATATGTTATTTCCTTTATCTTGTATCTGTACATTGTGGACGGCTTGATTGTAATCAAGTTTAATTTTTCTGCTAACTGGTTAGAATGCAACATAAAAGCTGTTCACTGTACCTCGGTACACCTGACAATATTCAATTAAACAAAACTAAATGATTGCAACTTCAAATTGTGATCCATTTTGTCACCTTCTTGCCAAATGGATGGCATTTTTAACTAAACTAAACTAATTGGGCCATTCAGCCTATTGAGTCTACTCCGCCATTCAATCATGGCTCATCTATCTTGCCTTCTCAACCCCATTCTCCTGTATTCTCATCATAAAGTGTGGATTATAAAGTAGACGCACTGCCTTCTCCCTTGCCTGAGGTCTCTGTGCGGTGCTCAATGATGAGTGGAGAAAGCCTCAGGTTGTATAACAGGGTCATGTGCGGCAGGTATGAGTCACGTTGCAGTGAAACAAAGAACACAGCATTCCCTTAACTCACCTTTGACACGGTGATACAGAATGCTGGAGTAACTCAGCGGGACAGGCAGGATAGAAGGAATGGGTGATGTTTCAGGTCAAGGCCCTTCTTCAACCTGGCTGACTCAAACAGCAGCCTTGCTCTAGGCTCTTCAAGCTTCTACTCAGGTGATTGAATGTAAACTAGAATCACGTTGGGGAGTGGGTGCCAGGATCCCTGTCATTTCAGCAGCACACAGGCCCCCTCGACTGCCACAATTCCATATCATAATCATAGAGGCTCTACTACACAGAAAAGCCTTTCTACTCACTTGCTCACATTGAATAGAAACATAACATAGAAAACATAGAAATTTGGGGAGTGGCCATTCGGCCCTTCGAGCCTGCACCGCCATTCAATATGATCATGGCTGATCATCCAACTCAGTATCCCGTACCTGCCCTCTCCATACCCCCTGATCCCTTTAGCCACAAGGGCCACATCTAACTCCCTCTTAAATATAGCCAATGAACTGGTCTCAACTACCCTCTGTGGCAGAGAGTTCCAGAGATTCACCACTCTCTGCGTGAAAAAAGTTCTTCTCATCTCGGTTTTAAAGGATTTCCCCTTTATCCTTAAGCTGTGACCCCTTGTCCTGGACTTCCCTAACATCGGGAACAATCTTCCTGCATCTAGCCTGTCCAACCCCTTAAGAATTTTGTAAGTTTCTATAAGATCCCCTCTCAATCTTCTAAATTCTAGAGAGTATAAACCAAGTCTATCCAGTCTTTCTTCATAAGACAGTCCTGACATCCCAGGAATCAGTCTGGTGAACCGTCTCTGCACTCCCTCTATGGCAATAATGTCCTTCCTCAGATTTGGAGACCAAAACTGTACGCAATACTCCAGGTGTGGTCTCACCAAGACCCTGTAAAACTGCAGTAGAACCTGCTCCTACTCATGTACCATTCGCTTTCTTTACTGCCTGCTGCACCCGTCTAAAATGTTTCTTAAACGTTGCAATAGTACCTACCTCAACTACCTCCTCCAGCAGCTCGTTCCATACATCCACCACCCTCTGTGTAGTAAGGTTATCCCTCAGGTTCCTATTAAATCTTAGTCCCCCCCCTCACCTTAAACCTGCCCTATTCATGTACCCGTCTAAATGTTTCTTAAACGTTGCAATAGTACCTACCTCAACTACCTCCTCCAGCAGCACGTTCCATACATCCACCACCCTCTGTGTAGTAAGGTTATCCCTCAGGTTCCTATTAAATCTTTCCTCCCCTCACCTTAAACCTGTGTCCTCTGGTTCTTGATTCACCTACTCTGGCAAGAGACTATGTGCATCTACCCGATCTACTGCTCTCATGATCTTGTGCATCTTTATATGATCACCCCTCATCCTCCTGCACTCCAAGGAATTGAGTACTAGCTTGCCCAAGCTCCCACTAAAGCTCAGGGATATTTGTATTGGATTGTATTCACAGCAGCTCCAGTAGTATTTGGTTTTAATAAATCGATCGTTCCAGGAGCTGATTTTTTCTGTTAAAAATCTTTTTCGTTTTCATTTTCTTCCCTGCTACTTGCTGCCAAGTTTTGTTCTGTGCAAGATGGGACCTGGCTCCACAAGGTACCGCACAGCCTGGGTTTGCGTCCACTAGTCATTATACATCAGTGAGTTTAATGATTGTTGCCTGGCCATCCGAACACTGAGGCTTGACAATGAATCCCACTCCACACATGCACTTCCAGCAAAGATTACTCAGTAACCATCAGGCACAGTAGTCCCGCTTGATTTATTTTCCCTATGAGGAAGATACTGTATATAGTACTGTTGGAGCAGCCAGGTGGAAACTTGATGATGAACAATGAGAGCAGAACTTTCAGCTCAATTTAAAGCACCGCAGCTACTTCAGGAAACTTTACAGAAGCCACAGGTGAAGAAAAATAAGGAACGGATCTAAGAGTTGCAGGAGATGACTGTTGTTCGTACATGAACAAAACACGTTAACTATGTGAGGATTCCATTGTGTATACTATTACTAACATGTGAATTCCAACAACACCACTTGACCCTGCAGTGTCAAAGCAAGCCACACTGCAAGGTGAAAGGGAATTTGGATGTTTGAAATCACGAGCAGCAATTAAACTCATAAGTTTGTAAATGTTGATAAACTACTTTCATCTGTTTTGCTCATTTAAATAGGAAGCAGTGAGGATTAAATGTAATATCACTGTATTTAATCACGTGTGCCAACAATGGACCATTGTGGGCTCCGCCTTTCCTTGATTATTGTTGCTTTTTGCATTTGTTCTATGTACCATTTCATACCTCTCGTTTCCCTCTCCCTTGACTCTCAATCTGAAGAAGGGTCTTGACCCCAAATGTCACCTATACCTATTCTCCAGAGTTGCTGTCTGACCCACTGTGTTACTCCAGCTTTTAGTGTCTGTCACTTTATATATAGATAATGCAGATTGACATTACCGCACTTGAAAAAACAACACACACTCCCCAGAGCTCTGTGTTCACTGCATATTACTCCACACAATCATTTTATCAGGATGCATCACAGCATGGGTTTGGGAACATCTCCATCCAAGACCGCAAGAAATTGCAGTGAATTGTGGACGCAGCCCAGACCATCACACAAACCAACCTCCCTTCCATTGTGCCATAATGATGATGCCATAGCAACAGCACTCCACCTAAGCCTGGCTCATCTGGAAAACAATAACAGTTACGTGCGGATGCTGTTCATCGACTTCAGCTCCGCCTTCAACACAGTCATCCCCCAACACCTGGTGAATAAACTCGGCGGAATAGGCATCAGCACCCCACTATGCAACTGGTTACTGGACTTCCTCACTGACAGACCACAGACAGTAAGAGTAGGCAATAACTCATCAGAGACCACCATCATGAACACCGGGGTCCCACAGGGATGTGTGCTGAGCCCTCTGTTGTTCACGCTGATGACACATGACTGTTGTGCCAAACACAATTCGAACCACATCATCAAGTTCGCAGATGACACAACAGTGGTGGGCCTCATCAGCCACGATGACGACTCTGCCTACAGAGAGGAGGTACAACAACTCATCAACTGGTGTGACATCAATAACCTTCAACTCAATGTCAATAAAACAAAAGAAATAACTGTGGACTTCAGGAAGAAACAGACAGCACACACCCCACTCACCATCAATGGCAGTGCAGTGGAGTCTGTGAAAAGCACCAAGTTCCTGGGAGTGCACATCACAGATGACCAGACATGGTCCACCAACACCATCTCCCTAGTCAAGAAAGCACAGCAACGCCTCCACTTCCTTCAACGGATGAGGAGAGCCGACCTCCCCCCTTCTGCCCTCACCACTTTTTACAGGGGTGCCATTGAGAGCATTCTTACCAGCAGTCTCTCAGTCTGGTATGGCAGTTGCTCTGCTGCTGACCAGAAGGCCCTACAGAGAGTGGTGAGGACAGCGGAGAAGATCACCAGATCACCCCAACCAGCAATCCAGGACTTATACCCATCTCGCTGTCGCAAGAGAGCAACCAATATCATCAAAGACACCACCCACCCAGCACACAAACTGTTCACCCTCCTACCATCCGGCAAACGCTACCGCAGCATGAGGAGCAAAACCACCAGATTCAAAAACAGCTTTTTCTCTCAGGCCATCAGACTACTCAACACACTCAAGAAAATTCCATGAACATTACACAAACAAAGACCAACTGACTGTCAAAATAACTTTAATTCAATGTCTGCAGTATGCTATTTGCACTTTTCTATATTGCACCTTTTATTATTGCACCTTAATAACATATCTCAAAATTTTACTACACTCTGGCACACTGTGAATATTTTATATAATGTATATGTCCATTGTCTATCTTTATTGGTATATTGTCTGTCTGTGTTATAAATATTACTTGCACATTTGGAGTATGGGGAAATGCAATTTCAATCCTCTGTGTAACTACTTGTTGCATTATTTGAATTGACAATAAAGTTTACTTTTACTTTAACTTTTACTTTACAAATAGTATTTGAATATTCAAAAATTGAAATCAATTAGAGGGTGGCCTGGTTGCGCAGCAGTAGAATTGCTACCTTACAGTGCCAGAGACCCAGGTTCAATCCTGACAACAGGTGCTGTCTGTACGTAGATTGTACGTTCTCCCCGTGACTGTGTGGGTTTTCTCTGGGTGCTCTGGTTTCTGCCCACACTCCAAAGACGTACAGGTTTGTAGGCTAATTGGCTTGGTAAGATTATAAATTGTGCGTGTAGAATAGTGTTAGCTTGCGGGGATCGCTGGTTGGCGGGGACTCGGTGGGATGAAGGGCCTGTTTCCGCGCTGGATCTCTAAACTAAACTAAATAAACAGTAAAGGAATTGTTAGTCAGAAAGATGTAAATCCCATTCATTGAAAAGTTCTCTATCTTCTTTGATCTTTGGTGATGTATTTTCAGCAGAAATAAGATGAAAATAACTTTAAGCCTCATCCAGTGAAAAAATTCAAAATTAATATTTTATTATCCAACATAGAAACATAGAAACATAGAAATTAGGTGCAGGAGTAGGCCATTCGGCCCTTCGAGCCTGCACCGCCATTCAATATGATCATGGCTGATCATCCAACTCAGTATCCTGTACCTGCCTTCTCTCCATACCCTCTGATCCCCTTAGCCACAAGGGCCACATATAACTCCCTCTTAAATATAGCCAATGAACTGGCCTCGACTACCCTCTGTGGCAGAGAGTTCCAGAGATTCACCACTCTCTGTGTTAAAAAAGTTCTTCTCATCTCGGTTTTAAAGAATTCCCCCTTATCCTTAAACTGTGACCCCTTGTCCTGGACTTCCCCAACATCGGGAGCAATCTTCCTGCATCCAGCCTGTCCAACCCCTTAAGAATTTTGTAAGTTTCTATAAGAACCTCATTGACATTGAAAGCACATGTTCTAAGATTCACATTTAAAGTTTTAGGTGATAATGAATTCCTTTTTTGTAGGTGGTCAGATTGAAAGGATGGATTATTTTTTATATCTTCCAGCAATTTGAGTTCAATGACTGAAGTGCTCAGTATTTACTCATCAGGCTGTTAACGGCACAGCATCCTACTTCTTTGATCTGAATGCTTTAGGTATTGGTCACCTTGATGAAAAATAAATCTTCAGGATGAGTTACAAAAATTCATTACTGTCTATTTCGCTGGGATTCGACCGAATGCTGTGAAGTGTAGCCCAGGGAGAGAGGAGACTGTAATTTTTTCCCCAGCAATACGAGTTTCAGTTGGTAGCTGGCCAAATAAAGGAATTGAAGGCAAAAGTTCCCAAAAGAGAAAATCGCAAAAAATTAATTCCGGCATTTGAAACGAACAATCCGTGTGGGGAGAAATATGGAATATGTGGGTTCGGGACAAAGTCTGGCAAGTGATAGGAAGAAACTTCAGATGCTGGTTTTGTACCAAAGATAGATACAAAATGCAGGAGTAACGTAAGTAAAGGTCTGGAGAAGGACAAAGGCTGTCCAGGAGAGCCTTCTGTTTCAAGCAGGGTCTAAACTGCAGATGCACAGAAACCATCTGAAAGAAGGGTCAGCGCATCTATGGAGCGAAGGAAATACCATAGGCTTTTTCTCCCGAGATGCTTCTTCTGACTGCAGCTGCTGGTTTTTCCAGCCTTTGAAGAAGGGTCTCTGTCCTGACAAGTGATAGATGGCCTGACCCGGTGAGTTACTCCAGCCTTTGTGTGGCTGTCCTGACAAGTGATAGATGGATACAGGTGAGGGGGGGGGGGGGGTTATTGGCAGATGGGTGCATAAAGGCCAGAGATGAAAGGTAGACTAAAGGGAACATAAGGAGAGGAGAGGTGTGAAATATAAATCCTGAGGGAGAGATATAAGGAGAATGGGATGAGTGGAAGGGGAAAGGTGTGGGTGGGATAGTGGGAGAAATGGGTGCACATCTAAGTGGAGCATAGGGAAGAGAGAGGGGGCAAGGAGGGGCGAGGTGAGGTGGAAGGGTTAGGTTTTACCTAAAATTGGAGAATTCATAGTTAATACCGTTGGGTTGTAAGCTCCCAAGTGGAATATGGGATGCTGTTCCTCCAGTTTGCCTGTGGTCGCACTCTGGCACTTTAGAAAAAGCTTCCCCAACCTGATCTGACCCAACTCCAACCCAAAACTGAGACATGGCCGTGTGCAGCCAGGCTTGAGAGAGGGACCTGCAAAGAGAACACATAAGAGGGAGATGGATACAAAGTGCTGGAGTAACTCCACGGGTCAGGCAGCCCCTCTGGAGACAAAGGATGGGTCACGTTTCGGCACGGCCCGTACGAACTCTGTACAAACAGCACCCGAGGTCAGGATTGAACCCGGGTCTCTGGCGCTGTAAGGCAGCAACTCTACCGCTGCACCACTGTGCCACCCTCCCTCTCCACTCTCAGTCCTGATGCATGGTTTCTACCTCAAACATTGACAGATCCTCCCCCCCACCCCCACCCCACTCCCCTACAGATGCTACCAGGCCCACTGAGCCCCCCCAGCAAATTATTCCTTGCTCCAGACTCCAACATCTGCAGTCTCTTGTGTTTCAACCCGAAATGAGATTCTGCCTGAATTGTCCAGTGAATGTAAAAGTTCCCATGATGATATTCAAAGGTATAAGTTCAATGAAACTGAAGTAAAAAAAACAACCACGGCAGTGGGGAAAATACCTGATCATTATCTCATTGCTGTGCATGGGAAAATGTGTAGCAAGGAACTGCAGATGCTGGTTTACATCAAAGATAGACCCGACATTCTGGAGTAACTCAGTGGGTCAGGCAGCATCTCTGGTGAGAAGGAATAGATGATGTTTCCGGTCTTCTCCAGAGGGTGCCGGCCCTAAACGTCACCTATTCCTTTTCTGTGGAGATGCTGCCTGACCCGCTGAGTTACTCCGTCACTTTGTGTCCATCGGCTGTGCATGAGACTTTGCTGTGTTAAATGTTCTGGTACTTTTGCCAAAGTACCTATAAGTCATTGGCTGCAAAGTCCAGTGGAATTTCTGAATCAGATTGTTCATGCAAGCTGATTGCCTGAGTTGAAAATTGCATGGATATTCTGAATGACATTTCATTTTTCAGAAACAGCCCTCCAATTTCTCATTAAGTTGTGGTCCGCTTCATAATCAATAAATAATTTCATTCACAGGATATTTATTGATTTTGCAGCTGCCTAAATCTCTGATCTCAGCAAATTGTCAATGGGATGGAGTGAACAGCTTGCTTTGACTAATTTGATTTTATATACATTGCACATACATAATTTCACATGAATAGAAGTGTACATTATTATGCATAACTGTATATGTTATCTTTGATTGAACCAGAAAATATTAAGAACAGCCGTCGTAGGATAAGCATCAATATTGTGAGATGTGACCAACCTCCATTCCCTCAACATCTTCTCAACAATAACTTACATTAAAAATAAAATGAATAAGAGCATCGCAAGGCACACTGGCACAGCTGGTAGAGCTATTGAGTCCATACTGGCTTCAGGATCCTGATTGTGTGGAGTTTGCATGTTCTCCCTGTGACCACAAGGGTTTTCCCCGGGAGTTTAGTTTAGTTTAGTTTAATTTAGTTCAGTAGTTTAGTTGTTTAGCGATACAGCATGAAAGGTTCGTTGATCGAGAGACTGACCAAATGGTGCCAGCACAACAACCTGGCTCTCAACATCAGTAAGATCAAGGAACTGATTGTGGACTTTGGTTGGGGAAGGATGAGGACCAACAATCCTGTTCATATCAATGGGACGATGGTGGAGAGGGACAATAATTTCAAATTCCTGGGCGTGCACATTTACAAAGATCTTTCCTGGGCCCAGCACACCGATGCAATTATAAAGAAGGCACATCAGTGACTATATTTCATGAGAAGATTACGGAGATTCAGCATGTCGAAGAGGATTCTCCTAAACTTCTACAGGTGCACAGTAGAGAGCATTCTGACTGGTTGCATCGTGGCCTGGTTCGGCATCTTGAACATCCAAGAACGAAAAGGACTACAAAAAGTTATGAACACTGCCCAGTCCATCACCGGCTTTGACCTCCCCACCGTCGAAGGGATCTATCATAGTCGTTGCCTCAAAAAGGCAGCCAAAATAGTAAGATTAAACGAGAACTTACTAGTTTGAAGTTTGATCGTTATTTTATGAGGAGTAACGTTGAGAGATTACGTGAAGAACCCCGCCAGGACGCATGCGTGTCATTCTTCAAAGCAGTGGTGTGAAATCACAGATAACTGTAATGACTAAACATAGTAAGATTAGAGAAGAGATACCAGTTGAGTATATGATCAAGGGTGGGAGCGGAGGGCACGTAATCCCTCAACGTTACTCCTCATAAAATAACGATCAAACTTCAAACTGGTAAGTTCTCGTTTAATCTTACTATTTTACTTCGTAGTCACGTGAGTGACTACGTGAAGATTTTAAAGCTCTGTGAATTCATGCCGTGGAAACGAGTCCATGCATGACATCTGCCTTGATTATGGGGAGAATAGTGTTAACATCATTAGACATCAATATGATATTGAAAACCCAACGATAAATATATTAACACCAAATTATAGCCCCTATTTATGGGGTAAATTATATTACAGAACTTAAAATTGTTTCTGCAAATGTTCCAGGTTCAATGACTGGTTTGTTATAAAATCGTTGGAAAGTTTTCTCCGTTGACCATCCTGCTGTCTTGAGGATTTGGTCCATAGGAACATCCAACTTCATAGCTGCCGATGTAGCGGCAGCCCTGGTGGAGTGAGATTTAAAATGCTAGTGCCTACTCCAGCCTTATTAGGACCTGTTTTAGCCATCTAGAGATGGTCTGGACTGTCACAGTGTTTTGAGTGGCTGTTTGTAGCTGATTAAAAGTGACATTTCTTTCCCTCTGATGATCTTAGTATACTCCATCTATAATAGTAAGTGTGTTACAATACAGAGACGATCATCTGTCGGGTATGCCCTGAATTCTGTTTTTAGGCCTGCTGACCCCTGTCAGTTCTGTTTGACTAATTCATTGATGTGAAAAGTTAAATTTCCAGATGAAATAGTCATGTTGTCCAGCCTTAGGTTCTGTAGTGACTGGACCCTTTGTGCCGTGACCAAGGCCATCAGCATGACTGTTTTCATAGTCAGTTTCTGTAGGGACAGAGCTGTAGCTGAAGACCAGTTTCTTAACACGGTCAGTACAATGCTCACATCCCATATTTGGGAGTACCTGGTTCTTGGGGGATTAACATTAAAATGCCCCTCATGAGTTTGGTTACCAGGGTGTGTCCCAACAGAATGCTGCTCTGTTCCTTGCCACATGTATGTTGACAGAGCACTTCTGGCGCAGTTGATGGCACTATGACTGAGCCTCTGATCGTAATGGAGGCTTGCCAGGGATTCCAGAACAGACGGGATGTTCATAGATCTGTGGATGATCTTTCCTTTGTTACCGGATGGACCAGTAAATTAGGTCTATGATGGATGGTGATGCATGGTTCGAATACCATGTCTAGTATCACCGGGAACCATGGTTGAGTAGGCCAATCGGGTACTATCAAAATACCAGACGCAGAGTCTTGCTGTATTTTCCTTAATACCCAACTGATGAGGCAGAAAGGACGGAATGCATAAATAAACAATTTCCCCCAATGCAGCGAAAATGCATCTGTCGCCGCTGCCCCAGGGTCTGGTTCCCATGAAACATAATTTGATAACTGGTGATTGAGCCTGGATGCGAAAAGATTGATATCTGGTGTTCCATACCATGCTGTAATTTCAGCAAATACATTTTTATCCAACATCCATTCAGTGTTTTCATTGAATTTGCGTGATCTGGTGTCTGCCACTAAATTTAGTTTACCTGGTAAGTAGGTAGCTGATATCCAAATATCTCTGGATACACTATTGCCAAATTGTGTTGGCCAGATTGTCACATAATGTCGATTTGTTTCCACCCATATGGTTGATATATGCTACCATGGTGGTGTTGTCTATCTGTAGTCTAACATGCTGGTGATATAACCCAGAACAATATGACTTTAGGCCATGGAATGTACTTAACATTTCCAGGTAGTTTATGCCCAGTGTTGTAATATTGATGCCTCCTGTGCATTCCATCTCCCTCCACAGCTGGAGATGGAATTGGTAGCACCCTAACCAAGTGCACTGGCATCAGTTTGTAGTACCATAGACGGGTTGCTGATAATTATTGGAACAATACCTGACGCTATGTTCCCACCATTTTAGTTCCATTATGGCCTCTGTTGGTAGCTTCATTGGTCTGTCAAAACCATCATTAAGTTTGAGTGCTCTTATTTTTGCTCTCTGCAAATTTCAATAGTGTAAAGGTCCGAATTGTGTGGCTGGAAATGCAGCCACTATCGTCCCAATTATTCTAGCTATCAGTCTAATGGATGGTTTGGTGATGTCAATGATTTCGCTACAAGCCTCTATTAAGGCTGTAACCTTTTCTTTCGGCAAAGTCACTGACATGAGTACTGAGCTAATGGTGAACCCCACATAATCCATTTTTGTTGAAGGCGTTAATTTAGACTTAACTGGATGGATGATAAACCCCAGTTTTCCAAACAATTGTTTTGTGGCTGTTACCGCTTGTTTAGCCAATTCCAAAGTTTTGCCAACAATAAGTATGTCATCTAGATATGCCATTACCATGTGTTTTTGTTTCCGCAGTAACGCTAGGGCTGGTTTCAAATTTTTGTGAACAGCCTGGGGCTGATGTTAGCCCATTAGGTAGTGCCCTGTATTGCCAGCGCTGACCCATCCAGTTGAATTTTAAATAACATCTGTGGTCACCTCTTGTGGGTACTGTATAGTAAGCATCTTTTAAATCGATGCTTGCCATGTAGTAGCCTTCGGAAATCAATTGCTTAGCAGTAACAAAGGTTTCCATCTTGAAATGAATATATTGTACAAAGGTATTCAAAGTAGTTAAATCGATGATGATGCGGCAACCACCATCTTTCTTGTTTTTTATAAAGATGTTGGACACGAATTCCTGTGATTCGTGTTGGGTTTTCTCAATTACTCCTTTTTTATATAGCCGCTGTAATTCAGCATGTGCTTTAGATTTTTCTATGCCTGTGAGCACGAACATTCGGTTCGGTACATGCTGAACTGGAGGGTTATGTTTTTGTATAAATTCTATGGTATAACCCTGGATACTGCTTAGAATATAAGTGTCGGTAGTTAACTTATTCCATGCATCCAAATAATATCGTAATCTCCCACCAACTTCCATGCTCCCTTTAATTCTTAAGGAACCAGACCCACCTACCTCCATGGTTACCAGTGGTAGGTGTGTTACTTCTTCGGCATCCTCCGTGGACGTTGAGGCGCCGTTGTCTGGGTCTGTAGTTGGGTTGGTGTTGAGGGCTTGCGCATTTTCCAGGAAGGTCGGTCTGGGCCATGGCCTAAAAAAGACCGATGTTGGGTGTTCCTGGTTTTGCGCTTTCTCCAGTTTGTCTTGGCCGACTGGTGGGTGCGTAGGGGTGATGTTTTTGGCCGTAGTAGCTTTTGGACGCTGCTTTTATGAGCCCCAGGGTTTTCGCCTCTTCGTCAAGTTCTTTGAATTGTTTTAATAAATCCCCTCCAAATAGTAGTATTGATGGTTTGGAGGTTCCAGGTTTGCAGAGGCCTGCAAATTTGGGGTCTAAAGCCGGTTGGATAGCACTTTTCCTAATATTGTTTAACTCGTATTGTGAGTTGCAGAGTAAAGCCAGTGCATCTTGGTGGTCTAGGGTCATGTTTTGCTCATTCAATGTGCGGGCAAAAGCCGTAATTCCTGCTGTTAGGACTTTTAGGACTTTCTGTATTTTTAAGTCCCTGGTTCTAATGGATGCCCCGACATGTTTCCAGATGCATTGGTTGACACTGGGAACATTTAGCGACTTGCAGTTCCCTGGTGGTAAGTGTCGTGCTGTGGTGTCCGATAATGCCTGTCCCCGTAGTTGGTTAAAAGACATGTAGTCAATGCTTACCGCTATTTTCGGCTCCAGGTTTAGGCCAGTTTGGTCGGGTTGGATAAACTGGGACACCATATCCAACATGTTTTCTTTCACCCCAGGCATACTAGGGGTATGTTGATCACTCCCCTCTTCAGAGTCAGCCCAGAATTGACCCTCCGTGCTCCCCTTTGATGAGGGAGAAACACTGTGCAGCCCCACAAGAGATACTGCTGTGGGGCTTACTAACTGCCCACTGTGGCTAGCCTCCATCTCCTGGAGCCTGCCACTTGGAGTATTTCCTCCAGCAGCAGCTCCAACTGGCTCCAATGCTCATGGGCACTGGCCGCTCGCGGCTGCTCCTGTTTCCCCCAGCCGCTCCAACCGGCTCCAATGCTCACGGGTACTGGCCGCTCGCGGCTGTTCCTGATCCTGTAGCCGCTCCAACCGGCTCCAATGCTCACGGGCACTGGCCGTCGCGGCTGCTTTGTTCCCCGCTCCCAGCCGCTCCAACTGGCTCCAATGCGCACGGGCACTGGCCGCTCGCGGCTGCTCCTGATCCTGTAGCCGCTCCAACCGGCCCCAATGCTCACGGGCACTGGCCGCTCGCGGCTATTCAGAGTCGGACTCATCGGAGTCAACGACTCTGTTAGTTTTTTGCTTCACTCTACTGCCCGGCCGTGGCCGGTGAGGGAGCGAAGTCGGGCACAGCTGTTCCCATTTCGGGAGATTGGCGTGCCGTTGGCTGCTGCTGCTGGCTGCCCGCAACTCCGCGGTTCTCCCCCGCCAGCTTTCCCGCAGCCTTCGTGGATCTGGTCCATGTCTCCACCTGTAAGGTAAGTGGAAGGAACGCAGAGTCTCCTTACCTGCTGTTCCCGGCTTTCAAATTCTGCCGCTAAGGGAACGTCGTTCCCCCTGCTGTGACTCGTTGCAATGCGTGTAGCGATATGACACGCATGCGTCCTGGCGGGGTTCTTCACGTAGTCACTCACGTGACTCCGAAGTAAAATCATCAAGGACCCACACCATCCTGGCCACACACTCATCTCACCATTGCCATCAGGAAGAAGGTACAGGAGCCTGAAAACTGTAACGTCCAGGTTCAGGAACAATTTCTTCCCTACAGCCATCAGGCTATTAAACACAATAGTGAATAAGCTCTGAGCTCTGAACTGCAAAAGACTATATTATTATTGCACTATATTTGTTATTTATTGAACTTTTTCTTTTTTTTCTCTTCCCCCGTTATGTATTATGTTTACATATTCACATATCTGTTGTGCTGCAGCAAGTAAGAATTTCATTGTCCCATCCGGGACATATGACAATAAAACATTCTTGACTCTTGACTCTTGACCGAGTTCTTGTCGACCATCGATCACCCATTTCGACTAATTCAATGCTATTCCACTTTCTCATCCACTCTCTACACACGAGAGGAATCTTTCTATTCACAGAGACCAATTAACCTGCAAAACTGGAAATCTTTGGGGTGTTGGGAGGAAACCAGAGCACCCGGAGGAAACCCACGCAGTCACAGGTTGAAAGTGCAAACTCCACATAGACAGCACCTGAGGCCAGGATCGAATCCGGGTCTCTGGAGCTGTGAGGCAGCAGCTCTGCCAGTTGGGTGCTCCAGTTTCTTCCCACATTCCCAAAGACGCGTGGGTTAGTGGGTTAATTGGCAGTTGTAAATTGTACCTAATGTGCAGGTGAGTGGTAGAATTGGGAAGGGTAATAAGATATAGGAGCAGGTTTAGGCCATTCAGCCCATCAGGCCCATTCACCATCCCATCATGGCTGATCTATCTCTCCCTCTCAACCCTCCTGCCTTCTCCCCATAACCCCTGACACTCGTACTAATCAAGAATCTATCAATCTCCGCCTTAAAATTATCCATTGACTTAGTCTCCACAGCCGTCTGTGGCAATGAATTCCACAGATTCACCACCCTCTGACAAAATAAATTCCTCCTCATCACCTTTCTAAAGGTATGTCCTTTTATTCTGAGGCTGTGCCCTCTGGTATTAGACTCTCCTATGAGTGGAAATCCTCTCCACATCCACTATCCAGGCCTTTCACTATTCTGTAAGTTTCAATGAGGTCTTCCCATCATCCTTCTAAACTCCAGCGAGTACAGGCTCAGTGCCATTAAATGCTCATCATATGCTAACCCAATCATCCCTGGGATCATTCTCATAAATCTCCTCTGCACCCTCTCTGATGCCAAGTTAATGGGAAGGTGGTGAGAGTATATGACGGGGAAATATGTGGAGGTATGAGATTGAGGGGATCGTTCTGTGAGCGGGACAGAATGGCTGATAGCATGAGAATCTGAAATATGAATTGATTATTATTGCATCTCACCCTGGGGAAAAAAATGTCTTTAATTGCGCATCACTGAATTTCTAAGCATTTCTTTCTGTTCATAATGTCTTCCAAGTTCACCATCCCATCGTCTTGTGGGAGTCTCTCCCTGTTTATTAATGTGCTAAATGGGGATGGTGATGTTGGCATAATTTCAAATCAACTGTGAATCATTACTGAACTTTGCTGGGAAACGAAGCAAACTACAAGGGCATTTAAGGGTATCTGATTGTGGAAGCTGAGAATCTCCAAATGATGTGACACAGTCGAGTGTTTAACCATTGCAAAAGTCATCCAATTAATCCTTTGTCCCTGCTCTTTCCCCGCAGCCCAGACATCTTCCCTGCTTCAAGGATTCATCCGAATCTCCTTTTGAAAATGATCACTGAATCTGTTTAAACTTTTCAACTGTGGAATTGCTGATTAGATGAACGTAGTTAGAATGGCTTACACTCAGATGAAGGAGAGGTGCACGCATGTCAATTTTAGTTTTGGAGTTACAGCATGGAAGCAGGACCTTCAGCCCACCGAGTCAGCACTGACCATCAATTACCCTTACCCTGGGCCTTTTACCTCACTTACCCATCCTACAGACTAAGGGGAAATTACAGAAGGCAATTAACCTACAAACCTACAAATTAACCTACAAACGAATTTAAATAGGAATTTTAAATTGGAATTTAAACTTAAACCATTCTGGGAAGGAATAATGGTGGATATTGGGAGTTAGATTGTCTTCAACCAGGGACATTGTCTCAAGATAACTAGAGCCAGTGATTTTACATTGAGCTGCTGCCTTACAGCTCCAGAGATCTGGGTTCAATGCTGAGTAGGGGCGACCACGTGGGTTTTCTCCGGGTGCTCCGAATTCCTCTCACACTCCAAAGGCATGCGGCTTGATATGATTAATTAGCTTCTGTAAATTATCTCTAGTGTGTAGGATAGAACTAGTGAACAGGGTGATCATTGTGGACTCGGTGGGCCGAAGGGCCTGTTTCATACTGTATGTTTAAACTAAACTAAACAGAAATAAACTAAACTAAACTAAACTAAATCAATGTTATCACACATTCTCATCCATTCCCTCGAGTGAATTTACAGAGCTACAAACCCGCACGTCTTTGGGATGTGGGAGGGAGCTGGAGCAGATCATGGGGAGAACGTACAAACTCCATCCACACGGATGGATGCCGAGGTCAGGATCGAACCCAGGCTCCCTGCGATGTGAAGCAGCAGCTCTACCAGTTGGGCCACTGTGCAGCTGAAGGTACGTAGAATGCAGTGTGTATAAAGCAGGGTGGAGTGGGGGGAGGAGGCTGTGTGGAGGTGGAGCACCAGTATGCTGCAAACTGTAGAGGGGAGATCACCAAGATGAAAGAGGTGAGCCAGCTGCCTGCCCCTTTTCCGGGGTTACGTCCGTGCCCGGGTGGGATTAGAAAGGGAATACGCCCTGTCTGTGGGCACCCTGAGGGAGTTCCGGGACGGCTGGGCTCCGCAGGGTGTTGAATGTATCCTCAATAAGGATTGTATCATAGTTGTATAGTAGTTTATTATGGATACATGTTTGTATTGTATTATGGTGGTGGGTTCTGGCTTGTTTTATTGTAGTGTAAATATTATTTTTAATAATTGAATAAATTTTGTTGTAAAGAAAAAAAAAAAAAAGATGAAAGAGGTGAGCAACCATGTGTGACCCCATCCCTCAGAAGCTCCCACTTCCCCAGCTTCTGATCGCACAATTCCACTGGTGTATCTCCATTCTCCCATAGCCTACAGCGATCCGACTCACCCTTAACTCCCCATCCAAGCATTGACATCTGAGTTTGAAGTTAGGATTATATTTAACCTATTTATATATACTGAAATGAACAGCAATCCAAACATCGATCCCCAGTTGGCATTACTGTTTCATTTGGCATGCATGAAATCATTCAATTCAATAAATTCTGTCTCTCAGAGAATATTTTCTGAGTGTGGTGCAGCGGTAGAGTTGCTGCCTCACAGCGCCAGAGACCCGGGTTCAATCCTGACTACGGGTGCTGTCTATACAGAGCTTGTATGTTCTCCCTGTGACAGCATAGGATTTCTTCGGGTGCTCCAATTTCCTCCCACACTCCAAAGGCGTGCTGGTTTGTAGGTACATTGGCTTCTGTAAATTGTGTAGGATAGAACTAGTGAACAGGTGATTATTGGTCAGTGTGGACTCGATGGGCTGAAAGGCCTGTTTACTTGCTGTACCTCTAAACGAAACAAAACTAAACTAAACTAAATCTCTCTTTCTAACCAAAATTAATTCTATGTTATGGTATGTCGAAAAAAGGTCTCGACCCGAAACGTCACCCATTCCTTCTCTCCAGAAATGCTGCCTGTCCCGCTGAGTTACTCCAGCATTTTGTGTCTACCATTAATTCGATGTTATCCCATTTTCTCATCCACTCTCTTCCAACTATGTATGTGTAGGAAGGAACTGCAGATGTTGGATTGAACTGTCTGAAAAAGGGCCTCGACCCGAAATGTCATCTATTCCTTTTCTCTAGAGATGTTGCCTGGCCCGCTGAATTATTTCAGCTTTTTGTGTCTTTTTGTTCCAACTAGGGACAATTTACAGAGGCCAATGAGCCTACAAACCTGCTGGTCTTTGGGATGTGGGAGGAAACTGGAGCACCCGGAGAAACCCCATGCAGTCACAGGGAGAACGTGGAAACTCCACATTGACAGCACTGGTGGTCAGGATCAAACCCGGGTCCCTGGTACTGTGAGGCAGCAACTCTACCGCTGTGCCACCATGCCGCTAAAGGCATAGAGTGCAGTGTGGATAAAGCGTGGGGGGGGGGGGGGGGCTGTGTGGAGGTGGACACCAGAAGGCTGCAAACTGTGGAGTGATGATCTCCCAGGTGAAAGAGATGAGCAACCATGTGGGATCCCTTCGCTAAGGAGCTTTCACTTCTACAGCTTCTGACAGCACTATCCCACTGGCCTATCTGCATTCTCCTGTAGCCTACAGCGATGCAACTCACCCTCAACTCCCCTTTAACTCCCTTTCCCATTCCAATACTGGCCTACTGATCCTAGGTCTCCTCCACTGTCAGAGTGAGTTCCCAACGACAACAGCACCTCATATTTTGCTTGGTGCAGCTTACAGCCCCAAGGAATGAATATCGATTTCTCTAACTGCAAGTAACTATTGCATCCTCTCTGTCTCTCCATCTCTCCCCCACCCTGGTCGTAGTACTAGTTTCACTGTCGTACTGCTGAGTTTCATTGTTTTGTATCACACGTTATCACCTTCCCCAAAGCCAACAATGGACCATTGTGGGCTCCACCTATCCTTGATCATCGTTGCTGGTTTTGGTTTTTTCTTTTTGCATACCTTTCATTCATTTATTCTATGTACTTTTTCATATCTATTAGTTCCCTCTCTCCTGACTCTCAGTCTGAAGAAGGGTCTCGACCTGAAACGTCACCTATACCTTTTCTCCAGGGATGCTGCCTGACCCAGGTACGGAACTCGCTATAAAAATATGGAGGGGACCGAGGGACAGGGGGGACACAATTTTTTGGCGGCCACGCGCGCATGCGCACACTCACACGCACACGCGCGAGGCTTCGGAGGCTCAATCCAGCGCTAAATGCAGCTCAACTCTGCCTGTATTGCCGCATTAACCTACAAGCCGTGACTGGACTGACGGGACATCAGCGCTGCTTCTCCGCGCTGGCCATATTTCCTTCAAGCCCAGGCAGGTTAACCTGGCGGGACAGGCAGAGTTGAGCTGGGTTTAGCGCTGCTTCTCTGCGCTGGCTGTGGGCCTGGGTGCACAGTTCCCGTCTGACTCCCGACCTCTCTGGCCACCCGTGGGGGGGGGGCACTCGGGTGGGGACGGGACAGCGCCGGAGACCCGGCCGGGATCGATCCTGGCTGTGGATGAGGCGCAGGTCTGTGCCGCGTCTCCCTCCTCCAATCACCGCACTCTATCCTCAGTCCCACCCCACTCCTCCCTCCTCCAATCATCGCGCTGATTCATCATGTCCCGGCCCCATTGCCTGCTGACTGACATCTCTCTCGTCCAATCGGCGCCCTCGATCAGCAGTCCCACCTCCACTGTCTCGCGGAAAGCGGATATTTTAAAATCCGGACGACAAAAACTTGGGAGGGGGGGATGTCCCCCACCTCTCAAAACATGGGGGGGGGGGGGGGGGGACGTGTCCCCTCTGACTCCCCCTGGGTTTTCCATCCCTGACCTGCTGAGTTACTCCAGCTTTCTGTGTCTATCTTCACCCTTAACCAAGCTTTGATATCTGCAGAGTTTGAAGTTATGATTAAATTTAGCCTGTGTATTGAAATGAACAGTAATGCAAGCATCAACCCCCAGTTGACATTACTGTTTCAATTGCTCAGCATAAAAATAATTCAATTCAATCAAACCTGTCTCTCAAAGAATATTTTCTTTATGCTGCCTTCCATCTATAATCTGGTGATTTGGGGTTTTGCTAAAAAAAAAATCTTATTGAGTGGCATTTTATCAAAGGCCTTTTCAAAATCTACACACACAGCATCAACAGTCTTATCCTCGATAACCGTCTCTGGTGCTTTTTAAATAATTAATGGCAAGAAACTGGGTTGTGGAGCACTGTTTCTCTCCTGCACTAAGCAGCCCAAATTCTATTTTACCCAGAGTGTATCACGTTAGTGATCATTTACAGGAAACAAAAGTGTAAAACTAGATGGAACCTGCAGGTTCTTGATTAGTAAGGAGGGTGTCAAAGGTTACAGGGAGAAGGCCGGAAGCACAAGGTTGATAGTGGAAAATGATCTGCCATGATAGCATTTTGGAGTAGACTCCGTGGGCCAAATGGCCCAATTCTGCTCCTATGACTTATGGTCTTACGGGGAGGGGTGGAGTTGGAAGTCAGAGGCAGGTGGATAGTGGATGGAGGTGGAGCAAGGTGGGAGATGGGGAGAGTGAAGGTGGGGGAGGGGAGAGTGAAGGTGGGGGAGGGGACCCCCTGCACTCCATATTGTCTACACCGTCCCTCTCTACAAGATCATTGTGGCTGCTTCTGCCATGTGCCTCCTGCATCCCGGTAACTCTGCAAGTTCCTCTCCTAAACACCAACCCAACACCATTCCTACTGATACGGACACAGCTTTACACCGACAGAGCCTTTCAGGCCCAGTTGAGTGCAGATGGTCTCTTCGTTCAGTTTAGTTTATTTAATTTAGTTTAGTTTAGTTTAGTTTAGTTTAGTTTAGTTTAGTTTAGTTTAGAGCTACAGTGTGGAAACTGGCCCTTCGGCCCACTAAGTCCACGACAAATAGCAATCCCCGTTACACTAATACTATCCTATTAGTCTAGGGACAATTTGCAATCTTTTTCCGAAACCAATTAACTTACAAACCTGCACGTCTATGGTATGTGGAAGGAAACTGGAGAAAACCCACGTGGTCACAGGGAGAACGTACAAACTGTGTACAGACTGCACCCGTAGTCAGGATCGAACCTGGGCCACTGACGCTGTAAGGCAGCAACTAAACCTCTGCGCCACCGTGCTACCATCTTGAGGGCAACAATCAATCTGCCCGCTCGATTGTTTGTCATTTATTTTACTGTCTATGACCTCTGGTTACTGCTTCCATTTGCCTCACAGAATATTTTCCCATTCACCCATTCTAATAAAAACCATCCTCCTCATGATAAACTCTGCTGGGGTACTTCCTTACCATCTCGTAGAGTCATAGAGTGTTGAAACAGGTCATTTGGCCCAACTTGACCATCCCAACCAACATGCCACATCTACACTAGCATAGAAACATAGAAAATAGTAGGCTATTCGGCCTTTCAAGCCAGCACCGCCATTCAATTCGCAAATTTGGAGTTTGGCCCCACTTGCTTGCATTTGGCCCATATCCCTCTAAACCTTTCCTATCTGTGTACCTGTCCAAGTGTTTTTTAAATTTTGTTCTAGTACCTGCCTTGACTACAACTCCTGGCATCTCATTCCATTTACCCACCACCCTCTGTGTGAAAAGGTTGCCCCTCAGGTCCCTAATAAATCTCTCACCTTAAACCTATGTCACATGGTTCTTGATCCAGTTCCAGCTTTTGAACTTTATAAATTAGCTTGTTATATCTTTAAACTCTCCAATTTCCACATGCAAGAGTGTTGACCAACTTTTCCAGATGACTGATTAATCTGTATCTTTCAAGTCAAATTATCTATATTACTAAAAGTCTGATCTTGACCGCTTTTGGCCCACTGTGCTGCGATTTCTGAGAGAATGCCGTCACTTACGGCTGTAAATTTTTGGTCACCTCGCTCAGAGCCCCCCTCCGCCTTCCGGGACCGGAGGATTTTTCCCATCGATGAAAAATCAGAGAGATATTAATGGGTTTTTTTAATCCCCATTCTCTCTGCTGCCCCCACTGGCGGCAGGGGGGAGGGACTATAAAACCCAGAAGTGTTGTCCCTCATTCAGTCTCTGCCAGACCCAGGAAGCGAGAGGGTCACGGCTCTCTGAGCTGCGAATAACACTGAACGAACGTCTACTGCATGGCGAGTCCCCTCGATGCGGCAGTAAGGGAGCTGCTGCCCAATTGTTTGCCTCGCCTTTTTAAAAAGTTTGTGTTCACAAAATAAATTTTGGTTGTCAGGTGGCTGCAGCTCAATTGTTTGCCGTGGCTTGGCTTTTAAAATCATTGCAACAGTTGGCTGTCAGCCCAAGAATCCATTCGGCCCACAATGACTATACTAGCCCTCCGGAAACCACTACCTTCGGCCCGCAACACCCATACTAGTCCAACAGAAAGCCCCCCCCCCCGGCGAGCAATATTGAAATTGGTGGAGAGGTGGAATATTGCGTTGGTGACCAGCCCTCCCATGTGATGCTGGGACCCAACGGGCCCCACTTAGTCTAGTTATTAATAATAATAGCTTAATAATAATAATACTATTGTGCTGATTAAACTTCACAGAGTTCCTCAAAATTGCTGGCCGCAATGATCTATTGAAACATACTTCCTAAATCAATGACCACTCCAAATAATACTTAATAGTAAGATTAAACGAGAACTTACCAGTTTGAAGTTTGATCTTGATTTTATGAGGAGTTACGATGAGCGATTACGTGAAGAAGGGCCGTCCGTCTGCGTGCGCGTCAATCTTCAAAGCAGCGGTGTTAAATCACAGATAAAAAGAAGACCTGAGAATAGTAAGATTGAAGAAACTAGAACTTCCATGTGACCTTGATAGTATGAGGGTGGGAGCGGTGGGCACGTAATCGCTCATCGTAACTCCTCATAAAATCAAGATCAAACTTCAAACTGGTAAGTTCTCGTTTAATCTTACTATTTTACTTGAGTGACTACGTGAAGATTTCAAAGCTCTGTGATTTTACGCCGGTTACGAATCCAGGCGTCACACACTGAATGGATTGACCATGGATGCGTGTAATCATTAAAGCATTCAGACATTACATAGTTAAGTAAAGAAACTGATGCTTTAAATGAAAGAAAAGTTTTTAAAACTTGTTCCCCCTCCCAACCTTGGGGGTAAACTAAGGGACAGAACTTAAAATGGTACGTGCAAACACCCCCAGTCTGGTAATAGGTTTGTTATCAAACCGGTGGACCGTTATTTCATTCGTCCATCCTGCAGCCACTAGGATGTCGTCAAGAGGCACGTCCATTGCTCTTGCTGCCGACGTAGATGCAGCCCTGGTGGAGTGAGATTTAGCCATATGAATGTTCACTCTGTTACCGCCATTACCCCCTTTGACCATCTCGAGATGGTTTGTGTTAACACCTTCTGGTCTGTTCTGAGCCTCTGTGGTTCTCCGTAACTCTCAGATAGTGGTGTTAGTATGTTACCACACACACAACCGTAGGTCCTCTGGATATGCCAAGAACTGGATCTCCATCCCTGGCATTCCTGGCCTGCTATGTTTTATCAGATTCCTGATTACGAATGTTATGTTGTTCATATTGGTGGTGATGTGGTCCAACCGTAGCTTCTGCAGTGTGTGGACTCTTTGTCAGCATACCACCTTCAGGGTTAGTTATAGGCAGTCCCCACTGGCAAAGTAGGGTTAGTACCACGCTCACATCCCATGTGTCCGTGTACCTTAGTCTTAGAGGTATTAAATTGTAAATTCCCTTCATGAATTTTGTTGTAAAGGGGACCGTTCCTATCGACCCGTGCCCTGCTTCCAGCATCAGATAGGAGAAGAATGGTACTATAGATGGCACTATAGATTGCACTATAACTTTGTTTATAGTTATAGTACAGAGTTGATAGGAAACTCTAAGACATCTGTTATCCGAACTGTGTTGTATTTGTTCGGACAGTCCTATGCCTTGAAATGGCCTCCTCAGAATCTGCAGACCAACAAGTTAATACGTTCGTGTAGTGGATGATTACTCCCTGTAACTGGGTTCACTAGGAGGTCCCTGCTCTTGGGTACAGCCATAACTGACTGGACTATAGTTCCTAAAATTTTTGGGAACCAGGCTTGAGTAGGCCAATCTGGCACTACCAATATGCCTGTGGCTTAGTCTTGCTTGATTTTGGTCAAGCATCGGTTTGTGAGACAAATTTGCGGAAAGCATGCATAAACAATCCTCCCCAATTGAGGGAGAAAGCATCCACTGCCTTTGCTCCTGGATCCTGCTTGCAGGACACATATCTGGGTAACTGATGGTTTAGTCTAGATGCAAATAGATCAATATCTGGTATGTCAAATCGTGTATTTATTTTGTTAAATACTGCCTGATTCAACATCCATTCTGTGTTGTTATTAAACATTCGTGATCCAGCATCTGTCACCGTGTTATATCTACCTCGTAGATTTCCCAAATATTCCTCTTGATACACCAGTGCCAAATGAGGTTCGACAATCTGTCGTAAGATACAGATTTTACACCACCCTTGTTAATGGATATGTGCCACCACAGTGGTGTTATCAATCTGAATTTGAACAAGCACTGGTTGCATATTGCTACAGAAACCCTTGAGTCCAAATTGAGCCCCCAACAATTCTGGGTAATTGATTCCATATGTTGGGGAATTACAGACTCCTGCTCATTCCATCTGCCCCCACAGCTCTAGACTGTGTTAGTGGCTCCCCATCCTTAGCCGCTTGCATAGGTCTGAAGAACCCTCGATGGCTTTCAAGCAAATTTTACTTTTAGTTTCCTTACGTTCGTTATCCACCATAGTTATTCAACAATGGCCTCTGCTGGCAATCCATAGTTTTTGCCAATTTGGCCTGCATGGAATCTGAGTGTTCGTTCCTTTGCTCACTGTAAATTCTGGTAATGCAAAGGCCCGTACGTTCTGCTGGAAATGCAGCTACTATTTGCCAATTACACTCACTGTTTGCCTGATAGATGGCTAGTATTTGACTATCAGGTCATAGCAGGCTTGATTTATATAGTCGTTTGCCACTAGGCAAAGTCACCAACATATTTACTGTTTTGATAGTAAATTCTAGGTAATCAATTACCCTTGTAGGTGTCAATTTTGATTTAACTGGATGGATGAGGTAACCAATTCTATCAAACAGGGTTTTGGTTTGCTTTGACTGATGCTTCTGCCAATTCTTGGTGACTCCAAAATGAAATAGTCCAAATATGCCACTACTATGTGGCTCTGAGACCTTTGTAGGCCCAGAATTGGTTTCCGTAGTTTTGTCAATAGTCTAGGAGCTGATGTCAACCCATTTGGCAGATCCATACCATCCAGTTAAACTTCAAATATCTCCTGTTCTTAGTGAATAGACACCGAATAGTATGCATCTTTGAGGTCGATGCATGCCATGTGACCATTTTATAGGAAGCTCCTATAAAACAGTAGTTAGCCCGTAACAAAATTACTGTTTCTAAAAGTTTTACTGCACAAATGAGTTAAACCTGGATGAAGTGACATCCTCCATTTGTCATATGTCCTGAATGGCAGTCCTGCCCAAAAATACTGGGCCTGCCTCGATGACAATTCCAGTCCAAGTTCCAAGTCTGCTTGGAACCTGTGTATGTTGTGCAGTAAAAATAATCACATGTTATTATCTGTTTTAAAACCAGTTCCGAAAATTCATGTTATTGTCATTTTGAACAAGAACACAAGAGTAAATTACCAACATGTAACTGGTCCACAATCCCTTGTTTCAGTAAACCCAGACCCACCTACCTCCATGGCTACCGGTGGTCTTGTGGTAAGCCCAAAGGCCCCTGATGCGGGTTCCTTTTCTCTCCTTGATTGGGAGTAGGACTGGTAAGGAAGTGTGGATCATGTTTCTCCTGACCTCTGCTTGGGTCTGGTCTGAACCTCATCATACTGAACCTGCCTTGTAGGACAATTCTGGCCATTATATGGAGTCTGCCTTGAAAGACGACTCTGATTATATTCCCGTGCACAGCTTTCAAGCTACCACCGGATTCAGTGAACCGCTTACCCCCTATGGAGGTGTGGGGTGTGTTGTCGCCTATGCGGATATTCTGCCAACTGCTGGCTCTTGAAGCCATATGCATGCTTCAGTATGTTCATACTTTAAATTCGAGATCAGTTACCTACTGATCCTTCACACTCCCCTCCACTGAGAGTCAGGTTCGTAGGCAGCCCTGAAAACAGGTCTGTGGATCTGTGCTGACATGGCCCTTCCAGTGGACCTAAATGCGATTCTAGCTTTGGTCAGACTGAAATGGACCATGAATGTTCCTCTCCTCAGAGCAGGAGGCATTTGTGCAGCCCTGAAAACAGGTGCTGCTGCCTGCTGGTTCTCCATAATACCCGGGCTGTCAAGAGCTAGATTCCATCCAGGGAATCACCCAGTGGAACCTGGATGATTGCAGAAGCACTTATTTTCTGTTTGTTTGTATGGAAGCTTATTATTCCTTTTATGTAAAGCATTTTGGTGTTGACTTAAACAGTGCAATATAAGTAAAACTTACTTACTTACTTCCTTTCTTCTGCTTGTCCCTGGGAAGGTTTCCCCCCCTCTTCTTTGTATTCTGATTCAGAGTGGTTTCTTCCACATGTAGTACCCCCTCCAATGGGGAAGACATTGGGCTGCCCCATGTGCGAGGCTCCCGGCACTGGCACTGCTGTAGACCGTGCTGATACTGCTCCCTCCCTTGGAGCAGATCATTGTTGGAGCAACCTCTCCTGCCGATTTTGCTGTCGGCGCTAATGTCGGGAAGTGTTGCTCCATGTGGGAGAAGTCGTCCTCAGACGCTCTCCGTTGAGGGAGGGTATCCCTCTTCCCCGGACTCATCAGAGTCAACGGGTTTGTTAGACTTGCGGGTGGTATTACGTCCCGCAGGACAACCATGGAGCTCCTGCTCCCGCGCAAAGTCTTCTGCCGATTCTGCTGTCGGCGCTAATGTCGGGAACAAGACCGTCGCCCGCTATTTGGAAAGCTGCGGTCTTCGGCAGCCGACATCCCCGCGGGCTGTCTCCTCGACATCTGGGCTCTGGAAAAAACTTCAAGCCCGAAAAACCGCAGGTAGGTAGTTCAACTTTCCTTATCTGCTCATCCCGACGGCTGGGAGGCCACAGTGCCTGCCAGTCCGTCGCGCGCGTTGCGTTCAGACGTAATGACGCGCACGCAGACGGACGGCCCTTCTTCACGTAGTCACTCACGTGACTCCAAAGTAAAATCGGTAAACTTCACTCGGTGTAAGGAAACAATTATTTTTATTTTATTTTTTTTTTTTATTAGCAGTACAATAAATTACATTAATACATCACATATAACTTATTACATTATGTTGTACCACTTCATTTTTTGAGCTTTAAAAAAGATAGAAATAAAAGAAGTAAGGAAAATAAGCAAGAGTCGAGAAAGTGCAGGAAAGTGTTGGGAGAAGAGAACCCCTTAGGGAAGGAATTAGAGAAGGAAGTAAAGAAAAGAAATAAGACCCTAGAAAGAAAAGAAAAAAAAGAAGAAAGGAAAATCAATCGCTCTATTGTAACACAAAACTCCGCAAAATAGGATACTTTTTAATAAAAGTTTATTTTATACCCCCCGTTACCAGATCCTGCTAGCCTTTATGTTTTAACTTGTAAGGAAACAATTAGATGAGATCATTATTTGTTAGGAAATGGAGGTCAAATGACCTGTGGAATTCATTGCCACAGATGACTGTGGAGGCCAAGTCGATGCACACTTTTAAGGCGGAGATTCACAGATTCTTGATTAGTATGGGTGTCAGGAGTTGTGGGGTGAAGGCAGGAGAATGGGGTTGAGCGGGAAAGATAGATCAGCCCTGATTGAATGGTGGTGTAGGCTTGATGATAGGTCCTAATGGCCTAATTCTGCTCCTAGAACTTATGAACAAGATGCACAGTGATTAAATTCAGCACGTCTAAATTTCAGCACACGCCTTCGTCGTCATCATCAGTATTGATAGCATTACTTGTGTATCTGATTTATGCATTGAAAAATCAGTGGTGCATCTGGATTTGGACTCAGGAGTGAAGGCTAAATATTTAACTATACTTTTCTGTGATGCAGCATAAATTTTGATCAAAGTGAACTGGCCGACTCTCTGAAGAGCTCGTTTCCTCTCTCATCTCTCATTCCAATTCATTTGCACTTTCCTCAGGTAAGATTGCGTCCCTGAAGTCACGATGTTTTAAATGCTGCCAATCTGTTCTTCACGTCTGCCTCCCTCTCTGGCATCCGGAATATGCTCACCAGCTTTTAAAATTGAAAGGAAATCACACAGTGTGTAAGTGCGCACAAGAGCTTCAAGAAAAGGGCATTGACGTTTTAAAGCAGGCACCTATAAAGCACAACACAAACATCTGGATTACTCCAACTAATCCTTCCACAGCCGATAATTGCGCTGTTCTTGGATATAGCTAAAGATCTAAACCGCCTCAGATATTCACCTTTTGTGTATATCACTCTGAGCTGAGCAGAAATCAAAAGCAAACCAGCTCTGTGGTGCAGCAGTAGAGTTGTTGCCTCACAGCACCAGTGAGCCGGGTTTGATCCTGACTATGGGTGCTGTGTGTATAGATTTTGTTGTGCGTTCTCCCTGTGTGCAACGAGGTTAGAAATGTCCAGTTCTATGAGCATACCCTCATGATTGAGTTTTAGAAATTTAACATGAAATAACATCAAATAAAATAAACCTTGTAAGTCTGAAGAAGGGTCGCAACCTAAAACGTCACCTATCTTCTTTCTCCAGAGATGATGCCTGACCTGCTGCGTTACCCCAGCATTCAGTATTGGTATAAACCAGCATCTTCTGTTCCTTTTTATTACTTTATAAAATGAACCATGTTCGTTTTTGAGTGTGTTTTCTCTGGTTTTCTCCCACAGTTGCAGGTTTACACCAAAGATAGACACAAAATGCTACAGTAACTTAGTTAGTCAGGTACTATCTCTGGAGAACATGGACAAGTGACATTTTGGGTTCTGACCCTTCTTCAGATTTGCATTGTTTATGTTATTTGATGATAGATTTACAGGATGCTCATAGAACTGGACATTTCTAACCTAGTGACACTTGATCCTCTGGAAATCTTAATTAATACTTGCAATATTAAGGTCCAGCCAGGTCAAGACAGTAACTTGAAGGAATTAAATTAAGGGCACGTCATTTAAACAGAGGAGTAGGAAGACAAAGGCAGCTAAGAAGAGGAACGATCAAACCCGTGTCCTTGGCACAGTGAGGCAATGGCTATACCAGCTGTGGCACTGCGCCATCTCTGTTGAGTTTAGTTTTGAGATACAGCACAGAAATAGGCCTTTCGGCCCACCGAGTTTTCACCGACCAGCAACGATCCCTGCACACTAGCACTATCCTACACACTAGGGGCGATTTACAATTTTACTACACACACGTCTTTGGAGTGTGGAAGGAAACCGGAGCACCTGGAGAAAACCCACACAGGTCATGAGGAGAACGTGCAAACTCCATACAGAGAGCACCTGTAGTCAGGATTGAACCTGGGTCTCTGGCGTTGTGAGGCAGCAATTCTACCGCTGTGTCATCATGAGTACTACTATTTTAAATTTCCATTTCACACAGCCCATGCATCTGTACCATTTTTTTAAATTACCAACTCTGTGGTTAAATGTCTCAAGTGTAAAAATTAATGGATACAAAATGCATTTTAAATGCATTTAAACTATGCAGTTTAACCTCACTTTCTGAGGCTTCCCGCACTCAGTCTACACGCTGTTGTGCTATTATCTTGACAGATGAGCAGTACAAAGCATCAGGAGTCCATCAAGCCAATTCTACACAATAATATGACCAGATTGATTAAAAATTTCTTCCCGCCTCACGCATGCTTCCCAAAGTGACATTCCATATCTCCTTGTGTAGGAAAGAATTGCAGATACTGGTTTAAATCGAAGGTAGACACAAAATGCTGGAGTAACTCAGCAGGATAGGCAGCATCTCTGGAGAGAAGGAATGGGTGATGTTTCAGGTCAAGACCCTTCTTCAGACTTGCATGTAACCATTGTCTTTTCAGTTTTTCCCTAATTATTTTGTTCCATTCAAGTTGGCACCCATTTCCATGAGCTCCCATGTCTGACGTTGCACCTAGCCGTTGATTATCAATGAGCCTGGTGAATGTTGGTGGGTTACCCAAACACAAGAGGTCTTGACGTGAAGAGAGGACGAAGAGAAGATTAACGAGGATGTTGCCAGGACTCGAGGGCATGAGCTATAGTGAGAGGTTGAGCAGGCTAGGACTCTATTCCTTGGAACGCAGGAGGATGAGGATTTTATACAACTCAATCTTTTAGAGGTGTATAAAATCATGAGAGGAATAGTTCGAGTAGATGCACAGAGCCTCTTGCCCAGAGTTGGGGAATCGAGATCCAGAGGACAAAGGCTTAAGGTGCGGAGGGAAAGATTTAATAGGAACCTGAGGGGTAACTTTTTCAGACAATGGATGGTAGGTGTATGGAACGAGTTGCCGGAGGAAGTAGTTGAGGCAGGTACGATCGCAATGTTAAAGAAACATTTCGATAGATACATGGCTAGTACAGGTTTAGAGGGATATGGGACAAACACAGGCAGGTGGGGTGGGACTAATGTGGATGGAACATGTTGGCAGGTGTGGGCAAATTGGGCCGAAGGGCCTGTTTCTATGCTGTATGACTCTATGACTCTATGAATAATTTACAATGTTTACAAAGCCAATTAAGTTACAAACTTGTATGTCATTGGAGTGTAGGATGAAGCTGGAGCACCTGGAGAAAACCCACACAGGTCACATGGTGAACGTACAAACTCTGTACAGACCGCACCTGAGGTCAGGATTGAACCCGGGTCTCTGGAGCTGAAAGGCAGCAACTCTACTGCTGCGCCACCCTGCCGTGCTCAATATTAATGAAGCTTGTCATGGGCTATTTTGTATCCATCAATTCCCAATACTTCACCTTGAAAAAAAGAGCAGATGGAGAAAAATAAGAGATACGAGTGTCTTTGTCACTCATGGGGATCACTGATATTTATAGATCGGACATCTGCTGAGGAGGTAAAATCAGCCAATGGTGCATAAACCCTCGTTAAGGAACTCCGATAAGTTACTTTAGGATGGCGATCAGTCATCAGTGGATCCTTTGAGAGCGACGTAAATATAATTATATTCACAGATTAGCACCGCGATTTCAGTGAGAAAGGAGGTTTGTTTCTGCTATTAAAGTGTGGGGAATTAATGGGGAGAAAAATGACTGATTCAAAATTAATATAGGTCAGGGATTCAGAGACCAGCAGTGTAAATTGAAATTCCATTCGGGGTGCATTCCAATTAACACACAGGGTAAAATAATTCAGCAAAAGTGGACCGTTGCATGTCAAGGGAAAGGCGGAACAGTTGATACCTAATAAAAAATTTAATAAGCTGAGAAAAGTTAAAGTAAGATAATTTGAGAGTTCAAGAGCTCAAAAGAGTTTAAAGATGTATTTTAAAGTATTAGGAATCAGATGTTTGCCTGAGAGGTTCGGATTTGAGATCTAAATGGACACTGTGGATACTTTGACAGGAGTGTACTGCACATGGAAGTGAAGAAAGTTTCCGACCTGAGTCACCTTCTCCAGAGATGCTGCCTTACCTGCTGAGTTACGGCAGCACTTTGTGTCGTGTATTAACCAGCATCTGCAGTTCCTTGTTACTACATTTTGTCTGCTCCACTGTGAAATCTCCTCAAGGTATGCTGACTTTGTAGAAGTTCTCCTCCTCTCTCCGACGAGAGTTCCACAACGCCCTCTGCTCGCTGCTCCTCCTCTGTGATTCATAAGGTCGTAAGGTCACAAGGAATAGGAGTAGAATTAGGCAATTCAGCCCATCAAGTCTACGCCGTCATTCAATCATGGCTGATCTGTCTCTCCCTCCTAACCCCATTATCCTGGCCCTCTCCTCATAATCCCTGACACCTGTATTAATCAATCTATCTATCTTTGCCTTAAAAATATCCACTGACGTCCTTCACAGCCGTCTGTGGCAAAGAATTCCACAGATTCACCACCCTTTCTTGCGTTTGTCCCATATGGTGGGACGACAGATGGCGCAATGGGCTAAGTGTTCGGCTGGCGACTGGAAGGTAGCCGGTTCGAATCCCGCTTGGAGTGCATACTGTCGTTGTGTCCTTGGGGCAAGACACTTCACCCACCTTTGCCTGTGTGTAAATGTAATGTAATTATGTGAAGCACTTTGGGGTCAATGCAATGCTATAAGGTTATTATTATTATTATTATTATATCTCTCTAAACCTTTCCTATCCATGTACCTGTCTAAATGTTTCTTGAATGCTGTGATGGTATCGGCCTCAACTACCTCCTTCTCCTACCTACAGAAGATTCCTTCTGCCCTCCTGCGCTACCACCAAGTTCTGACCCAGACTCACTACCATAGTCACGTGCATTTCCACAATACTGCCTGCACCGCCATCTTGCGCCTCGTGGCTTCCACCTCCAGCTTCAGACCTCCCAGTTTGAACCCAACCAGGATTTCAGGAGACTGAAGAAGTGTTCCGAACTGAAATGTCACTCATTTATGTTTTCCAGAGATGCTGCCTGACCCGCTGAGTTACTTCAGCACTGTGTCCTTTTATTGTAAACCAGCATCTGCTGTCCCATGTTTCTTTGAAGAGCGAGTGCCAATGGATGGAAATACACCCATTTTGGTCACCCTGTTATAGGGAAGATGTTGTTAAGCTGGAAAGGTTGAGGAAAAGATTTACAAGGATGTTGCCAGGACTAAGGAGCCTGAGCTATAGGGAGGGGTTGAGCAGCTTGGGACTATTCCTTGGAGCACATGAGAATGAGGAGTGATCACGATCATGAGGGCAATGGATAGGGTAAATGCACAGTCTTTTGCCTAGAGGAGGGAATTCGAGAACCAAAGGGCAAAGGGGAAAAGGAAAAGAATTAATGGGAACCTGGGGCAACATTTTTACACAAAGGGTGATGGGTGTATGGAATGAGCTGCCGGAGGAGGTAGTTGAGGCAGGAGCTATCACAACGATCAAGAAACATTTAGACAGGTACATGGACAAGACAGGTTTAGAGAGATATGGGGCAAACGCAGGCAGTTGGGACTAGTGTAGATGGGAGATGTTGGTCAGTGTGGGCTCACAGTCATCTAGAATGACCCTTGCCATGTCCAAGTCCCTTGTGAGTGCCAGTAGATGTCATCTTATTAACTTGGCTTCCTCCATCCAATCTCATTGTCTGAAACTGGGTTTCCACAGCTTCAAATGAACAGTGTTTCTCCTAATGATAGCTTGTCACCTTTCTCCAGCAACCTGCCTGTTCTGTTAAGCCATTTGATTTGTAACTTTGTACAACCTGATCCCTGATTTGATTCCCCAACTCAGCTCCATCGTTGCAGCCCTCAAAAACCTGACGTAATCTCGTGACAAACTGAGCAATGCTTCCCCCCTCTCTCTGGGTCAATTCCAGAATATATGTCATTGAAATGTAGCATTTGTTAGCACCACATAATGCTTCTTCAAAGCAGCAACAACCATCGCATAATCTGCTTTCTCTCCCGTCTCTGGAGTTGTTTTGAAAAGCTTGAGCACTGTGCAATAGCATGCGCAGGAGTCAAATACTTCTAGCCATGCCTTAAACTTGGCACTCACAACACTCGCCTCCCCATTCGGGTCGAATGAATTCAAAACCCGGGTGTGCACGTGCAATTTACACACTACTCTCTCTGCCTGACCTCCCGGTGGCTCAGCACTTCAACTCCCCCTCCCATTCCCCATCCGACCTCTCTGTCCTGGGTCTCCTCCATGGCCAGAGCAAGCAACACCGGAAATTGGAGGAACAGCACCTCATATTCCGCTTGGGGAGTCTGTACCCTGCGAGCATGAACATTGAATTCTCCCAATTTTGTTAGCCCTTGCTGTCTCCTCCCATCCCTCAGCTCTCGGGCCCCTCCTCCTCCTTTTTCCTTTCTTCTCCCGCCACCCCCCATCAGTCTGAAGAAGGGTTTTGGCCCGAAACGTTGCCTATTTCCTTTGCTCCATAGATGCTGCTGCACCCGCTGAGTTTCTCCAGCATTTTTGTGTACCTTCAATTTTCCAGCATTTGCAGTTCCTTCTTAAACACTCTCTCTGCCTGGTTCTGAGACCCGTGCTAAGAAATGTACTGACAACTTACAAGGAAGGATGGAATGAAGTTGTCAGCGGTTGTATGAAGAAAGCAGACGTGTGTTATAGGCTCCCGTGACACCCTGCATTATCTGCAGATTCACTTTGCATTTTGAGTTGGGTTGCAATGATCACATATTTATGTAACAGATTGATGCACAGATGACTGAAAGACAACAAGGTTTTCTTCAATCCAATTGGGATTTCCTTAAGAGCAAACATCGCTTTGAAGCCAGGGCATATGTAGGGACAGTGATGTGTCTTTTCTTTCTGTCTGAAAACTTGCTGGTGCATATGTTCTGACATGTAAAGTGTGAGTTGATTTCAAAAACATCAGGACAAATACAGCTTCAACATGAGATGTTTATCAGACTTATAGAGTCATAGAGTGATACAGTGTGGAAACAGGCCCTTCGGCCCAACGTGCCCACACCGACCAGCATGTCCCAGCTACACTAAGTAAAGGCACAGCAGCGCCTTTACTTCCTTAGGAGGCTCAAGAAAGCCCACCTGTCCCCCCAGATCCTGACCAACTTTTACCGCTGTACCATAGAGAGTATCCTGACCACCTGCTTCACAGTATGGTACAGCAGCTGCATTACTGCGGACAGGAAAGCACTACAACGGGTGGTGAAAACCGCGCAGCACATCATCGGTGCCCCGCTCCCTGCCATGGATGCCCTCCACCGAAAACGGTGTCTGAGACGGGCTGGGAAGATCATCAAAGACCCCTCACACCCCAACCATGGACTGTTTGCCCTCCTCCCATCAGGGAGGCGGTACAGGAGCCTCAGGTCACGTACCAGCAGGATGAGGAAAAGCTTCTATAACAACACAATCACACTGCTGAACTCGGAGTCCCGACGATAGATTTCTCTGGTCCCTCCGTCCCCCTTTGTTTAATCATTCTGTATTTCCTGATTATTCTGTATCTTCTCTCTTTCTATTTTTTTCTTGTTTTTTTTTCTCTCTATGTACAACTACTACGGACTGACGCAAAACTGCATTTCGTTGTACTGATACTTGTATTTGTGCGATGACATTAAAGTTGAATTGAATTGAATTGAATTGATAGTCCCACCTGCCCGCATTTGGTCCATATCCCTCCAGACTGGTCCTTACACGTACCTGTCTAACTGTTTCTTAAACATCAGGATAGTCCCAGCCTCATCCACCTCCTCTGGCAGCTTGTTCCATACACCCACCACCCTTTGTGTGAAAAAGTTACCCCTCAGATTCCTATTAAAGCTTTTCCCCTTCACCTTGAACCTATTTCCTCTTAGTTTAGAATTCTTTGGTTTAGAGTTTAGAGTTTAGAGATACAGAGTGAACACAGGCCCTTCGGCCCACCGAGTCCAGCGATAAATCATGCGCTAGCACTATTCTACAACTTACAGTTTTTACAGAAGCCAATTAACCTTCAAACCTGTACGACTTTTGGATGTGGGGGGAAACCGGAGCACCCAGTGAAAACCCCACGTTGTCACGGGGAGAACGTACAAACTCTGTACAGACAGCACCCGTAGGCAGGTTTGAACCCAGGTCTCTGAAGCTATGAGGCAGCAACTACTGCTGCGCCACCGTGCCACTCTTTATATACATTATGTAGAGTACATAATTTGTGTGTTACTACGATGATGCCCAAAACAGAAGGTATTAGCTGTAGGGAGTGATTGGAAAGACTTGATAGTTTTCTCTGGATCGCTGGAAGTTGAGTGGAAACCTAATAGAGATATGCAACATTATGAGAAGAATAGATAAGGAAAACAGTCCTAGATGGAAATATCAAAAATTAGAGTGTCAGGGTTTAAAGTGAGAGGGTTAAAGGAGATGTGTGGGGCAGATTTTTTACACAGAGGGTGGTGAGTGCCTGAAATGTGTTGGCAGGGGTGGTGGTGGAGGCGGATATGGTAGCGAGTCTTCAGGATAAGCACATGAATATGCAGACAATGGAGGTATATGGGTTATGTGCAGGCTGATCATAGGTCTTGGCATCATGTTTGGCACGGACATTGTGGGCCAAAGGGCCTCTTCCTCTGCTGTAATGTGCTATGTTCTGTGACTTCAATTATTGTTCTTATTAAGACCAGCTTCACAGGAAGTAGTTCTCTAAAGGTAACAACAATAAGAATAGCACATACCTCAGTAAAACACATCATAAATCTATTAAGGGCCTGTCCCACTTAGGCGATTTTTTGGGCAACTACAGGCGACTGCCGCAAAATTTTCAACATGTTGAAAAAATTTCGGTGACAGTGGAGACAATTTTTGCTGTCGTAGGTTGTCGTAGGTTGACGTAGGTGTTATCGTAGGTTGTTGCTAGGAATCGTAGGTGAATTCCATTAAAACTAGTCCCTGGCAGTTACCTAAAGAGTCGCCTAAGCGGGGCAGGCCTATTACTGCCTTCTTATTATGAGGTATTATGAGGGGTGGCACGGTGATGCAGTGGTAGAGTTGCTGCTTTACAGCGCCAGAGACCCGGGTTCAATCCTGATTATGGGTGCTGTCTGTACGGAGTTTATACATTCGCCCCAGGATCTCCGGATTCCTCCCACAGTTCAAAGACGTTTAGGTTTGTTGGTTAACTGGCTTCGTATGATTAAAATTTGTCCCTAGTGTGTGTAGCATAGTGTTAGTGTGCGGGGATTGCTGTTCAATGCGGACTCGGTGGGCCGTAGGGTCTGTTTCCATGCTGTATCTGTACACAAAACCAAATCCGGTTTATACAAAGTAGTTCTCCTAAACTAACATCACTAAGAACAACACATATCTCAGTACAGCATAACACAAATCTTACTGCCTTATTACTACGAGATATCAATAAACGCACGTTAGCTTTATGTTAGTCAAAAAGTTTTGATAACTTTAAGGTTCATATTCAGACACTTTTCTGCATTTTTACTAATGCAAACTAATGCATGGAAATTAATATTGCACCAGCCAGCATTGAGTTAAATTGTGATTTTGAAATGTTTTTCATTATGAAGTAAAAATTACACTTGGCACAATCAAAGGCACAAACATCAACAATGTGGTCAGTGATTGCTCATTGACAGAAAGGGGATATTGTTGGCAAGAGCAGCATTTATGGGCCATTTCTATCAGTCCCATGAGCTGAGTGACTTATATGGCCACTTCAGTTAATCACATTGCTCTGGCATGACATGAGGTTGAGTTTTCCCTCTCAAGGGCAGTAATGGATGATTGATGATTATTTTTCTAGGTGTTGCAGCAGTAGAGTTGCTGCCTCACAGCACCAGAGACCCGGCTTCTATCCTGACTATGGGTGCTGTCTGTACGGAGTTTGTACGTTCTCCCTGTGACCATGTGGATTTTCTCTGGGATCTCCAGTTTCCTCCCACACTCCAAAGATGTACAGGTTAGTAGGCTAATTGGCTTGGTTAAATTGTAAATTGTCCCTAGTGTGTGAGTAGGATAGTGTTAGTGTGCGGGGATCGCTGGCCAGTGCAGACTTGGTGGGAGGTAAGGCTTGTTTCCGTGCTGCATCTCTAAACTAAACTAAACTAAAATAAATCTAAACTAAACTAAAACTAGAAGTTTCATGCTCACCATTATTTCAGATTTATTTAATTACTAAGACTTTATGGTGGGCGAATAATCAAGCCATGCGTGGTGAATCAAAGAGATCTTTATTGTTGAAGCAAGGAGAACAACACACACACAAACAGGGGACGGCTGATCTGGGGCTCAATACTTATACTAGGGCACACTCCTAAACCTCGTGACAACTCCTTCCCGCCATTACCCAGTCACGTGACCCTCCCCCCCCCGACTGCTGAGGGTTCACATAGTAAGTGGTCTAACCACTGGGTGGCACCACAAGTTAAATTTCCTTGCAGCCATGATTCAAATTGACATCTCTAGTCCAGACCTTTTGATGGTTACTCAGTACACTAACCATTGTCTCACTTAGTCACATCACGTTAGAAATGTGCAGCCTAATGAAGAAGTCCACTTGTACAATGGTTCACTGGTGCTTTTATTGTCACGTGTGCTAAGTGCTAACACAGTGAAATGCTTTCCCTCACAAACAGTCTGTTGTGAGGGAAAGAAACTTTCACTACTTGTAATTAACTTAACTTTATTTAAGCTTTAAGCAACTTATTTCTGCAATACACAAACTCAGAAACGTCTGGCAAACATGGCTGATTCTGCAGGCTTTTTCCCGCCCGAAATACTTTGCACATGCGCACACTCCGGAAATGTCCTGCGCATGCGCACACTCTAGAAATGTCCTGCGCATGCGCACACACTAGAAGAGCTCCGCACATGCGCACATGCGCCCACTTCATTCTCCCCTCCTATTTATAAGTTGAGACGGTCAGGAGGTTTAATACGTCTTGATGACCGTCGCAGCACTGGACCCTCAGGAAATACAGGTGTTTCAATAGCCGAGGGTAGATATATTGCTTGGTCATCAACTTCACTCATATTGTTATTTAGATTTTCAATTTTAGAATTTCTTGTAGAAGTTTCCATAGAGGATGCTGGAAGTGTTGGAGGAAATTCCCGATTAGTGTTATCAAGAAGCTACGGAGTTGACGGAGGAAGTTCTCGATTAGTGTTATCAAGAAGTGACGGAGCTGATGGAGAAGACGGACATGGTGCAAGGTCACGAAGTGAGACAGTTGACTGACGTCCATCCCGATACTTGATAGTTGCATAAGAAGGGTTGACATCAGTCAGTTCAACTTCATCAACAAAAGGTTCATTCTTATTTAATCGGACATACCGACGAAGCAACACAGGCCCAGGGCTCGTCAACCATGATGGCAGAGAAGTACCACTAGAAGAACGCCGTTTGAAGTTAAAGAACCGCTCGTGTGGAGTAGTATTGGTAGCAGTTGACAGTAGAGATCTGATGGAGTGTAATGCATCTGGTAGAACACATTCCCACTGCTGATCTGGTATATCATTCGACTTTAAAGCCAGTTTCACTGCTTTCCAAATGATTCCATTATACCTCTCAACCTGACCATTTCCAATAGGATGATAGGGTGTTGTTTTACTTGTTGCAATTCCTCTCTTAGAAAGGTAGTCCTTTAAATCTTTTGACATGAATGAGGTGCCCCTATCAGAATGTATGTAACTTGGAAATCCACAGAATGAAAACAGTTGATCTAAACATTTGATAACCATAGCAGCTGAAATATTTGGACAAGGAAAGGCAAATGGAAACCTCGAATATTCGTCAACTAAGGTAAGTATATAAACATTTTGAGAGGAGGATGGTAAAGGCCCTTTGAAGTCAATACTCAAACGTTCCATAGGTTGAGTAGCTTTGATCAATCTTCCTTCTTCAGGACGGAAGAACCTTGGTTTTAATTCAGCACAGATTCTACATGAAGCACACGTCATCTTCACATCTTCTGTAGAGAAAGGTAAATTTTTGGAACGAACATAGTGTAACAAACGAGTGACTCCAGGATGACACAGCCCATTGTGAAGATCAGTGAGTGCAGAAGAATGAACAGAGGCACAAAATGCTCGAGTTAATGTGTCCGGAGCAACATTATCCTTACCAGGGCGGTACTCAATTGAATAACTATATGCAGATAATTCAATCCTCCATTCATGAATTTTACTATTTTTAATCTTCGTTCGTTTCCGATTATCCAGCATAAAAGCCACTGAACGCTGATCTGTTATCAAAGTGAAGTGCTGGCGAGCAAGGAAATGACTCCATTTCCTCACTGCTTCAATAATTGCTGTAGCTTCCTTTTCGACAGATGGGTAGTGCAATTCACTACCTTGGAGAGTACGAGACATGAAAGCCACTGGTCGTCCTCCTTGATTTAATGTAGCTGATACTGCTAAATCAGAGGCATCACATTCAACAACAAAGGGGAGATCCTCATCGATGGCGTGCAATGTCGCAGATTCCAATTGTTTCTTTAAAGAAGTAAAGGCACCAATTGCTGTAGAGTCAAGGGGGAAAGATTTCGCTCTAATCAAAGGTTGAATTTTGTCAGAAAAATTTGGTATCCATTTAGCATAATATGCAAACATCCCAAGAACCCTTCGTAGAGAGTTTAATGTTGCTGGAACAGGTATCTCTTGGAGTGGGCGGAGTCTTTCTGGATCAGGCTTGATTATATCATTTCCAACCCAATAACCAAGAATATTAATTGATGATACTGATGTTATTGACTTAGCCTCATTTAATGTTAGATTTTTAGAATGTACAACATCTAAAAACCGTTGTACATTTTCATCATGTTCAGTTTGGTCTTTTCCTGCAATAGTGATATTATCAAGATAAGGGAAAGTATCTTTAAGGTTTTCCTGTTCAACAAGTTTGTCCATCTCTCTCTGAAAAACAGCCACGCCATTAGTTACCCCAAAAGGAACTCTGCAGTAGTGATATAATTTCCCATTTGCTTCAAACGCAGTGTATTTCTTCTCTGATTCCTTCAGAGGAATTTGATAGTAAGCACTTTTTAAGTCAAAAGTAGAGAATATCTTATACTTAGCTAATGTGTTGATAATCTCTTCTATTCGAGGTAATGGATATGCATCAAGCTCCGTGAACTGGTTTATAGTTTGAGAGTAATCAATGCAGAGTCTCTTTCTATGTCTCTCCAAGGGGTCCTTAACCACGACAACTTGTGCCCTCCAAGGGGAAGAACTGCGTTCTATAATCCCCTCTTGTAAAAGATTAGTAACTTCTGTGTTGATAAAGTTCCTATCATCTTTACTAAAATGTCTTGATTTTGTAGCAATTGGCTTGCACTTGGAGGATAAATTAGTGAATAATGAAGGACATTCAACAGATGCAGCAGAAAAACCACACAATACGGGTGGCTTTGACAATACAAGATCAGGCATAGTTCCTTCATACATTATTTGAAGTGATCTGTGCAGTTTCTGGAAATCCTGACCTAGAATTATATCGCTACACAAATTTTTCAAAATACCAAGACACACAGATTTATAGCTAGTTTTGTTCAGAATAAAGTCTACAATACAAGATCCTATAATTTGAGTATTGAGAGTTGTCAGAGCCATCGAGATTTCTCTATTTGAAGGAATTATAGTTAGATTTAGTCGGGACACAACTTGTTCACTTATAAAACTTTCTGAACTGCCAGAATCAAGTAATACATTAAGTGTATGGCCATTAATGGATACCGTTGTAGCTGCATGAGACAAGCTCTGAGGAAATGCAGCTGTAATTGCACATAAAGAAGGTGTGTATATGGCAGCAGTCACACTTTTAGTTGTTGCTTTGGACTTGCATACTCTAGAATAATGTCCCTTCTTGCCACAACTATTACAAGTTGCCTCTCGAGCAGGACATGTCTCTCTCTTATGAATATTACCCCCGCAAAAGTAACAGTTCCTTTTTGAATAATTATATGCTGCAGCAAGGGCACCTTTATCAGTAGAAATTGTTTCCGTTTGCTCCATATTAGTACGTGGGTGAAATTCTTTTGTAGTAGTTGCAGCAGAATACACATTAGATGAGCCATAAGCATCTGAATTTTTCTGAGCCAAGTCCAAAGAGTAAGCTTGATTGTAAGCTGACTGTAAATCCAAGGTTTTGTGTTCTAATAGTCTCTGTCGTATTAAAGGCGATGCCAAACCATTGATAAAAGACTCTCGAATAACTTCCTGTCGATATTGATCAGCCGTAACTGCTTTGAAGGCACAGTCTTTACTAAGTCTTTGAAGTTCTTGTAAAAATTCATCAAGTGACTCACCAGGTTTTTGTTTCCGAGTAGCAAGGAGGTGTCGAGAGAATATCACGTTGGGTGTCTTAACGAAGAGTTTGCTTAGTACATCAATAGCAGAATCATAAGTTGTACATTCCTCTATGTAATCATATACATCAGAAGAGACAAAGCTTATTAATGTTTTGAGTCTGTCTGGTGCATCATTGCCACACTCATCAAAGAAGTTATTTAGTATACAAAGCCAGTGCTTCCAATTCTTTGCAGCAGCAGGTGAGTTGGGATCCAGATCCAAGCGTTGTGGTTTCAGTAGCTTCTCCATCCCAAGTCGGACTGTTTGACTTCTGAAGATAAGTTGCTTAAATTGTTGTGAGATAAAGAAACTTTCACTACTTGTAATTAACTTAACTTTATTTAAGCTTTAAGCAACTTATTTCTGCAATACACAAACTCAGAAACGTCTGGCAAACATGGCTGATTCTGCAGGCTTTTTCCCGCCCGAAATACTTTGCACATGCGCACACTCCCGAAATGTCCTGCGCATGCGCACTCCGGAAATGTCCCGCGCATGCGCACACTCTAGAAATGTCCTGCGCATGCGCACACACTAGAAGAGCTCCGCACATGCGCACATGCGCCCACTTCACAGTCCAATAGAGTTTTGCCATGCCCCTGATCCACGATTAGCGAGTGTACAGACAGAGGCTATTGAGCCCGCGTACAAGAGGCGTCATGTTGCTTGGAGCCACGTCCCTCTCCTCGCCCGTCCATCTTTGTTCCCCGGGGGAGCCTCCCGCAGCCGACCTCGAGGGTGCGATAGGCCAGATCCCGGTTCCCTCTCCTCTATCACCCGCCTCGCTCCTCGCCCGTCACATCCCTCATCGTCACCGGCTCCCTCCTCCCGGTCTCTGGTCTTCAGGGGATGACAGGGTCCAGCTCTGCGGGCTCCGCCTTCCAGGCAGGCGATCCACCAGGTCTAACAAGCAGGGGGCTGGCAAGATGGGCTCCTCCTGAAGCCGTGATCACCGGGGCTTCCGTTCAGCCATGGGGGACCGGCTCGGAGGGCTCCTATCACTCATCACTACACCTACTGAAACCTATCACTTATCTCTCCAATTATCACTTGCCAAGCTTTATCTTGCCCCCAAAACTCTTCCCCCCTTTTTCAATCAATCTGAAGAGAGGAACCTGAAGAAGGGTCTTGACCTGAAACGTCATCTATTCCTGTCTGACCCGCTGAGTTACTCTAGCTTTTTGTGTCTATCTTTTGTTTAAACCAGCATCTGCAGTTCCTTCCTACACATAAAGAAGAGTGGATATAGACACAAAATGCTGGAATAACTCTCAGCGGTTCAGGATGCATCTCTGGAGAGAAGGAATATGTGACGTTTGGGTTGAGACTGTTTATCAGACAGCAGAGATGCTGCCTGACCTGCTGAGTTACTCCAGCATTTTGTGTCTATCTTCGGTGTAAACCAGCATCTGCAGTTCCTTCCTACACAATCTGAAGAAGGGTCCTGACTCGAAATGTCGCCATTTCCCTCCATGGAGTATGCCGGAGACTCTAGCACTTGGTGTTTGGCTCAAGACTATAATCTTTTGTGTCTCTGTATTATTGAGAACAAATTAACTTCCACGTGGCAGAAAACCCCAGTGAAACTAGCCCACCTGGGCGCAGTACAGCAAATCTATAGAAATGCAATTGGACTGCTTTTTGAAGCTTATTGTATGGCATAATTGCAGATTGATCACATTGCTGATCGCTAAAGCTAGGTTCAGCAACAGTAAGCACTGAGATGTCTGATTAATAGATATTAGTTACCATCACAACCTTATAACAAGAGGATCGGTGAGATTAATGTTGGTGGAGGCCAAGCCATTCATGAGGAAACTACAGACACAAGGAACTGCAGGTGATGGCATCTTGAGTAAAGTACAAAGTGTCAGGCAGGCAGCATCTCTGGAGGACAGACATAAAATGCTAGAGTAACTCAAGAGGTCAGGCAACATCTGTGGAGGGAAATGACAGGTGACGTTTCGGGTGGGAACCCTTCTTCGGGCTCTTTGTTCTCGGATCTCTGGAGGACATGGATAGGTGATGCTTCAGGTCGGGTCCCTTCTTGTCTAATTGTAGTAGGGGGAGAAAGCTGGTAGAGAGTTGGGAGGGGGAGCAAAGCCTGGTCAAGTGATAGGTGGATCCAGGTGAGGGGGAGGGGGGTTGACCGGCAGATGGGGGAACTCCCCTCTCCTATATCCACCCATCTAAGGACCAGCCATAAAGGAAGGAGCAACGAGCCCGGCCCCTGCTCGTCCCCCGAGGACCAGAGAACCAGAGAGGAGGACGAAGGGGGCAACAGCGGAGACAATAGCAAAGGGCCAGATGGATAACCCAATCTCACCGTCCCCGCCCTCAAGGTTGGCTGCGGGAGGCTCCCCTGGGATACAAAGGCTGAAGGTGGCCGGGCGAGGAGAGGGATGATGGTTCACTGGATGATCTGGATGGAGGCAACGGCTGGAGGCCCTGAGATTGAACACGTGGATCGGACCAGACTGGACTTTGTAAATGGTGCCAAAACTGGCGACATTTGCTCGCGGTCTCAATGGACTATTTCTGTACCCTTTGTACTAATCAGGGATTGTGCTTAGGTATGGCTTATACTTTACTGAACTGCATGGAAAAAAAAAATGTTCACTGTCCCTCCGCAGATGTGATAATAAAGAACCATATCCACTTCCCTACTAGTATTGGTCTGAAGATGGGTCCCGATCTAAAATGTCACCTATCCATGCATGTCCTCTAACAATGCTGCTTGATCCACTGAGCTACTCCAGCACAGTGTTTTAATGAGAAAACCGCAACACTACCGTCTGAACCACCTTAACCTTAATCAAAGACCCTCTGATTCTTAGTTTAGTTTAGTTTAGTGATACAGTACAGATACAAGCCCTTTGGCCAGCCGAGTCCACGCCGACCAGCGATCCCAATACATTACCACTGTCCAACACACAATTTACACTTGCACCACGCCAATTAACCTACAAACCTGTACGTCTTTGGAGTGAGGGAGGAAACTGAAGATCTCGGAGAGATCCCACACGGTCACGGGGAGAACATACAAACTCCATACAGACAGCACCCGTGGTCAGGATTGAACCCGGGTCCCTGGCGCTGTAAGGCAGCAACTGTACCATGGTGCCACTGTGCCATCCATTTCTTGTTCTTGTACGTTACATATTTTATGGGGATATTGTGACTTTGAAACGTGATCGCATTAAGTCAACAATCTAATAATGCGCTGCATTAGTCCGATGCCTTGCCACACTGAGTGACATGTGATATGTTATCACCTTTAAATCCATTGGGATAAAGTACTATGTCTCTTGTTCAGCATTCTCGTCATGGCCTGCCCTTCACTCTTTTGTTACAAGGTTTGTCTTTGGTCTTAGAGAGGATCTCCTGAGTGGCCAACCTTATGTCGAGCATTTACCTTGTCTGCTCTTACAAACTCTCAGTGATTGAAGATCTGTCACTGGAATATAACCCAGTGTTACCTGTCCTCTGAACATTGGCAGGTTTTCAATTTTAATAGGGTGGCACGGTGGCGCATCGGTAGAGTTGCTATCTTACAGAACCAGAGACGCAGGTTCGATCCTGACCACGGGTGCTGTCTGTGTGTAGTTTGTACATTCTCCGTGTGACCGTGTGGGTTTTCTCTGGGTGCTCCACTTTCATTCCACACCTCAAAGACGTACAGGTTTGTAGGTTAATTAGGTTCTGTAAATTGTAAGTTGTCCCTAGTGTGTAGGATAGAGCTGAGGCTGCGACCCGACTTCGGAGGCTCCTGCCGCAGGCCCTGTGGACTGTAACATTGGGAGCTCGCAGGTCCCTGGTTCATGACCGATTTTCGGGAGCTCCAGCACCAGCAGCTACGTCTGCCCCGAATCGTAAGGCTTGAATCGGCCCATTCGCAAGCCCTTTCATTGCCCGGCGCGGCTGAAAATCGGCTGCAGGATCTTCCATTGCCCAGCGGGGGGGGGGGCTTCAACATCGGAAGCCTCAGTCTCCTCGACGCAACAGTTTGACTGCCTGACCACGCGAGAAGAAGCAAGGAAGATATAAGACTTTTTACCTTCCATCACACTGAGGAGGTGCCTGGAAGAGATTCACTGTGGTGGATGTTTGTGTTAAATTATGTTAAATTGTGTGTTTTGTTGCTTTCTTACCGTTAGTCAGGTCAGGTTGGGGGGAGTTCCCCATCACGGGTACCAGTAATCCCGTGCTACCTGCTCCATGGTCAGATAGTCGGCAACTAAACCGTCTCCCCCACCTGGTTTGCCAGATGAGGAGTGGGCTGTGGACCCCCAGCAGGACTAAAAACAAGATCTGTCAAAGGGTGGATGAGCTTCTACTGAGCCAATGGCCATCCACACTTCAGTAGAAGTTGCGATCACTGTCGTACACAGCATTGTAAGGAATGATGATAAAGCACACACACCAAAATCCTATACTTCCAGCGGTGGAAGTCCACAGGAACTGGAGGACAGGGATGTGTGTTGCGTCAATCACCGTTCACGCTGGAAACCAGCACCACTGCGTTGATAATGTTTTCAACAATGATGAATGAATGATGAATCCATTTGCTTGAATTGAAATATTTAGTGGACTCTGAAAAACAGGTACTCTGATCAGTTCCTTTAAACAGGTCTTTTTAATGCTTGAATTTCATATTCTATTATTTTTCTGGACTTAAGAACAGGTGCCAAATTGTGTCTTCCTGTGAGGTGCTTGAAGCATTATGTTTGTGCATCTATTTAAGAATATAAAAATCAGATAGGCAAAAGCAAAATATATTTTTGGATTTGTTTTATGAGCTAACCAAAGGATTTCAAAATCTATATCTAAAATCTTGCAAAATTTTATTCTGGAACTGCAATTTATTTAAACAGATTATTGCTCATGTTAGTACTGTTTCAAGCTGTGATATTTTGACTGGTTTGCAATGATTACATTTGCAGGGCCTGTGCATAATTGAACTATGATTCTATTTTCCTCATTATAGTATTCTAAGTATGTTTACTTTGAATTTCATAAGCTAAAAATTGTCGACTGACAATGCTTATTTTTAATCATGCCATTAACTAAATTAAAATTAAGAAAACTTTCTCATGATTCAAATATTCCACCCACAACACTTGGCCTAAAAAACGATTTGAAATTAAAGAATTCTATTATATTAACAATTTTTATCAGGATGATCTTCGAGAATATCTTGAAAGGTATGTCAGATAGTAGTAGAAGCAAGGAACTGCAGATGCTGGTTTACACAAAAGGACATAAAGTGCTGGAGTACAAGGATCAGGTGGCATCCCTGAGATCATGGATAGGTGACGTTTTCGGGCCGAGACCCTTCTTCAGACTGAAGAAAGTTCCCGACCTGAACAGTCTGAAGAAGGGTCCTGATCCAAAACATCACCTTAGTATGTTCTCCGGAGACTCAGTCTGAAGAAGGGTCCTGACCCAAAAGATTTAATGGGAACCTTAGGGGTACCTTTTTAACTAAAAGGGTGGTGGATGTATGGGCAAACTGCCAGAGGAGGTCGTTGAGGCAGGGACTATCCCAAAGTTTAAGAGACATTTTGACGGGTACATGGATAGGTCAGGTTTAGAGGGATATGGGCAAAAAACAGGCAGGTGGGATTAGTTTAGATGGGGCATGTATGTTGGTGTAGGCAAGTTGGGCTGAAGGGCCTGTTTCTACTCTGTATGACTCTATGACTCTAAGATGAATAGGTGAGGTTTCAGGTCAGGACTCTTCTTCAGACTCTGAAGATATGCAGAGTCTATAAGTTTAAATTAAGGAGTAGGAGATTTAGGGGAGATCATTCCCATTCTCCGGTTACTGTCAGTCATAGTCAAACAGCACAGAAACAAGCCCTTCTGCCCAACTTGCCCACACTGGCCAACATGCCCCATCTACACTAGTCCCATGTGCCTGCGTTTGGTCCATAACCCTACAAATCTGTCCTATCCATATACCTGTCTAAATGTCTTTTAAATGTTGTGATAGTACCTGCCTCAACTACCACCTCCAGGAGCACATAGTTTCTGCCTCAACTACCTCCTCTGGCAGCTTGGTCCACATACCCTCCATGCCCTCGCTCTGTGTGAAAATGTTGGCCCTCACTTCATTTTTCCACTCTCATTTATATAGACTTTTAGTCAAACTTTTGACCCCAAACTGCTTCACATAATTACATTACATTTCACACAGGCAAAGCTGGGTGAGGTCTTGCCCAAACACAACGACAGGAAGTCTCCAATGTCTGATTCGAACTTGCTACCGACTGTCGCCATTCGAACACTAGCCCATTGTGCAAATCTGTCGTCCCTTAATTGTTCCACTCTCACTACAATGACGTGTGAAAAACCAAAAACTAGTTAGAAATATTGTTCCAACATGTCCAAACCAACTTTACTGCGAATGGATCTCATGAAATGTCTGTGTCTATTGTCAGTCACTGCGGCATTCAGATCGTGACCAGTTTTCAAATGCAGTAAAGTTATTGCAAGTTTACATGGACGTTAAAGATAAACACAAAGTGCTGGAATACTCAGTTGGACAGGCACTGCTGTATCTCATGGAGCTGTGAATGATTGAAGTTTTACTTGATCGTGACCACCTGTATGAAAAGTTATTGCAAGTTGAATGCTTGTTGAAGAAACAGACATACAAAGTGTTTGGAGTAAGCAGTGGCGGGACAGGCCAGCATCTCTGGGACATCTGGTGGTCTTGGGTTGAGACCCTTCCCAGCTGGCTGGCAAAATACTCATTTTGTTCATTCTAGGCACAGCCAGAGCAAAGTAATTGGTAATGACTTCTCAGGTGACTAGGCGTTAACACTCCTCGGATGTACCTTGGCATGTTGACTCGACTCGAGGGAAGTTGGTAGTTGAAGCTTCAATATTGATCTTGTGCACTGGGGGAATCCCACTGTTTCACATCATGATAGACCAGTGTCATGATATCGTTCATGACTAGTTGGGAAGCTGTTGATTTAATCCCTTCTCCAAGAGAATGGGCGGTGGGCAGAAGAGCCTGTTTCCATGCTGTATCTCTAAAGACTAAAGATACAATGAAAGATGAATTACTGATTCTGCTTAAACTCCTATCACAGCTCGATGATCTTATTATTACCTCACCTACTCTTGCCAAGCTTATAATCGCTGGAGTTTGATGGCGCTGGGCCTGTACTCGCTGGAGTTTACAAGGATGAGCGGGTGTATCATTGAAAATAATAGAATAGTGAAAGGCCTGGATAGAGTGGAGAGGAGAGGATGTTTTTCCACATCCACTGTGATTGTCCCAGCAATGTATTCCACAGATTCACCACCCTCTGACTGAAGACATTCCTCCTTATCTCCTTCCTGAAGGTACGTGCTTTTATTCAGAGGCTCTGGTCCTAGACTCTCCCACTAGTAGAAATATCCACTCCCACTCTATCTAAGCCTTTCATTATTCGGTGAGTTTCAATGAGGTCCCCGCTCATTCTCCTAAACTCCAGCGAGTACAGGCCCAGCGCCATCAAACGCTCATCATATTATGTCAACCCAATGATTCTCGTAAACCTTGTCTGGATTCTTTTCAACGGCAGCACATCCCTCCTCAGATCTCCTCAGACCTCTCTCATGTTAAAGCTATTATCCTGAAACTTTGGAGGAGTTGTGTACACACAAAGTTCACATAGCCCAAAACTACTGAGCATCACCACATCCCTGGGAACCGCTACTCACAGGCAGCACAGTTCTACTCATCGTCCTTGGCTCCAATTACATAATGACAAAATAAATGTAATAAACCTTTGGGCGGCATGGTGACGCAGCAGTAGAGGTGCTGCCTTACAGCGCCACAGACCCAGGTTTGATCCTGACCACGGGTGCTGCCTGTGAAGAGTTTGTACCTTCTCCCCGTTCTCCGGGTGCTCCGGTTTTCTCCCACAGTCTGAAGACATGCTGGTTTGTAGGTACATTGCCCCTAGTTGGATAATATAGTGTACAACTGGTCGATGGTTGGCACGGACTCAGTGGGCTGAAGGGCAGTTTCCATGCCGTGTCTCCAACCAAACTAAACTTTGCATATAGCAAATAATTCTATCTGAGTACATAAGGATGTGAATAAAAAAATACTTGAAGGTTATACATTGAAGCCGCAATTGAATGATTGAAAGATGCAGCATGTAAACATGCTGTATCCTTTGGCCCACTAAGTCCACACTGGCCAGCGATCACCTGTTCACACCAATCTATGTTCTCCCACTTGTGCGTCCACTAATCTGTACAGACAGCACCCGTAGTCAGGATCGATCCCAGGTCTCTGGTGCTATAAGGCAGGAACTCTACTGTTGCGCCACTGTGCTGCCCTTAAAATACACTGGACATGGTTGCAAAGTGATGTCGAAAGCTATCCGTGCATTTTAGCATCCTGGGAGATGGGTGATTTTAACATGCAAGGCATTTTTAATAACATAAGATTTTGTCCATCCTTGAAAAATGAGGCTAGGATGTCTTCTCTTCCTTGACCTGGTAAGAGAATTTAACTCCAGCAGTATTGAATTAAGACATTAAATTACCTGCCTTGATGTGCTTGTAAAACTTACCTTTGATAACTTTTTTTTCAAGGATCCTTCTTTCCAATAATTCCATCAAGTAAAGGAGGGTTAAAGACTATTTACAGTCTCACTTCTCTGCATTTCCAAGGTTGATAATGCAGCAAAAGAGAATATAGCTTTGGACGTTGCATTATTGAAGGGTTTAGTATAGAGCAGGCACAGGCTTGTGATGGTAACTGTATTTATATATGTAGCACTTTCAATTCAGACCCACAATATGATAAAAAATTACCAATCATGTTTGTTTTAAACTTTAAATGTTCTTCTGGCATTTTATTTTTCTTGTTTGCCTGTGAAATATTGGCAAAATAAAAACATGCATTTACTTTAGTTTAGTTTAGAGATACAGCGTGGAAACAGGCCCTTCAACCCGTCGAGGCTGGGCTGACCAACGATCCCTATACACTATCTACACACGAGGGACACTTTAAAACCTTACCGACGCCAATGAAAACCTACAAACCTGCACGTCTTGGGAGTGTGGGAGGAAACCGGAGCACTCGGAGAAAACCCACGTGGTCACGGGGGGATCGTACAAACTCCGTACAGACAGCACCCATAGTCAGGATGGAACCCAGGTCTCCGCCGCTGTGAGGCAGCAACTCCACCGCCACGGAACGGTGCCACCCTTGTAACAATTTATTCTATCATTGATGTTCATAATGACCTTGAGTGGCAAAGAAGCCAATGTTACTCACCTCATACATTTAATTAAAATGAGCAGATGAATGGCAGAAAAGCTTAGGATGCCAATTAATTTTAGATTAACAAATGGCGTGTAAGAACGAGAGAAATAATGTTATTTTAGATGCAGATATAAGAAATGGATTTCTTAACACAAAACCAACCCATTACTCTCCTTTTTGCATTTATAAAACATTTATCTGGATGTCCCAATAGACAATGCAATTCTTTTTTTCTGAAATGCGATAATTATAATTAGGGGAATGCATCAGCTAATTTACACAAAGCAAAATCTCTGAAGTAGTAAAGTGTTATTCTCTGTTAGTGATGTTGGCTGAGGAATGAATATTCACCAGTGTAATGGAAGAATCACATTACTCACCTACAAATTGATTCAAGGGAGATTTTACATTCATTCATTTGAGTGACAGGGATTCAGATTAATGCTTGGCACTTGTGGAATAATCACATAGTCTCAAAAGTGCAGTAAAACTTTGTTGCTGTGTTTTGGTGTGAGGTTGGAACCTAAAGCCTTCTAACCCAAGGGGATGCTATCATTGAAAGCAACACTGACGCAGAACAGAAGAGGACACAATGTGTTGGAGTAACTCAGTGGCTTCTCTGGAGAACATGAACGGGTTGTGGATAATGAAGTAGATTTTCAAAGTCTACAGCGAGATTTAGGTCATTTGGAAGAGTGGGCTGAAAGATGGCAGATTAAGTTTAACGCTGATAAGTGTGAGGTGCTACATCTTGGCAGGACAAATCAAAATAGGACGTACATGGTAAATGGTAGCGAATTGAGGAATGCAGTTGAACAGAGGGATCTAGGAATAACTGTGCATAGTTCCCTGAAGGTGGAATCTCATGTAGATAGGGTGGTAAAGAAAGTTTTTGGTGTGCTGACCTTTATAAATCAGAGCATTGAGTATAGAAGTTGAGATGTAATGTTAAAATTGTACAAGGCATTGGTGAGGCCAATTCTGGAATATGGTGTACAATTTTGTTCGCCAAATTATAGGAAAGATGTCAACAAAATAGAGAGAGTACAGAGGAGATTTACTAGAATGTTGCCTGGATTTCAGCACCTAAGTTACAGAGAAAGGTTGAACAAGATAGGTCTTTATTCTTTGGAGTGCAGAAGGTTAAGGGGGGACTTGATAGAGGTCTTTAAAATTATGAGAGGGATAGACAGAGTTGACGTGGATAAGCTTTTTCCATTGAGAGTAGGGAAGATTCAAACAAGACGACATGATTTGAGAATTAAGGGACAAAAGTTTAGGGCAATATGAGGGGGAACTTCTTTACTCAGAGAGTGGTAGCTGTGTGGAATGAGCTTCCAGTGGAAGTGGTGGAGGCAGGTTCGGTTTTATAATTTAAAAATAAATTGGATAGGTATATGGACAGGAAAGTAATGGAGGATTATGGTCTGAGTGCAGGTAGATGCAACTAGGTGAGAGTAAGTGTTCGGCATGGACTAGAAGGGCCGAGATGGCCTGTTTCCGTGCTGTAATTATTATATTGTTATATGGGTGAAGTTTCATCTCTGTCCATTTATTCTCCATCTCTGGAGAATATAGACGGGTGAAGTTTCAAGTCGGGCCCTTCATCAGTGTTCTGTTTGGGACCTTTTTTAAGGCTGAAGTAGGGTCTCGACCTGAAGCATTACTGATTCCTGTTCTCCAGAAATGCTGCAGAGTTACTCCAGCACTTAGTGTCCTCTTCTGCAAGCCAGTATTTGCAGTTCCTTCTTTCCACTGTAGAAGAACATTGTTGGTAGTGTTAGCACTGGCAAATATGTACTTGATTGGCCACACTGCTTGGTAACAGTAGGACAGTTTATTCCCAACTGTTATCAGGCAACTAAACCATCCTCTCACAAACTAGGGAGTGGCTCTGACCTACCATCCACTTGTTTGGAGACCTTTGAACTTTCTTTAATCAGGCTGAGTCTAGAAGTTTGGAGGTCATGATACATTAATATATAAGACATTTGTGAGGCCGCATTTAGAGTATTGTGTTTAGTTCCGGGCACCATGTCGTAAGAATGATGTTGTCAAGCTGTAAAGGGTACAGAGAAGATTTACGAGGATGTTGCCAGGACTAGATGGTCTGAGCCATAGGGAGAGGTTGAGCAGGCTGTGACTCTATTCCTTGGAGCGCAGTAGGATGCGGTGTGATCTTATAGAGGTGTACAAAATCATGAGAGGAATAGATTGGGTAAATGTACAGAGTTTCTTGACCTGAATAAGGAAATTGAGATCCAGATAACTTGAATTTAAGGTGAGGAGGGAAAGATTTAATAGCAACATGGGGGGTAACTTTTTCAACACAATGGGTGGTGGGGAGGTGCCTGGGGAGGTAGTTGAGGCAGGATCTATCTCAACATTCAAGAATCATTTAGACAGGTACATGGCTTAGGACATGTTTAGAGGGATATGGGCCAAACACAGGCAGGTGGGACTACTGTAGATGGGTCACGTTGGTTGTGTGGCCAAGTTGGTCTGAAGGACATGTTACCATGCTGATTCTGACGTTACTATGCTTTATCTTACACTAAACACTATTCCCTCTATTCTGCACCTGTACACTGTGGATGGTTTGATTGTAATCATGTATAGCCTTTCCGCTGACTTGTTAGCACGCAACACAATCCTTTTTGCTGTACCACGGTACACGTGACAATAATAAGCTAAATTAAGCTAAGCAAGAATGGAACAAGATGGGCATTGTAATTATTTTCTCTCAGAAACATACATAAAAATCATAATCACAGAACAATTCTTCAAGTGTAGCCAAATTACACGGTTGACTAAAATCTTGCATCCAGGAATAGAATTAAGTTGTGAAAAAGGAATTTGACAAACTGTGCTGGAGTTTGCAATTTTATTAAATGGCAATAATGTCCTCTAATTGTTGGCTGATAAGATGTACAGTCTTACTATTTTTTTTAGCAAAATAACAGATGGCTAGAGGAACTCAGCAGGTCAGGCAGCATCTATGGAGGGAAACGGACAGATGGAATTTCAGGTCGGGTCTCTGCTTCTAGCGTGTTTTAATTGTTTTAACAGTTGCGGTTCAGACCAAAACTGATCTTCAAATGACAGAAGAAAGTCCTGAAGCAAATTTTTAATCACATAACCTGACCTTCAAGCTAAATACTTCAACTCATCGGCACAGTGGAGCAGCGATAGAGTTGCTGCCTTACAGCGCCAGATACCCTGGTTCAATCCTGACTATGGGGGCTGTATGTACGGAGTTTGTACATTCTCCCTGTGACCATGTGGGTCTTCTCTGGGTGCACCGGTTTCTTCCTACACTCCAAAGACAAACAGATTTGTACGTTCATTTGCTTCGGTATAATTGTAAATTGTCCCTGATGTGTAAATATATGCTTGTGTATGGGTTGATTGCTGGACAGCGCGGAGTCGGTGGGCAGACTGGCTTGGCAAATGAAATTCCCCGTATGTTGCAAAAACATACTTGGCAAATAAAGTACTGTTCTGATTCTGATTCTGATTCAGAAGGGTCTGTTTCTGTGCTGGATCTCTTAAGTAAAGTTTAAAGCTTAACAGTCAGAAACATCTAATTTCACACAACAAGGGAAACAGTAATGGTCTAAAATCTCAGGGTAAATTCTGAGAAGTAATGCTTTTACTTATGAAAGTGGTGATACCAGCTCACCTTAATGTTATTGTGTATTGAATTGTTAGCATGATAACAATCCATCAGGCTTGTCATCTGGAGATCCTGCTACAGAGGGTTAAGGTGCAGGAAGGAACTGCAGATGCAAGTTTATACCAAAGATAGATACAAAATGCTGGAGTAACTCGGCAGGTCAGGCAGCATCTCTGGAGACAAGGAATAAGTGACGTTTCAGGTCGGGTCAGGTCGAGTATGAAGAAGGATCCCAACTTAAACGCCACCAATTTATTTTCTCCAGAGCTGCTGGCTGACCCGTTGAGTTATTTCCAGCATTTTATGTCTACCTACAGTGGTTTAAGGTATTTGCAATGACTCTGTTCCTTGGAGCGCAGGAGGAAGAGGGGTGATCTTATAGAGATGTACACAATCATGAGAAAAATAGATCGGGGTAAAGGCACACTTTTTTTTTTTTTTTAATTATTTTTATTAGAAGCAATTGTACAAAGATAAAACATTCGGCATCTAAAATTATACAATTATTGTACAGCTTCATTTTGAACCTTGTAACCTGAAAATGTGAGAAGAGAAAATAAAGAGAACAAGAGAGGGAGAAAGTGAGAAGTGAAAAGAAAGCTCGAAAAAGCACATAGAAAATACCCCTAGACTACCAAAGTAGTGTGGCCAAAAAGAAAGTAAAGATGAAAGAAGAAAAAAGAAAAAGCAAAGTGGAGATATACCTGCCCCTCGTCACCCCCCCCCCCCCCCCCCCCCCCCCCCCCCCCCCCCCCCCCCCCCCCCCCCCCACCCCCAGCCCAGGATGGGATTTTAATTTAGATATGGGTTGCACCATACTATCCTTGTAAGAATTCTGTGAAGGGTGTCCATGTCTTGAAAAATTGATCTGGTTTTTCCGCCAAGACAAGCCTAATATTTTCCAAATGTAGTGTCTCGGACATGTTTGTAATCCACATCTTCACTGTAGGGACTGTTGTCTGTTTCCAAAATTTAAGTATTAGTTTTTTCGCCGTTATCAGGCCATAGTTAAGGAAACGTCTTTGAAATAGTGTTAGCTCAGAACAGGTTTTTGACATACCTAGTGTGATTAATTCTATGCTGGGGTCCAATTTTATTTTAAGTATTTTAGAATAAATATAAAAAATTCCGCTCCAGAAGTTGTGTAATTTTGTACAGGAAGCAAAGGAATGGGTTATGGTTGCTTCTTGGAGGAGACATTTATCACAAATAGGGGAGGCATTTGGGAAGATCTTATTCAATTTAGACTGAGTAATAAAGTCTATGCAGTATTTTAAATTGTATTAGCGAGTGTCTAACATTAAGAGAACAGTTGTGCATATATAGAAGACTTTCCTCCCAACTATCTTTTAAAATTGTTAGACCCAGTTCATCTTCCCAAGCTCGTCTAATTATTTCCGACGATGGGATTTGTATATTTAAAAGGGTATTATAAAGGTACGGTATTAACTTATTTGAATCCGAGTTTCTATTCATGCATTTCGTCTAGTATGTCTGGAACCACATATTCACAGTCTTGGGTATATGATTTCACACAGTCTCGTATTTGAAGATATCTAAAGTATTAGCTACCTTTCAGATGATATTTCGACTGTAATTCTTGAAATGAGAGGAGAGTCCCCATCTCATAATGGTCTCCCAGCTTTTTAATTCCTAAGCTTTCCCATTGTATAAACGCCTTGTCTAAAGTAGACGGTTTAAACGAGGGATTATTGCCGATTGGTAAGAGGAGAGATATATTTCTCAATTTAAGGGTTGATTTCACCTGTTTCCAGATTCGTAAGGTACTATGGATTATCGGATTTTTCTCATGCTGATCTCTTCAGATTTATTGGAGAGAGAAGAAATGTGCCTATATTAAAAGGCAAGTAATCTTCCCAAACAAACGCACACTTTTTACCCATAGTAGAGAAATTTCGTTTTACACTACAAACCAACTGACTCACATGGCTATCTGGATTACACGTCTTCCCACCCTGCCCCCTGTAAAGACTGCATCCCCTACTCCCAATTCCTCCGCCTACGCCGCATCTGTTCCCAGGATGAGACATTCCATACCAGGGCATCGGAAATGTCCTCGTTCTTCAGGGAATGGGGATTCCCCTCCGCCACCATAGATGAGGCTCGCACCAGGGTCTCATCCATACCCCGCAACACTGCTCTCTCTCCCGATCCCCGCACTCGCAACAAGGGCAGAGTCCCCCTGGTCCTCACCTTTCACCCCACCAGCCGGCAAATACAACACATAATCCTCCACCATTTCCGCCACCTCCAACGTGACCCCACCACTCGCCACATCTTCCCATCTCCCCCCATGTCTGCCTTCCGAAAAGACCGCTCCCTCCGCAACTCCCTTGTCAATTCTTCCCTTCCCTCCCGTACCACCCCCTCCCCGGGCACTTTCCGTTGAAACCGCAAGAAATGCAACACCTGTCCCTTCACCTCCCCCATCGACTCCATTCAAGGTCCCAAGCAGTCATTCCAGGTGCGACAAAGGTTCACCTGTATCTCCTCCAACCTCATCTACTGCATCCGCTGCTCTAGATGTCAGCTGATTTACATCGGGGAGACTAAGCGGCGGTTGGGCGATCGTTTCGCCGAACACCTCCGCTCAGTCCGCAATAACCTACCTGAAGTCCCGGTGGCTCAGCACTTCAACTCCCCCTCCCATTCCCAATCCCGACCTCTCTGTCCTGGGTCTCCTCCATTGCCAGAGTGAGCAACACCGGAAATTGGAGGAACAGCACCTCATATTCCGCCTTAACCCTCGAGCTGTCTGCTCCCATCCCCCCGCCCTTGGGCTCCTCCTCCTCCCCTTTTTCCTTCCTTCTCCCCTCCCACCGCCCATCAGTCTGAAGAAGGGTTTCAGCCCAAAACGTCGCCTATTTTCTTCGCTCCATAGATGCTGCTGCACCCGCTGAGTTTCTCCAGCAATTTTGTGTACCTTCGATCTTCCAGCATCTGCAGTTCCTTCTTGAACACTAAACTACAATGTAAACTGGCCGAAGTTCCCTTGTCTCTTGCAGTAATTCCTGAAATTAAAGGAGGCACAGGATCCATACTGGCACAAGTTCAATGGTGGGATTTCCCAGTGTAACCATTGCAAGACTGCGGCAAGCTGACAGTCAAGGCTTGGGTAGACACACAGTGTTGGAGCAACTCAACAGACAACATCTCTGTAGAAAAGGAATAGGTGACGCTTCGGGTCGAGACCCTTCTTCAGACTGAGAGTTAGCGGAAAGGGAAATGAGAGATATAGAAGGTAAATAGAACCAATGAATGATAGAATAGAACCAATCAATGTTAGTACTGGAGGATTGGAGAGTATCCAGTATTGTCTGTTTGCTTAAGAAGGGGAGTTGAGATCTTTAGACTTTAGATTTTAGAGACACAGCACGGAAACAGGCCCCTTGGCCCACAAGGTTCGCGTTGACCAGTGATCCCCGCACACTAACACTATCCTACACACACTAGGGACAATTTACAATTATACCAAGCCAATTAACCTACAAACCTGTACGCCTTTGGAGTGTGGGACTCACGTCGTGGGGAGAACGTACAAACTCCGTACGGACAGCACCCATGGTCAGGATCGAACCCGGATCTCTGGCCCTGTGAGGCAGCAACTCTACCGCTGCGCCACCGTGCTGCTCAAATTATTATTAAGACGAAGGAGTCTGCAGTTGCTGGAATCTTCAGCAGAACACAAAGTGCTGCAGGAACTGAGAGGTTCAAGCTGCATCAGGGAAGGGAATGGACAGGCGACATATCAAGTCAGGACTCTTCTTCAGTTTGTAGTGTTATGGTTAAGGGGTAGGTATGAGGAGGTGACTGAGAGCTGTCGCCTGGCCTCAGCACGGTAGAGGCCAACCTGCAAGACCCCAATGGCACCTCCCTTGTCAGTGGTTCTGATGATTAGTGGGTTCATATTCAAGGGGAAGGTACAAGGTGGTGTCTAGTTGGGTTATGGTCAAGGGATAGGTATGAGAGGGAGGCCCTACCCGAAATGCCACCTGTCCATCCACTCCCCAGATGCTGCCTGACCCAGGCCAACAAATCCTCAGGCATTTTGTGTTTAACTCAATTATTGTTCTCTCATCAGTTATTGACAGCTCATTGTCCCAAGCGTTATTATTTGATTTCTGTTCATGGACATCTGCTGTCGGCCCCGATTAGTTCTGATGTATTGGCGAGGCCAAGTGCAAACTGAGTGGTCGTTTCGCTGTACACCAATGCTCAATTGACCTTGGTCTTCATGATCTCCCGGTTGCCAAACATTTTAGCTCCTCTTCCCATTCCGACACTGACCTTTCTGTCCTGGGCCCTCCGCCACTGTCAGAGTGAGGCCATACGCAAATTCAAGGAACAGCACCTCATATTTTGCTTGGGCAGCTTACACTCCAGTGGTATGAACCTTGATATCTCAAATTGCAAGAAACCCCCTGCATTCTCTCTCTCTCCCCCCCCCTCACTCTAGTTATCCTTCTGTTCATATCCTTGTATCTCTTCGTTATCACCTCTTCCCCAGCCAACAATGGGCCATTCTGGGCTCCACCCTTCCTTCTGTTGCCGGCCCTGTTTTGTTCTGATCTTTTCCTATCGTTTCCTATAGTTTCTGATCTTTTCCTATCTCCAGTTTCCCCACTTCCCCCGCTCTACTTTCAGTCTGAAGAAGGGTCCTGACCTGAAACGTCACCCATCCTTTTTCTGCAGAGATGTTGCCCGAGCCGCTGAGATACTCCAGCACTTTGTATCTACTTTCGGTGTACTCCAGTACCCGCAGTTCCTTCCGACAACATTTTTTTCTTTCTCTGCAGAAACTGCCTAACCTGATGAGCGTTTTTAGCAGTCTCTGCTTTCATTGTAGATTTCCAGCATCTGCAACCTTTTGCTTGTAGATCACGTGGCTATCATTTTCTTTCAAACACACGTCACTTGAGTAGTTTATTCGCAGATACAAATCAGAAGAGGTTTGAGGCTGGGTATTGATTGCAATCTTTATTTTTATTCATCAAGGTGAGGAACTTCAGGGCGAAGGGATAACTAAATCATCCCTTCTCCCTACCCACTGTCTGTTAAACAGCATCTGGCCATCCCTTACCCGATACAAATGGTAAATAAGCTCTCCTGAGGTCTCAGTCTGTTGCCAGTGAAAAACTAGATGAGGCGAGACAATAAAATTTCAACACCAAGTCATACATTAGTATGCAAATCTTGTATGGTGTACTTTTTTTTGTCATTTTCAGTGTATTTACTGAAAGAATGACAATTAGAGCTAAATTACGCAACTATATCGTAATGCAACAGCACGCCCGCCAGGAATTATTATGAGAGTACACAGATTTGCCAAATAAGGTGGTTACACCAGCTCTCAGGCCCATTCCCTTCAGCGAAGCAAGATAGAAGAGCAAAGCAAAATAAATATATGCATGAAATAAAAATGTTTGCTTTATTTTTGCTGCTACCAACTCGAATGCATTTGCAACTGCACGAGTCTCAGTGAGAAACAATCAGGCAATTCCTCGTCACCTATGAAGCATACGAGAGGTAAGTTTCAGTGAAACTACTCAAATCAGGCATTTACTTCAAGCAGATAGAAACATGATGCTGGAGTAACTCAGCGGGCTGGGTAGCACCAATGGCCAGAAGGAATGAGTGACGTTTCGGGTCGAGTCCCTTCTTCAGACAGAGAGTCAGGGAAAGGGAAACAAAAGATATAGACAGCGATATTGAGAGTTATAGAACAATTGAATGAAAGAAAGGCAAAAAAACAACGCTCATCAAGGAAAGGTGGAGCCCACAATGGTCCATTGTTGGGTGTGGTGTAAGTGTGAACAAGTTATGCAGACAATGAAACTTAACAGGATGACAGTGAAATTAGTACAACAACTAGAGTGGGGGAGGGACAGAAAGAGAGGGGATACTTGAAGTTAGAGAAGTCAATATTCATACCGCTGGGTTGTAAGCAAGTACATTAGTACGGCACAGTGGCACAGCACACAATATTTATTTTAAATTTGCCTTGAAATCTAAACACTTGATAAATCTATTTATTGCTTCTCTGAACAGCCTTAACTTCTTTTCCCGATGTTGACCTCTTTTCCTGTAATGTTTCCCCAATTTGTAAGATCTTAGCTTAAACAGATTGCAAACTACTTATCTTTCTTATAATTTTCAGAATTTCCTACATTAGCACCAGTTCGAGGGATCGAACCAAAGTCTCTGCCGCTGTGCGGTAACAGGTTGGTCAATAGCATCTCTCTGCCAGCCATCCGTATGCCTGATTTGTTGCCTATTTAGTTCAACATAGATGGACCATAGGGTCAATTTACAATTTTACCCAAGCCAATTAACCTACAAACCTGGACAACTTTGGAGTGTTGGGAGGAAACCAGAGAAAACCCACGTGGTCACGGGGAGAACGTACAAACTCTGTACAGACAGCACCGGTGGTCAGGACTGAACCCAGGACTCTGGCGCTGTAAGACAGAAACTCTACCGCTGCACCACCATGCCACCCTTTGTTTAGAGATACATCGCGGAAACATGCCCTTTCATCCACCGAGTGAAAGCCGACCAGCGATCCCTGCGCATGAACACTTCCTGCACACTAGGGACAATTTACAATTTTACCAAGGCCATTAACCTACTGTACAAATCTGCATGTTTTTGGAGTGTTGGAGGAAACTGGAGCACCTGGAGAAAACCCACACAAGTCACGGGGCGAACGTAAACCTCCGTACAGACAGCACCCGTAGTCAGGATTGAACCTGGGTCCCTGGCACAGCGATGCAGCGACTCTACCACTGCGCCACCGTGCCACCCTTACAGCTTTGAGCTGCATTTTACAGCATTTCCATGTTTCTTTGTTTTCTTTCTCTATAAGTCTCCCATTATCCTATTAATCAGACGGCTTCATCAGCAAATTTATCACTATGGCAACCTATCACAAAATGTTCCCTTTGTCCCATCCATCCCTCTCCTCCCCATCCTCGCTACAATTTAAAATTATATTTCTTCTGCACTTTCCCAGTCCCGATAAAAGGTCTTTTGACACAAAGCATCAACTGGGTTTCGCTCACCACAGCTGCTGCCTGTCCTTCTGAGTATTTAGCATTAGCTCTTAGGTTTAGGTATATTATTGTCACGTGTACCAAGGTACAGTGAAAAGCTTTGTCGTGTTTGCTATCAAATCAGATCAGATACAGCATATGTAAATACAATCACGTCAAACTCAAGTATAATAGGTAGGGCAAAGGGAAAGATGTAGAGTGCAGAATATAGTTCTCAGCATTAAAACGCAATGGTTCCACAAACAATGTCCAATGCCTGTAATGGGGTAGACATGACTCAGACAGTAGTGTGTTGGAAGGAATTGCAGATCCTGCTTTACACCAAAGATAGGCAGAAAATGCTGGAGTAACTCAGCGGGACAGGCAGCATCTCTGGACAGAAGGAATGGTATCCGATATGCTGCCTGTCCCGCTAAGTTACTCCAGCATTTTGCGTCTAACTTCTAAATCAGCTAGTACTATAGGGTGTGGAAGGACCTGTTCAGTAGCCTGATAACAGAGGGGAAGAATCTGTTCCTGGGTCTGGTGGTGCAGCATGTGTACCTTCTGCCAGATGGGTGCGGGGAGAAGAAGAAATATATATATTTTTTTATCGTTCTCGTTCATTACATTGTTTACAGTGTACTATGCTTGCATATTCTGTTGTGCTGCTGCAAGTAAAAATGTCATTGTTCTATCTGGGACACATGACAATAAAACACTCTTGCCCCGGGACTCTTGAATGATTGTTTGTACACCTGGTGGACCCTGGTTATGACCCCCACCTGGTCCGCGCCGACCAGCGATCCCCACACATTAACACTATCCTACACACACTAGGCACCATTTTCTCATTTACCAAGCCAATTTAACGACGTACATGTACAGTGTGAGAGGAAACCGAAGATCTTGGAGGAAACCCACACAGGAAACGGGGAGAACGTACAAACTCCGTACAGACAGCACCCGTAGTTGGTATGGAACCCTGAGTCTCTGGCACTACAAGCGCTGTAAGGCAGCAACGTTACCGCTGCGCCAACTTGCCACCTTTGGCCGGAACAAGTCTTTGATTATGCTGCCTGCTTTCCTGAGGCAGCGTGAAGTGTAGAAGCAGTCAACTTTTTTCCCTGTGAGTCCATGGATCCAGGACCTGACTAATAATCATCGAGGGGAAGCCATGATTAAAGGAGAAAGACATCTTAGAGGTGTCGCGATGGACATTTCCATCTCTGGCAAAGATTAAATCAATTTAGTTTAGTTTAGTTTTGTTCAAAGATACAGTGCGCAATCAGGCCCTTCGGCCCACCGAGTCCATACCGACCTGCGATCCCCGCACTATCCTACTAACACTAACTAACTAACACTATCCTACACACACCAGGGACAATTTTGACATTTACCAAGCCAATTTACCTACATACCTGTACGTCTTTGGAGTGTGGGAGGAAACCGAAGATCTCGGAGAAAACCCACGCAGGTCACGGGGAAAACGTACAAACTCCATACAGACAGCACCGTAGTTGGGATCGAACCCGGTTCTCCGGCGCAGTAAGGCAGCAACTTACTGCTGGGCAACTGTTCCGCCCTTTCTTGCATTTAAATTCAGAACATAAATTCCATGGTTTGCTCATAAACACATTCAACAGATCCATTTTCAAATATCCAATATTCATTTTCTGTGGGCTTTGGAAGTGTACCATCCATTATTTCCATCGAGTAAAATTCCATCAATGCTCTGTAAAACATGAACCTTGTGCCATTTATGAAGAACTACTTATTTTCGTTCATGTAGTGGTGATTCATGTTCGCAGCTTACAGATCGCTCCCGAGTCTCCTTATTCATATACGTCAGAAGTTTATCTTTGAGCTGAGTTATTATTTTATTCATGAGATTATTTCTCAGCCTCCGCTTTGTTCTGAAATCTGTCTTTGAACTCACAACAATCATTTGGAAGAAGCAATTTCTAACATGATATGCAAGGATGAGGGGGAGGGAACTGACCGAATAGTGAATGGCCTGGAGAGAGAGGATGTGGGGAAGATGTCTCTGCTAATGGGAGAGTCTAGGACCTGAGCGCACAGCCTCAGAATAAAAGGACTTGCGTTTAGAAAGGTGATGAAGAGAAATTTATTTCGTCAGAGGGTGATGAATCTGTGGAATTCATCACCATAGAAGTCTGTGGAGGCCAATGGATATTGTTAAGGCGGAGATTGGCAGATTCTTGATTAGTATGGGCATCTGGGGTTACAGGGTGAAAGCAGGAGAATGGGGTTGAGAGGGAAAGATCGACTGGCAGAGTAGACTTGATGGGCCAGATGGCCTAATTCTGCTCCGAGAACTAATGTACTAGAGAGGTCCAAAGTGGAGGGTAGGACGTTTAGAGGGCATCTGAAAAATAATTTATTTTTCACTGAAGTTTGTTGGATTGGGAAAACACACTGCCTGAGGGGATGATGGATGCCTTTTACAAGTATCTGGATGTCCACTTGAGTCACCAAGACACAGAATGCTGGTGCATGGAATCAGTAAAGATGGGTCAGCATGGACATGGTGGCTGAATGGCCTGAATTTGTGCGGTATGATTCGATGACTCGAAACTGTTGTCTTTCCAAATTCATTTTGTAAAGAGGCGGCACAGATAAGTAGTGAACGATACTTTTTTTTGAGATTATAATCAACAATTTTAAGAAAGCTTTATTTTTCTCATGGGTTATGGGCAACACAGTGAGTTTAGTTTAAGTTTGAGTTTAGTTTATTGTCACGTATACTGAGGTATAGTGAAAATCTTTTGTTGCGTGTTAACTAGTAAGCCGAAAAACAATCACAGTGGTGGAGTTGCTGCCTTACAGTGCCAGAGACATGGGTTCAATCCTGACTACGGGCGCTGTTTGTACAGAGTTTGTACCTTCTCCCTTTGATCAATTTCCCTCCTGGGATAAATAAAGTTCTATCACATCATAACAGCGTGGGTTTTCTCCGGGTGCTCCAGTTTCCTCCCACACCCGAAAGACGTGCAGGTTTGTAGGTTAAATGACTTAATTGAAATTGGAAGTTGTCCATAGTGTGTAGGGTAATGCTAGTGTTCGGGCTGATCAGTGGTCGGCGCGGACTCAGTGGGCCAAAGGGCCTGGGGTTGGTCGTTGAGGTCAGGTCGTCCGCTAGGTGAACTCCCAGGAACTTCACGCTGCTGACCCTCTCCACTGCAGCACCGTCAATGTATGATGGTGTTTGCCAGCCCTCCTGAAATCAATCACCATCTCCTTCATCTTGTCCATGTTGAGGGTGAGGTTGTGAGATCTGCACCACTCTGTAAGCAGCTCCACCTCCATCCCCAATCAGTAACCCGTTCCTGCCTTCTCCCCATATCCCCTGACTCTGCTATCTTTAAGAGCTCTCTCTTAAAAGTATCCAGAGTCACAACTCTCTGTGAGAAAAAGTGTTTCCTCGTCTCCGTTCTAAATGGCCTACCCCTTATTTTTAAACTGTGGCCTCCGGTTCTGGACTCCCCCAACATCGGGAACATGTTTCCTGCCTCTAGCATGTCCAAACCACTTAATAATCATATATGTTTCAATATGAAACTCTCTCATCCTTCTAAACTCCAGAGTATACAAGCCCAGCCGCTCGATTCTCTCAGCATATGACAGTTCCGTCATCCCGGGAATTAACCTTGTGAACCTACGCTGCACTCCCTCACTATAATTTTTGTAATAATTGATTACAATTATTTATGGTAAAAAAAAAACAGTGACCACAATCTGATTTCATAAAACATTATGAAGCAAACATCAAAATAAACGGCCCTTGCTTGACACTGACCTCAATACAATGAGACGACAGATAACCCAATGGGCTAAGAGTTCGGCTGGCGACCGGAAGGTAGCCGGTTCAAATCCCGCTTGGAGTGCATACTGTCGTTGTGTCCTTGGGGCAAGACACTTCACCCACCTTTGCCTGTGTGTAATGTAATGTAATTATGTGAAGCACTTTGGGGTCAATGCAAGTTGACTGAAAATGTGCTATATAAATAAGATATATATATATTCAGTGAGAACTTTTCTTGATGCGGGTGATGACATCTGATGTATTTCTACAGTGAGAATTGCTTTGGCCTTTCAACGCTTTGACAGTGTTTCAGTAATTTCTTTGTACGGCAAATACACCCAAGTCCTTGGTACAACCTGATTGTCAGATATCTAGAATCTACAGGGCTCAAAATGGCAAACATTATATTCTTCTTTTCCCCACTTGCTACGTACGCATTGTTCAAAACATTGCAAATAATTACCAACTTTGTTACAGAGTGCTCAAATTATGCTTGATTGTCAACATTTTATTGCTTTACAGATTTTTTCTTGCCAACTGAGGGAGTTTTAATTGTAACGCAAAGCATGGCTGGTCACTCGTCCATTTAAAAACAACATTCAGGTTGTTTGCAATCACTGCTTCAAGCCATTTGTGCCTCATCATATTTGTAATAGCCTTTATTTTAATAGCAGAGAGAAACAGACCAAACCATGTCCTAAACACAAAGTGCCGGAGGAACTCAGCAGGCAGCATAACCAATCTGAAGGAGTCCCGACCCCAGACATCACCCAGCCAAATTCTCCAGGGATCCTCCCTGACCCATTGAGTTATCAGCATTTTGTATCTTTGTTTGCAAACCAGCATCTGTAGCTGTTGATCCTGACTACAGTGTTGAAATGATCAGACTCATACATAGTGATTAGATTCCATAGTCTTTTATTAGCAACTCTACGGAGGAAACACTGGGTGCTTTCGTCTCCATGCATTTAACTAGTCTAACTGGAGAGAGAGAGAGAACTCACTATCAAGCCTGTGGGCAGATCAGCAGTATGTGACATAAGGAATGAGCAGCATGCATAATCAGTGTGGTAACATATGTATATATATATATATATATATATAGCACTAACACACTAATCTACATACGGGTACTGCCTTTATGGAGTTTGTATGTTCTCCCCATGACCACATAGGTTTTCCCCGGGTGCTCCAGTTTCCTCCCACACTCCAAAGATGTACCAGTTTGTAGGTTAATTGGCTTTGGCAAAGATGGTAAATTGTCATGTGTAGGATAATGTACAGGATCGTTGGTCAGCGTGGATCCGGTGGGCCAAAGAGCCTGTTTCCGCACTATATCTCTAAACTAAAATAAATTAAACTAAACATGTACCTGCCAAAATGTTTCTTAAATGTTGCGAAAGTACCTGCCTCGTTCCATGTACCCACCACCCTTTGTGTAAAAAAAGTTACCCCTCAGGCTCCTAAATTTTCCTCCTCACATTAAACCTATGTCCTCTGGTTTTTGATTCCGCTACTCTGGCAAAAGACTGTGCATTTACCTATTCCTGCATTTACCCAATCTATTCCAATAGTTAGGAAATGTGTACTTAGATACACATTGGATTAGGAAGGAATAAAGCCAGCACATGATAACCTCCACACCTAACTGACATGATAACATTGACTCACAATGCTTATACATAATGAATGGTCATTTGGAAATACTAATTGCTTGTTATGTTGGTGCACCCATTCTTTCAGAGGATGGCCATCGAAAGCAAAATGGAGGAAGGAACTGTAGATGCTGGTTTAAATCAAAGGTAGACACAAAATTGAAGGTAACTCAGCGGGACAGGCGGCATCTCTGGAGAAGGAATGGGTGACGTTTTGGGTCGAGACTGATCTCAACCCGAAACGTCGAGTTACTCCTTTTGTGTCCATCTTCGAAAGCAAAGTGGAGATGGGTCAAATAGAAAAAATAACAATGATTTGTTTTAAATTGGATAATGTTATTTAATAGCTCTTGATTCTCGGCTCAGACATGATTTGGAAATGTAACTTATTGCGTCTGCCTATCTGATCCTATTATCTCCTCTCCAGTAATGTCCATGAAACATATTTTTGAAACTACTCTGCCTGTGTTTATGCAGTCTTGACTCTTTATTTTGTTCCATATTCATAGTGTTAGTTTCCTCTCTGCCCCTCTTGTAAATATTCATGCACTTTGTGCAGAGATAGAGACTGATGCTAAAGAATTTATAACTTGACTCACACCATTAATTGTATCCACAAAATATATTCATGAACCTCTTTGTGTTTAGTTTAGTTTAGTCTGATTAAACTTAGACATACAACGTGGAAACAGGCCCTGTGGCACAACGTGCCCACGCCGACTAGCGACCCCCGTACACACTAACACTGTCCTACACACACGAGGGGCACTTTACAATTTTACCAAAATAATTATCCTACAAACCTGTACGTCTTTGCAGTGTGGAAGGAAACTGGAGCACCCGGAGAAAACCCACGCAGGTCACGTGGAGAACGTACAAATTCCGTCCAGACAGCGCCCGAGGTCAGGATCGAACTCGGGTCTCTGTCGTTGTGAGGCGGCAACTCTACCGCTGCGCCGCCATGCTGCATTAGAATAATGGTGCGAATACAGTTTGTCAGAGATGCCAGCTCTCCATTCTGTATCTGTGCACTGTGGAGGGCTCGATTGTAATCATGTGCAGCCCTTCCCCTGACTGGCTAGCACCCAACAAAAGCTCCTCACTGTACCCCGGTACATGTGACACTAAACTAAACAAATAAACTAAACACAAAACTATGTTTCAAGCTAAACTGAAGAAGCTGAAAGTTTCCAGAGGCGGAGAGAAATGAATCAGCCTCTGGATCAATGGTGATGTTGCCAGACATCATCCGCCTGATCTCCACAGCAGCCGTTTATCCCGATACATAAAACCCGGGGCTTTAAAGCGCATGAGACTGTTTCTCTGAAATAAAGATGGCCAAGCACAGTAAACCCTGGGACTGACAGCAGTCTGACAGCAAGACTATGTTCTGGACACTTAAGAAAGTCAAGTCAATCAGCTCGAGTTTATGGTCACACATGCGAGTATTTATGCACATGTATGTAGATAGAAACATAGAAACATAGAAATTAGGTGCAGGAGTAGGCCATTCGGCCCTTCGAGCCAGCACCACCATTCAATATGATCATGGCTGATCATCCAACTCAGTATCCCATCCCTGCCTTCTCTCCATGCCCCCTGATCCCTTTAGCCACAAGGGCCACATCTAACTCCCTCTTAAATATAGCCAATGATCTGGCCTCAACTACCTTCTGTGGTAGAGAATTCCACAGATTCACCACTCTCTGTGTAAAAAATGATTTTCTCATCTCGGTCCTAAAAGACTTCCCTCTTATCCTTAAACTGTGACCCCTAGTTCTGGACTTCCCCAACATCGGGAATAATCTTCCTGCATCTAGCCTGTCCAACCCCTTAAGAATTTTGTAAGTTTCTATAAGATCCCCCCTCAATCTTCTAAATTCTAGCGTGTACAAGCCGAGTCTATCCAGTCTTTCTTCATATGAAAGTCCTGCCATCCCAGGAATCAGTCTGGTGAACCTTCTCTGTACTCCCTCTATGGCAAGAATGTCTTTCCTCAGATTAGGAGACCAAAACTGTATGCAATACTCCAGTTGTGGTCTCACCAAGACCCTGTACAACTGCAGTGGAACCTCCCTGCTCTTATACTCAAATCCTTTTGCTATGAATGCTAACATACCAATTGCTTTCTTTACTGCCTGCTGCACCTGCATGCCTACTTTCAATGACTGGTGAGCCATGACACCCAGGTCTCGTTGCATCTGCCCTTTTCCTAATCGACCACTATTCAGATAATAAGATGTACATGTACATGAGTACATGTATCCATGCACATGAGTACCTGTCCAAATGTATTTTACATGTTGTTATAGTACCTGCCTCAACGACCTCTCTGGCAGCTCGTTCCATGTATCCACCACACACTGTGTGAAAGAGTTGTCTTCTGTTGCTGGCCCTCATTTGTCCTGGGCTTTTCCTTCCCCTAGTTCAGCCAGTTAACCTCGTGAAAGTCTTTGCGATTGTGCACATGGTGAAGCTTCAGCAAATACAACACTGAGTCACTGCCGGAAGTGAGTCGCACAAAGCATAACTTTCTTTCACCTCTTTGCTTCTCACAGTAAACACAAGGGCAGCACGGTGGCGCAGTGGTTGACTTGCTGCCTCACAGCGCTTGCAGCACCAGAGACATGGGTTCGATCCCGACTACGGGTGCTGTCTGTACAGAGTTTGTACGTTCTCCCCGTGACCTGCGTGGATTTTCGCCGAGATCTTCGGTTTTCTCCCACACTCCATAGACGTACAGGCTTGTAGGTTAATTGGCTTGGTATAAATGTAAATTGTCCCTAATGTGTGCAGGTTAGTGTTAGTGTGCAGGGATCGCTGGTCGGTGTGGACTCGGTGGGCCTAAGGGCCTGTTTCCACACCCTCTCTAAACTAAACTAAACTAAACTAATCTGAACCAAGGGGCTAGAGATCCCAAAATTCAGTACAAGGAGCTTATTTCTGACTTCAATGTGCCAAACCCACTTCAAACTACCACGACATCCTTATGTCAGGGAGATGCTGCAGGAATACAAGCTCACCATTCCGCCAAATCCCCCTGCTGTCTTGTTTTTGAATGCTTGCATTAGCGCACGATCGCAGTTAGCTCGGAAGGTACAGTTTTATGGTGATTTAAAGCAGTCAATTTTGAAAACTGTCACTGGATGGCCGTAATTATGGATTTTTGTTTCACCTTCTATTTTATGACAAGAATTACAAAATCAATAGGCATTGAATGTGTTTTTTTGTGAGGTATACAAAGTGCTTCATTCCCGATAATGCTCATTCAACCTCATAATTCATCTCACTACATTGGCCAGCACTTCCACATGGCTGCATAAACTATTTATAATCACCACCTAAGATACATACAAAATGTTGGAGTAACTTAGCAGGGTAGGCAGCATCTCTGGAGAAGTGGCCGACAATTCAGACTGAACTCCTTCTAACATATAATGACCACCCATTTTTTGCTGTGAATGTATATAATTCAGATTTTGGATTTATCTTTGAAAATTAGTTATAGAGTTATAGAGTCTTAAAGTCTTACAGTATAGAAACAGGCCCTTTGGCCCAGCTTGCCCACACCGGCCCATGTCCCATCTACACTAATCCCAGCTGTATGCATTTGGCTTATATCCCTCTAAACCTGTCCTACCCATGTACCTGTTTAAATATTTCTTAAACGTTGGGATAGTCCCTGCCTTAACTATTTCCTCTGGCAGCTTGTTCCATACAAGTTACAAGTGTGAAAAAGTTACCCCTCAGATTCCTATTAAATCTTTTCCACTTCACCTTAAACCTGTCCTCTGGTCCTCGAGGCTTTTGAAAGTTAATTGAAAAAGTGCACGTGAGGAAGGATGTTATTCATATTAACTTGTGGGTACATCTTATATTTTATTGCATGGATATAAAAAACAATTAGGAATCTTTTGAAGACTAAATTTCATAAATATCCAAATATAAAGGACTGTAAAGATGACTTTAATTAACATGTGAAAAGGGTGTGGTTCTTACAATTGACTCATAAATCTTTTCCTCTTCACCTTGATGCAACGAGATGCAACGAGACCTGGGTGTTATGGTACACCAGTCATTGAAAGTAGGCATGCAGGTGTAGCAGGCGGTGAAGAAAGCGAATGGTATGTTAGCTTTCATAGCAAAAGGATTTGAGTATAGGAGCAGGGAGGTTGTACTGCAGTTGTACAGGGTCTTGGTGAGACCACACCTGGAGTACTGCGTACAGTTTTGGTCTCCTAATCTGAGGAAAGACATTCTTGCCATAGAGGGAGTACAGACAAGGTTCACCAGACTGATTCCTGGGATGTCAGGACTTTCATATGAAGAAAGATTGGATAGACTCGGCTTGTACTCACTAAAATTTAGAAGATTGAGGGGGAATCTTATAGAAACTTACAAAATTCTTAAGGGGTTGGATAGGCTAGATGCAGGAAGATTGTTCCCGATGTTGGGGAAGTCCAGAACAAGGGGTCACAATTTAAGGATAAAGGGGAAATCTTTTAGGACCGAGATGAGAAAAACATTTTTCACACAGAGAAAATCTCTGGAATTCTTTGCCACAGAAGGTAGTTGAGGCCAGTTCATTGGCTATATTTAAGAGGGAGTTAGATGTGGCTCTTGTGGCTAAAGGGATCAGGGGGTATGGAGAGAAGACAGGTACAGGATACTGAGTTGGATGATCAGCCATGATCATATTGAATGGCGGTGCAGGCTCGAAGGGCCGAATGGCCTACTCCTGCACCTATTTTCTATGTTTCTATTAAACCTATGTCCTCTGGTCCTCGATTCACCTACTTGGGGTCAGGGACTCTGCGCATCTACCCGATCTATTCCTCTCATGATTTTATACGCCATAGTTGCCACGTTTCTGGCGCTGACAAAAGTTTCAGAAAGTCAATCGCACAGTTTTATATTCTGCTCGCTGTGGTGAACCAGATCTGCCACCACACGTGGCCACAGGCAGCTCTTGGGGGTCCCTCAGCGGTAATAAAAAGCACACCAAAACTCTCAGCCATGTTGAGGAAGCGGCAGATGAGAAGATGGATATAGCACTGAACTATTGAGTTTCTGTCCCATAATTCCTTCACACCCTTTGATTGCAGGATCGATTGTAATTATGTATTGTCTTTCCGCTGACTGGTTAGCACACCACAAAAAGCTTTTCACTGTACCTCGGTACACGTGACAAGGAACAAGACTAACTAACTAACTAACACTGCTCTCTCACTTCACAAGCCCCACACCCTTCCTATGGTCAGAACTAATCACCTGGTACAATGCCTCACAGTTTACATTCTAAAATGTCTTTTAGTAATCTGAAGTTGATGAATATTGAGAGAGTCTTTGATCCCTCCAAATAATCAGAACTTCAAAAAAAAAAGATCAAATTGTCAGCCTGCATCCCTTTGGCATCCCTATTATGTTGGAATTTTTCATTTACAGTATCTTTTGATTAATTTCAAATAACTTCTTTCCTGTGGAGACTCGCTCTCCCACAGTTCTCGGGCTGCTATGATAATCCCTTTTAGATAAGGGTGCTTTCCCACTAAGGGTGGTACTAACTCATTGCTTATGGAGCTATTGAAAAAGTCAACTAGGACATCAGATAAGACTGCGGTAATTTTATTTTAAAGACCCAAGGCGGTTTTTCTTTTTCTGCTAGCATCACCTTCTTAGTGGTTGACAAGCGGGTAATCTCATCAAAGAGGTAAGATTCTCATAGTTAAAACACATGCAAAGAAGCAAATCAATGTGTCTCCAATGCTTGCCTTTATACATGCGATAAAGAACGGCAGATGCTGGTTTAGACCGGAGATAGACACAAAAAGCTGGAGTAACTCAGCGGGTCAGACGGCATCTCTGGAGAAAAGAAATAGGTGATGTTTCGGGTTGAGAGCCTTCTTCTGACCGAGAGTCATGGGAGAGGGAAATGAGAGATATAGAAGGTAAATAGAACAAATGGACAGAGATATGCAAAAAGCAACAATGATCAAGGCAAGGTTGTGTAGAGGAATGGAGGAGATGATTAAGGTAGAGCCCACAATGGTCTATTGTTGGCTGTGGGGTAGGTGATAACGAGTTATACAGACAGTGAAACTCAAGACGACAGTGAAACTAGTACAACGACCAGGATGGGGGAGGGATGAGAGAGAGGGGATGCAAGGGTTACCTGAACTCATACCGCTGGGTTCTAAGCAAAATATGAGATTCTGTTCCTCCAAATTTGCGTGTGGCCTCACTCTGACAGTGGAGAAGCCCCAGGACAGAAAGGTCAGTGTGGGAATGGGCCTTAATTTCCTCCCTTGTCTGTTGATTGAGCTACAGACATACGGAGCATAAAACCTTGGCTGAGTTACCACTTTTAACATTTTTTCACTTTATTTCACTTACAATTTTGTATACTTATTCTCGAGAGGATGCTCATTGTTTTACCTCAGTCAATGGGCAAGAAAGGCAGGTGAGAAGAGGGATACAGACTATGGGCGGCACAGTAGGGCTGCAATAGAGCTGCTGCCTCACAGCACCAGAGGCCCGGGCTTGATCCTGACTACAGGGGCTGTCTGCACACGGTTTAGACATTCTTCATGTGGCTGTATAGATTTTCTCTGGGTGCTCTGGTTTCCTTTGAAAATTCAAAGACGTAAAAGTTTGCAGGTTAATTGGCTTCAGTAAAATTGTAAAGAAAATTGTCCCTAGTGTGTAGGATAGTGTTAGCGTACGGTGATCGATGCCTGGTATGAACCTGGTGGGTCAAAAGGCCTGTTTCCACACTGTATCTCTTAAACTAAAACTAAAATGACAGGAAGTAAAAGGACATAATATGTTCTTACGGTCACTGTGACCTGGGGCTTTGCCGTGCTAGAGAGATGATATCCCGTGTAGACCTATTCTTCCTGTACATGAAGTGTAGAGGGGGGTCTAGTTTGTCTGAACGTCTAACCGACCAAATTCCCAAAGCACATCATTATAGTTGATATTAGAACTACGGGGTGATACTCATTGAGATAGGCTGCTTTATTTTCCTTTGGGACCAGAAAGATGGAGGTTTCCTTGAAGCAGGTGAAGAAAGAAGACTTTTTAAGTGAGAGGGTGAGGATGTCGGTGATGACTGGTGATGGAGCCAATTTCAGAACCCGTCCAAGGTCTTGCGGGTATTGTAATAGTCAAGATAGCAATTGCTGGAGATACTCAGCGGGTCAGGCAGCATTTGTGGAGCGAGAAGTTGAATTATATTTCAGGTCAATGAACTTTCATCATTTGTGTTGACTGGTTTTTAATGAGACTAGAGTGTCGTCATTGTTTTTTAATCGGATCAGCTTGAGGTGGCCCAGATTTCTTACTCTAATATGCGCTTATCTAATCAATTAAGTAAAAAATGATAGCCGGTTTAATACCAGTATTTGCATTGTCTTTATCTGGGTTTTACTTTTATTTAGTTCTTTTCAGCTAATTAAAATTGAATTGCAAGACTAAAGTAAGGCAACATTTTGCAGATGCAGATGATCTCTTTTCATTTTGAATTGTGTATGTATGTATGTATGTATAGTTGACTAATAGAAAGGCATTTGACGAGGTCCCTCATGGTAGGCAGAACCAGATGCATGAGATCCAAGGTGAGGTGGTAGATTTAATTCAATATTGCCTTGACCATCAAGAACAGAGAATATTCAAAAGAAGGGTTTCGGCCCGAAAGGTTGCCTATTTCCTTCGCTCCATAGATGCTGCTGCACCCGCTGAGTTTCTCCAGCTTTTTTGTGTACCAGAGAATATTCAATATTGCCTTGACCATCGAGAACAGAGAATAGTGATTGAAATGTGTTATTGTGGCCAGAGATCTCTGCCCAGTGTTCTTCCATAGGGATCAATGCTGCAACCTCTGCTGTTTGTGAATCGACGGTGAAAATGGGCAGAATAGAAGAAAGGTTCAGAAACATATATATATAGATATAGATAGAACCTTAGAAAAAAAACCTCTGCCTAGGGGATAAGCCTGCATTATGTTTGTTTGTTTGTTCATTCGTGTTAAGGTGATTTGCACACGGCAGCCAGCTAACAGTTTCTTGTCTTTTTCTTATTTTTTCACTTTTTATTTAATTTCAAGATTTTGTGTACCTTGTTGTGTGTTATGATTATTGGCAGACCAATCTCCCTCCGGGGATGAATAAAGTTCTATCGTAACATATCGTATCGTAAAGTATTGTAACATTTGTAATGCCCTCTACAACATAGCCTGAAGCATTAATTTATCTTGCAAATAGCAAGAGATAGTGCAAAAAAATCTTGTGGAACTCCACTGAAAGCAGTTCTGCTTGCAAAACATTCATTCATTGCAAGCGGCACAACAGGACAGGATCAAATTTAACAGTTCTGAACATGCATGGATTAAAAAAACAGCACAAACCAGTACTGTAACTGGCAAGTTGCCAGTCCATTTAAATGGATTAGAATCTACCGATGGTTGCTAGTTATAAGGGAACACCCATCGGCAGGGGAATCCTGAACTCATGGAGGATCACACTGACAAGGAAAACTTGTACTGAGGGAGAACCATGTAACAAGATACAGTGAGATTATTTTATTGCATACAATTCACTAAAGTATTACAATACATAAGCACAATCCTAGATTAAGTATAAAGTGTATAAAAATAGTTCACTGAGACTATATGCAAGAGTCGCCAGGTATTGGCACCATTTTCAAAGTCCAAGTTGCTTTAAGTGCAGCTCGCCATAAAGGCTTTGGAACAATCTGAAGAGGGAACAATAAAAGAATGATTCCAGATAGACAGTGAATGTTTTTTTACCTTTGGGGGCAGAGATAGAAATATGTTGGTTTTGTTGGCATCTGAGGTATGTCATTCACTGGATGTTTTCCAAGATGGTGCCCAAGCCAGGTGACTCTCTCTGTGTGCTGGTACCAGAAGTGGATCTCACTCAATATAATTGCTCCACACTTTTAAACCTCTATCTAATAGCATCATGTCTTACTTTATTTGCTTTATCCAGTGTCTGTACACTGTGGACTTTGTAATCATGTATTGTCTTTCCACAGACTGGTTAGCACACAACAAAAGCTTTTCACTGTACCTCGATACATGTGACAATAATAAACTAAACTGAACTAAACTAAACTAAGCTAAGCTAAACTAAGCTAAACTAAACTAAATTAAACTAAGCTAAATTAGAATAAACTAAACCCAACGGTATGAATATTGATTTCTCTAACTTTAAGGAACCCATGGATCCCCTCTCTCCGTCCCTCCCCCACCCTAGTCATCCTACTAGTTTCACTGTCATCCTGCATAGTTTCACTGTCCGCACCGCTTCGTTATCACCTCTTCCACAGCCAACAATGGACCATTGTGGGCTCCACCTTTGCTTCATCATTGTTGCTGGGCTTGAATTGTTCTTTTTATACCTTTCATTATTTTGTTCTTTGTACCTCCTCATACCTGCAGTTTCCCTCTCCCCCGACTCTCAGTCTGAAGAAGGGTCTCAACTCGAAATGTCACCTACTCCTTCTCTCCAGAGATGCTGTCTGATGAAGTAAAACAACTGGTGAGTTACTCTAGGTTTTTGTGTCTACCTTTGTTTTAAACCTGCATCTGCAGTTCCTTCCTGCACATAGAGATATCTAGAGTTACTCTAGATTGAAGTGAATGTTGTGTAATCATCAATGAATTAATCACTTTTGACTTTAAGGTGCGTAGAAGATCATTGATGAAGCAGCTGAAGATAGTTCAGCTCAGGACATTTGAGGAACCTCTGCAGTGATGTCCTGGGGCAGCGTTCATTGACACCAGGAACCACAACCACCCTTAGTCCAGACTTGAATCCAACATTTTTTAAAATTCAAATAACAAAACCAACATACAAAGTAGTATATCGTTCATATCAAAACCTGCCTGTATATCAGCAGTTTACAAAAAAAAGACAAAAAATTCAAATTAAAATCCCTCCATCCTTATCTATAATACAATCGACCTCCCATGGCGACCAGTGTTCGTGAATCCAACCTTAGAAGTATTGTATTGACATTCTGATGCTCATTCCCTTTCACTTGTGTCGCAAATTTTAAAGTAGACTATTATATATCTTTCCATGACTGTGAGCTTAATGCAAGTTATTCCCAGCAACTGAACCATCCTCTCACCAGCTAAAGAGCATTCCTCCCATCTACCTCAATGGAGACCCTCGGCCTATCTTCAATCGGACTTTACTGGACTTTATCTTGCACTGAATGTTATTCCATTTATCCTGTACCTGTACATTGTCGACGGCTTGATTCTAATCATGTATAGTCCTTCTGCTGACTGGTTAGCACGCAGCAAAAAAGCTTCTCACTGTGACAATAAACTAAACTAAACCAAGTACTTGCTCAGTGAGGGAGCTGCACAGAATTGGTAATGAACAATTTAATTTAGTTTAGAGATGCAGCGTGGTAACAGGCCCTTTGGCCCATCGAGTCCATGCCGACCAGCGATCACCCGTACACTAGCACTATATTACACACTAGGGACAATTTACAGAAGCCAATTAAATGACAAACCTGAATGTGGGAGGAAACCCCCCATCCCCGGGTGGCAGGGTGGCACAGCGGTAGAGTTACTGCCTCACAGCACTAGAGACCCAGCTTCCTGACTATGGGTGCTGTCTGTACAGAATTTTTATGTTCTCCCTGTGACCGCGTGGGCTTTCACTGGGTACACCAGTTTCATCCTACACTACAAAGACGTGCAAGTTTGTAGGTTAATTGGCTTCTGTAAATTGTCCCTAGTGTGTGTAGGGTAGTGTTAGTATATTTGGATCGCTGGTCGGCGAGGACTCGGTGGGCTGAACGGCCTGTTTCCACGCTGTATCTCCAAGCTAAACTAAACTAAACTGAACCGGAGCACATGGAGAAAACCCACGCAGGTCACAGGGAGAACATGCAAACTCCACACATAGTGAGGATTGAACCCGGGTCTCTGGTGCTTTAAGGCAACAGGTCTACCACTGTGCTGCCCTTATAACAGCAGATATAGTATGAACCATTTATGTTTTTCACATGGGTACCTTCTTTAATCTCACAAGGTTGACCAAGCAAACAATTCCTTACACAAGATTAGCTATAGATTGTTAAAATGCTGTACTTCATGGTCAGCTGGACATGATGGTGTCAGGAGTACTTTGCTCAATCAATATAATTCATTTTTGTGTAATGATACAAAATGAGGGATACATCATACCACTGCTCATCACTTGCCACAACTGAGATTGCAAGCAACTAATTGCCAGTTCTTCTAACATTTAACGTCAGTGAAAGATTTTTTTTTAAAGTTCGCTGGCTTTATAATTTTCCATAATCTCCATTTCCATAATCCTTTGCTTGTCATAGAGTCATAGAATCATACAGTGTGGAAACAGGCCCTTCGGCACTTTCCCACACCCACCAACATATCCCATTTACATTCTTCCCGACTTCTATACTCAATACTCCGACATACTTTTGTGTTGCTGTGTTTCATTGCTCACCATTCTTGCAGAAGGGGAAAGAATAATTTTCCAACAAAATGAGTGTGCGTGCTTTATTGACACATCACCAAAGTTGTACGGGTTGACTAGGATAATTGTCCACTGTAACTTGTTTCTAGTGTGCAGGTGAGTGGTAGAACCTTGGTGGGGGTACTTGAAATGTAGGGAGAATAAGAACCATTTGGACAGGTACATGCTAATCGTTGATCTGGAGACACGGGTTCAAACCTCAGCAGGGTAGAATTGAATTTCAAGTAATTAAATAAAATTGCCATTTTTCTTTTGAGAAAACCCTGTCTCAGAAATGCTTAGCACAAAACTACTTCTGTAAAATAAACTGTTCTGGTTCACTAATATCTTTCTGGGGTGAGAATTTCCCATTCATACACAATTTAATCGAAAGTGCTTTATTTGTTACACACGCAAGCACACAGTAAAATTATTTTTGCACATATATTACACATGTGGGCGACACCATTTTTGGCACCATTATTCAAAGTCCAAATTACGGTCGGCCCGCACGCTCAATGAACTGGAGCAGTTCCCGCGACCCCACATCCCTCTCGTTGCCCGGCCATCATTGTATCTTGAGGGCACCTCCTGCAACTGATCTTGAAGGGCGCTGAAGGCATTACCCCGGTTCAGGTTAGGTTTAGAGGGATATGGGCCAAACACAGGCGGGTGGGATTATTGTAGATTGGGCGTTGGTCGGTGTGGGCAAGGGGCCGAAGGGCCTGTTTCCATGCTGGATGACTCTAAAAAAAGAGGACTAGGATGGATGAATGTAAAAATGAATGCTTGGTGGTTAATGTGCTCTCACTGAGCTGAAGGGCCTGTCCCTGTGCTGTACAGCTATTTTATTCTGGAATAAGCAGTTCATTGGATTCATCCAGTCATGCAAATTTGTCCCTGTTTAGTCATTTTTATAAGGCTCCTGTCTTCGCTGTAAACGTTACCCAGTGAATGAGAATCAAAGAGGTCAGTCATTTGTCGTTTAAATTTAATATCTTAATATCTGGAAAAACTGGAGAAGCCATAAATATTGCATGATAACCTTGAGGCCAGATGTTGTGATTTGCTCTGCCGATGAGGGAGATTCCACCATTGAAGTTATTTTATGCTAAATGTGTCTTTTTATATTGAACGGATAGTTGGGCATTGATTTACATTATCTACTAGAATAGAAGAAGAATGCCGTAGGATAGAATAAAATAGAATAGAATAGAATGCCTTTTATTGTCATTCAAACAGACAAGGTTTGAACGAAATTTCATTCCTGCATTCATGACATTACAAAAAAACCCAAGACACACACTTAACACAATTTACACAAACATCCATCACAGTGAATCTCCAACACCTCCTCACTGTGATGGAAGGCAAAAGCCTTATCTCTTCCCTTTGTTCTTCTCCCGCGGTCCAGCAGTCCAACTGCAGCGTCGATGGCGACTGGGGCTCACGATGTTAAAGCCCCCGCCGGACGATGGTAAGTCCTGTGGCCGTTTAAGCCGTGCGGGGCGATGTTAGGCCTCTCTCCGAGTCATTTAAACCCCGCGATTCCGGCGGTAGAAGTTGCCATTGCAGGTGCTCTGAAAAGCGGTCTCCCACCAGGGACCTGCGAGCTCCCGATGTTCCTGTCCACCAGGCCTGTGGCCCGAGGCTCCGAAGCTCCGAAGTCGGGTTGCAGCCGCGCGCCACCACAGCTCTCCCCGCTCCGAAGTCGGCCAGCTCCACGATGGCGAGTCCGCAGGCTCCGCGACTGGAGCCCTCAGGTTGGTTCCAGTTGGAGGCCGCCGCCGGCTCCACGATGTTAGGCCCAACGACACCGGAGACCCGACAGGAAAAAAGTCGGGTCCCCGAATTGAGAAGAGATTAAACCATTTCCCCAACCCCCCACATATACACAGCTAAAAAATAATAAAATTTAGAATCAAAAACATACATCTAACGGGACAATAATAAAAAATAGACACGGACTGCAGTCGAGCCACACTCCACACAACTATGCCCGGTTTTTAACAATGCATCTTAAATGATAGCACGTATCCAAGCGATTACTACACAGATATCTGTTCACAGCTTGAGTATCGGAATGAGGGCGGCACGATGGTGCAGCGGTAGAGTTGCTGCCATACAGCGCCGGAGACCTGACTGAAGGTTGCTGTCTGCAAGGAGTTTGTACGTTCTCCCTGTGGCCACTTGGGTTTTCTCTGGGTGGAAACTGGAGCACCTGGAGAAAACCCACATGGACACAGGGGGTATGTACAAACTCCGTACAGACAGCACCTGTAGTCAGGATCGAAACCGGGTCACTGGCGCCGTAATCCACAGCGGGTGGCACAGTGGAAAAACCGGGTGCTCCGATTTCCTCCCACACTCCAAAGATGTACAGGTTTGAGGGTTAATGGGCTTGATATAATTGGAAATGTGTCCCTACTGCGTGTAGGATAGTTTTAGTGTGCAGGGATCGCTGGTCGGTGTCGACTCGGTAGGACAAATACCTGTTTCTGCACTGTATCTCTAAATTAAACCAAACCAGCATCTGCAGTTGCTTTCTACACACTTAATTGTCCATGAACAGATAAGAATCAACCACATTATTGAGTTTTGAGTCACATGTAATCCTGACTGTGTAATTTTCACCCCAAAAAGATATTAGTGAACTAGAAGAGTTTATTTTACAGCAATCCAATAATTTTGCACTAAGCATTTCTGAGACAAGGTTTTTTCAAACGAAAAAAAATGGCAATCTTATTTAATTATTTGAAATTAAATTCTACCCTAGTGATATTTGGGGTCCAGATAAATGAATTGTAGCAACAATTGCAAATGGTTGCACAGTATCCCATTGTACCTCTTCTAATAACAAACTTTAAAGGTTTAAAAAAACATACTTAAATCTTAAGTAAAGAATACACTTAATACTCTAAACAATTTTCCTTCTCAAAATATCTTCAATCTGTCATTTGTTTGCATGAGATTTAAATTAATGTATGCTGGAAAAACTAGATCATAAGTCACAGTTATTAAAATATTTTTGTCTTAATTTCAAAGTCTTTTTAAGTTTTTGAGATTTGTTTTTTTAAAATAAATAGCTGTTATTACAATTCAAATTGATTTTATTGTATTAACTTTTAGATTAAAGTACCATTAATTAGTCTGTGCAGAGAAGCATTTTACAATTTTACAAAATAATTTGAAGATTATTAACTATTCAAGGACATTATTGGCCCTGTTATCATCAGATAGCATTAGGTAATTAATTACAAACAAGGGAACATTATTGCAAAAAGGCAGTGCAGAATTATCACACTTATATCATGTGTGTTCAAACTCTTTCTAATGAGAATGTTTCAATTGTCCCTTTTGTTTCTCGTTAATAAAAGATGCAACACCAATAAATCTCTGTAAAATGTTACTTCAAACAAATACCAGCCACAAATAGGAAGAGATGTCATGTTTCTATGATGAGCAACTGTACGTAAGACTGGGAATCTGAAACATACAAGGTAATTACTTTGTTAGATACACACACTGAGTTTATTTACCTTGGGAATCAATAGCAATATGTTGATCAGCATATTTCACTGGGTGGTTAATTTAAATATATTCTGGTTTAACAAAAAAATAGAAATGATTTTCACTGAAATATCCTCTAATAAATGCAAAATATTTTCCTTTGGCTGTTGAGACATTACATTTTAATCAAAATAATAGTCTTCTCTTCGAAATCTAAAGGTTTTTGTTTAGTTTTTAGTTTTAGAGATATAAAGCCCTGTCCCACGGTACAAGTTCATTCCAAGAGTTCTCCCGAGTTTGCCCTGATTCGAACTTGGAGATATACGGTAATGGCCACTCGTCGGTACTCGGGGCTCTTGTGGACATTTTTCAATATGTTGTAAAATCTTCACTAGTCTTCCTGTACTTACCTGCCGTTTACATTACGAGCCGCTAAGAGACGTCCACGAGCTCCAATGTACCCGCTACGTTAGTTAGCAGTCTTGTTGTATGTGCCCCCTTGGGCAAGAGTGACCATACTATGGTTGAGTTCTTCATTAGGATGGAGAGTGACATTGTTAATTCAGAAACAATGGTTCTGAACTTAAAGAAAGGTAACTTTGAGGGTATGAGACGTGAATTGGCCAAGATTGACTGGCAATTAATTCTAAAAGGGTTGACGGTGGATATGCAATGGAAGACATTTAAAGACTGCATGGATGAACTACAAAAATTGTTCATCCCAGTTTGGCAAAAGAATAAATCAGGGAAGGTAGTACATCCATGGATAACTAGGGGAATCAGGGATAATATCAAAGCGAAGGATCATGCGTACAAATTAGCCAGAAAAAGCAGCATACCGGAGGACTGGGAGAAATTCAGAGACCAGCAGAGGAGGACAAAGGACTTAATTAGGAAAGGAAAAATAGATTATGAAAGAAAACTGGCAGGGAACATAAAAACTGACTGCAAAAGCTTTTATAGATATGTGAAAAGAAAGAGATTAGTTAAAACAAATGTAGGTCCCTTGCAGTCAGAAACAGGTGAGTTGATCATGGGGAACAAGGATATGGCGGACCAATTGAATAACTACTTTGGTTCCGTCTTCACTAAGGAAGACATAAATAATTTGACGGAAAGTATTGCGTACAGTTTTGGTCTCCAAATCTGAGGAAGGACATTATTGCCATAGAGGGAGTGCAGAGAAGGTTCACCAGACTGATTCCTGGGATGTCAGGACTGTCTTATGAAGAAAGACTGGATATACTTTGTTTATACTCTCTAGAATTTAGGAGATTGAGAGGGGATCTTATAGAAACTTACAAAATTCTTAAGGGGTTGGACAGGCTAGATGCAGGAAGATTGCTCTCGATGTTGGGGAAGTCCAGGACAAGGGGTCACAGCTTAAGGATAAGGGCATTTTGGGGAAATCCTTTAAAACCGAGATGAGAAGAACTTTTTTCACACAGGGAGTGGTGAATCTCTGGAACTCTCTGCCACAGAGGGTGGTCAAGGCCAGTTCATGAAGGGAAGAGTTAGATCAGCCATGATTGAATGGCGGAGTCGACTTAGACTTGGTTTATACTCTCTAGATGGGCCAGGAAGATTGCTCCCGATGTTGGGGAAGTCCAGGACAAGGGGTCACAGCTTAAGGATAAGGGGGAAATCCTTTAAAACCGAGAAAAACTGAGTTGAGGCCACATGAGGGGAAGAGTTAAGATTCAGCCATGATCGAAGGGCGGATATGCACTTGGCCTAATTCTGCTCCTAGAACGTATGAAGTACTCCTGGGGGACGAGTGGGGAAGAAGCTGGAATGAGAGCGGGAAGCTGGACTTGGAATAAATGTGAATTCTTGGAAGGTGGTGAGACTGGATGATTATGGATGCTTCCACCAGTGGGAGAGTCTAGGACCAGAGGGTACAGTCTCAGAATAAAAGGATGCACCTTTCGAAAGGAGATGATGGGGAGTTTCAAATCAGGTCTGCCTGGCAGGGGACATATGTCTGTACCTAATGCATCATTTCATTCCTTTTTATAATTGATGAGAACTATTATTGGAACTTACTGAATAGTGAAAGGCCTGAATAGAGTGGATGTGCAGAGGATGTTTCCACTAGTGGGGAAGTCTCGGACCAGAGGGCAGACCCTCAAAATTTAAGGATTTTTTTAGGAAAGAGATGAGCAGGAATTTCTTTAGTCAGAGAGTGGTGAATCTGTGGGATTCATTGGCACAGACGGCTGTGGAAACATAGTCATTGGGTATTTTTAAAGTGGAGATAGATTCTTGATCAGTGTGGGTGTCAGGGTTATGGGGAGAAGGCAGGAGAATGGGGTCGAGAGGGAAAGATAGATCTGTGGGAGGAGTAGACTCGATGGGCTGAATGGCCTAGTTCTGCTCCTATGATTCCTATAAACTATGGAGGAGAACCAAAGTAAGCAAAACAAGACTGTGACTGGCAGAATGGAGGCAAATGAGGCTAGTAGGTCAGTGAGATTGGAATTCCACAAGATTCAGATTCAGATTCAGATTCAACTTTAATTGTCATTGTCAGTGTACAGTACAGAGACAACGAAATGCAGTTAGCATCTCCCTGGAAGAGCGACATAGAATATGATTTCAATAATTAATCTATTTACATGCATACAGTCATAGTGTTTTTCCTGTGGGAGGAGTGTCCGGGGGGGGGGGGGTGATTGGCAGTCACCGAGGTAAATTGTTGAGTAGAGTGACAGCCGCAGGGAAGAAGCTGTTCCTGGACCTGCTGGTTCGGCAACGGAGAGACCTGTAGCGCCTCCAGGATGGTAGGAGGGTAAACAGTCCATGGTTGGGGTGAGAGCAGTCATTGGCGGTAAGAGTAAACACATTTACATTGTGCAATCTGAAGAAGGGTCACGACACGAAATGTCACCTAATCCTTTTCTCCAGAGATGCTGCCTGACTCCAGCATTCTATATCTTTCTACATTGTATTCCCAATACAAAAAAAATAGTTACAGGGTGTGTGGTATGTCTCTTTACAATGTCTTTGTTTAGTTACCATTGTCATATATCATTTCATCTCCCCTGAAGCAATTGGTGACTGCTTTCTGCCAACTATCCACAGTCATCTTGCTGTGGGCTTTTAAATTGGTTGGCTTAACTATATTCAAAAGCTGTTTCTTTTTTTTAATCATGACTGTTGCAGCAACTTCATTTTGCATCGATGTAATCAGAGTAATAGTTGGTACAGGTACTGTTAGAAATGATAATTTTACAATAGCATTAAATGATCCCTCTGGTGTGTTGGAAGATAGGATTGCAGATTCCATAAAACAAATTAATTTCATTTAATGCCGAACACTTGCGCTCAGTCCGCCAAGGCCCGCTGGGTCTCCCGGTTGCTAACCATTTTAACTCCCCTTCCCAATCCCACACTGACCTTTCTGTCCAGGGCCTCCTCTACTGTCAGAGTGAGGCCACATGCAAACTGGAGGAACAGCAACTCTTATTCTACTTGGGCAGCTTACAACCTAACGGTATGAACTGTGAATTCTCCAATTTTAGGTAACTACAAAACCCTTTCCCCTCTCCCTCCCTCCTTCCTCCCTAACCCATTCCCCGTTCCCTTCCCCACCCACCTCCCCCTCCTGTGCCCCACCTGGGCTCATGCCTATTTCTCCCCCTCCACCTACATTCCTCTTTCTAGCTTCACAATTCACAACTCTTCAATCCATTTGTCTCACACCTTCTGTCTTTTCATCTCCAGCCGTCGTCGTTCAGTCATCTGCATTATCAATCCCCCCCCACCCCCCACCTCTCCTTGCCTGCATTACCTGCCAGATTATATCCTGCCCCTCCTCTCTACCAGCTTTCATCCTCCCCCCTCTCTACAATCAGTCTGAAGAAGGGTCCCGTCCCAAAACGTCGCCTATCCGTGTTCTCCAGAGATGATGTCTGACCCACTGAGTTACTCCAACACCTTCTGTCTTTTTGCATAAACTAGTGTCTGGAGTTCCTTGTAAATTATCTCTCTCTTTCTCTCTCTGCATTTTAGTGCCCTTTTTTGATCTTCTCTATCTTACAATTTTGTGTTCAGTATAAAACCCTCAGAGCGCACTATTGTTGCAGGGTGCAATGCACAGTAATTTTTGGCAGTCCATAAAAGCAGGGATCTAAATGTTGCTGTGTAATTTCATCCTGCCTCTTCATAAACTATGTAACTGGCTATTTGGCTAAGATCAGGTGTAGCATCAGGGTCTCATCAGTTCCCTCCGGCAGACGTTACAAGGTCTTTTATGCCCGAACCTCCAGACTCAGAAACAGCTTCATTCCCAGAGCTGTAGCGGCTCTGAACCGGCCCTGCTGAGTGCCCCCCATCCCCCCTGGACTGTCTCCCGCAGATGTCGTGTCGCACAGTTTATTTATTTATTTAATTTTTTTGACATTGGTTGGAAGCTGCATACTAAATCTCGTTGCACTGATGTGCAATGACAATAAAATATATATTATTATTATTATTATTATTATTATTATTATTATTATTATTATTATTATTATTATTATTATTAATAGCTGGTAGGTCCCTTATCTATGTACATTAAATGGATTTTTTGAACAGGTAGATAGGGGCTTGCATCTTGGGGCGGCACGGTGGCACAGCAGTAGAGCCGTTGCCTCACAGAGCCAGAGACCTGGGTTTGGTCCTGTGACCACGTGGGTTTTCTCCGGGTGCTCTGGATTCCTCCACACTACAAATACTTCCAGGTTTGTAGGTTAATTGGCTTCTGTAAATTGTCCCTGGTGTGTAGGATAGAACTAGTGTACAAGTGATCTGTGGTAGATGTGGATTCGGAGGGCAGAAGGGCCTGTTTCCACATGGTATCACTAAACTAAACTAAACTAATCTAAACTAAACTAAGTTGCTGCCTCACAGTGCCAGAGACCTGGGTCCCATCCTGACTATGGGTAATAATAATAATAATAATAAATTTTATTTATGGGCGCCTTTCAAGAGTCTCAAGGACACCTTACAAAAATTTAGCAAGTAGAGGAAAAACATGTAAGGGGAATTAAATAAATAGTAGAGACATGACTAGTACACAAAGTAAATACAGAATTCAATACAAAACACAGTATGAGGAAATTAATGCACAGATGAAAAGGGACGGCACTTGGGGCTAAGGATAGGCAGAGGTGAAGATATGGGTCTTGAGGCGGGACTGGAAGATGGTGAGGGACACGGAATTGCGGATCAGTTGGGGGAGGGAGTTCCAGAGCCTGGGAGCTGCCCTGGAAAAGGCTCTGCAGAGTTTGTACATTCTCCCCGGTTTTCTCCGGGTGATCCGGTTTCCTCCCACGTCCAAAAAACATGCACGTTTGTAGGTTGATTGGCTAATCTGTAAATTGCCCTGATGTATGAAGATGCGAAAGTGGGATAACATGGAACTAGTGTATGGGTGATCGATGGTGGGTGTGGACACGGTGGGCCAAAGGGCCTGTTTCCACGCTGCATCTCTAAACTAAACTAAACAGAAGAACCTGAGACCAAAAGACACAGCACTGAAGGCAGACTTAAAGTTTGGTTAGTCCCTTAACCATGTTATCCAATAAAGGCTGATGTTTTAAAGAGCACATCAATTATTAATGGCATAATTAATCACACTTACATCCAAACAACCTGAAAATTTAATTTTAGAAACATGGAGTATAATTTCTTTGGAAATGTAATTAGTATCGGTATTATAATAATTGCCTTTAACCACCCTCTCTCTTACCTTTTGTTTTAAGTCCCTTTCTTTGCAGAAGGTGATTTATATCTGCACCTCCTGCTTTAGACTCTGACCGGTCCATTACAGAGAGTTCAATGGAATTGATTGTAAAGCCACATAATTATTTTCCCATCGAACGTACACTGCAGGTCCCCAGCAATGAGCTCCATGTTGAATGACACAGCCTGAATCACCGCAGATCCTTGTTTAAAGAGGTAGCACAGCACCGCAGTGCCAGAAACCCCGGGTTCGATCCTGACCTCGGGTGCTGTCTCTGTGTGGAGTTTGCTCGTTCTCCCCGTGACATGTGGGTTTGCAGATGAATTGGCTTCTGGAAATTGTCCCTAGTGTGCAGGGAGTGAATGAGAAAGTGGGGGTAACCTAGAACTAGTGTGAACGGGTGATCCATGGTTGGCGTGAACTTCGTAGGCTGAAGGGCCCGTTTCCATGCTGCAACATGCTGATGGGAAAGGTTTAGTGGAATATGGGCCAAACACAGGCAGGTAGGCCTCATGTAGATTGGTATTGGCAACCTGGTTGAAGGGAAGCAAAGAGTAGGGATTAACGGGTCCCTTTCAGAATGGCAGGCAGTGACTAGTGGGGTACCGCAAGGCTCGGTGTTAGGGCCGCAGCTATTTACAATATACATCAATGATTTAGATGAAGGGATTCAAAGTAACCATAAGCAAATTTGCAGATGACACAAAGCTGGGTGGCAGTGTGAACTGTGAGGAGAATGCTATGAGAATGCAGGGTGACTTGGACAGGTTGGGGGAGTGGGCAGATGCATGGCAGATGCAGTTTAATGTGGAGAAATGTGAGGTTATCCACTTTGGTAGCAAAAACAGGAAGGCAGATTATTATCTAAATGGCGTCATGTTGGGAAAAGTGGAAGTACAACGGTATCTGGGGGTCCTTGTTCATCAGTCAATGAAAGAAAGCATGCAGGTACAGCAGGCAGTGAAGAAAGCAAATGGCATGTTGGTCTTCATAACAAGAGAAGTTGAGTATAGGAGCAAAGAGGTCCTTCTGCAGTTGTACAGAGCCCTAGTGAGACCACACCTGGAATATTGTGTGCAGTTTTGGTCCCCTAATTTGAGGAAGGACATTCTTGCTATTGAGGGAGTGCAGCGTAGGTTCGCAAGGTTTTTTCCCGGGATGGCGGGACTGTCATATGCTGAGAGAATGAAGCGGCTGGGCTTGTATATTCTGGAATTTAGAAGGATGGGAGGGTATCTTATTGAAACATATAGGATTATTAAGGGTTTGGACACGCTTGAAGCAGGAAATATGTTCCTGATGTTGGGGAAGTCCAGAACCAGGCCCACAGTTTAAGAATAATGGGTAAGGCATTTAGAAAGGAGATGAGGGAACACTTTTTCACACAGAGAGTGGTGAGTCTGTGGAATTCTCTGCCTCAGAGGGCGGTGGAAGCCCGTTCTCTGGATACTTCCAAGAGAGAGCTTGATAGGGCTCTTACAAATAGCGGAGTCAGGGGATATGGGGAGAAGGCAGGAACGGGGTACTGATTGTGGATGATCAGCCTTGATCACATTGAATGGCGGTGCTGGCTTGAAGGGCCAAATGGCCTACTCCTGCATCTATTGTCTATTGTCTATTGGCCTGTTTCCATGCTGCACCAAGCTAATAGGAATGATTTTAAGAGTTATGGGCCAAATGCAGGCAGGTGAGACTAGTGTAGGCTAATGGCTAGTGCAGCCTGTGTCTGTACTCTTTGACTCCATCACTTAAACTAAACAAACTAAACTAAACTAAACTGAACTGAACTGAACTGAACTGACAAAACAAACTAAAAGCCCATGAAAGTTCTGTTCTGCCATCAGTAAGTGAACAGAAAAGACGGGTTGTTTGCTATTGATTACAGTACAAAATCCAGACCATTTATCGATCACGTGTAAGGAAAACTTTCCTTCCCTTCCATCTGCAATAAACCAATTCCAACTAAGCATCACTTGCAGGAATATCATCCTGCCTCATAGCTGAGTCTCACGTTGCGAGTTGACACAAGAGGTACCCCGAGTTAAAACTCGTGGTAATAACGTACAATTAACGTACGGAACGCGTGGACGCAACTTAGAGACTCGTGGCGCTAACGGCAGGTACTCGTGAAACTTGTCAACTCTTGCAAAAAATCAAACATGTTTAAAATTTTCCACGAGTCAATTTTACTCTTGTGGTTAAGAATTGAAACATTTTAATAACGTAGTGGCCCGTGCGTTTACCTTAGTGACTCTTGAGTCTACCGTGGGAAGTCCTGGGCACCCTGAACCCGGCAGCTGCACAGAAGAAAACAAAAGGTGAGTAAAAAAAGGTGATTTCAATATCACCACGTGACCTGGGTCAATCGAGGGCGTTTCACCTCATTGCTGGTGAATCGTTTTGAGAGGAAGACTTGTAGAGATGGCTCCAAAAAAAGTACAACAAAAGGGAAGAGCAGAGCCTTACAGAAAACCTGCCAATAAGGCTTTTGTCATACAGGAGGAGAAGGAGAAGCAGCAGGAGAGGCAGGAGGAGAGGCAACAGGAGATGCCACAGGAGAAGTCAACACTGCCTGTGGGCTCCTTGGAGCAGGGAAACAGTGAGTTAGGAAATCTGCAGATTGCCTCCCAGGTAGCTGTGTTGGAAAAATCCTCAGACGCAGATGGAAAGGGAAGATGGCATAACGTCCTTTTTGCTCTCTCCCTTCTGCCTTCACACAAGTGTCCTCGCATCACACAAAGGGTTGCTGCATGCAGCACTTGAATAAAAAAACATCACCATCCTGGACTCCAAAAGCCTTCTTGCAGACATGTCTCCAAATGAGCCAATTTAACCAAGGGAGGATTTTTATAGTGTGTAAAAAAAAACATCACATCATTTGTACCATGTGATGATTTTATAAATATGTCAGTAGACAATGTTTGCTCAAGATTAGCGGGACAGGAACTTGTTAACTCGGGAGACGAAATTGGAACATCGCAGAAATGACAAGTAAACGGAAAACTGCCGTCTACCCGTGGGAACTCGGTTAAACAGTTGATCTTTCACTTGGTATCTCGTACACTTGGTATCTCGGGGTACCTCTTGTGTCAACTCGCAATGTGAGACTCAGCTTTCAGGCTATCCTGAGCTGAGAATGTAATTGAAATCTTGAGTAACTCATTTAACCTGTCAAATCTAAACAATAACATTTATCGCTTGGTGTTGTTTTTTGTAAATAAGGAATTTCAAGCTTTGCTACTCAAAGACAGGAATTTGCTTTCCCTCGGGATGGGGATATTCAAAGGGCCTACTATTGGTTATTTGATTCACTATTGTACCAGGGAATATAATATATACAGACTGCACAAAACAGATAAAACAAGCTAATATTTACAATTCTCCATTCATCTGAATTTCAACTTGTTGCCACATTTTTCATTTAAAACTCCTCATTTTATACAAGTCACAGTCAAAAGAGTAGCATTGTCCCATACGCAATGCAAAGCACCATGTCATCGCATTTTGAAATTTACATTTAAATTGCACATTTGTATCTGTTATGCTTCAGACAAAACCAGCGCAAGGACATTAGGTACACTGGACCACAGTCTTGCATTCCTCGTTCCAGCAATTCTTTTGCTTTCTCTCTGGTCGTTTGCACTTTTATCAGTCGGATTTAATTCATTAGTATCATAAAACGGTGAGCTGATTTCGAAGAATTACCCAAGAGTTACAGCTTTACGACATAATCTCTAGATTTGTTGCCAACATTTGCACAAAGTATTAAGATTCTGCCATTACCTTGTTGGTAGGAATTTTGTGTTTCGCCTGTAGCCTGAATCTGGGTTTACTTGGGGCTCAGCTCAGATAGGGAAAGACACAAAATGTAGCATCTTGTGAATCAAGGCCGGATCGGTGGAGTTCCTGCCTTACAGCGCCAGGGACCCGGGTTTGAATCTGACTATGGGTGCTGTCTGTATGGAGTTTGAACATTCTCCCTGTGACCACGTGGGTTTTCTCCGGGTGCTCCGGTTTCCTCCCACACTCCGAACATGTACACGTTTGTAGGTTAATTGGCTTCAGTAAAAATTGTAAATTATCTCCAGTTTGTGGGATAATGCTAGTGTATGGGGTGATTGCTGGTTGGCGCAAATTCAATGGGTCGAAGGGCCTGTTTCCATGCTGTATCTCAAAACTAAACTAAATTAAACTAAAGATCAGCGGTGAGTCTCTTGAACAAATCTGTTTATTGAAGGTCTAAACAGTACGCACAGAAACACTTTGAGAGAACCCAAAGTGTTTCAAAGATTCACAGCACCCACTTCATTTTTATATTCACAAAGCACAATGTTTACTTGTGGATTCTACATATTTGAAATAAGGCACCATAGATCAATATCGTTGTAAATTTTCATCATTATATTTCCCCAGAATTATCTTCAACCTTATGCTCCCTGTTACTTAGTATGCCACTTTTCCCATTTGTATAACAAATATATACAGTGGCACGGTGGCGCAGCTACAGGTGCTGTCTGTACGGAGTTTGGACATTCTCCCCGTGACCACGTGGGTTTTCTCCAAGATCTTCGGTTTCCTCCCACGTTCTAAAGACTTACAGGTTTGCAGGTTAATTGGCTTGGTATCAGTGTAACATTTTCCCGAGTGTGTGTAGGATAGTGTTAATGTGCGTGGATCGCTGGTCGGCGCAGACCCGGTGGGCCGAAGGGCCTGTTTCCACGATGTATCTTTAAACTAAACTAAACTAAACCTTCCTTATAATTTTCAAAACTTCCGACAACAGCCTGAATGTCAACTCCAGCTGCGGTTTTTGGACCTTGCATCCAACTTTGCATGCGAGGCACACTCCCTTGCAACCAAACACTCCACAGCAGATTTGCCAGACGTTTCCATGCTGTATCAACAATCACCTGTTCAACCCACCAGCTTTATAATGCTGATGAGCTGGAGACAGATGTTCGGCTCCTGTGTAGAAGTATTGAATCTAGCTACCATCCTGGAATCCAAACAAATGAGAATGAACCGTAATAGCTCTTGTTCATCGGAAAACTGAGCCAATGAATACATTAGGAAAAATGAATAAAAAATAATTATAATTTCTCACCCAATTAAACAGGCAAGACATTGGCAGTGAGGGTGAATCCCTGATCAACTAAATGCACCATTCTTGCCAGCAGAAACCCTCAATTCAAATCTATTATAAATTGAAAAGGAAACCAACACACAGCCGGAGAGAGGATTTTCATGATCTTTTACAGGTCGGAGACAAAAACATTGTTGATTGCAGAACAAAATAGCTGTCGGGTAACTTACAGATGTATTTCCCCTAGCAGGGTTCTGAACATTCCCAGCACCTGGTCAGACATTTTCCTCTTAAAGAAGATGGACAAAGGAACTGAAGTCATTTTGACTGTGGAAGCTGAATTCTTAGAGTCATAAGGTCATAGTGTAGAAACAGCATGGAAACATGCCCTTCAGCCCGACTTACCCACACCGACCATTATATGTTGCACCTGCCTGCGTTAGGCCCGTATCCAATTGGTTCTACACTAGCCAAGTCAAGTCAAGTCACATTTATTTATATAGCACATTTAAAAAACGACTCTCGTTGGCCAAAGTGCTTTACATTTGTTATAAGAATAGTATAAGCAAACAAACTACATACATGTATACATATAGCCCTCGCTCAGAGGACGTCAAGAAAGGCCACTAGTTCTATCCTACACACTAGGCACAATTTACAGAAGCCAATTAACCTACAAGTCTTTGGAGTGTGGGAGGAAACCGGATCACCCGGTGAAAAGCCATGCAGTCACAGTGAGAAGGTACAAACTCCGTACAGACAGCACCAGTAGTCAGGATCAAACCCGGGTCTCTGGCGCTGTGAGGCAGCAGCTCTACTGCTGCCCTATTGTGCCTCCCTCTGTCAGTATGTTTTCAATATTTTTGTTTTGGTTTCCGGTGGATTGTGAACTGTTCGATTTCTAACTATTGTTGTCAACTGAGAAAATTGTCAACTCAGCAGTCTGAAGAAGGGTCCCAACCCAAAGCAACGCCATCCATTCCCTCCGCAGATGCTGCCTGACCCACTTAGTAGAGGTGTACAAGATCATGAGAGGCAGAAAGGCCATGAAAAGTAGCCTACCAGAGGACTGGGAGAAATTCAGAGTCCAGCAGAGGAGGACAAAAGGCTTAAATTGGAAAGGGAAAATTGATTATGAAAGAAAACTGGCAGGGAACATAAAAACTGACTGCAAAACCTTTTATAGATATGTGAAGAGGAAAAGATTAGTTAAAACAAATGTAGGTCCCTTGCAGTCAGAAACAGGTGAATTGATCATGGGGAACAAGGGGACCAATTGAATAACTACTTTGGTTCTGTCTTCACTAAGGAAGACATAAATAATCTGCCGGAAATAGCAAGGGACCGGGGGTTAAATGAGATGGAGGAACTGAGTGAAATCCAGGTTAGCCGGGAAGTGGTGTTAGGTAAATTGAATGGATTAAAGGCAAATAAATCCCCAGAGCCAGATAGGCTGCATCCCAGAGTACTTAAGGAAGTAGCCGCAGAAATAGTGGATGCATTATTGATAGTTTTTCAAAACTCTTTAGGTTCTGGAATAGTTCCTGAGGACTGGTGGGTAGCTAATGTAACCCCACTTTTTAAAAAGGGAGGGAGAGAGAAAACGTGGAATTACAGACCAGTTAGTCTAACATCGGTGGTGGGGAAAATTCTGGAGTCAGTTATTAAAGATGGGATAGCAGCACATTTGGAAAGTGGTGAATTCATTGGACAAAGTCAGCATGGATTTATGAAAGGTAAATCATGTCTGACGAATCTCATAGAATTTTTCGAGGATGTAACTAGTAGAGTGGATAAGGGAGAACCAGTGGATGTGTTATATCTGGACTTTCAGAAGGCTTTCGACAAGGTCCCACGTAAGAGATTAATATGCAAACTTAAAGCACACGGTATTGGGGGTTCAGTATTGATGTGGATAGAGAACTGGCTGGCAGACAGGAAGCAAAGAGTAGGAGTAAACAGGTCCTTTTCACAATGGCAGGCAGTGACTAGTGGGGTACCGCAAGGCTCAGTGCTGGGACCCCAGCTATTTACAATATATATATTAATGATCTGGATGAGGGAATTGAATGCAACATCTCCAAGTTTGCAGATGACACGAAGTTGGGGGGGCAGTGTTAGCTGTGAAGAGGATGCTAGGAGGCTGCAAGGTGACTTGGATAGGTTGGGTAAGTGGGCAAATGCATGGCAGATGCAGTATAATGTGGATAAATGTGAGGTTATCCACTTTGGTGGCAAATACAGGAAAGTAGACTATTATCTGAATTGTGGCCGATTAGGAAAAGGGGAGATGCAACGAGATCTGGGTGTCATGGTACACCAGTCATTGAAAGTAGGCATGCAGGCGCAGCAGGCAGTGAAGAAAGCAAATGGTATGTTAGCATTCATAGCAAAAGAATTTGAGTATAAGAGCAGGGAGGTTCTACTGCAGTTGTATAGGGTCTTGGTGAGACCACAACTGGAGTATTGCGTACAGTTTTGGTCTCCTAATCTGAGGAAAGACATTCGTGCCATAGAGGGAGTACAGAGAAGGTTCACCAGACTGATTCCTGGGATGTCAGGACTTTCATATGAAGAAAGACTGGATAGACTTGGCTTGTACTAGCTAGAATTTGGAAGATTGAGGGGGGATCTTATAGAAACTTACAAAATTCTTAAGGGGTTGGACAGGCTAGATGCAGGAAGATTGTTCCCGATGTCGGGGAAGTCCAGAACTAGGGGTCACAGTTTAAGGATAAGAGGGAAGTCTTTTAGGACCGAGATGAGAAAATCATTTTTTACCCAGAGAGTGGTGAATCTGTGGAATTCTCTGCCACAGAAGGTAGTTGAGTCCAGTTCATTGGCTATATTTTAGAGGGAGTTAGATGTGGCCCTTGTAGCTAAAGGGATCAGGGGGTATGGAGAGAAGGCCGGGATGGGATACTGAGTTGGATGATCAGCCATGATCATATTGAATGGCGGTGCAGGCTCGAAGGGCCGAATGGCCTACCCCTGCACCTATTTTCTATGTTTCTATGAATAGATCAGGTAAATTCACAAGAGTCTTTTAGAGCAGAGGAATAGAGAACCAGAGGACATAGGTTTAAGCTGAAGGGGAAAAGACTTAATACGAACCTGAGGGGCAAAATCTTTACACAAAGGGTGGTGGGTGTATGGAACGAGCTGCCGGAGGAGGTAGTTGGGACAGGTGCTATCATAACGTTTAAGAGACATTCGGCCCATCTAGTCTACTCCGCCATTCAAGCATTACATTTGGAGTGGTACGTGGATAGGTTAAGTTTAGAGGGACGTGAGTCAAGCACGGGCAGGTGGGATTAGTGTAGATGGGGCATTTTGAGCCAAACACAAAGTGGGCAAGTTGAACCGAAGGGCCTGGTTCCACGCTGTTCAGCATTTTAAAAAGCTACGCCCCAGTACCGGCTGACATTTCAAGCCATTTAACAGAGTCAATGGATATTTTTAAAGCAGAGATAGATAGATTCTCGATTAGTAAGGGTGTCAGGGGTTATGGGGATAAGGCAGGAGAATGGGGTTAGGGGGGAGAGATAGATCAGCCATGATTGAATGGCGGAGCAGACTAGATGGGCTGAATAGTCTAATTCTGCTCCTATCACTTATGACCTTATGTGTTTATGATACTCAATGGACTGGAGATGCTAGGATCTTGAGCCAAATCAAAGTGCTGGAGTAACTCAGCGGGTCCGGCAGCATCTGCGGAAGGAATGGATGGCGTTGCATTAGGTCGGGATCCTTCTTCAGACTGCTGAGTTTTGACAATTTTCCCAGTTGACAATAATAATTAGAAATCGAACAGTTCACAAAAATATTGAGAACATACTGTCAGTGGGAGGTGAAGTGAAGAGAGCAGAATGGACATTATAGTTTGAAGAAGGGTCTCGACCTGAAACGTCACCCATTCCTTCTCTCCAGAGATGCAGCCTGTTCCACTGAGTTACTCCAGCATTTTCTGTCTGCCTTAGAGTAGAATGAATGCTGGTTTGCAATTATAACACCCCAGGTGGTCCAGGCAAGTTCAAGGAAATACTTGGAGCAAAAAGCCTGTGTGTAAAGTGTTGTTAAATTAAGAACTGAAACTAATTAAATTAATTGAATATACACCAAATATGGAAACATTTATTCAGTCGAAGGAACAAAAAATGGGACATTTATTTGCAAATAGTGTGTTCCTGACCCTTAATGTCAGGAAGCAAAGTGATGCACATACATTGATAGGGCCGATGTAGAGATGGCTTAAAGCTTCAAGCTCTTAGGAGTGAATATCACAAGAAATTTGTCCAGGAATAGCATATTGAAGCAGTAGCCAAGATTCAAAAGCATCATCAGCAGCTCGTGTGTTTATTTTGACTTTTTTTGTTATTTTTGCAGTGTCTAAATGTATGTTTTAATGTTTCTCGGTATGTCTGATGTGAGGGGGATGTCTGATGAATAGGGGGAAACCGTTTTTAGTTACTTACCTCGACGGAGATGCAACTTTTTTCTGTGTCACAACTTCGCCCCCCCTTTGCCCCCCCCCCCAAAAACTGGTCTGGAGAGGTATCCAGACAGGAGTCCCGGTGGAACGATTTATCCCGAACAGCCGTCACAGCGCGGGACTCTGCGGATTTACGGACTGTTCCCAGAGGATCACAGTGTTGGTGCCAAGTCATTGGGTATTTTTTGACAGCAGAGCTGCTGGAAGGTCATGACTTGGTGAAAGATGCTCTTTGGTTTGCCCGAGCGTTGCTCACTACCCAGCGCAGCGAGATGTCCGTCAGGGAATGTTGCCGACTGGCCCACTGCAGACTGCAGGAGTACGTGCTAAGGGATTCGCTGAAGCTTGGTGCAGCCAACGCCAAGGCTCGGTGGGGGAGGACCACAGTCTAGGGTCCTTCCGCTGCTGGACATAGGGGGCAAGGTATGGTGGAGACGCCCCTCAAATTAAATTAAGGGAAGGAATCCCACCCCAGGGGGCCACAGGAGTGGCACGGGTGGGGGACATTTTTTTGTGGAACTTGAACTTGATTGGACAAGAGTTATAGTCATAGAATCATGCAGCATGGAACAGACCCTTCAGCCCAACTTGCCCATGCTTGTTTCTTGGTTTCTTGGTCCTCCAAAATATTCCAAATGGAATTTAAACTGGAGGTGGTGAAGGGAGGGCTTAAGCCAGAAAGGGTTATTCGGAAGAAAGAGCTACTTTAAATTTAGTTGCATCTGGTTGGGTAACTATAGTAGGGTGGAGATTATTCCATGCTTTAATTGTGCGGGGGAAGAACGAATTGCTGTACACATCTGTCTTTGTAGCTGGGATCACAAATTGGATCGAATGCCCTCGTCAGCTCCTAATTGGTTTGGGTTTGGTGTAGGTCTTGTAGTCTATGTCCAGCTGACCATTTAACATTTTGTAAAAACAGGTCAAACGGTGAGCTTCACGTCTGTCTTGGAGATTGTTCCACCCCAGAGAATTCAGAAGTTTGTTGACACTCGCTTCTCTCTCATAGGTGTTAGTAACAAATCGAGCTGCCTGTCTTTGGACACGTTCGATGGAAGAAATGTTTTTATTTGTGTATGGATCCCATGCTGCAACTGTGTAGTCCAAATGAGGTCTAACGAGGGTGAAGTATAGCTTCTCCTTGACAGAAGTTGAACAATGATGAAAGTTGCGCCTCAGAAAGTTTAGGACACCTGTTGCTTTCACCGTTGCATGATGAGTCTGACCATTCCAACGCAGATCATTCTGCAATTTGATGCCAAGATACTTGGTTTGTTTGGATTCTTCAAGGGTGGCACCAAGTATATTGTAAGATGTTTCGCCTGGATTCCTCTTTCTGGTGACACGCATAGTTTCACATTTGGAAGGGTTGAACTGCATGCCCCATTGTTGTGACCACTCAACCATAGTATCGAGATCCTTTTGGAGAGCATCTTCATCATCAGCTGACTTAATTGGACGGTACAGCAAACAATCATCAGCGAATAGTCTGGTCGTACTTGCGACTTTTTCATGGATGTCATTTATGTAAAGCAAAAATAGGTGTGGGCCAAGTACTGTGCCCTGAGGTGTACCACTCAACACTGGATGCCAATTGGAGCTCTTTCCGTTCACACACACACGCTGAAGACGTTTTGTCAGGAAACTGGAAATCCATCGTTTCGTGTTGGAACGAATACCATAGAAGTCAAGCTTCCGAATGCTGACCAACATGCCCCATCTATACTCGTCCCACCTGCCCACATTTGACCTGTATCCCTCGAAACCTTTCCTATCCATTTACCTTTGTAATGTCTTTTAAATTTAGTGATAGTACCTGCCTCAATTACCTTCTCTGGCAACTCATTCCATATATCCACCACCTTTTGTATGAAAAAGCTGCCTCTCGGAATCCTATTAAATCTTTCCCCTCTCACCGTAAAGTTATTTCCACTGATTACCCTATTCTGGGTAAAATAATATGTACTTACCTAATTTATTCCCCTTGTTGTTTTATTCACCTCTATGAGGTCGCCCCTCATCCTCCTGGGCTCCAAGGAGTAAAGCCTGATCCTGCTTAACCTCTCCAAATAGCTCAGGCCCTCAACTCCAAGGAACATGCTCATAAATCTGCTCTGCACTCTTTCCAGCTTAACAAAATCTTTCCAATAGCAAGGTGATCAAAACTGAACACAACACTCTTAATGTGGCCTCGCCTAAGTTTTATATAATTGTGAAATAACATCCCAACTTCTCTACAATACCATGACTGATGAAGGCTAATGTATTGAAAGCCTCGTGACTGCCCTATCCACCAATTATGCCATTTCATCCTAGACCCCTCTGCTCTACAACACCTCCCAGACACCTGCCATTCACTGTGAAGTTTCTATCTTGGATTCAACACCTTGCACTTATCTACATTAAATCCAATGGCATTGGAAGGGGAAGAGATCTTTGGAGCAGTCCACCTAGGAATCAATGATATGTGTAGAACCAGGAATCTAGCTCTGCTGAGGGGGTTTAAGGAACCTAAAGCAAAACCTCAAAAGTAATCATCTCTGGATTTCTCCCTGAGTTAAATTCAAATGGTCCTAGGGATAAACAAAATCCACCAGTGGGAGAGTCTAGAACCAGAGGGGGCTGCCTCAGAATCAAAGGACATCATTTTAGAAAGGAGATGAGGAGAAATTTATTTAGTCAGAGGGCAGTGACTGTGGAATTCATTGCCACAGATAGCTGTGGAGGTCAAGTCATTGGGTATTTTTAAAGCAGAGATTGACAGATTCTTGATTAGTAAAGGTATTAAAGGTTATGGGGAGAAGGCAGGAGAATGGGGTTGAGAGGGAAAGATAGACCAGCCATGATTGAATGTCGGAGGAGACTTGATGGGCCAAATGGCCTAATTCTGTTCCTACAACTTATGAACTTTTGAAATTAGGAAGTTCAAGACCAAAAGAGCTCAATAGGAATGAGGGCACCCTTGCCAACAACTGGTGTACAAACTCCTCTTAAACTAGCCTGAGATCAGGATCTCTGTGAATCCAATAGCTAAATAGTCTCTGAATTAATAAGTCCAGGGTAGGATGAATCTTAAAGGCTCACAATCAAGCCCGATTCAGGTAAAATAAAATAAAACATACAGGCTAGATAAGTACATGACGCAAATGGAAATAAAAGAGCTTGATTTGGTAGCCGTTACAAAAAGATTATTAAGGAACAGGCTATTTCAGATGTTATTCTGTAATGAAACAGAATTAATTAGTAATGTGGTAGGTGGTCCATTGAGGAACAGTGGTCAAATTATGAATGCATTTCAGATTACATTTGAGAGTATGCAGCACAGTTTGAAACAAGGATATTAAATTAGATTTAAAAGGTCAATTACAGAGGAATGAGGGTTGAGTTGGTTAAGGTAGTCTTTGAAGAATTAAAAGATTTGACAGAAGATAAGCAGTGGCAAACATTAAGGATTGCGGATTCACTAAAAAGGTAGAAACATTTGGACAGGTATATGGATAGGACCGGTTTAGAGGGATATGGGCCAAATGCTGGCAGGTGGGATTAGTGTAGATGTTTTGAGATGGAATTAAGAGATGGTTTTTGGACCAGCAGGGGATAGTTAATGGAGGAGTTTGTGGATCAATGATCCTTGAAAACTGAATGCTCCCTGGGAAGGTGGGTATGTTAATATCTAACAAAAACAAAATAAGGTTAGTGTCAGACTGAAATAAAACTCATAGTCATAATCATGGTTTCATATAGTGTGGAAACAGGACCGTTGGCCCAAGGTGTCCATGCCGAACAACATGGACTCGTCCCACCTGCCTGCATTTGGCCCATATCCCTCTAAACCTAGGATAGATACAAATTGCTGGAGTAACTTAACGGATCAAGCAGCATCTCAGGAGAAAACAAATGGGTGACGGTTCGGGTTGGAACCCTTCTTCAGACCGACTTCTAAAGAAGGGTCTCAACTCAATAGACAATAGACAATAGACAATAGGTGCAGGAGTAGGCCATTCAGCCCTTCGAGCCAGCACCACCATTCAATGTGATCATGGCTGATCATCCCCAATCATTACCCCGTTCCTGCCCTCTCCCCATATCCCCTGACTCCACTATTTTTAAGACCCCTATCTAGCTCTCTCTTGAAAATATCCAGAGAACCTGCCTCCACCGCCCTCTGAGGCAGAGAATTCCACAGACTCACCACTCTCTGTGAGAAAAAGTGTTTCCTCGTCTCCGTTCTAAAAGGCTTACTCCTTATTCTTAAACTGTGGCCCCTGGTTCTGGACTCCCCCAACATTGGGAACATGTTTCCTGCCTCTGGCGTGTCCAAACCCTTAACAATCTTATATGTTTCAATGAGAACCCCTCTCATCCTTCTAAACTCCAGAGTGTACCTGCCCAGCCGCTCCATTCTCTCAGCATATGACAGTCCCACCATCCCGGGAATTAACCGGGTGAATCTACACTGCACTCCCTCAATAGCTTTAAGAATGGCCTTCCTCAAATTAGGGGACCAAAACTGCACACAATACTCCAAGTGTGGTCTCACTAGGTAGACAAAAGTGTTGGAGAAACTCAGCGGGTGCAGCAGCATCTATGGAGTGAAGGAAATAGGCAACGTTTCAGGCTGAAACCCTTCTTCAGAAACCCTGGTCTCACTAGGGCTCTGTACAACTGCAGAAGGACCTCTTTGCTCCTATATTCGATTCCTCTTGTTATAAAGGCCAACATGACATTCGCATTCTTCACTGCCTGCTGTACCAGCATGCTTACTATCATAGACTGATGTACAAGGACCCCCAGATCCCATTGTACTTTCCCTTTTCCCGACTAGACGTCATGTAGATAGTAATCTGCCTTCTTGTTTTTGCTACAAAAGTGGATAACCTCACATTTATCCGCATTAAACTTCATCTGCAAAGCATTATTTTTTTACTGCATTTCTGCCCACTCCCCCAACCTGTCCAAGTCACCCTGCATTCTCATAGCATCCTCCTCACAGTTCACACTGCCATCCAGCTTTGTGTCATCTGCAAATTTGCTAATGTTACTTTGAATCCCCTCAACCAAATCATTGATGTATATTGTAAATAGCTGCGGTCCCAGCACCGAGCCTTGCGGTACCCCACTCGTTACTGCCTGTCATTCTGAAAGGGATGCGTTAATCCCTACTCTTTGTTTCCTGTCTGCCAACCACTACTCTATCCATGTCAGCACTCTACCCCCACCATGTGCCCTAATTTTGCCCACTAATCTCCTATGTGGGACCTTATCAAATGCTTTCTGAAAGTCCAGGTACACTACATCAACTGGCTCTCCCTTGTCCATTTTCCTAGTTAAACCTTCCAAAAATTCCAGAAGATTTGTCAAGCATGATTTCCACGAGCTTGACTCGAAACATCGCATTCCTGTTTTCCAGGGATGCTGCCTAACCTGCTGAGTTACTCCAGCATTTTGTGTCTACCTTCGATGTAAACTAGCAACTGCAGTTCCTTCCTAAGCATTCCCTCGAAACCTATCTTGTCCATATACAGTATATTTTAAGTGTTTATCAAATGTTACGATAATACCTGCCTTAATTACCTCCTCCAGCTGATCATTCCATACATCCATAACCCTTCATGTGAAAAGTTGTCCCCTCAGTTTCCTATTAAATCTCTGCCCCCTCACCTTATGCCTATGTCTTCTGGTTTTCGACTCCCCTACTCTGGGCAAAATAGTCTGTGCGTTTACCAGATCCTATTCCTCTCATGATTCGTCATCTTTCTACACTCCGTGACATTAAGTCCTAGCGTGCTCAACCTCTCCCTATGGCTGAGGCCCTCGAGTCATCGTAACTCATCTCTGTACCCTTTCCAGCTTGATAACATCTTTTGTGTAACCTGAACTGACCAAAACTGAACACAACACTCTAAATGTGGCCTCACCAACGTCTTATAAAACAGCACCATCACCTCCCGACTTCTATAATCAAATATACAATGTTACCTTGTACAGGACATTGGTTAGGCCACACTTGGAGTACTGGGCATTATTCATGTCTCTCATCGAAGAAGAAATACACTGGATCAAACAAAGTTTTGCTATGAGCTCCATAGTCTCGTTCCTTGGATGAGATTGTGCTATCATTTACTATCTTTGCTGTTTAGAAGAATGAGGGATGCTCTTATTAAAACGTAAGTTCAAGCCCATTCCAGTATTGGAATAATCACACTGGCACAGCTGGTAGAGATGCTGCCTCACAGCATCAGAGATCCGGTTTGATCCTGACTGTGGGTGCTGTCTGTATGGAGTTTGTATGTTTTCCCTGTGACCATGTGGGTTTACTCTGGGTGCTCTGGTTTCCTCCCACATCCCAACAACATGCGGGGTTGTAGGTTAAATAGCCCTCTTTAAATTGCACCTAAGATATAGGGAGTGCATGAGAAAGTGGGATAACATAGAACGAGTGTGAACAGGTGATCGATGGTTCATGTGGACTCGGTGGGCTGATGAGTCTGTTTCCATGCTGTTTTTCTAAAATGAAAACTAAAACTAAAACTAAAATAAAGCTAAAATCGAAGTAAAACAGGCAGTTTATGGCATTTGTGATAATGGAATAAGTTCATAAATTCGTAAGTTCGAGTAGCAGAATTAAGCCAATTGAGTCTACTCCGCCATTCAAACATGGCTGATCTATCTTTCCTTCTCAACCCCATTCTCCTGCCTTCTCCCCATAACCAAGAATCAGGTAATTTCTGCCTTAATAATATCAATTGACTTGGTCCCGACAGCTTTCTGTGGCAATGAATTTCACAGATTCACCTCCCTCTGACTAAAGAAATCTTTCTAAAAGTTCGTCCTTTGAATCTGGGGCTGTGGCCTCGTCCTAGATTCTCCCACTAGTGGAAACATCCTCTCCACAGTCACTCTATCCACTGCTCAGTAAGTTTCAATGAGGTTCCCCCTCATCTTTTTAAATTCCAGCGAGTACCGTCAAACGCTCATCATTACATCAAACCAATCATTCTTGGGATCATTCTCGTAAACCTCCTCTGGACCCTCTCCGAAGGCAGCACGTCCTTCCTCAGATATGGGGCCCCAAACAGCTCACTATTCTCCAAATGCCATCTGACCAGTACCTCATAAAGCCTTAGCATTATTTCCTTGTAATCTTGAAACTCTTGGTTGTCAGCCAGAATTTAACACATTTGTTGATATCAGTCGAATCCCAGAAATCATGAACTAGTCATAGTGGATCTTTAATAGGTTTCCTAATGACCGAGATGTAAAGAGGCGAGGCAGGTCACTTTAACATGAGAATCAAATCAAATCTTCAGAGTTGTACTCCAGAAGAATATCCGCTCCAGTAAGAAAGAAAAATAAAGTTTATTTTTTCCAGCAGAGCAATTTTGAAATAAATAAAGTCTCCATCAATAAATATTAGAATCCCAGTAATAACATGTATTGTGCTTGCTTGCTCCAGTGGTTTATACCTGTCAGCAGCACCTTATTTGGTGTGTCACTAACACATAAATGCCATTTTGTATGAGACCACAGTGATGTATGTCATACCTGGGTTGCAGATGCTGACAGCAAATTGACTAATATTTTACTGCTTCATCCACAATAACAACTACTTGGCACGTTTGAAGGAAAGGACATTAGTCACCTAACTAAGCACATGGATGTGGTCAAATAGCACACGTATAACTATTTTGGTTTAAAAGAAAAGGCTTTTTCACTGGTGAATACCGACAGCTATCACACAAATAAGACTGCATTTTGATCTGGTGAGCTGACAGATTTTACGGATAGTGCAGGAAGGAACTGCAGATGCTGGTTTAAACCGAAGATAGACACAAAATGCTGGAGTAACTCAGTGGGGGGGAGGGCAGCATCTCCGGAGAAAGGGAATAGGTGCTCTTCTTCAGACTGACAGGGAAAAGGGGAACGAGAGATTTAGACGGTGATCTTGAAAGATATAGAACAAACAAATGAAAGATGTGCAAAAAAAAAACAATGATCAAGGAAAGGTGGAGCCCACAATGGTCCATTGTTTGCTGTGGGGTAGGTGATAACGAGTTATACAGGCAGTGAAACTCAACAGGACGACAGTGAAACTAGTACGATGACTAGGGTGGGGGAGGGACAGAGTGAGAGGGGATGAAAGGGTTATACAATGCTTTGGTAGTTATATTGCTCTGTGCAAACAGTGTTCCCTTGTCAAATACTTTGGTTGGGGTCTGCACATTATCACCAAAAGGTAATCCATAAAGAAGTGCATCATATAATTAAAAAAGAAGGGAAATTGCAGAAGGGCAATGAGTCTTCCAGCTCTAATGTTGTAATTGCTAGGCTCGAATTACAACATAATTGATATTGGTCTTGGTATGGGCTTATTACGGCATTGCCTCATTACTGCAGAAATGTTATTAAATAACATGGAAATCATTAGCTACTGTTTGTGAAGATAAATGAAGCAGGCAAATGAGCAATCATCAAGCTTGCCATCTGCCTGTCTCCTAACGCATTATTATTAGGTTTAAATGTTATGTGAAATGATCACATTTTGCATGAATAACTCCTTCCTCGGAAATAAGCAGAACTGCTTATGAACATATTTGTAATATGCCTCCTTTTGTTCTTAGTTCAGTACTTGGTAATAGAGTCGCACGCGTTCTATTCTTAATAAGCTTGGCGGAGCACTGCACTGACAGGGTCTATGAATTATAAATATTTCACGAAAGGAGTGTGTTATTTGTCTCCTATGTATTACGCGTTATTTCCAAACTCGCAATCATCTTGAAGGAATCTTCAACGGAGCCCACTGTTCAATTATCTGCCTTCCTACTTCACAGAACAAAAGGTTCTCCTGAGCCATTGTCCCACTGTTTAGGTTAGAAGCAATTTATGTGGCATGTATCATCTTCTACTCCAGGGCAAGCAGACTGTCGTATTTCATTGTGACAATATCCTTCTGGTGGTATCTTGTGAAGTCTAAACCACTGGCCATATTTTATGCGCAGGGTTTGAAGTCGATTACTGTCATGTGTGCTGAAAACTGAAGGGAGGTCTGGCTATGGACCCTTGTATTAAAGCTAATCATAACAAATGTGTTATTCACCTTGTAACAACATCAAGCAAAGAAGACTCGAGCAGCACAATGAATCAAACCTTCCTACTCCATTTCAAACATTGTTGGAGTTGGGATTCACTTCTCAATCCTTAATCTTCCTTATCTCTCTGTCTCCCTCTCCCTTGGCTCTCAGTCTGAAGAAGGGTCTCGACCTGAAACGTCACCCATTCCCTCTCTCCAAAGATGCTGCACTTCCTGCTGAGTTACTCCAGCATTTTGTGTCTATCTTCACCTCATTATCCGGCGAACTGCAGGAACTATATATATAAATATTTCAAAAATATTTCAAAAAGCTAGGGAGAAGATGACCAATTGGCTTTTCTTGACAATCCTCTGCTCTAATTTTCTTGTCACTCCTCTGCTGTAATATCTGTAGTGCTTTTTCAGGGCCAAGTAATATAATTTTGGTTCTTTAGTAGGAACAGTAATTTCATTAACATGCTGTACTCTTATCTATGTATTATCCAGGATGATTGTTCAGACAATGGGAATATCTGTAAATAAGTTCTTTCTAAGCTTCCCCCCAGTCCAGGTCAGTCAATAAACCACAGGAACAACTAAACTTTGTCTTTAGAAAGCACAACAAATCACCCTATACGATATCTAAACCACTGCAGGCTCGATCCTTGTATCTGCCTGGCCAAGCCCTTTAGCCTCGTGCAAGCAGAAACATTCCAAAGGTCACGCAGTCCCAAGCGCCCTTCCAGAAGATCGACAACGGACCTCGTGGGGGCTGCCTTTTATAGGTCCCCGAACCTTAAGGTGCCGAACTACAGAGGGATGGTATATTTACAATCCAATCATGTATAACAAATTACAATAATACATTACTGACAGGTACACAGGGCAATTACAGAATCTTCTTACATTTTTGCAGGTGAAGCTTCCAGAAGAGGCTAACAGAAATGCAACATTTACCCTGGGATTCAAACAAACCAGACAGGGCTTAACATTTCAACCAATCAACACTTAACAGGATAACTGTCTCACATTTACAATATATGCTAGGCTCTTGCAAAGACCCAATTAAACATATGCATTTCACATTTCCTATGATGTCCTTTGCAGAAATCTCATCCATCTGTCAACTGATAATGCAACACTGATCTGGGCCCCAGACTTGCTGGCACCATTCAGAAGCTTGGCCCATTTCTACAGAGAATACCAGACTTGACCAAAATGGCCTAGCAATACATAAGTCCTTATTAAACTGTGGGTACTATGGCTGCTCGATTTCAGCCAGGATTAACATATCTACTTCCACTAAATCAGTTCCCATCCATGCTCTATAACATCTTAATTATTTTCTGCAATACCATGTAGCATCTATCTATATTACTAAAACTCTGTTCTTGACCGGTTTTGGCTTTCTGTGCTGCAGTTTCCGAGAGTACGCCGCCACCTACGGCCGTCATTTTTGGCCACCTCGCTCAGAGCCCCCCTCCGCCGCATGTGTGCCGAGGATTTTTCCTGTCGATGAAAATTGACAGAGATATTAATGTTTTTACAACATTCCCCATTCTCTCTGCTGCCCCTGCTGGAGGGAGGTGGAGGGACTATAAAACCAGGAAGTGGTGTGCCTCAATCAGTCTCTGCAAGTGGTGTGCCTCAATCAGAGCTTTGAATGACACTGACAAATGTCTACAGCACTGTGAGTACCCTTAATTTGGTTTGAAAATGAAAATATGGTTGAGGTAAAAATCAGAGCAAATGGTTGAATGGGTTTGGGTTGAAGTAAAAAGCCCAAATGCACTCTACCCCCTCCTTCCACTCCTTCTCCCCTCCCCCCCTCCCCTCAATTTGGTTTGAAAATCCCCTCCTCACTCCCCCCCCCCCTCCCTCTCATCTCCCCCCTCCCAATCCTCTCCCCCCTCCCTCTGGGTTCTGGTCTGAAGTCCCCCTCCCTCTCCTCTCCCCCTCCCTCCCCCTCTCCCTCTCCCCTCTCCCCCCCCCCCCCCCCCCCCCCCCCCTCCCCCTCCCCCTCCCCTCTCCTCACCCCCCCCCTCCCCCCCCCCTCTCCTCTCCCCCCTCCTCCTCCTCCCCCCCTCCTCTCCCCCCTCCTCTCTCCCCCCCTCTCCTCCCCCCCTCTCCTCCCCCCCCTCCTCCTCCCCCCCCTCCTCCTCCCTCCCCCCCTCCCTCCCCCCCTCTCCTCCCCCCCTCCCCCCCCCCCCCCCCTCTCCTGCACTTGGTCTAGTATTTCATCTAGTTGACGTTTAGGGTCGAGACTCTTGTAGACCCTTTCGGGTAGAGACCCGAAACATCAACCATTCCTCTCCAGAGATGCTGACTGTGCCGCTGAGTTACTCCAGCATTTTGTATCTATCTTCGGTACAATTCAGCACCTGCAGTTCCTTCCTACATGTACCATATAGTCATCCGCCTTAGCCTACGAGATCTTTCGGCAAAGACTGAACCGCCAGGATAATCCAGAGACCGCCAGTGCCTCCTCTTGAGGCAAGGGTGAACTGCAGGGAGAATCTTAAGATTGCCACATCTCCTCCTTTGAGACTAGGACTGAGCTGCCGATACAAGCTCGAGATCGCCAACTCCACTGTACATGTGCCCTGACGGTGAGGGACAGCGCCCCCATGTGGTCCTGGACTTTCCTACCACTGTGAATAAAACATATCACGTGAGTTCACCCTACTGCAAGTGTTGGTGTGGTCACTGACAAACCTGGCATCATCCCCGATGCCACAGTGCATGCATGAGATGGATACTTATATTATACAAATAATGGAATCATTTTGAAGACACCCGTAATAATTACAAATCTATTTATATCTGACTTAAAAATATCCAATGACTTGGCCTCCACAGTGGCAAAGAATTCCACAGATTCACCATCCCCTGACTGAAGAAATTTCTCCTCATCTCTTTCCTAAAACAATGTCCTTTAATTATGAGGCTATGACCTCTAGTCCTAGACTCTCCAACTGGTGAAAACACCCTCTTCACATCTACTCTATCCCAGCCTTTCACTATTCTGTATGTTTCAATGAGGTCCTCCCCTCATTCTTCTAAACTCCAACCAGTATAGGCCCAGTGCCGACAAACACTCATCATAGGTTAATCTACGCATTCCTGAGATAATTCTTGTAAATCTCCTCTGGACCCTCTTCAGAGCCAGCACATCATTCATCAGCTATTGTGCCCAAAATTGCTCATAATATTTGAAATACGGCCTTACCAGCATCGTATAGAGCCTCAACATTACATTCCTGTTTTTGTGTACAAGCCCCTCGTGAAATAAATGCCAGCATTGAATTTGCTGAACAATAAACACATCAAAACAGCAGGTAATGTGGCTGTCATTATACTGCTATTTGTGGAAATTGATGTGTTCTAATTAGTGGCCATGGTTCCTAAGTTACAAAGCATGAAACACTATTTAGTGGTTGTAAAGCACTTCGATATGTTTTGAAAAGGTAGCAACACATGCTGTGCATGTGCAAGACATTGATTACTTCTTGTGTAGGAAGGAATCGCAGAGGCTGGTTTTCACTGAAGATAAGACACAAAATGTTGGAGTAACTCAGTGGGTCAGTATCTCGACCCAAAACGTCACTCACTCCAGAGATGCTGCCTGTCCCGCTGAGTTACTCCAGCATTTTGTGTCTATCTTTGGTGCAAACCAGCATCTGCAGATCCTTCCTAAGCATCTCTGGAGAGAAGGAAAGGGTGACGTTTCTGTTCGAGACCCTTCTTCAGATTCGGATTGAAGAAGGATCTCGACCTGAAATGTCGCCCATTCCTTCTCTCATTGATCACTTCTTTCACTTTTACTCCAGTCAACCTGTAGGTCCTCATTTTGATTATTTCCAAAATTGTTTCTCCTTGCATAATACAAATGTGCAAACAAACTTGATTGGGCACAATTGTCAGTCATTGAATACAATGAATTGTATACAAAAAGCAAATGGAAATAGACTGAGAAACACCAGTAATTGCAATTAGAAGAACACAAACAAGTTGGAATGATGAACATGTTTTTTACAGTGATTTTGTGCCTCATGACTGACATAGCCCATAGTCCATGACAAAAGCAATGGAAAACATCATCCTTTCAGGGGTTAAACGATTAGATGTTAGGATCGATCTGGTAAACATGGCGTGAATAAATGACTAGAATGTGAAATAAGGAGTCATTTACCATGACTTATTGGGAAGGGTGTTATTGAAATCTTAATTTAATGAGTTAGAAATATATTGTAAAACAACATGAAAGGATCATTATGGAAATGTTATAATAGTTTATTCCGTTTTTTAAAAAAAGGTCATAAATTTCAATTAAAAAACATTATTTTCATTTCAAGACGAACGATACGCAAGTTATGCTTGATTTTATGCAGTTGGTTATCCTTTTATTCACATTATTATTATCCAAAGAAGCTTTGAACACAAAGGCCCTTTGATTCATGCAGCAGGGCCTTTGGTCCAACACGCCCACACCAACCAACATGTATGTCCCAGCTATACTAGTCCCACCTGCCTGCGTTTGGTCCATATCCCTCCAAACCTGTCCTATCCATGTACCTGTCGAACTGTTTCTTAAATGTATGGATAATACCTGCCTCAACTACCTCCTCTTGCAGCTTGTTCCATACACACACCGCCCTTTGTGTGAAATAGTTACCCCTCTGATTCCTATTAAATCTTTACCCCTTCACCTTAAACCTCTGGTCTTCGATTCCCCTACTCTGGGCAAGAGTAACTGCGCATCTACCTGATCTATTCCTCTCATGATTTTATACACCTCTATAAGATCACCCCTCATCCTCTTGCACTCCAAGGAATAGAGGCGCAGCCTGTTTAATCTCCCCCTATAGCTCAGGCCCTTGAGTCTTGGCAACATCCTCATAAATCTTCTCGGTACCCTTTCCTGTTTGACAACATCTTTCCTATAACATGGTGCCTGGAACTGAACACAAACCTCTAAATGTGACCTCACCAACATCTTATACAACTGCAACATGACCTCTCAACTTCTATACTTAATACTGTGACTGATGAAGGCGAATGTGCCAAAAGCCTTTTTGAACACCCTATCTACCTGCGATTCCACCTTCAAAGAAATATGTACTTACACTCCTAGATCCCTCTGCTCTACAACACCGCCTAGAGCCCTACCATTCACAGTGTACATCCTGCCCACATTAGACCTCCCAAAATGCAACTCCTCGCACTTCTCTGTATTAAATTCCATCAACCATTCCTCAGCCCACCACATTCAGCCCAGACATTCCCTGCAATGCGTGGTGTGGTGTGATATCCCAGTAACCAGACACTAAGAAATCATTTAGCAGACTGTCCCTGGAGCTAAACAATATTTATTTGTTTACTTCCTCCTGATTTGATATCTCTTTCTCGACAAGAGTTCATTGTTTGCCTCGGGTAGTTTTCCAGTGATCAATTTCTACTCTGGCTTTGAGTGCTTGGCATCCTTTTCGATTCTCCCAGATTAGCCATTATTAAGTCTGCAGGCAAAAGACCCCTGATGTTTCTGTTACAGGAGATGAGCTCAACCCTATCGCAGCTGTTCTCTCACTTGTGTCGGCTTTGGTCATTGCTGAAGTTTTGTTATACCCAGGGTTGAATTCAATTCCTTTTCATAGAATTTAATTTAGTTTAGAGATGCAGCACGGCAACAGGCTCTTCGGCCCATTGAGTCTGTTCAGACCAGCAATCCCTGCACACCACACTGTCGTACACACATTCGGGACAATGTATAATTTTACCAAGCCAATTAGCCTACAAACCTGTCGGAAGGAACTGCAGATGCAGGTTTAAACCGAAGATAGACACAAAAAACTTGAGTAACTCAACGGTACACACAGCATCTCTGGAGAGAAGGAATGGGTGACGTTTTGGGTCGAGACCCTTCTTCAGACTGACTGTCCCACTGTGGAGTAACCCAGTTTTTTGTGTCGATCTTCAACCTACAAACCTGAACATCTTTGGAGTGTGGGGGGAAACTGGAGAAAACCCACGCAGGTCACGGGGAGAAGATCCAAATTCTGTAGACAGCACCAGCAGGCAGAGTGGAACCCAGGTCTCTGATGCTGTAAGGCAGCAACTCTACTGCTGCGTGATCATACTGCCCATTGTGCGATGTAATAGTCATTAAAATATCCAATCTTAGCGATAGCAGGAATGTGAATTCCAAAGTTCAATTTGAGTCAAATATGATATCAAAATCTTAAACGGCCTGCTTTGGGCAGTTGCCAGATGGAATCAGTGTTCAAAAGAAAACAATTCAAAGATATCTGCTTCTGTTTGAACCCTAAAGTTTTCTTTTTCATCTTTGTTAGTTCTCGGTGAGTTTTTCAGTTGTTTAAATACAAATGAATTTTTAATACCCGTCATTGCAGATTAATCACTTGGGAAGAGGTGTTACCATATAAAAGCTTTCAACGTGGCTTTTGAAGACTTGCCCCTGTGAAGTAGAGAGAGCTAGTGAAGGGAAATGAAACCAATTATTCTTCTCCATTTGAGCCGTCCCGATTTCTTCACTGTTGGTGCAAGCAATCCTCTCCTGATTGTGCATTACTCAGTTGAAAATAAGCAAGTTTTACCCATGTCCATTATAAACGACACAGTGGTGATCTTTAAACTTGAAGAATTAAGTACTGCTATGGTAACTTTGTGCACCTTGATGTAGCTGCTTCCAAATCGAATCGGTTGTGCAGCCACAAGGCTTTTGCTTCCTTGCCGAAGGGATATTTGCATAATCTGCGTGCAAACAATTTAAATATTGCAGAAGTTTCGTTTTTAGTTGTTGAGCTACAGTGCAGAAGTAGGGCCTTCGGCCCATTGAGTCCGCTCTGACCAGAGCTCACCTTACACGCTAACGCCATCCTACACACACCAGGGACAATCTACAATTGTACCAAAGCCAATTAACCACACTCCAAACCTGTACATCTTTGGAGTGTGGGAGAAAATTGGAACACCCAGGGAAAAACCAGGCAGGTCACGGGGAGAATGTCCAAACTCCATACTGACAGCACCTGTAGTCAGGATCGAACCCTGGTCTCTGGTTCTGTGAGGCAGAAACTCTACCGTTGCACCACCATGCCGCATGTGTCGTCTGTCTTTGGTGTATAAGACATGAGTCGAGTATCAATCAAGTAACCCTTGCATTCCCTCTCTCTTCGTCTCTCCCCACCCTAGACATCCTGCTAGTTCCACTGTTCCCATCCATATATCCCTTCGTTGTCATTCTTTTTACAGCCAACAATGGACCATTGTGAGTTCCACCTTTCTTTGGCCATCGGTGCCAGCTCTGATTTATTCTGAACATTTTCGTACCTCTAGTTTCCCTCCCCCTTGAACCTATTCCTTCTCTCCAGAGATGTTGCCTGACCTGGTGAGTTACTCCAGCGCTTTATTTCTATCTTCAACCAATTGGCTATTTCTTCAACAGATCCAATTACAAGGACATATTTATAGTTTAAATGAGTTTACAGAAGTGCTTCTGCGACCTTAGGTTTTGTAAAAGAAAATTGATTATAGATGATATGGTTGCTTGCTTAGTTGATTCCCTGGAGAGTTTATGTTCCGACTGAGTTAAATAACAAAAATTTACATTTAATATGTTTCGACAAAACCTGTGCAATTATCAGCAGATTTTACATGTGTTTTAAAAAAAAAAACATGGTGCCACAAGCAAGTCATTCAAGATTGCAGTTTATTGTGGTGCTGTATTTAGGCTAATATGTTAATTCAGCATTTTGTGTCTATTTTCGGTATAAACCAGCATCTGCAGTTCCTTCCTACACAAACCATTGGATCTTCCTGCTCCGGTTAATTGTAGTCCAAATATTGATGCTTGAGGTTTTCAAGAGTCCAACGTGCGTTACAGGATGGAAATCAATGCTCCCTAAATTTCATGTAATAAATCTTATACCACTCTGTGCCCAACTCCCCAGAAAGTTTCAAGAGGATTAGGTTTCAACACAGGGTGGTAAGGTGGTACAGCGGTAGAGTTGCTGTCTTTACATTGCCAGAGGCCCGGGTTCAAACATGATTACGGGCGCTGTCTGTAACCGGGTTTGTACGTTCTCCCTGTGACCATGATGGTTTTCTCCAGGTGCTCTGGTTTCCTCCAACACTCCAAAGAAGTGCAGGTTTGTAGGCTAATTTGCTTGGGTAAAATTGTAAATTGTCCCTAGCATTTGTAGGATAGTGCTGGCACAGACCCGGTGGGCCAAATGGCCTGTCTCCACGCTGTAGTGGTTGCTGATGGCTCAAATATTTTGAAGAGTTTAATAGCTTTGGTAGGAAATGTTCTTGTTGCACACTTCCCCATGCATGTACGGGAAAGATTGTATCTTTCTTGCCTGGAGAATAATCCCACGCATGATTGGGTTAACATATGATGAGTGTTTCAAGGCACTGGGCCTCGACTCGCTGGAGTTTAGAAGGATGAGAGGAAAACATTCAGACGGGTGGCGCCGCGGGCCGGCAGCCTCACCAGCAGCTGTTCGTCCTTTTGACTTTTTTTTGTTTTTAGTATGTCTAAAAGTGTGTTTTAGTGTGGGGCGATGGGGGCGGGGAAGGGGGAAACTATTTTTAAGTCTTTTACCTCGGTGGAATGCGACTTCTAGTTGCATTTTCGCCCTTCCTCACGGCCTAGCAGCTAGGATTGGTGCGACCTCTCCCAGAGTCAGGCCCAGAGCTTCAGCAGCGGGCGCAGCGCGGAGTTTCCATCGCGGAGCCGGACGATCTCTTGCCGGGGGTCACCGGAAGAAGTGCTCCAATCGCTGGCCCACGGACTATAACATCCTGTAGCCGCGTACTGCAGAGCTTCTAGCCACAGGCGTGGCATGGACTTTCCATCACGGAGGCGGGGATCCCTTGCCGGGGATCGCCGGAAAAGAGCTCCGACCGCCGGCCTGCGGTCTATAACATCGTGAAGCCGTGGTCTCCGGTAGGAAGCAGCTTATTCGGGATCTCCAAGCTGTGGAGTGTCCGTCCGTCCGTCCCAACGTCAGAGTTTCGATCATCCTGACGAGAGGGCCTGTACATCGGGCTGCCACTAGCGGCGACTGCGGAGGGTTCATTGCCTCGACCACGGATGAACGAAGGAGGAGGACTGACGGAACTTTATTGCCTTCCACCACAGCGAAGAATGTTGATTCCACTGTGGTGGATGTTCATGTTATATTCTATCGTGTATTGTGCTCTTTTTGATTGTATGGCTGCATGGTAAATCAAATTCCACTGTACCTTAATTGATGCATGTGACAATAAATGTGAACTTGAACTTGAACCTCATTGAAACTTACCAAATAGTGAAAGGCCTGGAATGAGTGGATGTGGAGAGGTTGTTTCCACTAGTCGGAGAGTCTAGGACCAGAGGGAACAGCCTTAGAATAAAAGCACATACTTTTAGATAGGAGATGAGGAGGAATATCTTTATTTGGAGGGTGATGAATCTGTACAATTAATTGCCACAGACGGCTGTGGAGGTCGTCATTGGATATTGGTAAAGCGGGTATTGACAGATACTTTATTAGTACAGGTGTCAGGGGTTATGGGGAGAAGGCAGGAGAATGGGGTTGAGAGGGAAAGAGAGATGAGCCGTGATTGAATGGTAGAGTAAACTTGACAGGCCGAATGGCCTAATTCTGCTCCCATAACTTATGAACATCTGATAAACATCTGTCTCTATTGACTCACCAGGATCCAGTTCTTTGCACAGAACTATGATGAATTCTGAATCTCAAGCAAAGCCAAAGTCATGTGACACAGAGTCGAAGCCAGTAATTATGATTCATGGATGCTTTGCTGTGTGTTGGCATTAAGTGCCAATGTCATATATGCTTGTGACCTGCAAAATAAATTGTATACATATATATCTTGCGCACCTCATATCACTTCTCTCGTTAAAGAAGGCTTATTTACTGTTGCATTATAGCTGTCATTGATCAGAAGATCTGAAGTATAGAGGTGGCATTGTGGTGCAGCACTAGAGATCCAGGTTCGATCCTGACTACGGGTGCTGTCTGTACGGAGTTTGAACGTTTTCCCTGTGACCAGCGTGGGTTTGTCTGGGTGCTCTGGTTTCCTCCCACACTCCTCAGATGTACAGTTTTGGAGGGTAATTGTCTTGGTATCAATGTAAATCATCCCTGGTGTGTGTAGGATAGTGTTAGTCTGTGGATATCGCTGATCGGTGCGGACTAGGTGGGCCGAAAGGCCTGTTTCCACGCTGTATCTCTAAACTAAATTAAACTAAGCTGGCACTTTATTCACTGTTTTAAAAATGACTTTGGTTACGTTTAATATTGATTGAAAGATATAGCATGGAAATGGCCCTTCAGCCCATCGAGTCCACACCAATTATTGATCACCCGTTTGCACTAGTTTTACACTATCCCACTTTCTCATCTACTCCCTACACACAAGGGGAAATTTACTGAAGCCAAATTAACCTATAAACCTGTAAGTCCTTGGAGTGTGGCAGTAAACAGAGCACCCGGAGGAAACCCACGCGGTCACAGGGAGAACGTGCAAACTCTGTACAGACGACAGCTGAGGTCAGGATTGAACCCGGGACTCCGGTGCTGTGAGGCAGCAGCTCTACTAGCTGCGCCACTGTGCCACCCTCTAATTAATATGAAAGACAAATCCCTATCAGAGATGCTATCCCAAAGTATAAGCCTATTTTTGTCTGATTTTAAACTAAAAATCCTACTTGATGTTATTTCACTACCCTGTTGTTCAGTCCCAATGGGAATGGGCTCTGAAAGGCTGCAGATGCTTTTGAAATAATAACGCTAGATGCGAGTGACAATCAACCACTACTTTATTCGCAATAACTCGTCAGATGAGGGCAGCATTCAAACAAGAGACTGGTCTACAGACTCAAAAACGGGCAACGGCTTTAGACGTTACTTTAGAGATACAGCGCGGAAACAGGCCCTTCGGCCCACCAAGTCCACGCTGACCTGCGATCACCCCGTACACTAGCATTATCCTACACACTAGGGATAATTTTACAACTAACCAAAGCTAATTCACCTTTTCTTTTTGTTTATTAAATTGTTTACCGAGTACGAGTTTGACATATGCTGTTGTGCTGTTGCAAGTAAGAGTTTCATTGTTCTGTCTGGCACATATGACAATAGAACGCTCTTGAATCTTGAATCCTGTATGTCTTTGGAATATGGGAGGAAACAGGAGCACCCGGAGAAAACCCACGCGGTCACAGGGAGAACATACATAGTCCGTACAGAGAGCAACTGTGGTCAGGATCGAACCGGTGTAATGGCGCTGTAAGGCAGCATCTCTATCGCTACGCCACCTTGCCGCCCTATTTTAATATCATTTTTGTTAGCAATATGTGACGTTAGTCATGCACACTTGTTTACAGGGTTAACTATTTGATCCAGCTTTATGTAATTCTCCCCTCAAAAAACTGATCAAGTAGTTGACATTCTGGGCCACCTGAGCCTAGTACAGATGGGCAATTTTGTTTTGCATATCTGTCATTCATTTGTTATATTTACCTTCCATATATTTCTCTTTCCTCTGACTCTCGGTCTGAAGAAGGGTTCTGACCCGAATTGTCACCTATTCCTTTTCTCCAGAGATGCCGCCTGACCCGCTGAGTTACTACAGCTTTTTGTATCTATCTTCACTGGAGTAGAGCCTGAAGAAGGGTTTCCGCCCGAAACATTGCCTATTTCCTTCGCTCCATAGATGCTGCCTGACTTGCTGCGTTACTCCAGCATTTTGTATCTATCTTCACTGGAGTAAAGTTTCTTTCCCACAGAATGAAGTGCTGACCATGTTTAGTTTAGAGGTACAGTGTGGAAACAGGCCCTTCGAACTACCGAGTCTGGGCCGAGCAGCAATCCCCGCACACTTACACTAACCTAGATACACTAGGCTGACGAGCCTGTGGAACGATTTATCAGCGACCTGAGACACATGAGTTCATGGTGCTGCTTTGGTGAGTTAACAAATTAGCTTGTGCGAGATAAAATTGTGGGAGGTATGAGCGGCTGCAAGCTAAGAGCTGAAATGCTGCGGAACACTGGACTGACTTTAGAGCAAGCCATTCATGCACGTTGAATGGCACAAACTGTAGCCCCACTTGCTGATTTTGATGCTACCAATCCTCAACAGCAACATAATGTAAATTTGGCTAGCTACTCTCTGCAGAAATTTTTAAATGTATCCCGCAAATATCCAAATATGCCTGCCACGAGATGCCCAAACTGCAACTGTTTCCTCTCTAGGGGGCGCCGGGCTATGTTAGCCCCCGCTCCTAGTCATTTCACCCCACGATTCCGGCGGGAGAAGTTGCCATTGCGGAAGCTCCGAAAAGCGGTCTCCCACCAGGGACCTGCGAGCTCCCGATGTTACCGTCCACAGGGCCTGTCGCAGCAAGTCGGGTCGCAGCCGCGCTCCACCACAGCTCTTCCCGCTCCGAAGTTGGCCAGCTCCGCGATGGCAGGTCAGCAGGCTCCGCGACGGGAGCCCTCCGGCGGTGGCCACCATGTTAGGCCCAACGACATCGACAGGGGAAAAAGTCAGGTCCCCGAACAGGGAAAAGATTAAACGATTTACACCCCAAATCCCCCCCCCCCCCCCCCCACACATATACACAGCTAAAATAATAATAAAACTAGAATCAAAACATACATTTAACGAGACCAAAATTTAAAAAAAGACAGACGGACTGCAGTCGAGCCGCTGCCGTTAGGCGCCACCACACCTTATGCCATGGCCTGGGTCTGGTTTATTTCAGGCGTACTGTCCACAAACTCTGCTTGACAGACGAACCAACACAACAGATGATTTCCAACTATAAAGACTTATTTTGACGACAAACTTGGCAAACTGCCTACGATATACAAGATCACTGTAGATCATACTGTCACCCCAATAGTTTGTGCATGTGGGAGAGAATACACACCAAACTCAAGCATTTGATCTCCTTCGGAGTCATTGCCGAGGGCAGTGAACCCTTGGACGGGGTCTCCACTATGGTCGTCACCACAAAAAAAGGTAAGAAAGAATTACGCATCTGCATCAACCCTAAAGATTTAAACACGGCAATCAAACGCCAACACTATCCGATGAGAAACACTGAGGACGTAGCGGCACAGATTGGTAATGTAACGGTATTCTCAGTCCTCGATGCCAAAAGCTCTTTCTGGCAAATCCCGTTGGACCGAGCATCACCTGCCCTAACAAAATTTGCCACTCTGTTCGGCCGCTACAGGTTTTTAAGAATGCCCTTTGGTATCAACTCTGCTAGCGAAGTCTTTCAGCGCGCAATGGAACAACTATTTGCAGAATATCCATGTGCCATCAACGTTGACGACATCCTAGTATATGGTTGCGATGTGACTGAGCATGATGCCAACCTGAAAAAGATATTGAACCGTGCCAGAGACATTCATCTGAAACTCAACCCTCTGAAATGCAAGTTCAGAGTCTCCAAGGTCACCTAAGTTGGTCACGTGTTCACCAGCAACGGATTAAAACCTGATCCACTTAAAACTGCAGCCATCAACGAGCTGCTGGTCCCAACCGACGTCAGCAGCTTACAACGATTCCACCGCATGATCAACTACTTGGGCAAGTTTATTCTCAACCTCAGTGAACTTTCTGCTCCCCTACGACAACTGACCCACAAGGACAATGCATGGTCTTGGTACCCACAACACCAAAGAGCTTTCGAGACTTTAAAACTCCAGCAAGCCAGCGCAGGTACAGTGCCATACATCAATCTCAACCTGCCAGTCACTATCACCCGTGATGCATCCCAGTATGGGCTACGCACAACATGCCTACAAACATCCTTCAACGTTGACGTGATGCCCGTTTCGTACGCATCACGCACCTTGACTGAAACTGAACAACGCTGTGCTCAGATAGGGAAGGAACTGCTCGCCGTGGTTTTTGCCTGTTCAAAATTTAAAGACTTTATCTTTGGCAAAACCTTTACGGTCAAAACCGACCACCAACCACTAGTCACCATCGTGAGCAAGCCTATCCATGCTGCCCCAGCTCGACTACAGCGAATGATGATGCAGTTGCAACAGTTTGACTTCTGCATTGTCTACAAAAACGGTAAAGACATGCACATTGCAGACACGCTATCCAGAGCCCCGCGCACCACCAGCGAACGATACCTGTTTGAACAAGATGAATTCTCGGTCCTGAAGGTCTCATTTGTGCCCACTGATCGCCTACACACAGCGAACACACAACCGCAGACAAAACCTCACAGCTGCTGACCTCCGTCATAAGAGGCGGTTGGCCAAACACGCAGTCAAGCACCCCGGTTGAAATACGACCCTACTTCCTGGTCCGTGACAAACTGGTGTTACAGGACGGAATAATTGTCAAGGGTCACAAGGGTCACATTTCCCCCAACAATGCGAAACAAGTACTATGCGGAAATACACGGAGCCCACCCTGGCACGGAGGCCACTCTAAAACGAGCCAAGGAAATGATCTACTGGCCCGGGATGACCAAGTACATACGTGAGAAAACAGAATCGTGTGCGATCTGTAACAGTCAACCACCCCATCAGCAGAAGCAGCCCCTCCTATCCCAGCCAGCTCCCTCTCTACCATGGTCATCACTGGTTGCCGACATCTTCGAATGGCACGGGAAACACTACCTTGTTTTAGTGGACAAGTTAGTTTCGTACTCTAACTGGTTTGAAATTGACTTTCTGCCAACAATCACTTCTGAAACAGTGATCCAAAAGCTTAAAATACACCTTTCTGTGCATGGGGTACCCGTTTGCCTTCAGACTGACAACGGAACTCAATTCACCAGCCAAAAGTTTAAAGACTTTGTAAAACGGTGGAACTTCCAACGCGTCACCAGCAGCCCAGAATACCCACAGTCCAATGGACTTGCCGAGAGTGCTGTTTGGAGCGCAAAACAACTCATGGAGCGCTCCTATCAAGCCAAATCTGATGTCTACCTGGACCTGTTGTTGAACCTGTGAAACATTGCAAGAGACAACATTCTCGGCTCTCCAGCCCAGTGGCTAATGTCCCGCCGGACACGCCCTCCACTGCCTGTTTCCCAGCAACAGCTACGCCCCAAAGTCTGCCCCCCTGCCGTAATACAGAAGCGTGTACAGTTTAATCGAGACATGCAGAAACGCTTTTATGACAAGACCAGCAAACTACTTAAACCACTAATACAAGGTCAAGTGGTACGACTGCAAACTGATAAAGGACATTCATTGCCCCTCTAAGGAACCACGCTCCTACCTGGTTGAAGTCGATGGTGTCCACTATATCTCCTTCCTGTGATGGAATGTCGTCCGGCATCCCAGGCTCCTGATGCTCCACCGTTCGAATTTAAACCAACGCCTGTGGCAGCAGTTCCAGCACCTGCCACTACCGGGTCCACCCACTCCCTGCGTCGGTCTGTCCCTGCGTCCCCTGTTGTAACTGGCTCCCTGGGGTCCCCGCGATGGTCCACCCCAGCTTCCCCTGAGGTCTCCCCCAACAGATTTACCTACCCCTGCACTCAACCTTTCGGATGAAAAGGTTGACGAGGCAGCCCCATACTGTACGAGGACCAGGCGGGTTGGCCGGCCACCTATTAGATATGACGATTTTGCTTCACCCCATTATTATTTACTCAGTTTATAGTTTGAAATGCCTTAGTTGCTTTTTCATTTATACAAGAAGAGATGTAGATTGGCTATTGCATGTCAGCCAATCAGAATGCTTAGTAATTATAATTCTGCCTAAATGTATGATTTATAGTGTAGAACTCGCCTACTGTCTATCAGTAGCTACAGTAGACTGAACGTGTGATGTACTGCGTATGTGATGATGAACTAGACACTAAAGATGCTTGCGCTTCAACCTGTGTGAGACTAAGGTATTTACAGGAGGAAACCAAAAATCTCCGAGAAACCCCACGCAGGTCACAGAGGGAATGTACAAACTCCATACAGACAGCACCCATTGTCAGGATCAAACGCAAGACTCTGGCGCTGTAAGGCAGCAACTCTTCCGCTGTGCCACTGTGCCATCTGCAAAATGGAGCAACTGCTCAGGTCTTCTCACACTTACCTTGCAAGATGGGCATTCACTTAGATCTGTGCTGTCTGGGTGATAATGTGATGAATTAAAGATTAAACGGTGAGGAGCTTTAATTATTGCCATTCTGGAAGTGCCGTCTGCATCTACAAGTGGCCTGATTTTTCATACATGTGTGATTCAGGCAGTGTACCAGGGGAATTGTTGTAAGCCCTCGGACGACATAAACAAATCAGAGACTCCATCTAAGGAGGGGAGTTTGAGTCTCCAAAGCAAGTGGGTTTGAAAAGACCGCAGTGTTTACTAGAATGGGAACAAAGCTCTATAAATACACATCTACGTCAGATCTTCACAGATCTGGCTCCAGTTACAGACTGCAATGGGTGAAGGGCAGTGATGCAGTTAGTTGAGCTGCTGCTCATAGTTCCATAGCCCTGGTTCAATCCTGACCTCGGGTGCTGTCTGTGTCGACTTTGCAGGCCAGGTGAATCCATCAAGCACCCATTTTTTTAACACCCATTTTAGAGTTCCCTTTCCCATTTTATTCTCTCCTCATTCCCATCAACTTCCCCCTGAGGTATGACTGCCCACCTACACACCAAGTGTAGTTTACAGTGACCAATTCCCCAACAAATTGAGAATTGTGGACGCAACCCAGGCCACAATGCGATCCAACCTCACTTCCATTGACTCCATCTACATTTCACGCTGCCTCAGCAAGGCCAGCAGCATAATCATGGATAAGTCTCACCCTGGTCATTTCCTCGTCTTCCCTCTCCCATCAGGCAAGAGGTACAGAAGTGTGAAAACGCACACCTCCAGGTTTGGGACGGTTTCTTTTCAGCTGTTATTAGGCAGCTGAACCACCCTACCAACAACTAGAAAGCACTCTTGACCTCCCATCTACCTCATTGGAGACCTTTGGACTATCTTCAAACAGACTTTACTGGACTTTATCTTGCATTAAATGTTATTCCCTTTATCACATATCTGTACACGGTGGATGGCTTGATTGTAATCATGTATAGTCTTTTCACCGACTGGGTAGCACGTAACAAAAAAGCTCTTCACTGTACCTCGGTACACGTGACAATAAACAAAACTACTCTAAATGAAACAAAATTATTGGGAGACGATTGGAAACGAGAACACCCAGAGAAAACCCACAAAGTCACACTGAGAATGTGTAAACTCCACATAAACGGCATCCGAGGTCCCTGGAGCTGTGAGGCAGCAGCTTTAAGGGCCTGTTGCATTTGGGCGTCATTTGCACGTCACGCAGGTGGTGCACGATGATTTTGTGAATCCCAAAAGCCTGGGGCGCTGCGCGCGACTGTGCGTCACTTTCTAACGCCATCACACCTCACCACGCGCCATGTGTGTCGTGACGCGTAAATGATGTCGCGTAAATGACACGCAAATGACGCCCACGTGGGACAGGCCCTTTACCTGTCACATTTGCCACACCTCCAGACACGTGACTCTTTCCACACTCCTCCACTGAGCTATTAGTGGTCACACCTGCATTTAATCTGCTCCTTAATCTATCACTTGGTATAAATGCCTGAAATCATCACCAATTGGGTGCTGACATATCATAGCCATATAGATAATAGATACAGGGAACATCTCTTAATGAGAGGTGGCACAGGGACAAGTGGACAGGAGAGCTGGTTTCTGATCGGGGCTCGTGCTGGATAGCAGTCGACGGCTCGTGCTGGATAGAGCTGTTAGAAGCGGACAGAACAGCAGTTGGAGTAATAGGGAGATATTGTATCGGGGTATCGGCCGACGGCCTGTATAGGTCCGGTAAACGGTGTTCTGGCAATATTCCCTGCTGTTACAAAATGACAGGCGAGAGTGGGTCTAGTGGTATGGAGGCCAGTGGAGGAGAGGATAATGAAGCAAATGTTGAGAATGAGTGGGAAACCGTGGGAGCACGGGGTAGTCCTGGCAAGAGCAGCCGTAAAAGAAGGAAAAGCAATATTGGTGGATCGGAGAGTGAAGACAAGGAACCAGAAAAGGAAATGTTGTTAAATGTAGTGGTGAGGTTTGAAGGAGAAGGAGGAGTAAAGAAGATCGAGCCAATGAAGCTGACAAAAATAATCAGAGCCCAGGTTGGGGAAGTAAAGTATGCAAGAGTGCTGGAGGATGGAAACATGCTAATAGGGTGCAACAGTGAGGCTCAAGTTGAAAAGGCAATGAAAATGAACAAGATTGACAAAATCAAAATAATCAAAGGAGTGGGAGTGGGAGAACGGAGGAGGGCAGGGTGTAAAGGGGTTATCTATGGAATCCCTCTCAAAGTCAATATGAGTGAACTGGTTCAGGAACTCAGAAAGAGATGTGAATTAATTATGAATGCCAAAAGAATGACCAAAGGAGCAAAGAAAGAGGAAACTGAGTCAGTCCTGCTTGAATTCAAGACAGAATCCCTTCCAAAAGTGGTCCATTTTGGATTAATGCGATATAGCGTAAGAGAGCACATACCCAAACCAATGAGGTGCTTCAAATGTCAGAAATTTGGGCATATAGCTAAAATGTGCAAGGGGGCGAGGAAATGCGCAAGGTGTAGTGGGGACCATGAATATGGTCAGTGTGGTGATGGGGTCAGACCAAAGTGCTGTAATTGTGGAGGAGAGCATAGTGTGGCTTACTGGGGCTGTGAGGTGATGAAACGCGAAGCTGAAGTACAAAACATAAGACTGAAGGAAAGGTCTCCTATGCAGAGGCAGCAAAAAGGGCTGGCCCTACAAAACAGATGAATGGAAGAAGGATCAGGAGGGAGCAAGAAATGGACATAATGGAGACAATAAAAGAAAAAGAAAAGAGTATATCGAAAGAAAAGAAAAACCTGGTTATATTTGTAGCAGGAGTAATAAATGCGACAGCAGAAGTAAAATCCAAAACAGAAAGGATCCAAATCATTGTAAAGGCTGCAGACCACCACTTGGGCATGGCAGGATTGAAGTGGGAGAAAATACATGATGGTCTCAGTATCCAGGCAAGCCAAGAGTCAACATGTGTGGGTTAATAATATTAATGTTAATCCTACAATGGAATGCAAGAAGCTTGTTAGCCAATGGGCAAGACTTTAAGCAATTCATAGACAGTAGGAAGGAAAAACCAGATGTCGTATGTATCCAGGAAACCTGGTTGAAACCAAGTTTAGATTTTGTTCTATATGATTATGTTGCAGTGAGATGTGATAGGGGAAATGGGGGAGGAGGGGGTTGTGCCACTTTCATTAAAAAAGGGATACCATACAAGGTATTGGGAATTAGGCAGGAACAGGAATATGTGGTAATAGAAGTGTGGTCTGAGAGGAAGAAAATAGTGGTAATAAATTACTAGAATCTAATGTTATTTGGTGTGGGGACTTTAACGCACATAATACATTATGGGGCAGTGGAAAGTCAGATAATAATGGACAGGTAATTGAGGGATTATTAAATGATGGTAATCTAGTATGTCTAAATGATGGAAAGAAGACCAGGGTAGATGTTAGGACAGGGAAGGAGTCTGTGTTGGACCTTACACTTGTTTCTAATAGGATTGCTGCTAAATGTGACTGGGAAGTATATGAAAAGGGTACCATAGGAAGTGATCATCATCCTGTACTATGCAAAATAAATGTTACTTTAACTGTGAGTAAAGAAAACAGAAGTGGACGATGGGTGTTTGGAAAGGCTAATTGGGAGAAATGTAAGGAGGAAAGTGATAGATATGTAAAACCGATACAAGAAGAGACAGATATAGAAAACTTTGAGAATAAATTGTCAGAAGGCATCAAAAGAGCAGCATTAGTTTCCATACCTAAAAGTAAAGGAAGATCAAAAAGGAAAGCTGTGCCGTGGTGGGACAATAAATGTAAAGAGGCGGTGGTGAATAGAAACAGAGCATTCAGATTATTAAAAAGAACTCATAACTACCAACACATGATTAATTACAAACAGGCTCAGGCAATTGTAAGGAGGACTATAAGACAAACAAAAAGAGCATATTGGAGGAAGTATTGTTATTCATTTGGAAACACAACACAGGTAGGGGAGAGTTTAAGAGGGAACTGCAGATGCTGGAGAATCGAAGGTTACACAGAAAAGCTGGAGAAACTCAGCGGGTGCAGCAGCATCTATGGAGCGAGGGAAATAGGCAACGTTTCGGGCCGAAACCCTTCTTCAGACAGGTAGGGGAGATATGGGGGATGATTAAAAAATTGGAAGGTGATAAAAGGGAGTGGAGTTATCCTATCTTAACAAATGGAGATCAAACTGTAGTCTCAAATAAAAACAAAGCAGAACTAATGGTTAACACTTTTAGTAGGGTTCACAGCTCCCACAACTTATCAGATGAAGGAAGAAGAGGTAGGGAAAGAACAGGAGAGGAAAATGTTGAGGCCTTACAAAGGAAAGGTATCACAGAGGACAAGTACAATATTCCATTTAATTTGGGGGAGCTAAAGAGAGCTCTGGTCAAGTGTAAGAACTCAGCCCCAGGGAAGGATGATATTTGTTACATAATGATAAAGCATCTAAGTGAGGAGGGACTCCAAAAGATACTTGCACTAGAAAACAAGGTGTGGGAAGAAGGGCGAATACCAGAGAGGTGGAAGGAAGCAATCATTGTGCCTATTAGGAAACCAGGGAAAGATGCAAGTAATCCAGTAAATTATAGACCTATAGCTTTAACAGCACACATGTGTAAACTGATGGAAAGAATGGTAAATGAAAGATTAATGCATCTAATGGAAGAAAACGGTATAATGGCTAATTATCAGAGTGGCTTTAGAAAAGGGAGAGGTACTAATGATCCAGTTCTGTGCTTGGAAGATGATACAAGGAAAGCACAAGTTAAAAAGGAATCTGTAGTTACAGTGTTTTTTGATGTAGAGAAGGATTATGATATGTTGTGGAGAGAAGGTCTTCTAATAAAGCTGCATTTAATGGGAATAGGAGGAAATCTTTTTAACTGGATAATGGATTTTCTTAACGGTAGAAGTATCCAAGTTAAAATAGGGTCAGACATCTCTAGTAAATGTGTAGTCGAGAATGGAACTGCCCAGGGAAGTGCGATAAGCCCGATCCTATTCTCAACCATGATCAATGATATATTTGCAAACGTTCAACCAGAGATGGGGCGATCGCTCTTTGCAGATGATGGCAGCCTATGGAGAAGGGGGAAGAATATAGATTTTATCGTGGGAAAAATGCAGCAAGGGATAGCCCAGGTGGAAGAGTGGGGAGTGAAATGGGGTTTTAAATTCTCTATAGAGAAGACAAAGACAATGGTTTTCACAAGGAAGAAAATTAAAGAGGATGTCCAGTTAAAACTATACGGCAACAATTTGGAAAGAGTAAAAGATTTCCGTTTCCTGGGAGTCCATTTTGACTCCAGATTAACATGGAGGGTCCACATTACAAAAATAATTGGAAAATGCAAAAATGCCATCAATATAATGAGATGCTTAGCAGGTTTGGAGTGGGGAGCAGATATATTATCTCTTAAACATATCTATGTATCACTGATCAGATCCAGACTAGAGTATGGCAGTACAGCTTATGGGTCAGCATCTAAGTCAGTGTTGTCCGAGTTGGACAAAGTCCAAGCGGAAGCTCTAAGAGTCTGTATAGGAGGTGTGCGGACATCACCTGTATGTGCACTACAGGTGGAAACTGGGGAGATGCCGTTGAGACTGCGCCGCAGACAACTAATGGCTAATTACTGGCTAAGCCTTAAGGGTCATGGAGAGAACCACCCAACAAAACAGGTAGTACAGGAGTGCTGGGAGAGAGGGGTGGCTCAGTCTGGAAGCTTTGGCTGGGTTGGAGGAGGTGTGGCAAGGGACATGGAAGTAGAGGACAAAGAGTTCTGCCCTGCAGTATTGTGGCCATCTGTCCCAATATGGTTACTGAACATCCCAAAAGTTGATCTGGAGATATGGGAGGCAAAAAGGAGGGAGAAAAATTCGGACCTAAAACAGAATACCATAACCATATATATAATAGATACAGGGAACACCTCTTAATCTTCACAGATGGATCAAAGGACCCAGTAGCTGAAACAACAGGGGCAGCTGTGGTAGTGCAAGGGATGAATGTTTAGATTTGCAAAAGAACAAATAACTATTTGGCAGTATATACAGTGGAACTGTACGCTATTTTGATGGCAGTTTGGTGGATAGAACAGGTGCAACCATGCAAAATATTAATATGTAGCGACTCATTATCTACAATCCAGAGTATTGGGTCTGGTGCATCCCATAGGCGGCCTGACTTAGTTTATGAAATCCTGCTACTATTAAGCCAAGTGACAAGGAAGGGCAGTGACGTGACTTTGTTGTGGGTCCCAGCACACATTGGTGTGCTAGGAAATGAAAAAGTGGATAAATTAGCAAAAGAGGCCGTTAAAAAAGAGAACATAGAGGTAAACCTACAACTATCCAAATCTGAAGGAAAACACATTGTGTGGAAGAAAATAAATCAGGAATGGCAACAATACTGGGAACAGGAGACAAAGGGGAGACATCTCTATTCGCTACAAAACAGAGTGGGCATTACAGCAAGAAGAGGGGGGAACAGGAGAGAACAGGTAGTATTAGCAAGATTAAGGATAGGACACACCCACCTGAACAGCACATTAAAAATGTTGGGAAAACACCCTACTGGGCTGTGTGAGCAATGCTACTAGCCGGAAACAGTTCAGCATGCCCTAGTTGCATGTAGAAGATACGAGACAGAAAGAAGAGTTTTGATCAATGAAATGAAGAAAATTGGAATGACAGATATATCAGAAAAGAACATTCTAGAGTATGGAGGGGAAGGAAAAGGAGTAAATTTGTTATATAATTTCTTGAGGGCCTCTGGCCTTATAAAAAGGATATAAAGTAAAGACATGAGGACTGTGGAGTGAAGCCAGAAGGTGGCAGCAATGTAACATTGCGGATGCCGGCTGCCGTAAAACTCCAAAGAAGAAGAAGAACACCTCTTAATTTTCACAGATGGATCAAAGGACCCAGTAGCTGAAACACCAGGGGCGGCTGTGGTAGTCCAGGGGATGAATGTTGAGCTTTACAAAAGAACAAACAGCTATTTGACAGTATATACAGTGGAACTGTACGCTATTTTGATGGCAGTTCGGTGGATGGAACAGGTGCAACCATGTAAAGTAGTCATATGTAGCGACTCATTATCTGCAATCCAGAGTATTGGGTCTGGTGCATCCCATAGGCGGCCTGACTTAGTTTATGAAATCCTGCTACTATTAAGCCAAGTGACAAGGAAGGGCAGTGACGTGACTTTGTTGTGGGTCCCAGCACACATTGGTGTTCTAGGGAATGAAAAGGTGGATAAATTGGCAAAGGGGGCTGTAAAAAAAAGAAACATAGAGGTAAACTTACAACTATCCAAATCTGAAGGAAAACACATTTGGTGGAAGAAAATAAATCAGGAATGGCAACAATACTGGGAACAGGAGACAAAGGGGAGACACCTCTATTCGCTACAAAACAGAGTGGGCATTACAGCAAGAAGAGGGGGGAACAGGAGAGAACAGTTAGTATTAGCAAGATTAAGGATAGGACACACTCACCTGAACAGCACATTAAAAATGTTGGGAAAACACCCTACTGGGCTGTGTGAGGAATGTCATCAGCCGGAAACAGTTCAGCATGCCCTAGTTGCATGTAGGATATATGAGACAGAAAGAGGATTTATGATCATTGAAATGAGGAAAATTGGATTGACAGAAATATCAGTAAAGAACATTCTAGAGTGTGGAGGGAAAGGAAAAGGAATAAAGTTGTTGTTTGATTTCTTGAGGGCCTCTGGGCTTATAAAAAGGATCTAATATAAAGACATAAGTACTGTGGAATGAAGCCAGAAGGTGGCAGCAATGCAACATTGCGGATGCTGGCTGCTGTAAAACTCCAAAGAAGAAGAAATAGAAGAAGAATTGGGTGCTGACTAATCTGTTCTGCAGTCTGTTGGTTCGATAGCAGTTCTGAGTTCTGTCGGTTCCAGGTCGAGAGCTTTCAGTTCAATTCGCGTTTGTAGTTTGGGTTTTCTTCAGTACTTCTCGGTGAGCCTGCATTTGAGTCCTTTCCATTTCTGAGCCCACTGACGGATTAGTCAGCCAGTGTGGACTTGGCAGGCAATGGACTCTGATCAGCCCGACGCTCCCAGTTCCGAACCTGAGGATTTACTGGCTCGAATAGACCAACTCGTAGCGACCATCCAGCAGATGGCAAACACTGTCAGCCAGGTAGACAAAAGTGCTGGAGAAACTCAGCGGGTGCAGCAGCATCTGTGGAGTGAAGGAAATAGGCAAAGTTTCGGGCCGAAACCCTTCTTCAGTCTTCAGCCAGGTCCTTCTGTCATACCTCGCACAACCGCCAATGTATCTGCTGGTGCCTCTCTGCCTCCGCCCACTTCCAGCCATGTCCAGCCCATTCTGGAGACAGTTCTGCCCACACTGGAGAGATAACATGGTGATCCCTCTACCTGCATGCAGGTCATTCCTATCCCAGTGCTCCATGGTTTGTGAGCTATAACTGCCCCGCTTCAGCGCAGAACACTCCAAAGTAACCTATGCCATCTCCCTGCCGTCAGGACGTGCTTCAGCCTGGGGTACAACTGCCTGGGAGAGACAGCTAGACTTCTGCCAGAACATTGCCCATTTTTCAGCAGAGCTGAGAAAGATTTTCGCCCACCCTTTGATCGGAAGAGAGGCAGCCCAGATAATAATAATAATAATAAATTTTATTTATGGGCGCCTTTCAAGAGTCTCAAGGGCACCTTATAAAAATTTAGCAGGTAGAGGAAAAACATGTAAGGATGATGCTGGATCTCCGCCAGGGGGCACGTGAAGGCCCACACCCAGTCTTTCGTCTCCGCCTGCTTTGTGTGTGCACAGAATAAGACGTCTGTCAGCCTCCCTCTGGTCTCCTTCATCCACTGCCTGTTCCCCACCATCCCTGGTCCCACATCGCCCTGGACTTCACAACCGGCTTGCTGCCGTCCAAGGGTAATACGGTTATTCTTACCATTGTGGACCGTTTCTCCAAAACTGCTTATTTCCTTCATCTTCCTAAGCTCCCATCTGCTGTAGAACTCACTCACCTCATCATACAGGGTCTTGGTGAGACCACACCTGGAGTATTGCGTACAGTTTTGGTCTCCAAATCTGAGGAAGGACATTATTGCCATAGAGGGAGTGCAGAGACGGTTCACCAGACTGATTCCTGGGATGTCAGGACTGTCTTATGAAGAAAGACTGGATAGACTTGGTTTATACTCTCTAGAATTTAGGAGATTGAGAGGGGATCTTATAGAAACTTACAAAATTCTTAAAGGGTTGGACAGGCTAGATGCAGGAAGATTGTTCCCGATGTTAGGGAAGTCCAGGACAAGGGGTCACAGCTTAAGGATAAGGGGGAAATCATTTAAAACCGAGATGAGAAGAACTTTTTTTCACACAGAGAGTGGTGAATCTCTGGAACTCTCTGCCACAGAAGGTAGTTGAGGCCAGTTCATTGGCTATATTTAAGAGGGAGTTAGATGTGGCCCTTGTGGCTAAGGGGATCAGGGGGTATGGAGAGAAGGCAGGTAAGGGATACTGAGTTGGATGATCAGCCATGATCATATTGAATGGCGGTGCAGGCTCGAAGGGCCGAATGGCCTACTCCTGCACCTAATTTCTATGTTTCTATAAACCAGGTCACCAGACCCCATGGTTTCCCTCAAGACATCTTCTCTGACCAGGGTCTGCAGTTCACCTCACTAATTTGGAAGGCTTTCTGCTCCCTGGTTGGCTCCTCCACCAGCCCCTCATCTGGGTTCCATCCACAATCTAATGGTCAGTCGGAGAGAGCCAAACAGGCCCTGGAGACCACCCTACATTGCCTGGTGTCCGCCAACCCTACCACCTGGTCTAGCAAATTGGTATGCATCGAATATGCCCACAATTCCCTGCCAAGCTCTGTCTCCATTCCACTGCTTCCTTGGTTGTCAGCCACCTCTGTTCCCCGACAAAGAGGAGGAGGTCTCCGTTCCCTCTGGCCAGGTGTTTGTGCGCCATGGTCATCGGGCCAGGAAGGAGGCCCATTCTGCCCTGCTCCACACCGCTTCCAGGTATAGACTACAGGTGGATCATCATTGGACCCATGCCCTTCGCTATAGCCCTGGTCGGAGGGTGTGGCTGTCCACCCGACATCTCCCCCTCAGCGTTGACCCGTAAGTTGGCACCCTGGTTTATTGGCCCATTCTCGATTCTCAAGATGGGATATGGATCATATGCAGGCAGATGAGATTAGTTTATCTCAGCAGCATGTTTGGCACAGACATCGTGGGCTTAAAAAGTAGATGAGGAGAAATTTATTCAGTTAGCGGGTGGTGAATCCGTGGAATTCTTTGCCACAGATGGCTGTGGAGGCATTGGGAATTTTTAAGGTGCAGATTGACAGGACCTTGATTAGTACGGGTGTCAGGTGTTATGGGGAGAAGGCAGGTGAATGGGGTTGACAGGGAAAGATAGATCAGCCATGATTGAATGGTGGAGTAAACTTGATGGGCCGAGTGGCCTAATTCTACTTTGATACCTTATGAACTTATGAACAAGAGCTGCTCACAATGAATATCAAAGCTTCTATCTTTTCTTTTGTTAGCTGATGCAAATCAAAACTTCCCCAAATAAGCAAAACACCACAGCAGTTTCGTTATCTTGATCAGAAAATGTCTCTTTGATGTTGTACAGTGATGAATAGACTGCAATTCATAAAAGAAATGTCATAGGCGTTAACTCATCCAATAATGTTTTTTATTAATCAAGAATACTTTTCCAATCAGATTTTTCACCCAATGTTATCATCAGGACATTTTAAATAGGGTTCAATGGTGTTCCATTGTCAGGCGTACCCAAGTACAGCGAAATTATTTGCGTACAGTTCAGTGACAATCCTCCTATACATTAGGTGCATGTTAGGAAGGAACTATAGATGCCGGTTTACACCAAAGGTGTAGACAAAATGCTAGAGTGACTCAGCAGGACAGGCAGCATCTCAGCGCAGAAGGAACAGGTGACGCTTTGGGTTGAGTGCCTTCTTCAGAGTTTGAAGAAGGGTCTCGACCCAAAATGCCACCTATTCCTTCTCTCCAGAGATGCTGCCTGTCCCGATGAGTTACTCTAGCATTTTGTGTCCACACATTAGGTACAATCATACTAAGTACAAGAGTGTAGGAAAGTAGACCACACTGAATCCGTACACAATGTTTTAGGCACCATCCTGTGCCCTTCAAGTCTGAAATTTAAAAGAAAAAGTCTTAACTTGGCCATAAGGTCTGTTGTCCTGGTGGTGGCACTGGGTTGGAGTTGCAGGGGTTTTCCTGGCCTGACAATGTTGTCGATGTCCTCCACCATTACGCTGCCGCTCCATGCCACCCCACACATCAAACAGCATTGGCTGGACAGGCCGACCTCTGCAATTCCAACCCAGTACCACTGCCAGGAGAGCGGGCCTTATGGCCACGTTAAAACTCTAACAATATCTGCATTTAGTTATTCACCAGCTGTCAGATTTAGCTGTTAGTTTTAGTTTTTGAGATACAGCGCGGAAACAGGCCCTTCAGCCCACCGAATCCGCACTGACCAGCGATCCCCGCACAGCAACACTAACCGACACACACTAGAGACCATTTTACATTTGCACCAAGCCAATTAACCTACAATCCTGTATATCTTTGGAGTGTGGGAGGTCTCGGAGAAAGCCCACGCAGGTCACGGGGAGAACTTACAAACTCTGTCCAGACGGGACCCGTAGTCAGGATCAAACGCGGGTCTCTGGCCCCGTAAGGCAGTAGATCTACTGCTACACCACTGATTATTTTTATTATTATATGTAGCCTGATTCATGAGGGGAAAGTAACACTACAAACAGGATTCCATAAACCCCGCTGTGCAACAATCTACAGCATAATAGCTAAGGAAATATTTTTTATTATTAATGCAATACAAAAATAATTCTGCTTGAAAAGCTACTCCTAAAGCTCAGGGTTATATGCGTGGGCACTGATAACAAAGTGTTGCTGTTGGATAGAAAAACAAGATGAGCTAATGGGGGACATGGGGGGGGGGGGGGGGGGGGGGGGGGGGGGGGGGGGGGAGTTGGGGATGGTAAAACGGGATCAACATTTTCAAATATGCGTCAATGTTTGGATTCGGAGACCCATCACAAGTCAGACTCAACATAGAAATGTAGAAACAAAGAGTTGCAGATGGTGGTTTATACCAAAGTTAGTCATAGAGTTTCTGGAGTAACTCAGCGGGTCAGGCTGCATATCTGGGGGGAAAAATGGAGGGGTGACGCTTTGGGTTGGGACATCCTATTCACACTCAATGGGTGACATTTCGGGTTGGGACACTTCTTCCGTCTGTAAAAGGGTCCCGACCCAAAATGTCACCCGTCCTTTTCCTCCAAAGATGCTGCCTGACCCGCTGAGTTTCTCCAGCACTTTGTGTCTATCTTCAACATAGGAAAATATCATCATACAAATAAATCAGCCATGATCGAATGGTGGAGCATGATGGGCCGAATGGCCTAATTCTGCTCCTATGCCCTATAGTCTTATAGTCTTATAACATATGTCTAAAGATAGGTCTTCATCCAAAATGTTGTCTTCCATTCTCTTCACAAATGTTGCCTGACCCTATGAGCTCCTCCAACATTTTTTTTTGCTCAACACAATCTAATTTGGTTTGCAAAGGAATGGGGAGGCATGAAATGCTTTTTTGTTGTGTACTATCCAGTCATCAGAAATGACTTTTGTTTTTGTTTACACAAAGTGAATAATGAGAAATAGATCCTGCAGAAGAAATCACGAACAAGAACATGTATTTATGGTGATTGGCAAATCAAAAGCACCAAAGAACAACTTTTGCTGCGGGGAATAGTATCAGTCGCAGCACAAGACAGCACCAGGCAATTTGTCCAAATGAGAATCAAGTACCAATGTAGAGTAGTAGTCATAAACATGGAAATGGGTCCTTCAGCCCAACATGCCCCATCTACACGAGTCTCATCTGCCAGCATTTAGCCCATATCCATCTAAACCTGTCATATCCAGGTACCAATCTAATATTTCTTAAATATTGCAATCGTACCTGCCCCAACCACCTCCGCCGGCAGCTCGTTCCACACACCCACCACCCTCTGTGTGAAAAAGTTGTCCCTCAGATTCCTATTAAATCTTTCACCCCTCACCTTAAATCCATGCCCTCTGGTTCTTGATTCCCCTACTCTGTGCAAGAGACTCTGTGCATCTACCCGATCTATTCCAATCATATCTGGGGAATATTTTTTACAGATGTAGAAACAAAGAACTGCAGATGCTGGCTTAGACCAAAGATAAGCACAAAGTGCTGGAGTAACGCAGCGGGTCAGGCAGCATCTGTGGAGAAAAAGGACAGATGACATTTCAGTTTGGGACCTTTCTTCAGTGCAGAGAAGTTTTCCAAATGCCCTGACACATTAACCCAACCAAAGATGCGATCTGTAGAATGTGATTCACAATCCACAATTGCTTTGACAATTTGAACCTTGGGAAACAGAAGTAGTGAGGGATATTTTGAGCCAGCTCTTGAAGTTAACCTTATGGATGTTGAAAGAGGTTGTACTTTTATCAACAGTTTGCAATGCATCAGACATATGGTGTTGTGGAGCATGTAATGACAGAAGTCAATGCGATAATATCTGTCAAAATGGCAAATAGAACCATTCATTCTAATCCATCAAACATTAGATATTCTCCTGACTATAGTCAATATTGTAGTAATAGGCAGCTCTTTCCAACCTTCCATCAAAAGTAATGATGTTCCCATTAATGTCATTTTCAGCCTGACGGTGCTGAATTTTGTTTTCAACTAAAGACAGACACAAAGTGCTGGAGTAACTCAGCGGGTCAGGCAGCATCTCTGGAGGAAAGGAATAGATGACGTTTCGGGTTGAGACCCTTCTTCAGTTGAGAGTAAAGAGAGAGGGAAACTAGAGATATGAATATGTACAAAAAATAAATGAATGAAAAGTACGTAAAAGGCCAAATCAAAGTCAGCCACGACAATCAAGGAAAGGTGAAGCCCACAATGGTCCATTGTTGGCTGTGGACAAGGTTGATAATGAGTGAAACAGTGAACTAGTCTGGTCTTTTAAAGTTGGTAACAAATTATCACAACAATATTCCACAGCACTATTCTTTGAGCTGCCGATTGTGATGAGGCATACACTTCAGTTTAGTTTAGATGCGCCTGAGATACAGTGTATCAGCAGGCCCTTCGGCCCACCAGGTCCGTGCCGACCAACGATCATCTGCACACTAGTTCTACCCTACATATTAGGGACAGTTTTACAAAGCCAATTAACCTGCAAACCTGTACGTCTTTGGAGTGTGGGAGGAAACCGAAGCACCCGGAGAAAACCCACGCAGGTCACGGGGAGAACGTACAAACTCCATAGAGACAGCACCCGTAGTCAGGATCAAACCCAAGTCTCTGGCGCTGTGAGGCAGCAACTCTTCCGCTGCACCACTGTGCCGTCCCAATTAAGCTGAGCAAAATGTCAAAAATGTTTTGATATGATAAACTGCAGAAATTGACACAGCCACAAGCTGTTTATTATAGTGTGAGTGGCCATAGATATAACGGCCACTGTTGCAATTACACTGGAGTTAACACGGGGTGCTGTAAAGTAGAAGAAATGCAATACTATGCTTATTCATTTATAAAATCTGTCTTTCTACTTCGAGAGTCAAGAGTGTTTTATTGTCATATGTCCCAGACAGAACAACAGAATATGTAAACAAAATGCTCTGTAAACAATATAAGCACCGAGAAAAATGATCAGTAGCATCAGCCATTTCCAATACTGACATAAACCAAAGGTCAAATGGTAAGAGAAACATCAAGCAATGTGCTTGGGTCCTTTTCCTCTCACTGGTGTCTTTATTCTCCCAGACCCCGAGAGAGATGAGTGGTCTAGCCTGTGGCTGAGGTCTACGTACAAGAGAGATACTCAAATCGATCGCCTCCTGTCCTGAGTTATACAGTCAATGTATAGGTGGAGAGAGATCTATCACAGCTCCCTTCAGCACATCCTATGCAAGGAAAGAGGATGTCAGACAATGTTCCATCTCCTAATTACCATTTAAATAACCTTCTGAAGGGTGGTGAGCTCACACCTTCTGATTCCAATGCAGGTACAATTGAATTTAGTTTAGAGATGCTGTGTGGAAACAGGCCCTTCAGCCCACTGTGTACGTACGTACTGTCCGATGATTCCAGCACACTAACACTGTGCTGCTGGTGACAATTTGCTATGTTACCAAGCCAACTAACCTACAAACCTGCACGTCTTTGGAGTGGGAAGAAACTGCAGATGCTGGTTCACACCAAAGATAGACACAAAATGCTGGAGTAACTGAATGCTGAACTCAGCGGGTCAGGCAGCATCTCTGGAGGAAAGGAACAGGTGATGTCTTGGGTGAGAACCCTTCAGACTCTAAAATAGGGTTCAAATCAGAGGTAAAAGATAGCGGGTAGTTTGGTATTTGGTGTTTGTAGGTTATTCATCTAAAATTGGAGAATTCAAAATTCATAGCGTAAGTTACACACGAGGGACATGAGGAAAGGAAGTAACCTCGTATTCTCACCCTTTCTTCAGAAGGGTCCCGACCTGAAATGTCACCTACCCATGTTCACCAGAGATGCCGCCTGACCCGCTGAATTACTCCTTCACTTTGTGTCTTTTTGTACATTAAACAGCATCTGCAGTTCCTTGTTTCCAGGAATATGATGTGCTTTTCCTCCAGTTTGAGGCGTTTTCTCTTTTTTTTCAAACTTTCAGCAGATTATTCTGACTCAATAAACAAAATGATAGAAGAGCTCACTGGGTCCTTCATCCTTAAGTTTTATTAGATGAACATTTATTTATGTGCTCTCTCCAGGTCCTTTGATTCCTCTAATATTAGAGCACAACTTTGAGTGAAGTCAATGATTAAGCCTTCAAAGTGGAAATTTCCGAGATTCACCAGTTTCGAGTGAAGACATTTCTTCTAATTTCAGTCTTATATGGTGTATACCTTTGTTTTAATGTTGCAACTCCTGGTTCCAGACTCATCAACCAGTGAAACATTCTCCTTGCATTCATTCCGTCACATCATCTAAGGAGTTGTGTGCTTCATTTGAGGTCACAACTTATTCTTCTAAACATGAAAGAATAGTGTCTAAAGGGCCTGTCCCACTTGGGCGACCTAATCCGTGAGCTCTGGTGAGTTTGTCCTCGACTCATACTCGCAGCATGGTCGACACAAGGTTGTAGGAGGTCTTCGTAAGTCTCCTTCATGCTCGAGAGTGGTCTCCGTGTACTCGAGGCCTCAGCTAGGTCGTAGCATTTTTTCAATATGTTAAAAAATGTCCGCACGTAAATAAAGGTCGCGATGGAAAAAATCGCTACTTTTTTTACTCGTAGTTTTAGTCGTAGTAGGTCGTAGTAGGTCGGCATGCTAGTCGTGGGTAGTCAAAGGTAGTTGAAGGAAGCCGTAGATAGTCTTCATCATAGTCGAAGGAGGTCAAAGGGAGGTCGAAGGAGATCGAAGGAGGTCGTCTTCACTCTCCACTATTCGGTGTCCAATTTTCCCGAAGTTAGCCTTAGCTAGTCATAGGCGAAGCTGGTCTTCAACATAGTCAAAGGACGTCGAAGGAGGTCTTCTACATAGTCGAAGGAGGTCTTCAACATGCCATTTTTTCGAACTCTTCTAAACTCGCCAATTAGGTCGCACAAGTGGGACAGCCCCTTAAGATGCCTAATCTCTCCTCTCGTCACAATCCCAGGGACCAGTCTATATTCCCTTAATATCAAGTATCTCCTTTGTATGGACATAATAGCACATGATACTCCAGACTTGGTCTATATATTTACACAGTAAGATACTTGGGTTTTCTCCGGGTGCCCTCTTTTCTTTCCACACTCCAAAGACGTAGAGGTTTGTAGGTTGATTAGCTTTGGTAAAAAATTGTAAATTGTCCCTAGAGTGGGTAGGATTGTGCTAGTATGCGGGAATCGCCGGTCGGCGTGGACTCAGTGGGCCAAAGGGTTTGTTTCCGTGCTGTATCTCTGAACTAAACTAAACTAAACACATACTTGAGTCTCACAGCAATAAGGCTAATACATAATTTGCTGGAATCACCTGCCTGTTAGATTGTTCGCCATCTCGATGTAAACATGAGACCGGAAGAAGCATAATAAATAATGATTACTGATTGCAACGAGTTCTTCAACTATATGTATTTATATTATAGCTGATACTAATGAACAACACTCTTTATTCAGTCCAATATAAGTTTATGTGCTTTAGGAGCAGAATTAGCACATATTAGAGTAATATATAAACATAATACCCTGTAAGCAATACCATCTTTACATATTCTGTTATAAATATGCATATATAATGTGCGTGTGTGTATGTGTATAGAAAATATAAATATATGTGTGTTGTGTGTGTGTATATATGTGTGTGCATGTGCGTGTGCGTATGTATATCTATATATATACATGCACACATTTATTTAGATATATGTGTGCCAGTCTATATACGTGTATGTATGTGTATACTGTATATATCTGCAAACACACATACACACACACACACACACACACACACACACACACACACACACACACACACACACACACACACACACACACACACACACACACACACACACACACACACACACACACACACACACACATGTTTATATATATATTTATATACATAGGTTTATAATAGACATCAGTCGATAGTACACACATATGACACGAACACACACATATATATCTAAATAAAAGTATAAATACAGCTCATTGTAGGAGATTCTGGAAGTGTCTGACTTAACTTGTGGTGTGGGACTAAGTTACTGGTGCTCAGCAGTATATTCATCATCATTTTGGAACAAAGTTGAGTTTCCATTCTCCCTGAACAGTCACTGTCATTCCAAGGCATTAAGGGACCCCTTGCCTACAATGAGTGTGTGGAAGCTTCATTGTGCCACAACGTGAAGGAACAAGAGAGGCTTGTTAGCCTGCTGTCTTTCAGCTCTCATTATCAGTGAATGGGAGTCAAGCACACAAGGGTTCAAGATGACATTGAGAACCCTGGATGCCTGGCAGGTTTACAGTGAGCCTCAGTCCAAGTTGACAACCGATAATTTATGTAGGAATATGATGCAAAAAAAAATTAATCTAGGTATTCTTTGAAAGGTTTAAGCCAGCTTCAATTTCAATTTCTCAAGATTGCTGCTGCAGTCTTAACAATAAGGCACATTAACGCAGTGGTAGAGTTGCTGCCTTACAGCGCCAGAGTCCTGGGTTCGATCCTGACTACGGGTGCATGTCTGTACGTATTTTTACGTTCTCCCTGTGGGTTTTCACTGTGTGCTCTGGTTTCTTCCCACCCACCAAATATGTGCAAGTTTAGAATTGTAAATTGTCCCTAGTGTTAGTGTGCAGGAATCGCTGGTTGGAGTGGACTCGGTGGGCTGAAAGGCGTGTTTCCACACTGTATCTCTAAACTAAATTAAACTATTCTCTGTAAGAGTTAAGCCTGCTTCAATTTCAATTTTCCAGATTGCTGCAGCGGTATTAACAACCTCCGTTCTGATACCCCTTCACCCTTTTCTCAAAGAGTAATTACCATTTTTTGGTCATTATTTTTTCAGACACTATCTGTCTCCTTTGAAGTCATTTATTTCTTTGATAATGGGAAAACTCAGGTTTGGGCTTCAGTTTGCTATAATCCTCCCACTTCATCCCTGTATGAAAGGATTAGATGTATAACTGGCTTTAAGAAAATTCCTCTTGTTACATCTAACTTTAATTTCCATTGTGAAGAAATGAGCTATTGCTTCATTTAATAATTATATTTTATATACGGTTCACATCAAAACAATCCATCAGGTCTCTGAATTAGAATTTCATCTACAATGGGCCAATATTGTATGTCCAACTTTATACCTAGTCCAGGGCCACAGAGGTGTACAACCAACGATATCTGATGATGATGATCAGACGATAATGAGTCTGAAGAAGGGTCTCGACCCGAAACGTCACCTATTCCTTTTCTCCAGAGATGCTGCCTGACCCGCTGAGTTACTGTAGCTTTTTGCATCTATCTTCCACATCTGAAACCGATGTGGATTAGGCACCCTACCAACAACTAGATAGTAGTCCTGAGCTACCATCTAAATCGACATTTACAACTTGGGACTTGAAGCTCTCAACTACAGTAAACCCTCGCTATAATGGACCAAGGACTATGATGGGATGGTGTCCATTATCGCTTATTGTCTGCTATAACCGAGTGAGTGGGGGGGGGGGGGGGGGGGGGGGGGGTGGTAAACTCAAGGCCAGGAGGGAAGATATGCAGTGTTGAGGAAAGTGGGGGTTAAAAAAAGCTGGAATTCACAGGCTGGGGAGCCATGGAACCCCCGGTCTCACACGTGGTGTGCCGGGGATGTTCCCGGTACTGACGCCTCCTTCATGCTACCCGCAACGGAAAGTTCACGCCACGTGTTGCCAGCTCACTGGGTACCTGGCGGAATTGGGGGGACGGGGACGGGGACGGGGGCAGCAATGCAATAGGAGCCTCGTTCCGCCATAACCAAAATCTGGCATATGAAAGCATATTAATGTAAGGGTGTACTGGATCTCCTCTTGGGTACTATTGATGGTGAATGGGGCATGTGTTGCATTAAAAAGCCGAAACAAACTGAGAATGGTGAAAAAAGTCAACCAGTCAGGCAGCATCTATGGGGAGAGATAAATGGAGTTAATAGAACAAGCCATTGACCTATGGATTTTTTTGGGCGGCACGATGGCGCAGTAGTAGAGTTGCTGCCTCACAGACCTGGTTTGATCCTGACGGTGGGTGCTGTCTGTACGGAGTTTGTATGTTCTCCCCCTGACCTGCGTGGGTTTTCTCCGGGTGCTCCGGTTTCTTCCCACACTCCAAATCTGTACAGGTTTAGAAGTTAATTGGCTTTGGTAAGATGTAAAAATTGTCCTGAGTGTGTATAGGATAGTGCTAGTGTAGGGAGGGTAGTGACTGCTGGTCATCGTGGACTTGGTGGGCCGAAGGGCCTTTTTGGGCTCTAAAGCCGAAAGTAAATGCTGGGTATCTAAAATAGCTGTATTCGATTTTAAGTCCTGAAGGCTGTAATGTGCCTTGTGGAAGACAGGAGTACATTCTCCAAGCTTGCCTTGGGCTTTGTGCAGGAGACCGCAGACGCATCGGAAGATGCTGTGAGACGGGGCCTTCATTTGGGTGAAGATGGTAGAGTGGATCTGGAGTCATGGATGGTATAGCTCGTTCCAATGATACCAGCCTGACTTTGAAAGAAAGCAACATATATGGGAGATTAGTTCAGAGATACAGTGTGGGACCAGGCCCTTCAGCCCACCGAGTCCGCGCTGACCAGCGATCAATGGAACACTAGTTCTATCCTACACATTAGGGACAATTTACAGAAGCCAATTAATCTACAAATTTGCACGTTGTTGGAGTGTGAGAAGGAACCGGAGCAAACCCACTCGTTCGCGGGGAGAATGTACAAACTATGTACAGACAGCATCCGTAGTCAGGATCGAACCTGGGCCTCTGGTACTGTAAGGCAGCAACTCTACCGCTGCCCCACCGTGCCGAGCCGATGCTGCCCGTGTGCCTGTTTCAATCTGGTTGGTCCAGCCTAGGTTATTTGTGATATTTACACCTCGGGATGGACTTGAACCTCCCAACTGCAGTAAATCCTCACAATAAACCCTCACAATGAAGGCAGACAGGTGGAGTAAGTGCAGCTGGGACTTGTTGGGCGGTGTGGGCAAGTTGGGTCGAAGGGCCCGTTTCAACACTGTATGCCTTCTTGGCTGTGGTTTCAATCTGGTTGGCCACTAATAATAATTTATGAATGAAAGTTACGCCTTGGGACAAAGGGGGGGGGGGGTATGGTATCCATTATTGCCGATTGTCTGCTATAAACCAAATTATAAGAACTTTTATTGCCCCCTGTCATTTAACCTTGCCACCTTTCTTTGTTTACAATGGTGTGAATTAAGATAGAGGGCTAAGAAGTTTATTTAACTATTAGCCTGCAGATTGACACAAGTGAGATTTATTTTACATAAGATTCTCCTTAAAATTATTTTGTACATTCATCTGGGACTTGACTATAGACTATAGATCTTAAAACACGTTGCGACTGGCTCATCCCTCTATATCACCAATTCACAAGCATCCATCACCTTCACAGATTGTTAAATCGAGTTTATAATACTGGCTTATTTCTCCAAAAGTCAATGAGATATGAGAACTGCTTCACACACATACATTTCCATTGAAATATTGCATTCAAACCCAAATTAAAAAACATGTTTTCGCAAGTTTGAGATATTTTATATTACTAATATAACTCAAATGTTCATCTTCAAAGCAGTCTTCAACACATCATGTTCGACGTGTCATTTATCATACCTGTGGGTGTATCGTTTTTTTCGGTCAAGTTCATGTTCATAACTTCTAGGTGCAGAGCAACTGTTGTCGTTGCTTGTTATGCCATATATTTGATTATTTTGTAAACCATTTATTCCCGGGAATCATACACCCTTTAAAAATGTGTACAAAATCATGAGAGGAATAGATCAGGTAGACGGACTGAGTCCCTTGCCCAGAGTTAGGTTTGAGGTGAGGGCGGAAAGATTTAATAGGAAACCGAGCGGTAACCTTTTCACACAAAGGGCGGTGGGTGTTTGGAACAAGCTGCCGGAGGTGATAGTTGAGGCAGGGATTATCACAATGGTTAAGAAACATTTGGACAGGTACTTTAATAGGACAGGTTTAGAGGGATATGGGCCAAAGGCTGGAAGGAGGGGCTAGTGTAGATGGGACATGTTGGAGTGTTGGGTGGTATGGACAAGTTGGGCTGAAGGGCCTGTTGCCACGCTGTATCACTCTGTGACTTGGCCTGCACCGCCATCTGTGGCAATGAATTCCTTGGGAAAAGAAATTCCTCCTCATCTCCCTTCTATCCATTCCCTCCACAGATGATCGCTGACCTGCTGAGTTACTCCAGCCTTTTGTATTTTGCACAAGAATGGACTACAGATGGCCGCTCATCAGTGGTGACTGTAGGAATTTTGCAACCTAGTTCGATGTCGCAGAACAAGATTGCACCTCTCTGGGTATGCACCAGAGTTGAAGTGGAGAGATTGATGTGTAATGGAGAGAACGTCATCCACACTGCGCATAACTCACCGTCACAGAGAATGATTGAGGAGAATTTAATTCAGGGGAAAGTTAGATAAATACAAAAGAAAAAAAGAACTAAAATGTTATTTTAAGGGGAAAATGAAGGAGGAGAGGAAAAATAAACACCGCTATCGATCAAATTTGCCAGGAAAACAGTTTCTCAGCTCTACGTTCAATGTAATAGTCCACACTGCAAAGTCAGAATCATTCATTACTTTTTTTAACACCGCTCCTAAATCTCCCCTTGATTTTTTTCTGCTTCTAAGAAAACAGTGACTGTTTCTCAAGCTTCTCTCCACATTTCTGAAGTCCCTCGTTCCCAAGAGCTGCTTTAAAATGATGAACGGGTTCAGCTTCTACTAAAATGCATGAAGTTATAAAGCAAGTGATGGACACAAAGTGCCGGAGTAACTCAGCAGGTCAGGCAGCATCTCTGGAGAAGAAGGATGCGTGACTTTTCGGGTCGGATCTCTACTTCAGACTGAAGGTAGAGGGGAGGGTGGAGGGAACTGGAGATTGGAAAAGATCTGAACAAATCAGGGCTGGCAATAGATGACGGAGGAAGAGTGGAGCCCACAATGACCCATTGTTGGCTGGGGAAGGGTGATAACACAGGGATATATGGATGTGAACAGTGGGGGGAAAGATTTAATAGGAACTTGAGAGGTTACTTTTGCGAACGAGCTGCCGGAGGAGGCAGTTGAGGCTGGTAGTGTCGCAACATTTAAGAAACATTTAGACAGGTACACGGATAGGACAGGTTTCGAGGGATAGGTGGGATTAGTGTAGATGGGACATGTTGGTTGGTGTGGGCTCTTTGCGCCGAAGGGCCTGTTTGCATGCTATGTGACTATACGATTCTATCTATGACTCTCTGTCCAACCTCTACTCGCAGCTGAAACCCTCTAATCCAGACAGCATTCGTGTTCATTCAATCAATGGCTTCTCTCAATGCAGAGCAGCTTTTTGTCTGACAGTTTCATGTGCTGTCAACCCGATGAATTCCTTAACTCATTTGATGGCTCTTTTGGGCCTTAAGTGTGAATCATCTTTAAAACCTTTTCCTTGCACACATCTCGGGTTTGACTGTAATCACCTCTTTTACATTACTTAACTTTTCAAACCTTTTTTTTTTGTTCTGTCATTAATAATTTAATTCCCCTTCATTTAATCAAATAAATTAAGTCCCCGGATTCTCCATTTGCAGACGGTGGCAGTCTAACAGCTGGTGTGATTTTCCATCAGATAATATCCCCACCATCCCTATAATGATCGCATAAGGTTTTTATAATAAAACTTTCTTCCCCCAGTGCAACCAATTTCAAGATGATACCAAGCAGCTGATTTGGTCACTGGTCAATTTGACATTTTCAATAATTGGATCCGCAGTGTGAAATGAATTGAAATATCTTTCCGCTCCACTGGATTTGAGCAAAAATAAAAATGAAGCTTCATCTCCTTTCATTTATATCACTCCCTCTTTCTCAGTGAGGAAATTGTTCACTTTCGTGGGCGTTATTTTGCAAAACACTTTCCTCTTATAATCTCTTTCAAATTTAGTTTTTAGTTTTAGAGATACAGCATAGAACCAGGCCCTTCGGCCTCATGAGTCCATTCCGACCAGCGATCACCCTGTCGACTAGCACTAACCTACTCACTTTGGACAACTTACAATCTTTTTTTAACCATATCCTTTCCCGATACCTATAGGTTATTAAACACTACAATCTCCAAATAACTCCAAACGACTTGGGGGCAATGCTTTTGTCTTTTTGCACTATTATTGTTTTACGTCTTTGTATGTATGTATGTTTAGTTTTGAGCTACAATGCGGAAACAGGCCCTTCAACCCACCGAGTCTGTGCCAACCGCCGATTCCCGCACATTAACACTAGGGACAATTTTACACAACCTTCTGCTCTTGGGGGGGGGGTCACATGTCCCGGTTATGCGAGGTAGGGGTCACGGTGAGGTCATGGTGCCCCTGGGGAGTATTTAAGGGGGTAATTGCGCGTTCACTGGGTTGGTGAGTGAGGAGAATTAGTGTAGCAATAAAGGACCGTACTTTCAGACAAACCTCGTGTCTACCTCGTTCTTTAACGGACAACTCGTTGTCAGCCACACACTTGGCTTCAGCACCATCTTGGATCCTTGTTATCATTGATCATTGGACATTATCTAATGGAACTGGCGCGCTACGGTTCTGAGAACTATATTCTGCATACTGTATCTCCCCCTTTGCTCTATCTATTGTACTTGAGTTTGGACTGATTGTTTCAAGGCATGGTATACCTGACCTGTGAGGGATAGCATGCAAAAACAAAGCTTTTCAATATACCTCGGTAAACCAGACAGTATGAAAAGTAAACCTACAACGTGGTTTCCCATTACTCCACTATGGGAAGTCTGGCAATATTTAGACTTTAGAGAAACAGCGTGGAAATGGGCCCTTGAGCCCACCGAGTCCGCATTGACCCCGTACACTAGCACTATCCTATACGTTAATAACAATTTCCAATTTTACTGAAGCCATTTCACCTACAAACCTGTACGTCTTTGGAATGCAGGAGGAAACCCGGAGCACTTGGAGAAAACCCACGCAGTCATAGTCAGCCTGGAACCCGGGTCTCTGGCCCCTGTCCCACTTAGGAAACCTGAACGGAAACCTCTGGAGACTTTGCGCCCCACCCAAGGTTTCCGTGCGATTCCCAAAGGTTTTTGTCAGTCTCCCTACCTGCTTCCACTACTTGCAACCTCCAGCAACCACCTTCAACCTCCGGGAACCGTACGGAAACCTTGGGTGGGGCGCAAAGTCTCCAGAGGTTATCGTTCAGGTTTCCTAAGTGGGACAGGGGCATAAAGGGCAGCAACTCTACCGCTGCACCACCGTGATGCCCGGCACTGTTGCTCTTTCGCATTTTACAGCAGCTTTTTTTTGAGATGAAGGGACTTTTCCACCAGTGTTTATTAATGTGTTTACTGTAGCTGCAGCTGGATTTATGAACTTTTTTGTAATATTGGTCACGTTGTTTGTGTACTGTGAGAATTCCACCAGGATCATGATTGCAGTCCACTTACGAACTGTGTATATTATGATGGGGTGTCATAAGAAACCTTTTTAATCAATTTAATATCATTCTTTGAAATTGACTCCAATGTCCAAAGTATTTACTCACAATCCCAGACGAAAGGTCAAGGACTTTGTGAGGATTTTTCATGTTTTCTGCGTGCAGCAATACTGTAAACTTGCTTCTGGTAATTATTCCAGAAACTCGGACTCTTGGCTTTTATTAAAAAAATGACTGTGCAACTTCCACCCCAATAACTAGGGTGTTCAAGAGAAAATATTTTTTTTTAATTGGTGGCGGCACAGTGGTGCAGGTGGTGCAGCTACTGCCTCATAGCAGCAAAGGGCTGGTTTCATCCTGACCTTGAGGGAAGTTCATGTGCATTTAAATCACAGCAGATCCTCATTCAAAGGGGCGGCACAGTGGAGCAGGGGTAGAGTTGCTGCCTTACAGTGCCAGAGACCCGGGTTTGATCCTGACCCTTGGGCACAGTTTGTGTAGAGTTTGTATGTTCTCTCTGTGGTCACTGAGTGCTCCGGTTTCCTCCCGCATCCTAGGTTTGTAAGATAATTGGCCTCTGTAATGTGCATCTAATGTGTAGGGAGTGGGTGTGAGAGTGGGCTGACAGAACTAATGTAACGAGTGAGCAATGGTCTGTTTCCATACTGTATCTTTCAATCAAATCAAATCAAACAATATCAAATGGATCAACCAGCAAATTATCCATCCATCCATCCGTCCGTCCGTCCGTCCATCCATCCATCCATCCATCCATCCATCCATCCATCCATCCATCCATCCATCCATCCATCCATCCAACAATCCATCCATCCATCCATCCATCCATCCATCCATCCATCCATCCATCCATCCATCCATCCATCCATCCATCCATCCATCCGTCCATCCATCTATCCATCCATCCATCCATCGAACCAATCCATCCATCCATCCATCCATCCATCCATCCATCCATCCATCCATCCATCCCATCCATCCATCCATCCATCCATCCCTCCATCCATCCATCCTATCCATCCATCCATCCATCCATCCATCCATCCATCCATCCATCCATCCATCCATCCATCCATCCATCCATCCATCCATCCATCCATCCATCGAACCATCCATCCATCCATCTATCCATCCATCCATCCATCCATCCATCCATCCATCCATCCATCCATCCATCCATCGAACAATCCATCCATCCATCCATCCATCCATCCATCCATCCATCCATCCATCGAACAATCAATCAATCTGCATTTTTTAATGCAATTTAAAGTCAAAATAAAGACAATGTGATAGTTGAAGCCACCAATCAAATGGGTGCTTTGTCCTACATTAGGGTTGATTATTAGATTATTTTATTATTATTATTATTATTGTCAAGTGTACCGAGGTGCAGTGAAAAGCTTTTTTATTGCGTGCCATCCAGTTGGTGAAAAGACTATACATGATTACTATCAAGCCATTCACCGTGTACTGATACCGGATAAAGAGAATAAAGTTTTGTGCAAGATAAAGTCCAGTAAGGCCCGATGTAAAGATTGTCCAAGGGTCATTAATGAGGGTCACAGGTGACAGGGTGGTTCCGTTATTAAGGTTTTTGGAAGCCACATGCATATAGGCAGGTTTAAGCAGCTTATTCCTGACTAATACCTTAACTGATTGATTGATACTTTACTATCATGTGTAACATGTCATAGTGAGATTCTTTGTTTTGCAAACTGTACATAAAGTATCGCTACGAAAAGGCGCTGACCAAGATACAAAGTGTTCTAGGTTGTCCCCAATGGCCCCTCTGTATTCTCTCAGCTGCCCCCCCCACCCCCCCACCTCACCGGGTTCTTCTTTGTTCTCACCGAAGAAAGACACAAAATATGGGACAAGCAGGAGGGAAGGAATGGGTGACATTCCGGGTTGAGACCCTTCTTCAGACCCTGCTGCCTGCCCCTTATTATCTGTACACTGCAACTGGCCCGATTGTAATCATGTATTGACTTTCGGCTGCCTGGTTAGAACGCAACAAAAGCTCAACTCAAAACTGTCCCTGAATCTGGAGTTGTGTGTTTTCATGTGACTTCAGACCCACTGGGCAGCACGGTGGCCCAGCGGTAGAACCACTCCAGTATTTTGTACTATCTTCAGTGTAAACCAGCATCAACAGTTCCTTCATGCACCCTCTTTGATCTTGGTGACCCCCCCCCCCCCCCCCCCCCTTGGGATGTCTCTCTTAGTCACTCCCAGCATAGTTTCCACTGTACCTGGTCCAGCATGTTGGAAGGACATGGGCTTGGCGATGAAGGTCAAGGTTAGGGTATGTAGTTACTGCTAATCAGTCTCTTGGGACCTGAAGATTGAATTATTTAAGTGTTGCTTTCCATCCCGTCAGAAGAAAATTGGTGTTACTGAAACATATTTCTATTTGCAATTCATTAGTCCCTCTCATGTATGCTGAAATCTTTTTAATTTTGCTTTCTGTAAAATATTTGTTTTCCCTGGTTTGTAGTGAGGATGCTTCAACCTAAGCAAAAAAGACTCAAAGTGCTCAGCGGGTCAGGCTGCATCTCTGGAGAACATCGATAGGCAATGTATTAGGTTGGGACCGAAGATAGACACAAAATGCTGGGGTAACTCAGCGTTTTAGCTACCATCTCTCCATCTCTGGAGGGTGAGGAAAAGGAAGAGGTGATGATTTGGGCCTGGTGATGGGTTCTAACCTAAAACGTCACCTGTCTTCAGAGATGCTGCCTGACCCGCTGAGTTACTCTAGCGTATTGGATTGGGACCTTTCTTCAGGCTGAATTTAGTGGGGGGGGGGGGGGGGGGGGAGATGGAGGGGGAGAAAGCTGGGAGTGGAACAAAGCCTGGACCAGAAACATCGCCTATCCATGTTTTCCATGCTGCCTGACCTGCTGAGTTACTCCTTTATTTGCAAGCTAGCATCTGCAGTTCCTTGTGCCTAGAGCGGTCGAGTTACCACCTTACTGTGCCAGAGGCCTGGGTTTGATCCTGATTATGGGTGCCGTCTGTACGGAGTTTGTACATTCTCCGCGTGACCATGTGGGTTTTCTCCAGGATCTCCGGTTTCTCCCAAACTGCAAGACGTGCAAGTTTGTAGGTTAATTGGATTGGTAAAATTGCAAATTGTCCCTAGTGTGTGTAGGATAGTGTTAGTGTGCGGGGATCACTGGTCGGCAAGCACTCGGTGGGCTGAAGGGCCTGTTTCCTTGCTGCATCTCTAAACTAAACTGTAAACCGAACTAAATTACATTCTCCCACCTGATTGATTGAAGAGTCTCTACTGCTCAAACAGCCCACGGTGACCCTTATAATCACTGTGCCTGATCAGATCCGTACATCGCTGGGGTAGACACATAATGCTGGAGTAACTCAGCGGGACAAGCAGCATCTCTGGAGAGAAGGAATGGGTGACGTTTCGGGTCGAGACCCTTCTTCAGAATCTCTAACCGTACTAGTTTCACTGTCGTCCCGTTGAGTTTCACCATCTCTATAACTCGTTATCACCTGCCGCACAGCCAACAATGGACCATTGTGGGCTCCACCTTCCCTTGATCATCGCTACTTTTTGCATATCTCTCTTTCATCTCTTCTATATCTCTCTATATTACCGTCTATATCTGTTGTTTCCCTTTCCCCTGACTCTCAGTCTGAAGAATGGTCTCGACCAGAAATGTCACCTATTGCTACTCTCCAGAAATGCTGCCGGTCCCGTGGAGTTACTCCAGCATTTTGTGTCTGCCTTCAATTTAAACCAGCATCTGCAGTTCTTCCCAGTACACCTCTGGAGTTCCATAGCCACAAAGAGCTTTCAATAAGATGAAAGTCAAGCATCATTCCTTTCTTGACGCCTGCACAATCTGATCCATTATTTATAAGAGCTGGTAAAATGTATGTTGGCTCTCCTCCTGCATTAATAATATAAACTCTAGCATGCTGCCCCTGACATTTTGCAAATGTATGTGCAATTTTATCTTGCCACACTTACAAGATAACTTTGAACAAACATTATTCTTTTGGGCGGGACTCGCAGCATCTCTGGAGAGAAGAATGGGTGACGTTGCAGGTCGAGACCCTTCTTCCCGAAACATCACATAGAAAATAGGTGCAGGACAAGGCCATTCGGCCATTCGGCCCTTCGAGCCTGCAAAGCCATTCAATATGATCATGGCTGATCAATTGATCAATCACCCATTGCTTCTCTCCAGAGATGCTGCCTGTCCCGCTGAGTTACTCCAGCTTTTTTGTGTCTATCTTCACTTCCTTCCCACACATTATTCTTTTGTGCCAACTTTATAATAGATTCCCTATTTACGCAAATATATTAATATTTAATTTTTTAGGAATTTTTAATTATCTAATGCTTATCTGTCAGAAAAATATCCTTATCGCCAGGTGACGCAGTGGTGCAGTGGTAGAGTTGCTGCTTTATAGCGCCAGAGATCTGGGTTCAATCCTGTCTACAAGTGCTGCCCGTATGGAGTTTGTACGTTCTCCCAGTGACCTGCATGGGCTTTCTCTGGGTGCTCCAGTTTCCTCCTGCACTGCAAAGGCATATAGGTTTGTAGATTAATTGGCTTGGTCCCAATGTGTGTAGGGATAACGTTAGTGTGCATGGATCATTGGTCGGCGCGGACTTGGTGGGCCGAAGGGCCTGTTTTCGCCCTGTATCTCTAAACTAAATTAAAATAAAACCATGGCAAATGGTTTTGAAATGAAGTTCCCTGTGCATAATGGATTTTGATAAACTTGATTATAAGTAACCAGTTGAAGGACTTATGAGCCTCAGTGTGTATTTGTTGCTTTGCTGAGGTTTGGTAGTAGTTTTAGTTCTAGTTGTAGTTTCAGTTTGAGTCATAATTTCATAGAGTCATACAGCGTGGAAACGGCCCCTTTGGCCCAACTTGCCCATGCTGACCAACGTGTCCCATCTACATTAATCACACATGCCTGCATTTGCCAATATCCCTCTAAACCTAACCTATCCATGAACCTGCCTCAATATTTCTTAATATTTTTAATAAGTTGCAATAGTACCAGCCGCAAGTGCCCCCTCTGGCAGCTCGTTCCGTGGAGCCTAGGATGTCCAGTACCTCCTTGACCATAATATGGACATTCCTCAATCATCATAGATAGTGAAGGTGGTGATCAAAAACTTCAGTAGATTAGCTGGGCAGGTACATCTATCTATCTATCTATCTATATCTATCTATCTATCTATCTATCTATCTATCTATCTATCTATATCTATCTATCTATCTATCTATCTATCTATCTATCTATCTATCTATCTCTAAAACTCTGATCTTGTTATCTTCCGGTTTGGCGGTCATTCTATTTGCACAAAAATGGATAGCAATACGATTTTTCGCCAGTTCACTCACCGTTCTCTTGTGCTGCGAGTGCACCAAGTTTCATTCTGATCGGTTTAATGTCATAAAAGTCAGCGAGGTTTCAAAAATCTTAAAAACCGCACGAGTGCAGATCGATCTCTTCTCCCGCCTTATCATCTAGAGTTATCATCTCTTCCCCTGTCACTCCCCGTTCCGGTGCCATCGCGTCTTTAGTGGAGCTGAGGATGGCCGGCAGAGGTTTCCAACCGGACCTTCGGAGGGACCTGATGCAGCCCAGCCCCAAGTAGCAGCCCAGCCCCAAGCAGCAGCCCCACCCCAAGCAGCAGCCCAGCCCCAAGCAGCAGCCCAGCCCCAAGCAGCAGCCCAGCCCCAAGCAGCAGCCCAACTTGGAAGACCCGAACCAGCCCAGCGTGGGAGACCCAGCCCAGCGTCAGAGACCCAGCCCAGCCCAGTTGGATATGTTGCCGATGTCGCCAAACGGACAGCGGAGACTGATCCCGGCGGAGGAGAAACATAGAAACATAGAAATTAGGTGCAGGAATTGGCCATTCGGCCCTTCGAGCCTGCACCACCATTCAATATAATCATGGCTGATCATCCAACTCAGTATCCTGTACCTGCCTTCTCTCCATACTCCCTGATCCCTTTAGCCACAAAGGCCACATCTAACTCCCTGTTAAATATAGTGAGCGGCCAGCGGCCAGCGCCCGCTGTGAGTCCCCATCGCACCGCCAATTCCAGCCATTACCAGTCTGATTGCTCGCTGGCTCCTCCCCCCCACATACACCCCACCGTCCACACCCCTCCGCCCCTACAACCTTCCCTCCCCGACACACTTACCCCCCAAACACACCTCACCCTCCCCCACACCCCACCCCCCCAACACATCACCTCCCCACACACCCCACACCCCCCACACCCCCCCTCCCTCACAACACCCCTCACCCTCCCACCCCCCCACGCCATCACAACCCCCTCCGCCCCACAACCCCAGCCACCATAACCCCCTCCCCCCCCCCCCCCACACACCTCCCCCCCCCATACACCCCGCCGCACCCAAATTCCCCCTCTCCCAACCCCCCCCCCCCCCTTCCCCCACAACGTCCCCCACAACCCCCCCCCCCCCCCCCCCACAGTGGTGGCACAGCGGTAGAGCTACTGCCTTACGGCGCCAGAGACCCAGGTTCGATCCTGACTACGGGTCTGTACGGAGTTTGTACATGCTCCCTGTAACCTGCGTGGTTTGTCTCCGAGATCTTCGGTTTCCTCCCACACTCCAAAGACACACAGGTTTGCAAGTTAATTGGCTTGGTTATAAATGTAAAATTGTCCCTAGAATGTGTAAGGCAGTATTAATGTGGGGGAATCGCTTGTCGATGTGGACCCAGTGAAGGGCCTGTTTTCATGCTGTATCTCTAAATTAAACTAAACTAAATTAACAAACATATGTTTAAGGTGAGAGGGACACTATTTAGTATGAATCTGAGGGGCATATTTTTCGCTCAGAGGGTCATGAGTATATGGAATGAGCTGCCAAGGAGGTAGTTGTGGGGATTTTAAAACACAAATAGGTACATGGATAGGAATGATTTAGAGGGATAAGGACCAAACAGGGACAAATGGGATTAGTGTGGCCTTTTGGTTGGCAGGGATGAGGTGGGCCGAAGGGCCTGTTTCCGAGCTGTATGACTCAATAACTTCCATTTAATCTCCATACATTCCCATCAATTCCTTCCACATTGCACCACTAACTGCACACTGGGATAATTCACAGTGGCCAATCAACCCAACAGCTTATAGATTCATAAGTAATAGGATCAGAATTGGGCCACTTTTCACAAAAAGGGTAGTGGGTGTATGGAACGAGCTGAGTAGTTGAGGCAGGTACTATTGCAACGTTTAAGAAATATTTAAACAGGTACATGGATAGGACAGGTTTAGAGGGAAATGGGTCAAACACAGGCAGCTGGGACTAGTGTGGATGGAACATGTTGATCGGTGTGGGGTAAGTTGGACCAATGGTCCTGTTTCCAGACTATATGACTATGATTCTATGACTCTATAAGTCTACTCCACCATTCAATCATGGCTGATCTATCTTTCCCTCTCAACCCCATTCTTCTGCCTTCTCCCCATAACCCCTGACACCCTCACTAATCACGAACCGTGCACTCCATTGGGATGTGGGAGGAAACTGGAGCACTCAAGGTTAAACCATGCGTTCACAAGGAGAATGGGCAAACTCCACAGAAATAACAGGATGGAACTGGGAAAGCTGGCTCTCTGATGCGGTGTCTCTATTAGCTGTGCCGCTGTGTGCTGTCTGTGCTCATCCTCCTATCTCTGTCTGAAAGCATCTTTACTTCACACAAGGAATACATATATCTGGCGAAAATGTGTCTTCAGTAGCTGCAGATAATGATCCTGGGAGTTTCTTTGCTATATTCTGTGCGTTATTATAGAAAAAGGATGAAATAGTTCCTAAACTACTCGATTAATTGGGGCAGAATAATGTGGTCTGTTATATGAGATTGATTTCCTGATGTTTTGGTAGATTAGCAAAGAGATTCATAAAACAATTTCATCAAACTTTATCAGCTTGAAATTTGTTCCTGTGGTTAGTCACCAGCCTCGGGAGATTGAAGAGAGTGGATGGAATCCATAATACATTGATTTTACATGGTGCGTGGAAATAACATGTTTGCAGATCAAATATTTTGCCCAGGCTTCACGGAGGAAGATCTTTCCTTTTCATGTGTTTACGAAGGAAGCATTTCTCAGGCAGTGCACACTGAGGCAACCCAAGCGAAGATTTATGAGGAAGTGAGAGGAATAGATTGGATAGATGCACACAGTCTCTTGCCCAGAGAAGGGCAATTGAGGACCAGAGGACCTAGGTTTAAGGTGAAGAGGAATAAAATGAATAGGAATCTGAGGGGGTCACCTTTTCACTCAAGTGTTGGTGGGTGTATGGAACAAGCTGCCAGAGGAGGTAGTTGAGGTTGGGACTATCCCAACATTTAAGAAACAGTTAGACTGGTACATGGTTAGAAGTGGTTTGGAGGAATATGGACCAAAGGCCAGATGGACCTAGTATAGTTGGGACGTGTTGGCCAGTGTGGGCTGATTGGGCCAAAGGGCCTGTTTCCACGCTGTATCATTCTATGACTATGACTCTATGTTACCAGAACTTGAGGATTTGAGTTATTGTGAGAGGTTGGGCAGTGCTGGGATTTTATTCCCTGGAGTTTAGAGATTGAGGGGTGGTCTTATAGATATATGTGAACTGATGGGAGGCACAGGTAGTGTGAATGCACAGAAAGCATTTTATCGGGAAGCATCACAGCCGAGTTTGGGAACAGCTCCACCCACGGGAGGGGGGTGCATACCACCTGGTCATCGGGACACCATGCAAACTCCATACAGATAGCACTGGAGGCCAGGATGGAAACTGGGTGTTTGGTGCTGTGAAAGACCAGCACTACCTGCTACAACGCTGTACTTCCCCCTCTATTTATGACTTTTCCATTCTCCTTAACGTTTCTCCAGCATTCAAACAATCCAACATCCAGCACTCCGGTCAGAAGGAGGATCCTGACCCGGGATGTCAACCGATTATTTTTCTCCAGGGTTGCTGCCTGACCCACAGAGTCACACCAGCATTTGTGTCTATCTTCAAATAAACACCGTTCCTGATTTTTACCATGCAATGCAGATTCTGTCTGACGTGTTTTCCCATCTGGTGCTGTAACGTTTCTGTTATAGTGAGGGGTTTCTGCTGGGGACTTGTGGGCTTTGAAGGTGGTCCATCAGAATATGAGTGTCTCTATACAAGGGACCTACAGGATGAGCCCGTTTTGTTACCTCCAGTACTCTCAGTCTGAAGAAGGGTCCCGATCCAAAATGTCACCCATCCTTTTGCTCCAGAGATGCTGCCTGACCCACTGAGTTACTCCAGCACTTTGTGTCTGTCTTTGGACCTATGGATATCTCAAGGAGGACCAGGTCAAAGTCTCCCACCAACATCCCCATCTTAGAATTCAAGCTGTGAAAGTGTCAACAGTCATCATCATCATCGGCGGTCACTCGAAACGAGTATGACTGTCCTCCTGTGCGTGACTTTGTTTGATGTGGGGAGACTGGTGCACAGACAGCCACCCCATGGCCCTTGACAGATGTGGGTCAGGATCCAGTGGCATGGAGTCCAATACGAACGGAGACCCTTTTCTGCTCCAGTCTTCACCCGCCTTCCCAGCCGTTGTGAAGCTCCACTAAAGTCAGCCATCGTCCTCCGCCTGTTCCACCATTGAAGTCTTGGTTGGATTGCTCTTTGTCAGGGACCTCCCCCTCGACCTTACCGCCATGGGTGGTCCTACCAGGAGCATAGCTCCAGAGGGCATCGCTCTCACGATCTCAGGAACACACAAGCTTCTCCACCACGACATGGTGACAATCCATGGAGAAGTTGTGACATATGAGTATTGGATATGCATTCACTTACAGTAGGTTCAGGTTTATTATTGTCACTGAGGGACAGTGAGAAGCTTTGTTTGGCATGGTATCGAACTATATGTCCATACAATACGTTATATGTCCACAGCTGTTCTTGAAATGATTTAGCGTGGAAACAACCAAATCCAGGCCGAGGATTTTTTCATCTCGATACCACAGCTGAATTACAGCTGAAGAGCTTCTGACCCATGGGACTGCCCTTTCCTTTCAATTCCTTGATCATTCACCACAAATTCTCAATCAAATTCAGATCAGGTGAGTTACCAGGCCAGTCCAAGACAGGTATTCACCCTTTCTATTGGAAAGACTGGGTCACCATTCTTGATGTGTGGCACGGTGCAAGGTCTTGTTGGAGTGTTCCAGATCCATCTGCAAAGGTCTTCACTATCCCCGACACAACTCTTCTCTTCAATACATCAATGTGTTGCAGCGATCTCATCTTTCTGTCAACTGGGTGCAACCTTGTAGGAGCTGAAACAACCCCAGAGCATCTTTTCAGGATGTTTGAAGCACTGGTCAATGTTTAATTTCCTCACTGTCTCTACGACTGATATCCAATAATGTTGACTACGATGGGCCTGAACCAGGAGATGGGTTCATAGGTTAAAGGAGCAGAATTAGGTCATTCGGCCCATCAAGTCTACTCTGCCATTTGATCATGGCTGATCTATCTTTCCCAGTCAACCCCATTCTCCTGCCTTCTCCCCATAACTCCTGACTAATCAAGAACTTGTCAATGTGCGCCTTAAAAATACTCAAAGACTCGGCCTCCACAGCCGTCTGTGTCAATGGATTCCACTGATTCACCACCCTCTGACTAAAGAAATTCCTCCTCATCTTCATTCTAAAGGTACGTCCTTTAATTCTGAAGCTGTGGCCCCTGCCCCTAGACTCTCCAACTAATGGAGACATCCTCCCCATATCCACTCTATTCAGGCCTTTCACTTTTCGGTATGTTTCAATGAGGTCTCCCCTCATCCTTTTAAAGGATGTCTTTCATCACTGAGTAACACCTTTCTACGATACGTATGTCCCAATCTTTATTTTTTAAAGCTCATCTGTATCATGTTCTAGGAGCGGAATTAGGCCATTCAGCACATTGAGTCTAATCCGCCATTCAATCATGGTTGATCTATCTTTCCCTCTCAACTTCATTCTCCTGCCTTCTCCCCATGACTACTGGCACTCTTCGGCCTGATACCCTAATCGTTTCTTCTTCATCGCAGCAGTTGGAAGTTGTTTTTTTTCCAGATCTTCTGGCTATACGACTGGCTTCAATGAAACATCAACACACAGTGCTTGAGCTTGTCGAGATTCCTGCTGCCTTTCTTCAGGGCATTGCTTGTCTTTTTCAGACAGTTCTTACTTTCCCGAATCAGCAAGGCCTCATCTCCTGGAGTCATCTTCGTTTCTTTCTTGTTTTTTGTTCTTGCTCATTGTTATTCTAGTCAACCCCTTGTTCACAAATCCTCATCGACTTATACTTGCAAGTCTTTTGTCAATTGTTAGCTTAATTCTGTTGGATTCCTCCATTCCCTGAGTTCTGATTTGTTGCTGTAGAAAACTTTTTTTTTACTCTGCACTGGAATGTTGCAAAATCCAGCAGAAATAAACCATCATCCAATTGAAGACAAATTTCACAGAAATCACTGGAAATGAATGCCCAGAGAATGAAAAATTAAAGGAAGCACCTTTGGAAAGGAGATGATGAAGAATTTCTTTAGTCAGAGGGAATCTGTTGAATTCATTGCTACAGAGGGCTGTGGAGGCCAAGTCATTGGGTATTTGTAAAGCAGAGGTTGATAAGATCTTGATTAATATGGGTGTCAATAAATAAACTAAACAAAACAAATTATGGAATGACCGGGGTGGGACAAACGTTTGATTAACTTGGCTGCTTTTCCAAGGCAGTGTAGACGGAGTCAATGTTGGGGAGTCTGGTCTGTGTGAAAGAGTGTGCTATATCCACAACTCTCTGCAATTTTTCTTGTGGTATTGTGCAGACTACAAGAGCTGTCCATAAACACGGTACGAGTTCATTCCAAGAGTTCTCCCGAGTTTGTCATGATTCGAACTCGGAGATTTATGGTAATGGCCGCGTGTCGGTACTCGGGGCTCTCGTGGACATTTTTCAACATGTTGAGAAATCTTCATGAGTCTTCCCGAGCTTACCTGCCATTAGCGAGTCTTCCCGAGTACCTGCCGTTAGCGTTACGAGCCGCTAAGAGATGTCCCCGAGCTCCGACGTACCCGCTACGTTCATTCTCCGTGCTTAGCACGAGTTTGATTTTTTTTTTTAACTTGGGAGAGCTCTTGGAATGAACTCGCACCGTGGGACAGGGCCATTACTGATGTAAAAGTGATCCCCTTCCTATTACTCTGCAAATTTGGAGAAAAGCTCAGTCAACTCATAACTCCTTGAAAGTGGAAACACAAGGAGATGGAGTGGTAAAGATGGAATATGGTGTCTCTGCCTTCAATAATCGAGGCATGTGAAACTTCATGTCTGACTGATTGTAGGGGGGAAATCTAGGGCTGTGGGGAGAATGAAATGGGATTAGCCTGATTTCTGTGCCTGATGTTCAGCATGGTGTCAGTGGGCTGAAGTGCCTGTTTTCATGCAGTGCTCTTATTTTATTCCAAAATGCGAAATAATAGAAGAATACTGTGCATGGTAGCTGAACTATCCTCAGTTTAGTTTAGTTTCTTGTCACGTGTAGAGATACTGTGAAAAGATTTTGTTGTGCGTCAGCCAGTCAGTGGATAGGCACTGTATGATTACAATCGAGCCGTCCACACTTTACAAATAAAGGATTAAGGGAATATAGTTTAGTGCAAGATTAAGTTCAGTGAAGTGCAATTAAATATAGTCTGAGAGTCGATACTGAGGTAGATAGTAGCTCAGGAGGGCTCTCTAGTTGGTGAGAGGATGGTTCATTTGCCTGATAACGGCTGGGAAGAAAATGTCCCTCAATCTGGAGGTGTGCGTTTTCACACTTCTGTACCTCTTGCCTGATGGGAGAGGGGAGAAGAGGGAATGGCTGGGGTGGTCTTAGTGCCGCATATCTAAAAAAAACATCAAATTTGTTGCCTTCGCATTAACGTAGGTGTAAGGCATCCTTTCTTCTCTGCCCCCATCTATAGTTGTGGTCAGTAGATGGCAGGCTTGCAACATGAGCGATATTTTCAAAAGCTGCATCCAACACTTGTTCCGTGTTATTTTGAATATCATCTGCATGTAAACCCCATAAATATAAAAAGGATCTGTTTCTCAATGAAGATTATTAGTTTATGGGATTATTGACATTGAACTGGAGAAGGGAGCAGATGGAATAGTTTCTATATTAAAACCAATATTAAAGTTTGATAATAGAATTTGAGAACCCGCTGAGATCCACGATCGATGTCAGCACTGACATATTTAGCACTCCACAATGTAACCTGTTTTCTCCATCAGTTAACACATCAAAGTAATACCTAAAGGCAAAACGCTTAACATCAATGCAAAAAGAAGTACAACATGAAATGATTGTTGCTTGTCTTTTGTTATGTACTTTACCGTGTCTTTTTTGATTAGTTTTTGATGTCTTTAAACATAAAATATGATTTTCTAGGTTTTACGTGATGAGCTGTTTGAATTGGGATGTGGGGAGAGGTGGGCTGTTGTGAGGGTGTGGCATTATCTTGTTGGGGGTTCAAACATTTGAACCATCCTGCTCCTTTTCCTCCCCCGATCTTCCAGGATCACACTGAAGCAAGGATAATCCTCAGTGTGTAGGAAGGAACTGCAGATGCTGGTATCCAACCAACTTACTACCCTGCGGTATGAATATTGATTTCTCTAACTTCAAGTAACCCTCCATCTCCCCCCCCCCCCCCCCCCCCACACCCTATTCATCCTACTAGTCATCCTGTTGAGTTTCACTGTTTGTATTCTCTCATTATCAACATCCCCACAGAGGACCATTGTGGGCTCCACCTTTCCTTGATCATCATTGCTTATTGCGTATCTTTCATTCATTTGCTCTATGTACCTTCAATATCTCTAGTTTCCCTTTCCCCTGACTCTCAGTCTGAAGAAGGGTTTGTCAATGTTTCAATATATATTCATGGTTTATAAATAGCTACCAGCATTTTTTGTATGTGTGCTTCAGATAAATATATCTTTTCAATTCTGTTAGTTTTTATTTCCAATGGGATTTCCAATGGGAAATGTCATTAGAAATGGGAATAGTGCCGGAGGATTGGCGTACTGCGCATGTTGTTCCATTGTTTAAAAAGGGGTCTAAGAGTAAACCTAGCAATTATAGACCTGTTAATTTGACGTCAGTGGTGGGCAAATTAATGGAAAGAATACTTAGAGATAATATATATAAGCATCTGGATAAACAGGGTCTGATTAGGAACAGTCAACATGGATTTGTGCCTGGAAGGTCTTGTTTAACTAATCTTCTTGAATTTTTTGAAGATGTTACACGGGAAATTGATGAGGGTAACGCAGTGGATGTTGTGTATATGGACTTCAGTAAGACCTTTGACAAGGTTCCTCATGGAAGGTTGGTTAAGAAGGTTCAATGGTTGGGTATTAATGGTGGAGTAGCAAGATGGATTCAACAGTGGCTGAATGGGAGATGCCAGAGAGTAATGGTGGATGGTTGTTTGTCAGGTTGGAGGCCAGTGACGAGTGGGGTGCCACAGGGATCTGTGTTGGGTCCACTGTTGTTTGTCATGTACATCAATGATCTGGATGATGGTGTGGTAAATTGGATTAGTAAGTATGCAGATGATACTAAGATAGGTGGGGTTGCGGGTAATGAAGTAGAGTTTCAAAGTCTACAGAGAGATTTATGCCAGTTGGAAGAGTGGGCTGAAAGATGGCAGATGGAGTTTAATGCTGATAAGTGTGAGGTGCTACATCTTGGCAGGACAAATCAAAATAGGAAGTACATGGTAAATGGTAGGGAATTGAAGAATGTAGGTGAACAGAGGGATCTGGGAATAACTGTGCACAGTTCCCTGAAAGTGGAATCTCATGTAGATAGGGTGGTAAAGAAAGCTTTTGGTGTGCTGGCCTTTATAAATCAGAGCATTGAGTATAGAAGTTGGGATGTAATGTTAAAATTGTACAAGGCATTGGTGAGTCCATTTCTGGAGTATGGTGTACAGTTTTGGTCGCCTAATTATAGGAAGGATGTCAACAAAATAGAGAGAGTACAGAGGAGATTTACTAGAATGTTGCCTGGGTTTCAGCAACTAAGTTACAGAGAAAGGTTGAACAAGTTAGGGCTTTATTCTTTGGAGCGCAGAAGGTTAAGGGGGGACTTGATAGAGGTTTTTTAAATGATGAGAGGGATAGACAGAATTGACGTGGAAAAGCTTTTCCCACTGAGAGTAGGGAAGATTCAAACAAGGGGACATGACATGAGAATTAAGGGACTGAAGTTTGGGGGGTAACATGAGGGGGAACTTCTTTACTCAGAGAGTGGTAGCTGTGTGGAATGAGCTTCCAGTGAAGGTGGTGGAGGCAGGTTCGTTTTTTATCATTTAAAAATAAATTGGATAGTTATATGGATGGGAAGGGAATGGAGGGTTATGGTCTGAGCGCAGGTATATGGGACTAGGGGAGATTATGTGTTCGGCACGGACTAGAAGGGTCGAGATGGCCTTTTTCCGTGCTGTAATTGTTATATGGTTATATGGTTATATGGTTATATAGAAGGGAGGGAGGAGAAGAGGGAGTGGCCAGGGTGTGACTGGCCCTTGATTGTGTTGCTGGCAGCATGAGGTATAAATGGTGTAAATGGGAGGGAGGTTGGTTTGTGAGATGGTCTGGGCTGCGTCCACAATTTGCTGACATTTCTTGTGGTCTTGGATGAAGCTGTTCCCAAACCAAGATTAGATGCATCCCGATAAAGTGCTTTCAACGGTGCATCTGTAGACGTTGGTGAGAGTTGTTGGGGACATGCCGAACTTACTAAGCCTTCTAAGTAAGTAGAGCGTTGGTGTATTTCTCTACTTCAGCGTCGTCATTGCAAACTGGGGTTTGTTTACTGATTTGCTTCCTGAAATCGATCGTTATCTCCTTTGTCTTGCAGATAATGGGAGTGGCGTTGAGTGTAAGATAAAGTCCAGAAAGTCCAATTAAAGGTAGTCCAAGGGTCTTCATTGAGGTAGATAGTAGCTCAGGACCAGTCTCTTGTTGTTGAAAGGGTGGTTCAGTAGCCGGGAAGAAATTGCCACCGAATCTAGATTCGCACTTCTATTATTATTTATTCAAATCGTTTGCTATGTCGCTCTTCCAGGGAGATGCTAAAAGCATTTTGTTGTCTCTGTACTGTACACTGACAATGACAATTAAAATTGAATATGATTGAATCTGAATCTATACATCTTGCTTGATGGGAGAGGGGAGAAGAGGGTGACTAGGGTGAGACTAGTCCTTGATTATGCTGCTGGCTTTGCCGAGGCAGCGTGAAGTGTAGATGGAGACAATGGAAGGGAGGTTGGTTTGTATGACGGTCTGGGCTGCATCCACTACTCTGTGAAATTTCTTGCAATCTTGGATGGAGTTTTTCCCAAACCGTGCTGTGATGCATCCTGATAAAATGCTTTGTGGATGTTGGTGAGAGCAGTTGGGGACATGCCAAACTTCTTATGCCTGTGCTTAGGAGGTAAATTGTGAGAGGGCTTTCGGTAGAGCCAGTATTGGGAGGGGGAAGAAGGTTAAATATGAAGCACTATGGAGGTCAGGTTGAACTCTGCCTGTGGGTCAGCTACCTGTGGTTATGTGTAGTAAGGAACTGCAGATGCTGGTTTACACCAAAGATAGACACAAAATGCTGGAGTAACGCAGTGGGTCAGGCAGCATCTCTGGAGAGAAGGGATGGGTGACGTTTTGGGTCAAGACCCTTCTTCAGCCTGAACGCAGGGAAAAAGGAAACGAGAGGTTTAATTTAGTTTAGTTTATACGTAGTTTAGAGCTACAGTGCTGAAACAGGCCCTTCGTCCCACTGAGTCGGCACCGATCAGCGATCCCTGCACATTTACACTACCCAACACACACTAGTGGCAATTTTACATTTTATACATTTTTGCCAAGCCAATCAACCTAGCAATTAGCCAAATGTGTGCATCTTTGGAGTGTGGGAGCAAACCAAAGGTCTCGGTGAAAACACATGCAGGTCACGGGGAGAACGTACAAACCCCATACAGACAGCAGCCGTCGTCAGGATTGAACCCGCATCTTTGGCGCTTTAGGGCAGTAACTCTACCGCTCTGCCACCCGGGCATGAAAAGATTCAGAACCCTTGCCTGACCTGACGGGTTACTCCAGTACTCGGTGTTCTAACAACCCCCTTCCTCACAACCTCTTCCACCCTCCAGTCAAAGAGAGCCACTCTACATGGGAGATGCCTATCTGTCCCTCTGAGCAACCTCTGCAAATCACTCCGGCACCAATTACTGGGACAGGACTATCGCCAAGTGGATCGAGGGGAGACATTGAATCCTTATTCACACTGCGCCTGCTAATAACTCACAACCTTTACAAAATAACAAACCATGGTGTCACCTGTTCACTCGAGGCTGCAACCTCACCGACCTGTTTAATTTAATTCGGGGTCCAAATTACATTATTTAATGCAGATTTAAAAAACCTTTATGGGCCGCCCACCACAACGGTAAAGTTAGATTGCTCTGATAATTAATGCTCAGAATGTCTCCGTGGCAAATTGGACCCTTTAACCATCCCGTCTAAATCCCTGCATCCCTGTCATGGTAGGTTCCTATCAAGGGCAGTTCTATCTACTTTATAATATTCTGTTTTGAAGGACTATGCATGCTCAACTTTCCAATTTCATGCTGTCGTAATATGATTCTTCTTCAAGAAATTCTGCAAACTAAGAACTGCCTTACTTACTTCACTCAGAATGAAAAGGTATATGGATCTTTCTCTCATGTCTACCTTAGAGAGGCAGTAAGTCTATTCAGACAATAAACAGTAGGGTTGCTGCCTCACAGCGCCAGAGACACGGGTTCTATCCTGACCACTGGTGCTGTCTGTACGGTGTTTGTACGTTCTCCCTGCAACCCGCGTGGGTTTTCTCCGGGTGCTCCAGTTACCTCCCACACTCCAAAGACGTGCAGGATTGTAAGTTAATTGGCTTTGGTATAATTGCAAATTGTCCCTAGTTTGTGTGGGATAGTGTTAGTGTGCAGGGATCCCTGGTTGGTGCAGACTCGGTGGGCTGAAGGGCCTGTTTCCGCGCTGTATCTCTAAACTAAACTAAACTAAAGATCGCCCCTCAAAGACTTTTTACTTGATGTTCTTCTTTCTTTCCACGAAAATTATAACGTATCGACATGTTTGCCTGGACACCAGCTACATCAATATCATGGTTTTCATTTGGATTATACAACCATTTGTTTTTTTTCTGCACAGTTTGTTACCATCTATATCTCTCATTCTCCTCTCCCCTGATTCTCAGTCTGAAGAAGGGTCTCAACCCATAATGTCACCTATTCCTTTTATTCAGAGATGCTGCCTGACCTGATAAGTTGCTCTAGCATTTTGTGTCTATCTTCAGCTAAAATGGAACCGGTTAAGCTGTTCATATCGCACAAGCTTTAGTTTAGTTTAGAGATGCAGCATGGAAACAGGCCCTTCGACCCACCGTGTCCGTGCTGACCAGCGATCCTCACACACTAACACTATCGTACACATTCCTCCCACACTCCAAGGACGTACAGGTTTGTAGGTTAATTGGCTTGGCATTAATGTAAAATTGTCCCTAGCGTGTGTGGGATAGTGTTAATGTGCGGAGATCGCTGGTCGGTGAGGACTCCATGGGCGAAGGGCTTGTTTCCGCACTGTATCTCTAAAATACCTGCCTCAACTGCCCTCTCCAGCAGCTCGTTCCATGCACCCAGCACCCAGATAGGAAAATGTTTCCCTTAAGTTTCCTATCAAATCTTTCCAAACTCATCTTAAACCTATGCCTTCCAGTTCTTGATTCCACTGCCCTGGAAAAAATAAAAGACTGTGCATTGACTATATCTATTCCCCTCATGGTTTTATACATTGCTATGAGATCACCCCTCATCCTCCTGCCTTCCAAGGAATAGTCCTAGCCTGCCCTACCTCACCCGGAATCTCAGGCCCTTGTGACCTGGCTTCATCCTCTTTAATCTTCTCTGCACCCTATCCAGCTTAATGGCATATTTCGTGTAGCTGGGTGACAAAAACTGAACACAATATTCCAGCAAATGCAGTTCCGTCTTAAACAACATTCCAAGTGTGGTTTCACCAACGTGTTCATAAGTTCATGTTGTAGGAGCAGAATTTGGCCATTCGGCCCATCTAGTCCATTCGCCATTCAATTGTGGCTGATCTATCTTTCCCTCCCAATCCCATTCTCCTGCCTTGAATTCCACAGATGTTGTATAACTGTGACTCTACATCACAGCTTGTCTACTTGGTTACCTCACTGATGATAGCCAGCATGTCAAGGCTTCCTCTACAACCCAGTCTACCTGCAACTTGACTTTGTGTACGTACTCCTAGATGCCTCTGCTCTACAATGGTTCCCAGGTCCCTTCCGCTCACTCTGCTGCTCTGGCTTACTTCCCTAATGCAACCCTCTCTTGCTTGTCTGAATAAAACTCCATTTGCCATTCCTCGGCCCACTTGCCCAGATGATCAAGGCCTGACTGTACTTATCGACAGCCATCTTCATTCTCCACGACACCACCTATTTTAGTATTATCTGATATAGATTTTATATTTATATTGTTGATATAGATGACAAATAGCAATGAGCCCAATACTGATCTGTGAGGTACACCTCTATTCACAGGAGTTAGTCTTGAGTTAAGTTTAGTTTAGACATACAGTATGGAAGCAGGCCGTTCGGCCCACCAAGTCCCTGCCGACCAGTGATCCCCGTACACTAGCTATTCCACACACTGGGGACTATTTATAATTTTACCAAAACCGATTAACCTACAGACCCGTATATCTTTTGAGTGTGGTGGGAAACCAGAGCACCCGGAGAAAACTCATGCGGTCCCAGGAAGACCATATAAAAACTGCCCAGACAGCACCTGTAGTCAAGATCGAACCTGGGTCACTGGCTGTAAAGAAGTGTTATCAACACACTGTGACTTTACTTCTTTCTTACTTTCATACTGTGGCATTACAGAGAGCACTGGCTGTACGTGGTCTGTCACGGAAACTAGAGAGCGATATGTGGGTGGGGAGGTTGTAATTATACTTGTGATATGGGGAGTGGTTAGTAGTGATGAGGTAACTATATTAAGGGTCACATGCATATGTCATCTACATCCTTCCCCTTGGAAACGAAAGACAAACAAAGTAGTGACAGGGCGACCACGTCTCATGCGCTAGAAATGGTTCAGCAAAATCGCCATAGCGGACAGGCGGCTTAACAACACGTCCCGACCGGGTTCGCATCTCGCCATCTCCCCTCCCTGCAGGAACAAGTGGAGGCAGTACGGCAACAGGTGCAGACGGCTGCACTGGAACAGGTGAGCCGGGCGGGGACGGAGAAGACAAGGGCAGAAGGGCATGAGGGGATGCGGGACTCGCAGTGGACTGCGCGCGGGCAGGTGAGGGAGGGTGAACCGGAGGAGGAGCGGACGGAGATAGCTGTGAGGGTAGAGACCGTGGCATGCGAGGAGCGATGGGCCGAGCATCGCCTGGAGGCTGAAATTTCAGCGGGGGAGCAAAATGATCTGCTGGTGGTGGTCGCGGCTCGTTGACGAGCCGCAGATGTTGGCGGGACCGGCGGTAGATGGTTCCTGCATGGTCGACGAGATAGGACCGAGGCGACCCAGTTAGTTTGGAGGGGTTTTATGTGGTGGGTGGGGGGGGGGAGGGTGAAGGGGGAAACTTTAATTCTTAAGGCCCTACCTGGTCGGCAGGAGGCATGGGAGCGGGCAATCGCCTTACCGGGTCGCTGTGCAGTAAGCTCCGGAGCGCTATGGCCGCCGACTCCCAACATTGTGGAGCTGGGGGCTGCGGGCATCCGGCCGCGGGCGGCGCCGGTTGGAGCTCCGACCCCGGCAACTCTACCCCTGGCTGCGCGGCGCTCCAAATCCATCCGTTGCCGGACGCCCGCAGCCCCAGCTGGGAGTTGGCGGCCACAGCGCTGCGGAGCTTACTGCACGGCGACCCGGTAAGGCATTGACCGCTCCCCGCCTCTCCGACCAGGTAGGGGACTAAGAATTAAAGTTTCCCCCTTCACCCACCCCCTCCCCCACTTCACATAGAAGCCCTCCAAACTAACTGACTAACATTTAAGCAATGATTTACAGATGTTTAAGTGTCTTCCCGGTCGCCGGGGAGGAGGCAGCCGCTACAGTAGTACAGACCTGGGTTGACCGTGGGTCGTTTCGAGCTTTGGTGTGCAGACGACATCCTGGAAAAAATGGCCGGTTTTCGGAGCTTTTCGGTTTCTGGAACACCGGATAAAAGGTTGTGCACCTGTAGTAGCAGGACGGTGTTTATTTTTAAAACAACAGGAGAAGAACTCCCCATTCTGTCTATACTATGTGTAATGGCCTTGAAGTTCTTAATCTTTGCATTGCTTGCATTGTTCAGAACAGGAGCTATTCAGTTCTCTGTACTTCAACCATTAACCATTAACCATTCTTTGTAAAACATCACGATTTTAGAGGAATGGAAATGTTGCAAGAATATGCATTAAGTTCTAGCTTCAGGTAGGTGCTGGGTTTTAAACTGTCAGAGGAAGCAGTTTTTGGTTCAATAATTCTAATTATACTTGTGATATGGGGAGTGGTTAGTAGTGATGAGGTAACTATATTAAGGGTCACATGCATATGTCATCTACACTGGCGCTGTAAAGGGCCTGTCCCACTTGGGCGACATTTTCGGCATGGTCAGGGGGTGACGCATGTAGTGCCGCGCGGAGTCTCCCTGTCGCCCCTTGATGTTGGAATGTTCAAAATCTTCATGCGACATCTGGGTGTCTTATCATGTCGTGCGCCCTGTCACGCGCTGACGTACGCTGTCCTGCGGGTGACGGCCGGTGACGCGGGTATATAAAGTGGCAACTCATCCATTAAAAAGTTATTGGTCCTTAGATCTATTGTAGATAAGTTCATTTCCAATGTGATTATTATACTTCGGTGTAAACTTCTTGTGTTGTGAAGGCGGGTGACGCGGAGTGTCGTAGCTTGACGTGACGGTGATGCGGAGTGTTGTACAATTTGACGGTTTTTCGGGCGTCAGTCACTGATGTTTACACTCACCGAAAAAAATCGTGCTGCCTTAAGTGGGACCGGCCCTTAAGGCAGCAACTTTACCGCTCTGTCACCGTGCCGCCCTAGTTCTGAGAAAATTAATGCTTTTTCTATCTACAGTTACTGCCTGAGCTGCTGAGTTGTTTTGCCAAAAGTTCTATTTTTATGTTCATTTTTCAGACTATTATTCCACGCAAACTTATTTGCATACTATCAACCATTAAATCTGCTCTGTACCAGTTACAATCAGGCTGCAATTTAAAAGGATTTATGCTGAAAATAATTTTCCTTTGAAAAGAATTGCATGAGATATTTATGGATGGTAATTTGGCCAGGTTTACATTATCACAACCCAATGTACATTTACTGCAAAAAGATTTATTCACAATGTCAATTCACCCTGTGTAAATGTTGAGTCAATTTCCTACAATTTACATTTTTTCTCATTGGATACTGCATTTTGTTGCTTATGAATTAGATAGGAAAATGTATTGAGCGATATGGGTCAAATGCAGGCAAATGGGATTAGCCTAGATGGGCAACTAGGTCAGCATGGAGGAGTTAGGCCGAATAGACTGTTTTCCTGCCCTATGACTCGATGACTGCTTTAAATCCATCCACTATCCTCGAGTTCAAGATCTTGCGAATCTTTTGAAGATCTCGAGGTCCCCCAGACATCTCCCCTCCACTTGAATCCTGTCCGAGGAAGAAGCTCAGTCCAACACGTATTCAGATTCCAGGTGGGATAGAGGTGAGGAGTTTGGAAAAGAAAGGGGAGGGGGTGTGGGAGAAGAAGGGAGTGGGGAAGGGATTCCAACAGCTTTCTTCCCCTCCTTCATTCACTACAATCAGTCCGAAGAACGGTCCCAACCCGAAACGTCACCTATCCATGTTCTCCAGAGATGCTGCCTGACCCACTGAGTTACTCCAGCACTTGGTTTAGTTCAGTTTAGAGATACAGTGCGGGAACAGGCCCTTCACCCCACCGCGTCCGAGCCGACCAGCGATCCCCATGCACTTACACTATCCTACGTACACTAGGGACAATTTACAATTATATCCAGCCAATTAACCTACAAACCTGTACGTCTTTGGAGTGAGGGAAGAAACCGGAGCTCCTGGATGAAACCCTCTCAGGTCACAGGGAGAACATGCAAACTCCATATACCGATAGCTGCCGTGTTTGGGATTGAGCCCGGGTCTCTGGCGCTGTGAGGCAGCCACTGTGCCGCTGCAGAGGGCTAAAATATTTTGGTGGTTATTACGCATAATGGCAGCTTGGTGGTTGCATTGATATGCCCGCAATAAGCAGAGTGTTCATAATTGACATCATGAAGCTCTTACTGCTGGTAAAAGAGCAGCTCAGTGCTTTGCAAATGGAATTCTCTAATTACACACATTTACTCACCAATTCATAGGCGATCATTTACTTGCACATTAGCAATAATGCGAATGTGTAGGACCACCAATTGTATTCTCATCAGCAGGGTAGGAATACCCATTTTGCATATTCTGCCCCATTAACGTATCATGTAGACATATTAGGGCAGCCCTAAATAGTACAATTGACAAACCGAGAAATCCTGATGTAACACCGTAGGAGATTTGGCAATCCATTTAAATAAATCCATTGAAGGTGAACAGATTAATGCAGAATAATTTCTCTTCTGGTCTCTCCTGAATTTATGAATGTGGAGGCTTTGGCGGTCTGGAGAGGGACAATAAGAGTTGTTTGTGTTTGAGAGTTTGGAGACACCACATGGAAACAGGCCCTTCGGCCCACCGTGTGCATGCTGATCACTGTCCGGAATAGATCGGGTGGATGCTTGGAGTACTTTACACAGAGTGGGGGAATCAAGAACCAGAGGGCATAGGGTTAAGGTGGGAGGGGAAAGATTTCATATCAATCTGAGGGGCACCCTTTTCACCCAGTATGACATGTCAGAGGAGGTGGCCGAGGCAGAAACTATAACAACATTGAAACGACATTTGGACATGTGCATGGATAGGATAACTTTAGAGGGATATGGGTCAAATGCAGGCAGGTGGGACTAGCATAGATGGGACACCTTAGTCGGCATGGCAACTTGGGCCGAATGTTTCCCTGCTGTATGTGTACATGTGCATATATACACACTGAACTTACTTTCTTCCGTTATGTACTATGTTTCATATTCTGTTGTGCTGCAGCAAGTAAGAATTTCATTGTCCTATCTGGGACATATGACAATAAAACACTCTTGACTCTTGACTTGACCCTATGACCATCGATCACCTGTACACAGTTTTACATTATCCCCCTTTTGCATCCTACAGTCTAAGGACAATTTACAAAAGCCAATTAACCTACTAACCTGTGTAGGAAAGAACTGCAGATACTGATTTAAATCGAAGGTAGACACAAAATGCTGGAGTAACTCAACGGGCCAGGCACCATCTCTGGAGAGAGGAATGGGTGATGTTTTGGGTCGAGACCCTTCTTCAGAACCTACAAACCTGTACATCATTGGTGTGTGGGAGGAAACCGGAGCACTGGGAAAACCCACGTGGTCACAAGGAGAACGTACAAACTCCATACAGACAGCACCCGTAGTCAGGATCAGGCCTCAAAGGGTGGTGAATCTGCGGAATTATATGCTACATAAGGCTGTGGAGGCCAAGTCATTGGGTATTTTAAGGCATAGATAGATGGATTCTTGATTAGTACGGGTGTCAGGGGTTATGGGGAGAAGGCAGGAGAATGAGATTAGGAGGGAGAGATAGCTCAGCCATGATTGAATGGTGGAATAGACTTAATGGGCCGAATGGTCTATTTCTGCTCCTATCACTTATAAGGCTTATGACCTTATATTTCATGTTGCCACATGGCTCCAAGAGTAGGTGCAACACTATATTGCATCTTGTGAACTGTAGTTAACTCACTTTGGGGAATTAGTAGATTCTTTCCAGGTATAGGGCGGCACAGCGGTAGAGTGGCTCAGTGGTAGAGTTGCTGCCTCACAGCGCCAGGGACCCAGGTTTGATCCTGACTACGGTTGCTGTCCGTGCAGAGTTTGTACATTTTCCCTGTGTATTCACTGGAATTTAGAAGGATGAGGGGGATCTTATGGAAACGTATAAAATTACAAAAGGACTGGACAAACTAGATGCAGGATAAATGTTCCCAATGTTGAGGGAGCCCAGAAACAGGGGCCACAGTCTAAGAATAAAGGGGAGGCCATTTAAACCCAGGTTTTCTCTGGGTGCTCCGGTTTGGAATATTGGGTGCATTTCTGCAGCTGATCTGTATCTTCATTGTGAGCGGAAGGGCCTGTACTGTTCTATGTTGGTTAGTGGATGTGCCCAGGAAGAAAATTATATCCGCATGACCCAAGATGTATTTACACTAATCTCAGCCTTGTGTTTATGGATCACAACCGACCATGGACCATGGACCATGATAGGCCCGACCATGGGTGACCATGGCCCGACCATGGACCATGATAGGCCCGGCCATGGGTGAGCAGGGGATAGGACTGGACTTTGCTGCTTTCCCTCACAGTGAGAATCATTGTGGGGAGATGTTTTTATGTTTATTGTTAAATTCTTTAGTGTTGTGTCTTATTTTTATTGGTGTGCTGCAATGGCAAGTCAAATTTCACCACACCAATTGGTGTATGTGATAATAAATGTCCTTTGTATCCTTGTATCCTTGTATTAACCACTAAAGTTTCACATCTCAATGGTTAGTTTACTTAAATTCAATGTTTAAACTGCAATAGAATATGTAGAGAGTCATAGAGTGATACAATGTGGAAACAGGCCCTTCCTCCCAACTTGCCCACACCGACCAACATGCCCCAACTACACTAGTCCCACCTGCTTGTGATTGGCATATGTCCCTCTAAGATTTTCCTATCCATTTACCTGTCTATGTACTTCTTCACTGCAAGGAAGTCAACACTTTGATATTAAAGACCTTACATTTAAATCCCTGCTTGGATTTGCCCTTCCCTCTTGTTGGTCTCATTCAGCTCCACGAAACTGTGCCCTCCAATTCTTAGCATCTCTGAATTGCTTTGCTATTTGCAACCAATCTTTAAGTTGCAAGACCTCACGCTCTGAAATTCCTCTCCAAACCTTCCGCATGTGTCACTGTTAAAATATTCCCCACAACCCGTGCCCTGACCACGGGTGTTTTCATCAAGCCTACCCGTTTTGATTTTGGATAGAGTTGGAGAAAGAGTTGGGGCAGCACGGTGGCGCAGAGGTAAAGTTGCTGCCTCACAGCACCAGAGCCCCTGTTCAATCCTGACTAGGGGCGCTGTTTGTATGGAGATTTGTATGTTCACCCTGTGGCCGCGTGGGTTTTCTCCGGGCGCTCCGGTTTCCCCCCACACTCCAAAGACGTGCACGTTATTTGGCTTCTGCAAATTGTAAATTGTCCCTAGTGTTAGGATAGTGCTATTGCACAGAGATCGCTGGTCGGTTTTGACTCGGTGGGCCAAAGGGCCGTTCTACACTGTGTCTCTAAATGAAACTTACTAAAGAAACACACAGTGAAATGAAGGGCTTTAGGAAAGTTAGTTTGATGCCAATCTTTAGATGAATTGCTTCAGAACATAATGAATCTTTCCACCAATTCCAAGCTGAACTGAGTTGAGAAAATTAACAACCTTGTCAAATACAATTGAAAATTTCAAATCACATTTACATCCAGTACTGCATAGCTGAATTTGGCACAAAGGTTGCCACTACATCAAATGATGACATGTCTGACGGGGACATATGACAATTATGAAGAATAGGAAGCTTACAAGTTCCATGGGATCCAGCAATCATTTTCATGAATGGTGGCTTTGTCTTTGATTGTGAAACTGAAGAATCGATTCTATAGAGTAGCTGTAGGTAACTGCAGATGCCAGTTTACAAAAAAAGCACCAAGTGATGGAGTAACTCAGCAGCACAGGCAGCAACCACACCCCCCCCCAACTACGACTCTAATCTGAAGAAGGGTCTCGACCTGGAACATCACCCATTCGTTCTCTCCAGAGATGCTGCCTGTCCCACAGAGTTACTCCAGCATTTTGTGTCTATCTACAATTAGTCAGAAGTGTCCTGACCAGACACATCACCCTCGACTACCCTTTAGTCAGACTTTGTATGTAGGAAGGGTCTGATTAAGAGTCTCAACTCGAAACGTCACCCATTCCTCTCTCTGGAGATGCTGCCTGAGTTACTCCAGCATTTTGTGTCTACCTTTGGATGGACTTTACTGGGCTTCATCTTACACTAAACATTATTCCCTTTATCATGTATCTACACACCATGGATGGCTCGATTGTAATCATGTATTGTCTTTCCTCTGACTGGTTGGCACGAGACAAAGACTCTTCACATGTACCTTGGTACACCTGACAATAAGCTAAACTAAACTAAACTAAACTAAACTAAACTAAAATAAAACTAACCCTCACCATTTTTTCCAGAGATACGGCCTGACTCGCTGACTTACTCCAGTGCTTTATGTTTTTTTTTTAAACATAATTAGGAAGGCAAAGTTGCACAGCTGGTAGAGCTGCTGCCTCACAGCGGCAGATACCCAGGTTTGATGCTGAGTACGGGTGCTGTCTGTACAGAGTTTGTACATTCTCCCTGTGACTGCGTGGGCTTTCTCCGGGTGCTCCATTTTCTGGCATGTCCTAAAGATGTGCGGGTTTGTAATTAATTGGCTTCTGTAAATTACCCCTAGTGTGTAGGGAATGGGATAACATGAGTGGGTGATCGATGGCTGGTGTGGTCTCACTGGGCCGAAGGGCCTGTTTCCATGCTGTATCTCTAAACTAAACTATAACCCTGGCAGTGTCTGGCAAGGATGATCACCAACAATCATTTAGTTTAGTTTAATTTAGAGATACAGCGTGGAAACAGGCCCTTCTGCCCACTGACCAGCGACCATCCCGTCCATTAGCACTATCCTACACACTGGAGATAATTTGACAATTTTTACCGAAACCAATCAACCTACAAACCTGTACCTTTTTTGGAGTGTTGGAGGAAACCTGAGCACCCAGAGAAAAACCACGCGGTCAAAGAGAGACCGTACAAACTCCACACAGACAGCACCCGAGGTCAGGATCAAACCCGGGACTTCGGCGCTGCAAGACAGCAACTCTACCACTGCTCCATCTTTCTTTGTATCTCAAAAGAAACCATGACTATTGAAATAGTCTATTGAAATATATTGAAACAGGCCCTTCAGCCCAACTTGCCCACACCAACCAACATGTCCCAACTACACTAGTCCACCTGCCTGCATTTGGCCCATATCCCTCGAAACCTATTCTATCCATGTGCCTCTCTAAATGTTTCTAAAACATTGCGACAGTCCCTGCCTCAACTACCTCCTCTAGCAATTCTTTGCACTCACACTTAAAACCTTGAAGGTAAGATCGTGGGGTAGACACAAAATGCTGGAGTAACTCAGCAGGTGAGGCAGCATCTCTGGAGGGAAGGATTGGGTGACCTTCGATTTAAACCAGCATCTGCAGTTCTTTCTTACACACAAGACCCTGGGGATATCTTCTTCATTTAAGATTGAGACGGGAGTAAATCTTCACCAGGTGAGTATTGAACCAGGAACTCGCTACCACCTAAAGCAGTTGAAGCAAAATGTCTTATGTATATTCAAGGCGGACTGAATAATTAGTGTGTAGAAAGGAACTGCAGATGCTGATTTAAACCGAAGATAGACACAAAAAGCTGGAGTAACTCAGCGGGTCAGGCAGCATCTCTGGACAAAATGCATAGCTGATGTTTCAGGTCGAGACCCATCTTCAGACTGAGAGTGCCTTAAGGGGGAAGGGAAATGAGAGATACAGACGGTGATATAGAGAAATTTACAACAAATTAATGAAAGATGAACATAAAAGTAACAATGAGCACAAAGCTCGATGAGTAAAAAAATAACTTGTTTCCACCTAGGCCACAGTGACCAATGCCCTATTCCTTTATCATTGTTACTTTTTTGCATATCTTTCATTTAACTCGCAGTTACTCCAGCTTTTTGTGTCGATCTTAGGACTTTTCAGGTCAGGTTGGGGGGAGTTCTCCCCAGCCACGGGTACCATGTAATCCCGTGCTACCTGCTCCATGGTCGGATAGTCAGCGACCTGGTTTGCCAGGTGAGGAGGGGGCTGTGGACCCCCAGCAGGACCAAAAACAAGACCTGTCAAAGGGCGGATGAGCTTCTAGCGAGCCAACGGCCATCCACACTTCAGTAGCAGTTGCGATCACTGTCGTACACAGCATTGTAAGGAACACACACCAAAATCCTATACTTCCAGCGGCGGAAGTCCGCAGAAACTGGAGGACAGAGATGTATGATGTGTCCGCCACTGTTTCCGTCGGAAACCAGCACCACTGCGTCGCTAATGTTTTGAACGATGATGAATGAATTAGGACTAAACCATTGTTCTCAGGCTAGAGTGAACACGGGGTGAGGAGAAAACAGGAGCAAGGTATTGAATTTGCAAAAATAGCAGTGTGCGGAAGAAGGTCCTGAAGAGCTGCACACTACTGCCAGATCCCTGCAGAACCAGGAACCCCCCTGGAATGGGTCAGAGGCTCGTCTCCTGCTCGCCCCCGAAGACCAGGAACCAGAGAGGAGGGCGGAGAGTCGGCAGTGGAATCTGGACAAAGGAGAACTAGGAGGGTACTTACCTTCCGTGACCTCAAGGTGAAGGTGGCCAGGCGAGGAGAGGGACGATGGTTCGCTGGACGATCCGGAAGAAGGCGACGGCTGCTACGGGCCTTTGTGGCCAGCTGCAGCTGGGACTTTGCAAAATGGTGCCAAAACCTGCCGACTCCTGCATATGAACTCAGTGGGCTGTTCCTATCCATCCTGTACTTCATCTGCGATTGTTTTTATATATGGCAATAATCTTACCGATCTGTATGCAAAAACACACAAAGAAAACCATTGAACCACTGACGGAAATGCTTCAATATTTGGATCTGCTCACTTCCACACATCACACTATTTCCAGATTTCACTGATATTCCTTCAAGCTTACAGCTCCACCCTCCTGACCCACAATTTGGAGGCGATTTGAATGATGGCACATTTTCAAACAAAAACTTTGCAGAGCAAACATGGTGGCACATCTAAAGCAGTGAGATGTCAGGAGATGGTTGGCATTACAATCGTACCAAATTTGACAGAAACATCTCTGAAGAAAAGGGAACAGGTGATGTGTTTCGGACCAAGACCATTTTTTAGAAGTGTCTCGACCCGAATTGTCACCGATTCCTTTTCTCTAGAGATGCTACCTGACCCGCTGAGTTACTCCAGCATTTTGTGTCTATCGTTGGTGTAAGCCAGCATCTGCAGTTCCTTCTTACACATTTCTGACAGAAATAAGTGTTTGAATACACATTATGTATTCAAGAGAGAGTTAGATATAGCTCTTAATGCCCCTGTCCCACTTAGGAAACCTGAACGGAAACCCCTGGAGACTTTGCGCCCCACCCAAGGTTTCCGTGCGGTTCCCGGAGGTTGCAGGTAGTGGAAGCAGGTAGGGAGACTGACAAAAACCTTCGGGAACCTCCGGGAACTGCACAGGAACCTTGGGTGGGGCGCAAAGTCTCCAGAGGTTTCCGTTCCGGTTTCCTAAGTGGGACAGGGGCATTAGGGTGAACGGAATCAAAGGATATGGGGAGAAAGCAGGAACGGGATAATGATTCTGGATTATCAGCCGGGATCATATTGAATGGCGTTGACTCCAAGGGCTGAATAGCCTACTGCTGCACCAATTTACTATGTTTCTATGATTTTTTTGTTGCTTAAATTCATTCCCATACATCTTAATTATTCTTACAGGAAGAAGATGGATTCACGTTTGTAATTGTGATAAATTATGTGGATGAACTGGGACAAGCAGAATTATACAGAATCTTCCACATCAAAACTTTGGTTTTAATAATTCCCTAAAATGTCAGACTTATTAGCGTTAACATTTACCTTCAGCGGCTGCGATTTGCCATCCTTTGCATTCACACAGTGTCACCATTGCACAAAGAATTAATCGCACTAGGTGCAGAAAATTAATTAGTTTGTTGGATAACCTACTTTCCTGAAGCAGGTGAAAGGTCCGTGTTCTTTGGGTCACTGTATCCATAGCAACTTCCTTGATTGACTGGGAATTAGGTTAGATTGGGCTACTCGGTATAATAGATGTAATCCCTGATAAGCAGAACAGTGTAAGAAATGTCTTCAGAGATTAGTGTTGCATGTTAATCAGTCCTGAGTACACTTTCTTCCACAGTAACATCTCATCTTACTGGCTGAAATATCAGTGCCAATACAGTCATGGAGTGATAGATTCTTACAGCTTGTAAACAAGCCCTTCGGCCCATCTTGCCCACACCGCCCAACATGTCTCATCTACACTAGTCCCACCTGCCTGCCTTTGGCCCATATCCCTCTAAACCTGTCCTATCCATGTACCTGTCTAAATGTTTTTTAAACGTTGCAATAGTTCCTGCCTCAACGCTCTCCTCCGGCAGCTTGTTCCATACATCCACCACCCTTTGTGTGAACAAGTTACCCCACAGTTTCCTGGGGGAGCTGGTCCATGTAGAGCAAGGAAAGGAGGAGAAAAGCTTTGTTCACTGGAGGTAGTCTGAACACATGCGAGGGAGTTAACGGGCATTACCTACTGTGAGGTGCACAGTGGTGCACAGTGGTGCACAGTGGCACAGCTGATTCTTCCTGTTCATATTCCCCGATACATACACTTGACGGTATGGTATCAAAGGTATCAAAGGTATTTTATTGGTCACATTCACATACACCTAGGTGTAGTGAAGTGAAATGCTTCTTGCCATTTTGCAGCACATAAAGAAGGAATACAGACATAACATTAATAAGAGTTTTAAACATAAAGAACATCCCCCCACAATGGTTCCCATTATGAGGAAAGGCACAAAGTCCAGTCGCCAACCCCAGTTCACCCATAGTCAGGCCTATTGAGGCCTCCACAGTTGCCTCTATGGAGGCCCGATGTTCCAGGCCGTTCTCGCCGGGTGATGTTGCTCCGGCGTCGGGAGAGTCCTCTCAGCGGCCTGGGAACCCTGGAACGGCCGCTTCTGTACTGGAGGCCGCGGCTTCCAAAGCCAACAAAGCCGCGCCGGTTGGAGCTCCACAACTGGCGATCTCATCTAGAGATCCCAGGCTCCCCGGTGTAAAGTTCAGCGCAGCCGCCCGCGGCTGGTCGCTCCACAGACCCGCAACTCCGCGATGTTTTCCTCAGCGATCTTCAGCTCACCGGAGTTCCAGCGCGGCGACCCAGGCAAGGCATCGCCCGCTCCACGATAGCGCTCCAGCGCTGTGCCGCCGCTGAAGCCGAGGTTCTGGGCGGTCCCCGACAGGAAACACCGCTCCAGGCCCGCTGGTAGGCCGCGAGGACGGGTCGAAGCTGCAGCCCGGACAAAAGCTGCCTCTCCGACCAGGTAGGGACCCTGAAAGGTAGTTTTCCGTTCCCCCCCCCCCCACATAAAAAAGTCTAGACCTCCAAACAAAACACTTAACTAACTAAAATAAAAAATAAAAAGATGAAAAGACAGACAGCTGCTGGTGTAGTGGTAGAGTTGCTCCTCACAGTACTAGAGACCCGGGTTCAATCCTGCCTGTATGGAGTTTGTACGTTCTCCCTGTAACTGCATAGGTTTTCTCCGGGATTTCAGGTTTCCTCCCACACTCCAAAGACGTGCAGGTTTGTAGGTTAATTGGCTTCGGTAAAATTGTAAATTGTCCTTAGTATGCGTAGGATGGAGTTAATGTGCGGGAATCGCTGGTTGGCACAGACTCGGTGGCCCAAAGAAGCCTAGTTCTGCCTGTATCTCCAAAATAAACTAAACTAAATTAATATTAAGTTGTGACCTTATGATTACTAAAGCAATAAGAATGTGGGATTAGTAAAATAAAGTAGATTGGGCTCAAATATTCCTGAAACTTTAGAATACACTCATTACCATCCTTGCAGTGGGTTTTTTTCTCATCATGTTGAAAGATGTCAGTGCTGGGGCAATGAACAGTTTATGATTTGCAATAATAGTAATAAATTCACGATTGCTTTCATACAGTATTCAACAGAACATAAAAGGATTAATGCATTCATTGCAATAATAGAGAACAAAATTAAATACAAACTCAGTCACGGGTACATTCTAAGTGACAAAGAGCCAGGAGCACTTAGCGTACATTGAAACCATTTATACAGCCATGAAGTATAATTTGTCCAACTGGTATGAGTTTACGGGGCAGAGAGATTGGATTGATATCTGAAATTAGATACTGCACCATTATTCATCAGGAGGAGCACTCCATTAGAGTAGACCTTCCCTACTCAGGAAAACCTTTCCATAGGGTTAAGGGGCTGTCCCACTGTACAAGCTAATTCAAGTGCTCTCCCGAGTTTTACAAAAAATGAAACTCGTTGTAAGCACGTAGAATGTATGTAGGGGGTACGTTGGAGCTCAGGGCGTCTCTTAGCAGATCGTAACGCTAACGGCAGGTACTCGGGGAAATGCGGTTTTAGATTTTTCAACATGTTGAAAAATGTCCACGAGAGCCCCGAGGATTTGAGTATAAGAGCAGGGAGGTTGTACTGCAGTTGTACAGGGTCTTGGTGAGACCACACCTGGAGTATTGCGTACAGTTTTGGTCTCCTAATCTGAGGAAAGACATTCTTGCCATAGAGGGAGTACAGAGAAGGTTCACCAGACTGACTCCTGGGATGTCAGGACTTTCATATGGAGAAAGACTGGATAGACTCGGCCTGTACTCGCTAGAATTTAGAAGATTGAGGAGGGATCTTATAGAAACTTACAAAATTCTTAAGGGGTTGGACAGGCTAGATGCAGGAAGATTGTTCCCGATGTTGGGGAAGTCCAGAACAAGGGGTCACAGTTTAAGGATAAGAGGGAAATCTTTTAGGACCGAGATGAGGAAAACATTTTTCACACAGAGAGTGGCGAATCTCTGGAACTCTCTGCCACAGAGGGTAGTTGAGGCCAGTTCATTGGCTATATTTAAGAGGGAGGTAGATGTGGCCCTTGTGGCTAAGGGGATCAGGGGGTATGGAGAGAAGGCAGGTACGGGATACTGAGTTGGATGATCACCCATGATCATATTGAATGGCGGTGCAGGCTCGAAGAGCCGAATGGCCTACCCCTGCACCTATTTTCTATGTTTATGTTTCTACTTCCCAGTGTGTCCGAACCGGTTACTCAGTCAGGTCTTGATCATCCTTGCTGTCTTGTGTTCAGGCTGACTTCTGCTGTCAAGACCATTTCATCATGAACTTTGTCATGATGGCTAGTTACAACTGTCTGGGAGATGGACGGCAGCACTCAGTTTAAGCAGTGAGTGACCTTGGATGAAGGCTTGTCATTTGCTTTGCTTATTTATTAATCTTTTTGCCACGTTTATTATTGAGTGGAAAATAGGAAGCCACAGTATTCCTGAGTTCCATCCGCACACCACCTATCCGAGCACTGAAGATTACCATTGGTTATAGGAGCAGAATTAGGCCTTTCGGCCCATCAAGTCAATTATGTCGTTTAATCATTGCTGATCTATCTTACCCTCTCAACCCTATTCTCCTGCCTTCCCCCATAATCATAAGCCTTAGGAAGTTCGGCATGTCCCCAACACCCTTCACCAACATTTACAGATACGTTGTAGAAAGCATCTTGTTGGGATGCATCACAGCATATGTTTGGGAACAGCTCCATCCAGGACCGCTAGAAATTGCAGAGAATTGTGGACGCAGCCCAGACCATCACACAAACCAACCTCCCTTCCAATGACTCCATCTACACCTCACGCTGCCTCGGCAAGGCCAGCAGCATAGTCAAGGACGAGTCGCACCCCGGCCACTCCCTCTTCTCCCCTCTCCCATCAGGCAAGAGGTATAGAAGTGTGAGAAATGCACACCTCCAGATTCAGGGACAGTTTCTTCCCAGCTGTTATCAGGCAACTGAGCCATCCTACCTACACATAGAGAGCGGTCCTGGGCTACTATCTGCCTCATTGGAGACCCTTGGACTATCTTAGATTGGACTTTATCTTGCACTAAATATTATTCACGTTATTCCCTTTATCATGTTTCTGTACACTGTGGATGACTCGATTGTAATCATGTATTGTCTTTCCCATCAGAACTGCCCCCTCCATCGACTCTTTTAAGTCAAGACTAAAGACTTATCTATACTCCCAAGCCTTTCCTGACGTCATTGGAGTGAGGGCTACATGTATATATGTATGTAGTTTGTTTTGTTGTGCTATTCTTATAACAAATGTAAAGCACTTTGGCCAATGAGAGTTGTTTTTTTAAATGTGCTATATAAATAAATGTGACTTAGAAACATAGAAACATAGAAATTAGGTGCAGGAGTAGGCCATTCGGCCCTTCGAGCCTGCACCGCCATTCAATATGATCATGGCTGATCATCCAACTCAGTATCCCGTACCTGCCTTCTCTCCATACCCTCTGATCCCCTTAGCCACAAGGGCCACATCTAACTCCCTCTTAAATATAGCCAGTGAACTGGCCTCAACTACCCTCTGTGGCAGAGAGTTCCAGAGATTCACCACTCTCTGTGTGAACTTGACTTGACTTGACTTGACTTTCCGCTGACGGGTTAGCACACAACAAAAGCTCTTCACTGTACCTCGTTAAATGTGACAATAAACTAAGCTCAAACCAAGAATCAGTCTACACTTTAAAAATACCCATTGACTTGGCCTTCACATCCATTAGTGGCAATGAATTTCACAGATTCAGCACACTCTTGCTCATGTAATTACCGGGTAAGATGATCCTGTGGTCCCGTGGCCCCAGCATCCTGTGCTTTATCTATTGCTGGGATTTCTGGTTAAGTAAATAATGACTCAAACTTCATGACATAGGCGGACCACACTGCCACTGGCAAGGTTACAGGAGCAGCTAATATACTTAACCATCTGGTAAATGTTCAATCTGTTACTGGTGACAAATGTCACATCTCTCATTCCGAAAATAAACACAAAAAGCTGGAGTAACTCAGCGGGACAGGCAGGATCTCTGGAGAGAAGGAGACCCTTCTTCAGAGACCCTGCTCCTTCTCTTCAGAGATGCAGCCTGTCCCGCTGAGTTACTCCAGCTCTTTGTGTCTATCTTCAGTTTAAACCAGTGTCTGCAACTCTTTCCTACACACCTCTGTGTACTTGCACAGAAACGACCCAGGAGCAGCCCATTCTGCTCCAGCCTTCTCTCTAAATCACAGTGGCACAGGGTAGGAGATGCTGCCTTACAGGGCCAGAGATCCGGATTCAATCCTGACCTTGGGTGCTGTCTGTATGTGGAGCTGGTACGTTCTCCCCGTGACCGATTGGGTTTTCTCCGGGAGCTCCCGTTCCTCCTTCATCCCAAAGACATACAGGTTTGCAGGTTAATTGGCTTCTGTAAATTGTCCCTAATGTGTAGTATAGAACTGGTGTATGGGTGACTATGGGTCAGTGCGGATTTGGTGTGTCAAAGGGCCTGTTTCTGTGCTGTATCACTAAACTAAACTAAAGAAAAGGAATAGGTGACATTTCGAGTGGGAATACTCCCGCGTATATGTAGGTTGCAAAACTGGGATAACAGAGAGAGAGGAAGGGAGGGGTGGTGGGGCACCTCCCTGCTAGTCCTGTGACCCTGTCACAGGTTTGAGGAAGACCGAACCACTGAGACAAACTTCAGACCACTGTGTTCAAGACTGAGTTGCCAGGAAGAAACCCGAGACATCCAGCGACGGCTATATAAGCCCAAAGACTGAGCCACTAGGATAAGCCTGCGACCAACAGTGCCTCCTCTTGAGGCAAGGCTGAACTGCAGGGAGAAGTCTGAGATCTCCACACCTCCTCCTTTGAGACCAGGACTGAGCTGCCGATACAAGCCCGAGATCACCAACTCCACTGTACATGTGCCCTGACGGTGAGGGACAGCGCCCCCATGTGGTCCTGGACTTTCCTACCACTGTGAATAAAACATATCACGTGAGTTCACTGCGAGTGTCGGTGAGGTCATTGGCAAACCCGGCATCATCCCAATGCCAAAAGTGTTATAGCTGTAGAGAAAGTGTGGATTATCAAAAAGTGCAAGGACTGCAATGAGGTAGTTTGGGAGTTCAGGACTACATCCTTAGTTTATGAGAGGTTCATTCAGTATTCAGATAACGGCGGGGAAGAAGCTGTTCCTAAATCTAACGGAGCAAGTTTTCAAGCTTTTCTGTCTTCTGCCTGATGGGAGAGGGGAGAAGAGGGAATGAGTAGGGTATTAGTGGATGGCACAGTATTGGGGGGGTGGTGCACCAGTAGACCTCAGCACCAGAGATCCGGGTTCAATCCTGACTACGAGTGATGTAAACTCTGCACGGAGTTTGAACGTTCTCCCCATGTCCTGCGTGGCTTTTCTCTGGGTGCTCCGGTTTCCTCCTACACTCCAAAGACATACAGGTTTGTAGGTTAATTGGCTTTGATTAAAAATTCTAAATTGTCCCTAGGGTGTCAAATAGTGCTAGTGTACGGGGTGATTGCTGGTCGGCGCGGGCTTGGTGGGCGAAAGGGCTTGTTTCTGCGCTGTATTTCTAAAGTTGAAAATGTAAATTGTCCCTAGTGCATGTATGATGGTGTTAATGTGTGAAGGATAGTGTTAATGTGCAGGGGTTGCTGGTCGGCGCGGGCTAGGTCGGCTGAAGGGCCTGGATCTCAAAACAAAACTAAACTAAACTCATACACAATTAAACACTGGATTGCTTGTTTAGAAGGCTACACAAATAGACGGAAGACTGGAGTCTTGCCCCATGTGTAATATGCCTGTGAAACCTTTTTCACTCCAGTCAGAAAGGGGAGATATTAAAACCGTTTTCATTGTGCCCAATGCAAGTGCAAATTGCTCCGTCGCTTTGATCCCATTCACTGTCATGAGTTTATGAAGGCCCCGATAATGAGTAGCAGTGTGGAAAGAATCAGAAGTCGTACGGGGAATGATAGATTAACTTCACCCCCCTGTCCACAGTGCTTTATCGCAGACAAACTCTGCAACTTCAAAGCTTGATGAAACACAGCCACAATACGCTGTCATTCCTTGACTTCTCTGCTTCTGGCTTGACGAGCAGCCCCTGGCAGTTTGTCAGATGTCAAATTAACCTGAGAGTTTTCAAGAAGAAGCTTTTCAGTGGAGCTTAAGACTAATACTGAAGCACATCCTTATTTCCAATTATAGAGTACATCCAAAATGAAACGAGGATTGCACTCAATGGATATCTTCGGTCAGGAGATCACCAATGGATAGACAGTCATCAGAAATGTAGATTTTACTTTGGAGTCACGTGAGTGACTACGTGAAGAACCCACCCAGCGCGCAGGCGCGGCATTACGTCAGCAGTGCAACAGCGGCAGCAGCTGGAGCCAGGCTCTCCAGCTGCAGCATAAAGACAAGACCTCAGGTAAGTGCCTTTTTTGTTACAGAGTCGCTCCAGAGAGAATCATGGCCTCTCGCAAGCGACCAGCCAGGAGGACTGCCTGCCCAACTCCACCCGAGGACGGGTCCATAGCTGGACGGCAGCCTCTCGCAGCGGAGGAGCCTTTTCAACGCTCCCGCTCACCCGACACCGAGCCGCCCCCAGTGCTGCAGATTTCAACGCCCCGCACAGGGAGGAAGGCGACTCATAAGACCGACCGGCCGGTGTCCTCCGATGAATCGGAGGAACGGGAACACTCTCCCCCACCGAAAAGGGGAGACGCTCGGATAAGCTGCATGAGGCAGCTCCTAGAGCGAATGATCAACGAGGAGATGCGGCATCTCCCAGGAGGACGGGCTTTGGCCTCCTCCTCTCCACACCCTTCTGTACCCTCTATGTTCGAGGGCAGTAAGGGAGGCCAGGACTGGGCTGGCCTATCCCAAGGGCAGGCGGAGGATACCATCAGCATGCCGGGCGTGCCAGAAGAAGAGCTACTGGGTGTAGTGGGCCGATATGCAGCGCCCCCAACAACTGGGATGGTATTGCCACCCAGAATGGCGGCCACCATAAACAGGCTGTCCAACAACCCGCTGCAGGACAAGGCTGTCCAGCAGGCCCTTGACAATTACACAGCGCCAGAAAATTGCGAGGCGCTGAGGGTCAAAACGGTCAATGGGCAGATCTGGAACCAGCTGGGGCAGCAAATCAGGGCTCAGGAAGTCAAGATGCAGCGAGTCCTGAAGCTCCACTCAGCAGCCGTCACCGCCTTTGCTCGGTCCGTTGGGAATGAAGACCTGACCATACCCCAGCAGGATGCCCTCGCACTGATGTGCAGCACCACCTATGAGCTAAATAGCCTACGGCGGGACAACATCAGGCCTGCCCTCAACCCAACATATGCCGGCCTCTGTAAAGCTCCAGCGCCCGAACGAGAGGCGCTGCTATTTGGTGCGGATCTGGCCAAAAGGCTGAAGGAGTTGGAAGAGGCGGCAAAACCAGTAGGCCTCATGAGGGCAGGGCCAGGACCGAGCAGGGTGAAGACACCCAGTTGGCCGCACGCCTCGGCAGCCACCAGCAGATACCGAGCTGGTGAAAGCCTGGTGACCGCCTCCCACTACCCCCAGAGCTCTTTTTTAGAGTGGGGCCCAGGGCGGAGCCGTGGGAAGATGCGCCGCCCCACCGCAGCACCAACACGGACAACCTTGGGCCAGACCCACCGAAAACGACCCCACAAGTAAACATGGAGGTAGGTGGGTCTGGTTCCTGTCAACATACACAGACAAAGGGTGTAGTATTAACAGGGGGACGCTTGAGGTTCTTCAAGCATGTTTGGTGCTCCCTTACTAACAATAAGTTTATACTCAACAGTATTAGTGGATACAAAATTGAGTTCAAACCAGGCGTAGAACCGCCAGTTCAGCACATGCCCCAAAGGGTGTTCCTTCCCTCGGCAGTTGAGAAGGTAGAAGGACAAGCTGAACTTGATCGGCTCGTGGCTAAAGGCATCATAGAAATGACCACACACGAGCCGCAAGAATTTGTATCAAATATTTTTCTCAAAACCAAAAAAGATGGTGGACGTCGCATTATTATTGATCTGACGTCACTTAATCAGTCTGTTGAGTATCAGCATTTCAAAATGGAGACATTTGTCACTGCCAGACAACTGATCTCCAAGGGATACTACATGGCAAGCATAGATATCAAAGATGCTTACTATTTGGTACCCATTCACAAAGATTACTTTAAATATCTGAAATTTATCTGGAGGGGCCAGCTATGGCAGTACCGAACTTTGCCCAATGGTTTAACGACAGCTCCCAGACTATTTACGAAAATTCTTAAAGTGGCCATGAAGAAATTGAGAGAACTAAAACATTTAGTCGTGGCCTATCTGGACGATGTTCTCATATTAGGAAGAACACGGGAACAAGCTGTCGCAGGAGTGTTAGCCACTAAACAACTCCTTGAAACTTTGGGTTTTATCCTTCACCCAGATAAATCAATATTGGAGCCTACTACTAACATGGATTACCTAGGCTTCACTATTGACACGATTCACATGACTGTCACTCTGCCCAGAGACAAAACAGTTTCACTCATTGAAGCTTGTAGCCATTTAATTGCTACACCGCAACCCAGAATACGGCATGTAGCCAGAGTTATTGGCTCTATAGTAGCAGCATTCCCGGCTGCCCAACATGGGCCCTTGCATTATCAAAATCTACAAAGAGCAAGGACTCATGCATTACGCCTTCATAGGGGGCATTATGATCGCAAAATGGATTTACCCACTGAAGCCAAATCAGAACTTCAGTGGTGGGTTGATAATATTTGGCACAGTCACAGTCCTATCGCCGTAACCAATCCTAACATAACCATTGCAACGGATGCCAGTGCTTTAGGCTGGGGAGCTACTAACTCCATAGACAGCACAGGTGGCAGATGGACTAACTCAGAGGCATCGCTACTACAATCACTGGGCATTAACTTTTTGGAAATGCTCGCCGCCTTTTATGGGCTAAAAGCATATGCATCTGATATGCGGCACGTGCATGTTAGGATTATGATCGACAACACTACGGCAGTATCTTATATCCAGCACATGGGTGGCATAAAATCAGTATCATGCGACAAATTAACTGCTATAATCTGGCAATGGTGTGTCGAGAGACATATTTGGCTATCAGCTGCCTATTTACCAGGCAAGCTAAATTTAGTGACGGACACCAGGTCACGAAAATTCAACGACAACATCGAATGGATGTTGGACCCAAAATTATTTGTTAAAATTGTTAAGCAATATGGTACGCCAGATATAGATTTGTTTGCGTCTAGGTTAAATCACCAACTACCCATGTATGTGGCTTGGGAACCAGACCCAGAGGCAGCAGCGGTAGATGCCTTCACGCTGGATTGGGGAAATTTCTTTTTCTATGCTTTCCCTCCCTTCTGCCTCATCAGTCGGGTACTCCAGAAAATTCAGGCAGACTCAGCCTCTGGCATTCTGGTCGTGCCCGACTGGCCTACCCAACCATGGTTCCCAATGTTCCACGACATGGTGGTAGAGACACCTATGGTCCTTCATAGCCACCCCCAATTATTGACTCACCCGGTAACTGGCATTAGCCATCCATGCCACCAAAAATTGAAACTCCTGGTTTCCAGATTTTGAACAGGCCTTACCGGGGATTGGGGTTATCAGACAGAACAATCACCACCATGTCGGCATCCCTGCGAGTTTCCACCAAAAAACAGTACCTGACCTTCATCAGGAAATGGGAACAGTACTGTCTGGACGCAGGGACATCCTACAAGACGGCTTCGATCTCGGATGTGCTGGAGTTCCTGGCCCACCTGCACCATGACCTCAAGATGAGCTACAGTGCCATCAATACGGCTCGGAGCGCACTGTCCGCATACCTCATGCCGATAGGACAGCATAGTGTGGGATCCCACCCTCTGGTCATCAGACTCCTTAAGGGGATCTTTAATACCAAACCCCCTACACCTAGATACACCCACATGTGGGATGTGAGTGTAGTTCTGACACACCTTCGAGGTTGGCCTCCGGTGGGATCCCTGAGCCTGGAACAGTCCACTTATAAGACCCTTATGCTCATGGCGCTTGTCTCAGCTCAAAGGGTTCAGTCGCTCCATCAGCTAAATCTGAACTACATGGTGACCACCCCAGATACCATTACTTTCACCATGCCGGGGTTGGAAAACAAAGTAGACCAGGTACATCAAACTCCCCGTTGATCTTCCGGGCTTACCCTCCAGAACCTAGGCTGTGTGTGGTGACCCACCTTCATCATTATCTAGACACTACCCAAACGCTTAGAGGGAGAGAGAAAGCCTTATGGGTTAGCCACAGAAAGCCTTTTGGACGGGTTACCAGCCAGACATTATCCAGATGGTTGAAACAGGTCCTCAACATGGCAGGGATTAACACAGATATTTTTAAATACCATTCAACCAGGGCAGCGTCCACCTCAGCGGCGGATAGGATGCAGGTTCCCCTAGACCACATCCTCAGAGCAGCGGGATGGTCAAGGGAATCGACATTCCAACGATTCTACAGAAAACCGCTGATGGAACAGGACGTCTTTGCGGATAGCATTTTAGAAACCGCAAAGTTATGATTTAAAGCCCATGGGAGCTACTTTTTGTTATAGTTAATAAACATTTCTTTTATAACTAAACAAACTTGTTGGTCTTTAGATACCACTTCCTCCCTCGATGATCTTTCGGCAGTGAGTGATATAACTGTTACACGGTTTGAAATCACAGACCTTTGAAGTCTTCACGTAGTCACTCACGTGACTCCGAAGTAAAATAGTAAGATTAAACGAGTACTTACCAGTACGAAGTTTGATCTGTATTTTATGAGGAGTTACGATGAGGGATTACGTGCCCTCCGCTCCCACCCTCATTATATAGATCAAATTCGGACTAATGTCTCGTTGGTCTTTACTATCTTTACTTCAACTAGTGTCTATCTGTGATTCCACACCGCTGCTTGGAAGTATGCCGCGCCTGCGCGCTGGGTGGGTTCTTCACGTAATCCCTCATCGTAACTCCTCATAAAATACAGATCAAACTTCGTACTGGTAAGTACTCGTTTAATCTTACTATTAGTTGCCAGTTATCATGTTACCGGGATGTATCACAGCATGGTTTGGGATCAGCTCCATCCGAGAACTCAAGAAATTGTAGAGAATTGTGGACGCAGCCCAGACCATCATGTAAACCAACCTCCCTTCCGTCGACTCCATCTACACTTCACGCTGCCTCGGTAAGACCAGCAACAGAATGAAGGATGAGTCTCACCCCAGTCACTCCATCTTCTCCCCTCTCCCATCAGGCAAGAGGTACAGAAGTGTGAAAACGCACACCTCCAGATTCAGGGACAGTTTCTTCCCACGACTGCAAACAAATTGCAGAGAGTTGTGGATGTAGCTCAGCCCCTCACACAGACCAGACTCCATCTACACTTCACACTGCCTCAGGAAAGCAGCCAACATAATCAAAGACATTCCCTACTTTAATTTAGTTTATTTTGGTATTGTCAACTGTACTGAGATACAGTGAAGATCTTTTGTTTGTGTGGTATCCAGTCATAGACCAGACATGATTACAATCAAGCCGTCCACAGTGTACAGATACATGATAAAGGGAATAACATTTAGTGCAAGATAAAGTCCAGTCAAGTCTAATTAAAGATAGTCTGAGGGTCTCCAATTAAATAGATGAGAGGACAGGACTACTCTATAGTTGTTGGTAGGATGGTTCAGTTGCCTGATAACAGCTGGGAAGAAACTGTCCCTGAATCTGAAGGCAGACATCTTCACACTTCACACTTGAAGCTTGAAAGAGCGCACCACCAGACTAAGAAACAGCTTCTTCCCCTCTGTTATCAGACTTCTGGCCAGTCCTTCTGGAAGCTAATGTGCTGTCCAATTCACTTCTACCCCATTGTGGACATTGGACTTTGTCTCTGGATCGAGGCATGTTACAATGCTGAGAACTATATTCTGCACTCTGTATCTTCCCCTTCGCTCTACTCTACTTGAGTTAGACTTGATTGCATTTGCTGCAAAGTATTATCTGAATATGTTTATTAAACATGCAAGACCAAGCTTTTCACTGTACCTCGACACCTGTACATGACAATAGTAAACACAAACCTCAGATAGACCCTCGAGTCCTGACACCATCCTCGTAAATCTTCTCTGTACCCTTTGCAGCTTGACAACATCTTTCCTATAACATGGTGTCCAGAACTGAACACAATCTTCTAAATGTGGCCTCACCAACATCTTATATAACTGCGACATGACCTCTGTACTTCTAAACTCAATATAACTTCAACATGACCTCTGTACTTCTATACTCAATGCTTTGAGTGTGTCTGTGAGACCAGGGTGGAAACTAAACACTGCTAGAATCGATGAACGCGAAGGAGAACTAGGCTCAGGGGATCAATGAAGATTGGGGACCACAATCCGAAAGATCGGCTGACCAGAAAATATTTCAATGAGAGTTGGAGATGGGATTATGCGGGCTAGGAAAGTTTTTCAAGAGAGTTAGATTTAGCTCTTAGAGCTAAAGGAATCAAGGGGGAAAAAGCAGGAACAGGATACTGATTGGGGATGATCAGCCATGATCACATTGAATGGTAGTGCTGGCACGAAGGGCCGAACGGCCTACTCCTATTTTCTATGTTTCTATGTTTTTATGAAACGCCACCTATCCATGTTGTCCGGGCATGCTGCCTGACCCTCTGAGTGACTCCATCATTTTGTGGTCATCCCATATTAATAATCATATTATTTTGTCCCAGTTCAGTTTAGTGTTGTATGATGACTGCTAGCTTGCCAAGCCTGGTCAATGAACAGTACCTGAAGACAGCAGATGGCAGAGTAGCCGTCATTTGGTTGGCATTGCCTCTCACACAGGGTGTTACATTGTTTAATCTTTCAGGAGCTCGGTAGCATGAAATATTCCACCTCATTAATCAGGTTTGGGAAGGCCATTATAAAGAGATTTCCATAACTGTTGGAATCCCATGGGTCCATTCAATATGTTCACACCAGATATCATTTGCAACAGGTACCTTTCCGTATCTTCGCTCACCTTCTGCTCCTTATTGCGTTAAAATAAAAATCACGACAAAATCTTTAATTTAAAATAAAAATAACCATGTCTTCCCAGGCAGCTGGTGGCACCATTCATATTTTGTGAAATTTATATCAGTGAGAATACATTTCTGTTTAGTGAAAGTTTAGTTTTAGTTTAGAGGTACAGCGCGCAAACAGGCCCTTTGGCCCACTGAGTCCGCGCCGACCAAGGATCACACTGGACCCTTGTAGGGCCCTACCCACACGAGGGACAATTTTATAATGTTACCGAAGCCAATTAACCTCCAGACCTGTACGTCTTTGGGGTGTGGGAGGAAACCGGAGCACCTGGAGAAAACCCACACGGTCATAGGGAGAACGTACAGACAGCACCCGTAGTCAAGAACGAACCCGAGTCTCTGGCACTGTGAGGCAGTAATTCTACCACCATGCCGCCCACAAAAAATAAAATCTGCCCCTTTGAAAATGCCTCAGTATTGTACACTTACATCATGGATTTTACATGGATAATTTCCGTTGCCTCTAGTGATTTTCGGAAAATGTCCTAATTTTGAATTTCTAATAGATTATAATCCACAGTCAATGTTACTTTCATAAAAGCGACTTTCTCAGTTAAAGTTTATTCTTTCTCTAACCTAAAGTTTTGCCTGCTGTGAATAAAGAAATCTATCCTTTGTTAAAAGGACACAAAGTGCTGGAGTAAAGGGCCCGTCCCACTTGGTGCTTTTTTCGGTGACTGCCGGCATCATTGACTTACGTATCAGGTCACTGAAAAATACACGGCGTGATGACATACGATGCGGCGGTGACACGGCGTGATGACATATGATGCGGCGGTGACACCACGTGATGACGTACGATGCGGCAGTGACACGGCGTGATGACATATGACGCGGTGGTGACACGGCGTGATGACATATGACGCGGTGGTGACACGGCGTGATGACATATGACGCGGCAGTGACACGGCGTGATGACGTATGACGCAGCGGTGACACGGCGTGATGACGTATGCTGAGCAGTGTTTTTCAAGTGTCGCAACATTTTTTTTGTCAACGCTGGATTTTGAAATGTTCAACATCTTTTGGCGACACTGATATGATGCCAAATGGGTCAGGCTGAGAAAGAAAGAAATCAAGTCAGCTTTCAGTAGCAGAATACGTGAGGGAGGAATGGATAGAGGGAATATCTTTCATGGGGTGAGCCTTAATATGGCAGTTAACGCACAGTGCTGGAGTAACTCAGTGGGTGAGGCAGCATCCCTGGAGAGCATGGACAGGTGACGTGAGTGGGCGAAGGAACTGCAGATGCTGGTTTAAACAGAAGATAGACACAAAAAGCTGCAGTAACTCAGCGGGTCAGGCAGCATCTCTGGAGAGGAGGAATGGGTGACGTTTCGGGTTGAGACCCTTCTTCAAACTGGTTTGGGATTATGGAAACGAGAGATATAGACGATGATGTTGAGAGATAAAGAGCAATGAATGAAAGAGTTGCAAAAAAGTAATGATGATAAAGGAAACAGGCTATTGTTAGCTGTTTGTTGGGTGAAAACCTGGTGCAACTTGGTTGGGGGAGGAATAGAGAGAGAGGGAATGCCAGGGTTACTTGAAGTTAGAGCAATCGATATTCATGTCAGATGCCCAAGCAAAATGTGAGTTGCTGTTGACGTTTCGGGTGGAGACCCTTCTACAGAATGAATGTAGAGAGGGAGAAGAAAGCTGGAAAAAGGGGAGAGACAAGACAAAGGGTGATAGGTAATAAATGGGCGCAGATGATGGCGTTTTTGTAATGCAGATATTTGGAACAAAAGCCAGCGATAAGAAATGAATGGGTGAGAAAGGTTTAGAGAGCCAACCTTTGTTAGCTGAGTACTTTTGTTTATAATGGCTGCAGATGTACCACAGTTTGTTCTGCTTGATATAATGTGACAACCCCACAGTGCACTAGAGTTTTAGTCTCAGTTTTAGTTTTAGTGATAGTATGGAAACAGGCCCTTTGGCTCACCGAGCACGCCGACCAGCGACATGTTCTATCCTACATACCAGGGGCAATTTATCTACAAACCTGTAGTCTTTCGAATGTGGGAGGAAACCGGATCACCCAGCGAAAACCCACGTGATCATAGAGACATCATCGGGTGGCGCCGTGAGTGGCAGCCTTGCCAGCAGTTTGTCAGTCATTTTGATTTGCTTTGTTTTTTTAGTATGTCTAAATGTTTGTGTTAATGTCTCTTGGGATGTTTTTATGTGGGGTTGGGGGGGAGGTGGAAAGGGGGAAACCGTTCCCAGTCCCTTACCTCGGGGATGATGTGACTTTTCTCCTAGTTGCATTTTCGCCCTCCCTCGTGGCCTAACAACTTGGATTGGTGCGGACTTTCCCGGAGACCGGCCCAGAGCTTCAGCAGAAGGCACGGTCCATCGTGGAGCCAGAAGAAAGGCTCCGACCGCCGGCCTGCTGACTTTAACATCGTGAAGCCGCGCGCGGTCTGCGGAGCTTCTAGCAGCAGGCGTGAAGTGGACTTTACCATCCCGGAGCCAGGGATCCCTTGCTGGGGATCGCCGGAGAAGAGCTCCGATCGCTGGCCTGCCTGCGGCCTATAACATCGAGAAGCCGCCGTCTCCGGTAAGAAAGTGGCCAATTCGGGCACTCCAAGCTGCGGAGTGTGTTCCATCCGTCCCGACATCAGAGCTTCGATCATCCCAACGAGAGTGCCTGTACATCGGGCTGTCTGTAGCATTGACTGCGGAGCGTCAAGGTCCCAAACACGGGTGAACAATAAGGAGGAAGACTGACTAAACTTTATTGCCTTCAATCACTTTAAATCTAGGACGTTTTTGAACAATTTTACATGCTGATATATGTTCACAAGCTCACAAGATATAGGAGTAGCATTAGACCATTAGGCCCATCAAGTCCACTCCGCCATTCAATCATGGCTGATCGCTGCCTCCTAATCCCATTTGCCTGCCTTCTCCCCATAACCCTTGACAGCTGTCCTAATCTAGAATTTGTCTATCTCTGCCTTAAAAATATCCACTGTCTTGTCCTCCACAGCCCTCTGTGGCAATGAGTTCCACAGATTAACTAACCTCTGACGAAAGGAGTTCCTCCTCACCTCCTTTTGAAAAGAACACCCTTTAATTCTAAGGCTATGACCTCTGGTCCTAGACTCTCCCACCAGTGGAAACATCCATTCTACATCCACTCTACCTGCTCCTGACATTGGCTTCCCTTGTCTGAACAAGGGTCTTGACCCGAAACATCACCTATTCCATTTCTCCAGGATGCTGCCTGACCTGCTGGGTTACTCCAGTATTTTGTGTCTATCTTTGGTGTAAATCAGCATCTGCAATTCTTTCCTACACATTGGGTTCCCTTTAACACTAATACCCCATTCTAGAATCGTACAGCATGGAAACAGGCCCTTTGGCCCAAATTACCCACAATGACCAACATGACCCAGCTACACTAGTCCCACCTGCCTGCGTTTGGCCCATATCATGCCCTATCCATGTACCTGTCTAATAAATCTTATCTCTAACACTAAAATGGATTCCACACTGTATGACTCTATGACTATAATTGTAAGAGATACTGCAAGGTACAAAGTGACAGCGTGATAAGAGGCCCTTCGGCCCACCGAGACCGCACAGACCAATGATCACCCCGTACGCTAGCACCACCCTACGCACTAGGGACAAGTTACACATTTTCTGAAGCAATTAACCTAGAAAACCTGTAGGTCTGTGGAGTGCGGGAGGAAACCGGAGCACCCGGACAAAACCTACGCGGTCACAGGGAGAACGTACAAACACTGTACAGACTGCACCTGGAGCCAGGATGTAACCCGGGTCTCTGCCGCTGTAAGGCAACAACTCAACCACTGTGCCACCGTGTTCTCCAGAGATGCTGCCCAACCCACTGATTTATTCCAGTACTTTGTGTCTTTCTTTTTTGTAAACCAGCATCTGCAGTTCCTCGTGTCCCCCATCACCTCACTAAATATCACTGTGTTGCCAGCATGAAACTTTGCGAATAAAGTTTGGTCCAACATTATCCAGGACGAGCGAGATGAGAAGAATTTGACAACTGGCATCCTGGGCTTGTGACAAGCAAAGACTTTCTGATGTTCGTGAGATTCGGAAAACCAATTTGTTTTTATTTTAAAGTCACATTTATTTTATTGTTTTATCTGCAATCTGCTTGAATTGTTCAGCCATGTGGCGTTAACTGAATAAAAAAAGAGATAGCTGCATTTTGACGCCAGGGAAGGATATTGATCTAAGTGTTAAGACGGGAACCATTTCATGGCACGTTGCAGGCAGCGTGTTTGTTGCTTCATCTCAATGTTCCCAGATTTCTACAGCTGCTCGTTTTTACGTGTTCACTGAACTGCGTACACCAGGGATATCTTGAAACTCTTCATGGCTTGTGTTTGAACTTCTATAAAACATACGTCCTGGCAGTATTCAAAGCCTCAAGCATTGGCACTGGGGACTCTTCCGATTTGTCCCTGGTTTTGCCTGCAGAAATAGCTCGCAATGACCTCTTGTGTTCATGTTTGCATTCAGATATGTTTAAGCCTGCGTTATGTTCAGCTTGGTGTGACAGCTCCGTAGCACAAGTCTCTCAGTATTCATCATTCGACTCTGCAACTGGGGATGATAATGACCTTGGTTCATTTCTGTCTGCTTGCCTGTCCTGCCAGCCCGCACTCACTGCTCATTATCCTAGCAACCTTGCTCTCCACACTGGCTGTCGCAGGATGAACTGAGTCAGAATTTTAGTTTAATGTCATGTGTACCGAGGTACAGTGAGAAGCTTTTGTTGAGTGCTATCCAGTCGGTGAAAAGGCAATGTGTGATTGCATTCGAGCCGTCCACAGTGTACAGATACATGACAAAGGTAATATGGCGAATAATGTTTAGTGCAAGATAAAGTGCAGTGAAGTCCAAACTAAGGTAGTCTAAGTGTCTTCAATGAGGTAGACAGTAGTTCAGGACTGCTCTGAGGTTGTTGGTAGGATGGTTCAGTTGCCTGATAACAGCTGGGAAGAAAGTGTCCCTGAATCTGGAGGTGTGCACGTTTTCACACTTCTGTACCTCTTGCCTGATGGGAGAGGGGAGAAGAGGGTGTGGCTGGGGTGAGACTGGTCCTTGATTTATGCTACTGGCCTTGCCGAGGCAGAGTGAAGTGTCGATGGAGTCAATGGAAGGGAGGTTGGTTTGTGAAATGGTCTGGGCTGCGTCCACAACTCTTTGCAATTGTTTTAGATGAGATGTTAGATTGGTGTTCATCCTGAAATGGACAGAAATGTTCTCAGCTGCGGCTGTGTATGTGCTGGGCAAGTAATATACTAGCATGAGCTTGTGATTAACATGGCACCATCTTGTGATTTTGAAAGAGCTTCCTCGCATGGGCAAGGGGCAAAGCCGGGAGACCTGCTTTCCACTATCGTCAGTAACATCATAACGGACATACTCTTATGCTCATTGGGTTGGCCAGAGGAAGCTTTCGGGGTGGATTCAATTCAAGTGACTTTAGACTTTAGAATTTAGAGATACAGTGTTGAAACAGGACATTTGGCTCACCGAGTCCGTGCCGACCAGCGATCACCCTGTACACTATCACCACCCTGCACACATGGGTTCATAATTCATTAGTTCTAGGAGCAGAAGTAGGCCATTCAGCCCATCATCTACTCCGCCATTTAATTATGGCAGATCTATCTTTTCCTCTCAACTCCATTCTTCTGCCTTCTCCCCATAAACCCCTGACACAATTAAAACCCCTAAAAATATCCATTGACGTCCTCCACAGCCGTCTGTGGCAATGAATTCCACAGATTACCTAAGGAAATTCCTTTTCATCTCCTTTCGAAAGGTACGTCCTTTTTATTCTGACGCTGTGCCCTCTGGTCCAAGACTCTCTCTCATGTGGAAACATCCTCTCCACATTCTACTTCGAGTAATTGATCCCATGGTGCTGTTGAAAGAAGAGCAGAAGAGATGTCCTGCTTTATAGTTATTTGTCCCCATTAGGAAACAGACTATCTGGTCTTTATCATATTAAGGCTTGTGGGAGCTCTCTGTTTGCAAGTTAGCTGCCTTGTGCCCTACATCACAATATTAACAACATGGGCCATTTTGCTCGCTGCTCTGTGCTTTGGGATGTCCTCAGGTTACAGCAGAGAGACACAACTCATTCTGCGGATCTCTTTTTTTGCTTACACTGAAATGTTCACCAGTGGTTAAATGCAGCTTTTAGTCCAACAATAATGATGTCCATATAAAAATAAATGATGGCCTATTATGAAATGAAGTGTGTTGGTGTGTTTTTTTTGTATCATATTTTAAATGGAGACTGTGCTCAACCTGTAATTCCATTCTACTTATTCTATGCTGCTTTTTGGGCTGAAGTTATAAGAACAGAGGAAGATAGGAGCAGGATCTCTGGATAGAAGGAATGGGTGACGTTTTGGGTTGATACCCTTCTCCAAGGGTCTCAACCTGAAACATCACTCATTCTTGCTATCCGGAGATGCTGCCGGTCCCGACAAGATAGGAGCAGGCATAGGTTATTCTGCCCCTCTGATATGGCCCACCAGTTAACGTGATAATGGCTGATTTAGGCTTAAACTCGGGTCGACACAGTGGCCAGCGGTAGAATTGCAGATACAGCTATCTCTTTTTTATTCCGTTCATGCCACATGTCTGAGCAATTCAAGCAGATTGCGGATCAAATAAAAACAAATTGGTTTTCCGGATCTCACGAACATCAGAATGTCTTTGCTTGTCACAAGCCCAGGTTTCCAGGGTCTCACAGCGCCAGGGACCTGGGTTCAATCCTGACTACGGGTGCTGTCTGTATGGAATTTATATGTTTTCCCTGTGACCATGTGGGTTTTCTCCGGGTGCTCTGGTTTTTTTCCCACATTCCAAAGACATGCAGGTTGGTAGGTTAAATGTGTAGGAAGGAACTGCAGATGCTGATTTACACCAAAGATAGACACAAAAAGCTGGAGTAACTCAGCGAGTCAGGCAGTATATTTGGAGAAAAGGTGACGTTTCAGGTCTAAAACTAAAACTAATACTAAACCTCTGACCTAAACTCCTTCTAATGCACGCAATTCCAGAGATCCACCACTCTCTGAGTGAGGAAATTCCTACGCCAGTTTGAAATGTTTCGCCATTTATCTTGTAACATCGCCCCTTTTTTCAAGGTTTTTGAAGTCAAAGACTCATACAGCAAGGAAACAGGCTCTTCGGACAACTCATCCATGCTGACCAAGTTTTATAACTCAACTGGTGCCTTGGCCTACATGATCTCCCGGTTGCCAAGCACTTTAACTCCCCTTCCCACACCAACCTTTCTGTCCTGGGCCTCCTCTGTTGTCAGAGTGAGGACAAATGCAAATTGGAGGAACAGCACCTCATATTTCACTTGGGCAGCTTACAACCCAGCGGTATGAACATTGATTTCTCTAACTCTTAGGGCTAAGGGAATCAAAGGATATGGGGAAAAGGCCAGTATGGGGTATTGATTTTGGATGATCAGCCATGATCATATTGAATGGTGGCGCTGGCTCAAAGGGCCGAATGGCCTACTCCTGCACCAATTTTCTATGTTTCTATGTTTCAAGTAACACTTGCTTTCCCTCTCTCTCCATCCCTCCCCCACTACTAGTTTAAATGTCATCCTGCTTAGTTTCACTGTTTGTATAACTCGTTATCATCTCTTCCACAGACTACAATGGACTATTGTGGGCTCCACCTTTCCTAGATCATCATTGCTGGCTTTGATTTGTCCTTTTGCATACCTTTCAATCACTTGTTCTTTGTACCTTTTCATATTTCTAGTTTCCCTTTCCCCTGACTCTCAGTCTGAAGAAGGGTCTCCACCCGAAACATCACCTATTCCTTTTTCTCCAGAGATACTGCACTCACACACATGGTGCAACAGTATTTATTGTAAAGCACATATAACACACTACAGCATGTTGTTTCTGCTGAGTATCAGCATGGTCTTCCAGCACAAGTTGGGTTGCGATAATATGAACAGTGTAGTAGGCGGAGCTCTAATAATAAACCACTACATTGGTTAGTAAGTGAAGTAACCAATCAACAGTGATAGGGAAATGATTTAATAGGAATCCGAGGGGACCTTTTCACGCAATGGGTGGTGGGTGTATGGAACAAGCTGCCAGAGGAGATAGTTGTGGCTGGGACTATCCCAACGTTTAAGAAATAGTTAGACGGGTACATGGAAAAGACAGGTTTGGAGGGATATGGACCAAGCACAGGCAGGTGGGACTAGTGGAGCTTCGACATTGGCCGGTGTGGGCAAGTTGGGCTCTGTGCTGTATGACTATGACTCTACGACTCTAAAGAGGCCTTTAGATGTACTTGTGAGTGTTCAGATAATGGAAGCATTGGAACATTATCCAGGCAAGTGGGATTAATTTAAGTTGGCATTGTGTTCGACACAGACATCGTGGGCTGAAGGGCATGTTTCTGTGCTTTACACACTGAACACTCAGCACAGGTTTTGTGTGTCGGGTAAATGAAAATGGAACTGAATCCTGAAAAATGATCTTGAAAGGGTGGAATAAATCTTAAAACACCCACACGATGAAAGAAGATCTACCTTATGAAGTTCCTGGTCTTGTCGAAAGAGTTTTAAATTCAAAGCTATTTATGTAGTTCCAATTGCCTGATTTCTTTAAAGCTAGCTGTCAGCTGTTGATGGTTTCTCTGGTTGACATGTGTCTCTTGAATCTTCCTCCAATGCCCTTTGATGACTCACTATCAATAATGTCTTCCTTCGGTGCTTTCTCAGAAGGAGTAAGCATTCTTATTTTGGAGTCACCACAGCCTCGTCATGACTCTCGGAGATCACGAGTCAAGTCAAGAGGGTTTTATTGTCATATGTCCTGGACAGAACAATGACATTCTTACTTGCAGCAGAGCAACAGAATACTCTAGAAACATGGCACTCCATAAACAATATAACAAATGAAACGAAGTTCAGAATATATATGCGTGTATATATATAAATATATATATAATACATGCACACACACACACGTATACACACACACACACATATATGCAGAGGTGGCACGCACACCCCCATCCACATTAACGGGACGGAGGTGGAACGTGTTTCTAGCTTCAGGTTCCTGGGAGTCAACATCTCCGATGACCTCTCTTGGACCCACAATACCTCTACTCTGATCAAGAAGGCTCATCAGCTTCTCTTCTTCCTTAGTAGCCGGAAGAAGGTCCATCTGTCTCCTCATATCCTGGTGAACTTCTACCGCTGCACCATCGAGAGCATCCTTACCAACTGCATCATAGTATGGTATGGCAACTGCTCTGTCTCCGACTGGAAGGCATTGCAGAGAGTGGTGAAAATTGCCCAACGCATCACCGGTTCCTCGCTACCCTCCATTGAGTCTGTCCAAAGCAAGCGCTGTCTGCGGAGGGCGCTCAGCATCGCCAAGGAGTGCTCTCACCCCAACCATGGACTGTTTACCCTCCTACCATCCGGGAGGCGCTACAGGTCTCTCCGTTGCCGAACCAGCAGGTCGAGGAACAGCTTCTTTCCGGCGGCTGTCACTCTACTAAACAACGTAAAATGTATGTGATTATGTGAAGCACTTGGGGTCATGCCCCCCCCTAAAACATGTATTTATTTTTTATCAAAATGTCGCTCTTCAAGGGAGATGCTAAATGCATTTCGTTGTCTCTGTACTGTACACTGACAATGACAATTAAAATTGAAAAAATTAAAATTGAATCTGATATATATATATACACACACACATATATATATATACACATATATATATATACATATATATATACTAGATTAAGTGGGACCCGTTGGGTCCCAGCATCACACGGTATGGCTGATCACCCAACGCAATATTCCACCTCTCCACCAATTCCAATATTGCTCGCCAGTGGGGGGGGGGCTTTCTGTTGCGCTACTATGGGTGATGTGGGCCGAAGGTACTGGTGTCCAGAGGGCTAGTATAGACATTGTGGGCCGCATAAATACTTGGGCTGGCAGCTCAGTCACTGAGGCCTGGCAGTACAGTTACTTGGACCTGGCAGGCTGGCAGCTGAGAAACTGCCAGAAGTTCTGCCCAAAACAGGTGACAGACTGTGAGAGAGAAGGGGGAGAGGGTGGACTGAATGGGTTATTGGGCTGGCAGTTCAGTCACTTACGTTTGGTGGGCTGGCAGTTCACTTACTCACGGCTCGTGGGCTGGCACTCAGTCACCCCTCCTCCCTTCACCCCCCCCCCCCCACTCTGCTCCTTGTCAGTCACACACACACACACACACACACTCATTCACACACACTCATTCACGCTCATTCACACACACACACACACACACACACTCATTCACACACACTCATTCACACACACACACTCATTGACAAACACAAGCGCACAAACACACACAACTCATTCAACTCACACACACTCACCCAATACTAAAATGCCTAATAACGTCAGAATGTGTTGAATATACAGTGTGTAAACAAATGTTTAAAGCCTCCTGTAGAGGCTGCTGGTGCTGAAGCAAAAACGTGCTTTAAATAAGATCCAATCGGCGCCATCTTGACGTCACCCGTCAGCGGGGGCAGCAGAGAGAATGGCAATTTAAAATAAAACATTAATATCTCTCTGATTTTTCATCGATGGGAAAAATCCTCCAGTTCAGCCCGGCAGAGGGGGCTCTGAGCGAGGTGGCCAAAAATGACGGCCGTAAGTGACGGCGTTCTCTTGGAAATCACATCAGAGTAAGTCAAAAGCGGTCAAGATCAGACTGTTAGTAATATAGATAGGTGTGTGTGTGTGTGTGTAACTGTCGGTTGTCTTTTTCTATTTCTCACTTTTCATTTAATTTTAATTTCAAGTTTACATGTACCATGTTGTGTGTTGTGGCTGTTGGTATAGATGTTATATAGAATGTATATAGAAGAAACACGTTACTTCTTAAATCTAACCAATATGCTTCAAACATTTAGTAAAGCTCGCAAATGTCAGCTTTTTTGTGTGCTCAGAAGTCAAGGCCCAAAAAACATGTTATTGTTTAGTTTATTGTGCTTCAGTTAGAACATTATGATAACTTAGAAATTGGAGATAAAAGACAAGGACAGTCGAGGTTAAAGTTAGTAAAAACATGAATGCTAAGCAGCCAAAGATAAGAACTGAAATTATAATAAAATGCTGCATGAAAATAGAGTTCAGTGAGCATTTGGAGAACGGCAAAGCTGTACTATCTCTGAATGTTCCAGGCCCAGATTCGTGCAAATTAAAGGCCTCTCGTCTTCTTGAAGAATTCTCCGTGTCTGTGTCATTTATATCTTTAATTTGAGTCATGTAAACCACGACACTGACAGACCAATTTTCCTCTGGGGATCAATAAAGTTTTATCGTATTGTATCGTTCGTGTGTGCGTGTATATATATGCTGAACTTTTCAATATATGTAACATATACAAATATATTTTATATGTATATATATTTGTGTGGGGTGTATGTACATTTGTGTATATACATACACTGAATATATATATAATATTTTATGTGTATATATACAAATATATAACAAACAATAATAGTGCAAAAAGACAAAACCAATGCCCCTGAGTGTATGTAGTTCAGAGCTTATTTGGAGATTGTAGTGTTTAATAGGTTGATGGTTGTAGGGAAGAAGCTGTTCCTGAACCTGGACGTTAGGTTTTTAGGCTCCTAAATCTCCTTCCCGATGGCAGGAGTGAAATGAGTGTGGTGCAGGTCTCTGATGATGTTGAAAGATAGGGGGGTCTGGGAGAAGACAAGATTGATGGGAATGAAAAATGGGAGGTGGAAGATAGGATGGAGAATAATAATGGAAGATGACAAAATCAGGCAGAGACACAATTGAAGAGGGAATAGATGGGACTAGTGGATTGGAACAAGGAATAAATGGCAGAGGTTTTTGCACTTTTAATAAACTCCTGCTACTATCTGACTCAAATATTTGTTTAAAATGTTGAGAGGGGTGGTGTGGATGGGAAATAGCTTACATCAATCATAGCAATTCTCAATGGATTTTAACATAAAACGCAAGGGAACATTTGTCATCCAATGCACATGAACAGTCCATGCAATTATTTTTTAGAGCATAGATTTAGTAGACCCATTCATATTTTGAAAAACAGCAACAATTATCTCAGTCAATCTCAAATTGATTGAAAATGTAAGTACATTACAAATTGATGAGCAATTGAGGAGGTGGGTTGTTTCAAGCATTGGTTTCCTTTATCATGGGGCAGATCTTTCATGCCTGTCATGATCATCTTCAGATCCGATACCCAGTGCCCATCCGACGAGAGCCAAGAATGTCAAAGCGTTTCACAAAGGCCTGCGGGGGAAGCTCAGAAGCCGCCGAGCACAGGTCGAAGTCGTGGAGGGGTGAGCCGTTGGCGACGGCAGATGCAAGGAGTGGACCGGTAGGTTCAGGAGCGGGGCAATGCCTCCAGTGCCTTCAAGGGCAGCTGCAGGAGGTGCCCCGGGACACAGAGGAATGACAAGGAGAGGGATGTTGGTTGGCGGGCCGAGCCCATTGAAGGCGATGGAGGAGACCTTTCAGCAGCCTGGGGCCGAGCCCATTGAAGGCGATGGAGGAGACCTTTCAGCAGCCTGGGGCCGAGCCCATTGAAGGTGATGGAGGAGACCTTTCAGCAGCCTGGGGCTTGCCTGGATCAGGAACCATCGAGCATGTGGACTGGACTTTGGACTGTTTGCAAATGGCGCCAAAACATGACGACTCGTGCATGTGTGATCTATGCAAAGGGAATTTCACTGTTCAGTGCACATGTGACAATAAAGCACCATTGAACCATTGAATTGCATTGTTACAGTCTTTGGCAAAGGGGACTCGTGCTGTTAGTCATCTTGATCAGCATGGGCAAGTTGAACTGTAGTGCCGTGTTGCTAGACTCTATGATTTACGGGGATTATTTTAACCATGCAGGTCCTACAGAATTGGAACTGTAATGGCCGGGAACAGCTCAAATGCCACTCAAGCCTCCCGGGTGAACATGCTGTTGGCCTAGCTGGTAAACATCAAATGAACCATCTCCCTGGTGCATAGTGTAAATGATCTGCAAATTTGGCTCTGAGGTCTTAAGCCTGGAACTGTGTTACAATAGAACTTGACAAGTTAATAGATACAACAGGCCTTTGTGGTCTTGTCGATGGGCAGTGATAGATTAACAAAAGCCCATCTGTGAAAAGCAGATTGAGAGAAATTACAAACATGGTCAGAGGAAATATTATGCCGATGTGGAAATTATATATATATATATATTTTTTTTTCCAAAATGTTTTGTAGGAAAATCGACAATGAATAAACACGATGTGAATCTGTAACAGGAAGGGAGGAATTGGCCATCGGTTCCTGTAATCTCGGTTGGGTCCGAACTGGGAAGTCAGGAACCGGAGTTGGAATCCCCGAGGTAGTGGATGGAGGTACAAGCAAGTATCGAGGAAACACATGTTGCTGTGGTAGCAAGTCTGGGTTAAAACATGGTCATATGGCTGGAGAGCAGGAGGAATCACAGAGGGGAAACAATGAGAGAGGGTGTTGCAGAACTCCCGCTGGAGAGAGGAGGAGAACTTCTTCAAAGTCGGCATACCTTGAGGAGATTGCAGACAAAATGTGTAGGAAGGAACAGCAGATGCCAGTTTACACCGTAGATAGACATGAAATGCTGGAGTAACTCAGCGGGACAGGCAGCATCTCTGTAGAAAGGAATGGGTGACGTTTCAGGTTGAGACCCCTCCTCAGACTGCCAGGGAGCAGCGAGAGAGGGCGTTGCAGAAGTCCAGTCGGAGAGAGGAGAAGAACCTCTTCCCCATACCTTGAGGAGATTTCTCTGTGGAGCAGGTAAAATGGGTAGGAAGGAACTGCAGATGCTGGTTTGCACCAAAGACAAACACAAAGTGCTGGAGTTACTTAGTGGATCCGCACTATGGAGAAAAGGAATAGGGGACATTACGGGTCGAGACCCTTCTTCAGTCTGAAGTAGGGGCTCGACCCGAAACAATAACTATTCCTTTAAAAAATATATATATTCTGGTCTAGGAACTGCTGAGAAATTATGCCAGTTTTGTTCTTTGACAGAACCATCAAATTAATGAACTCCTCAGCACATTTCTCCAGAGTGGTAAATGTTGTCCTTCCATATGCTTACTCCTTTCTCTATTGAATGTTAATGTTGGCTCCGTTTTCACGGGTCTTTTAAGATGTGGACTGCATAACAACATGCTGTGTGAATCAATGTCCCCAATCTTGAATGGGCAGCACAGCGGTGTAGATGGTAGAGACATCGCCTCACAGAGCCAGTGATCCCGGTTCGATCCTGATCTCCGGTGTTGTCGGTGCGCAAAAAGGATCTCTTTGTTACCGCCCAATGTTTCCCCTGGGTTTAATTTAGTTTAGTTTAGAAATACAGCGTGGAAACAGGCCATTCAGCCCACCATGTCCTCACTATCCTACACACTTAGGGCAATTTACAATCTTTACCAAAGCCAATTAGCCTGGAAACCTGTACGTCTTTTAAGTGTGGGAGGAAACTGCAGCACACGGAGAAAACCCATGTGGTCACAGGAGGAACGTACAAACTTCGTACAGACAGCATCCGTAGTCAGGATTGAACCCGGGTCTCTGGCGCTGTGAGGCAGTAACTCTATCCTGGCGCAACCATAAGGCCAACATTTGTTCATTCATGAGGAGTAATGACCAAACGATTTGTTGATGGTCTGGAGGACCGTTATCATTAAACAGAGGGAAATTTAAAAAAAACTAGATTTGCAATCGAGTAGAGACGGCAAGAAAATTGTATATCCATAGATACAAATGATACTATGATAGCAGATTTGTGCTAGGAAAGTTGGATTCCATTTTTGATTAAAAAAATGAGAAACAAATGTCAATTGGGCAGCATGGTGGAGCAGCGGTAGCAACAAATTGTCAGCATAGAAAAGTCAAGGTTCAAAATGCCTAATCGCATCCCTTGCCAACCATCATATATATTACAGACCATACTCCCAGTCTAATTTGCAGAGTATGGTGACACTAGGTAAGCAATATAATGGGTAGGAAGGAACTGCAGATGCTGGTTTAAACCGAAGATAGACACAAAAGGCTGGAGTAACTCAGCGGGTCAGGCAGCATCTCTGGAGAAAAGGAATAGATGACATTTTGGGTTAAGACCCTTCTTCAGACTGAGATGTAGGGGAAAGGAAAATGAGAGATACAGAAGGTAATATAGAGAGATATAGAACAAATTAATGAAAGATATGCAACAAATGATCATGGGAAGGTGGAGCCCACAATGGTCCATTGTGGGCTGTGGGGTAGGTGTTAATGAGTTATACAGACAGTGAAACTAATCCGACGACGAGGATGGGGGAGAGACGGAGAGAGAGGGGATGCAAGGGTTACTTGGACTTATATAAATCAATATTCACAGCGCTGGGTAATATACCGCAGCAAAGTATGAGGTGCTGTTCCTCCAATTTGCATTTGGCCTCACTCTGATAATGGAGGAGGCCCAGGACAGAAAGGTCAGTGTGTGAATGGGAAGGGGAGTTAAAATATTGAAATCTATTAGCTGATGATAGCACCATCGCCTCATGTAGTTAATCAAAGTGGTTTCCTCCGAATGAATCATTGCTGTGTAGGAAGGAACTGCAGGTGCTGATTTATACAAAAGATGGACACAAAATGCTGGAGTAACATTTTGGAGTAAATAAATGGTGTGATGTGTATTAACAGTTCATATCTGCCTATTATTATCAAAGGTATACCTTGGAACATTATTTTATTCCAAGATGTTTGAGGTTACTTTGTCTAGCAAGTTAAAAGGTAGCTTTTAATGGGAATACTTGTTCTCTGTCTTGTAGGAAACTCTGGTTAATATTAAATGCACTATTACATGTAAAGAGAGGTGGGAAACCAAAAATTAAAACTATTTTCAAGCAAGTCATAAAGAACTCAAGACTTTTTGGGGGCAAAGTTAAGATTATTTTCTCTGTAGTGCCAGAGGCTGAGGGAAGAACTGCTCGAAGTATATGCTGTACAATTATAAGAGGTGTAGGTAGGGTAGGCAGTCAGAACATATTTTCCAACGTGGAAATGCCAAATACTAGTAGGCACAGCTTTAGGGTGGGAGGTGTAATGTTTATATGAGATGTGAGTGGTTTGTGTTTTACACACAGTGTAGTGGGGGCCAGGAACACACTGTACTGCCAGGGGTGGTGGTGGAGGCAGATACGCTAGTGGAATTTAAGAGGCTTAGAAGGCTTTTAGATAGGCTCATGGAAGGAATGGATGGATATGCAGGGAGAGGAGATTGGTTTATCTTGGCAGCATGTCTACATGGACATTATGGGCCGAAGGACCTGTCCCTGTGCTGTACCTTAATATCTTTTATGTTCTGATGAAATACTTGCACAAATTCCTAGGAGGTGCTTTGTCAATCTGACGTTTCAGGTCGGGACCCTCCTTCAGTCTGTCTCTAAAACTAAACTAAGCTAGTTATCGCGATTGAAAAATTCCCTTCGTTCTTCCTTAGCAGATGTTTGCAACTTGAAGCCTACAGTGTCATGGTGTGTAAGACATTGCAAACGAACTCTTAATGTAAATATGAATTAACGGCTACCAAAGTTGTTCCTTACTGTATTTGTGTTTCACAAGTTTTGAATGAAGGCGATATTTTTATCACTGGCAACAAGTAAACAAAGTTCAATGTGATGTGTAAATGTTGAGTCAAAGAGCTGGAAACAAGCCCTTCTGCCCAACTTGTCCTTGCTGAGCAAATTGTAATTGACCACTATGGCTATTTAGACACAAAATGCTGGAGTAACTCAGTGGGACAGGTAGCATCTCTAGGGAGAAGGAATGGGTGATGTTTCGGGTCGAGAACTGTCCAAAGAAGGATCGAGACCCAAAACGTCACCCATTCCTTCTATCTGGAGATGCTACTTGTCCCGCTGAGTTACTCCAGCATTTTGTGTCTATCTTTGGTGTAAATCAGCATCTGCAGTTCCTTCCTACACACTATTGCCACGATTTGGTTTATATCCCACTAAGCCTTTCCTATCCATATAACCCGTCCAAATTTCATTTGAAAGTCATAACTGTGTCCACTTCTACAGCTTTCACATGCAGCTCATTTCAGACACGGATTACCCCCTGAGTAAAAATGTTGCTTCCTGGTGAATCTCTTCTGCATCCTTTCCAAGAATGACATCCTTCCTCTAGCTGGGTAACCAGAACTGAACACAGTACTCCAAGTACGTTTGAACCAATGACTCAAATGGTCAATTACTGACAATATTGAAGTTTTTAAGTTATATAGTCATAAAGTCATACAGTGTGGAAACAGGCCCTGCGGCACAGATTGACAAACACCGACCAACCTGTCCCATCTACACTAGTCCCATAAGCCTGCATTTGGCCGATATCCCTCCAAACCTATATTATCCATGTATCTGACCAAATGTTTTTTTAAACGTTGCGATGGAACCTGCCTCAACTACCCCCTTTTGGCAGCTTTTGTTCAGTTTTACTGAGTACATTTTATTTGGCTATCAGCAAATTAGTTTATCGCCACTGTGATGCACCACATTGCAACTTGTTCAATCCAAATGTTAGTTTAGGTGCAGCAGTTTTGAAAGCAGTAAACCATAACAAGACAGTGTTGCTCCTCGGAGTATAACCCTGTCATGGCTGGTGGTGACGATGACAGATTGTGACGTGTCTGAGATGTTGTGTTCCCAGAAGTGACAGCAAGAGTGCGGCCCCTGTTTCTGACTCTTGTACACATCTCGATTCCAAGCAGCGAAAAAGAATCATTTAAAATATTCATTCAAAGTCACCTTATGTCTCTTCATTTCTTATGCCCGTGGCATAGACTTGATGACAGGGCCCAAAAGTCAACCATCATCATGAATCTCATCACCATATCCTGAAGCTAATTAATAATATTCTTTCACTGATCACTCTCCGATCAGTACAGGTAGGAACAAGGAACTGCCTGCTGCTGGTTTACCAAGGAAAGACACAAAGTGCTGGAGTAACTCAGCAGGATGGGCAGCATCCCTGGAGAACTTGGATAGGTGACATTTCAGGTTGGTTTAAAAAAGGGTCCCAACCTGGAACGTCACCTATCCATGTTTTCCAATAATGTTGCCTGCCCCTTTAGACTTTAGACTTTAAACTTTAGAGATACAGTGTGGAAACAAGCTCTTTAGCCCACCGAGTCTGCACTGACCAGTGATCACCTCATACACTACACAGCGCCAGAGACCCGGGTTCGATCCTAACTACGGGTGCTGTCTGTAAGATCTGTGTTTTTTCCCCCGGGTGCTCTGGTTTCCTCCAACATTCCAAAGATGTGCAGGTTAATTGCTATCACTAAATTATCCTGGGAGTGTAGGATACAAAAGTGGGGATAACATGGTACTTGTGTTTGGGTAATGAATAGTCGGTATGGATTAGATGGGCAGAATGGTCTGTTCCCAAGCAAAAGGATCTGAGTATAGGAGCAGGGAGGTTCTACTGCAGTTGTACAGGGTCTTGGTGAGACCACACCTGGAATATTGCGTACAGTTTTGGTCTCCTAATCTGAGGAAAGACATTCTTGCCATAGAGGGAGTACAGAGAAGGTTCACCAGACTGATTACTGGGATGGCAGGACTTTCATATGAAGAAAGACTGGATAGACTCGGCTTGTACTCGCTAGAATTTAGAAGATTGAGGGGGGATCTTATAGAAACGTACAAAATTCTTAAGGGGTTGGACAGGCTAGATGCAGGAAGATTATTCCCGATGTTGGGGAAGTCCAGAACTAGGGGTCACAGTTTAAGGATAAGAGGGAAGTCTTTTAGGACCGAGATGAGAAAATCATTCTTTACACAGAGAGTGGTGAATCTCTGGAATTCTCTGCCACAGAAGGTAGTTGAGGCCAGTTCATTGGCTATATTTAAGTTAGATGTGGCCCTTGTGGCTAAAGGGATCAGGGGGTATGGAGAGAAGGCAGGGATGGGGTACTGAGTTGGATGCCAAGGACTGCTCTCACCCCAACCATGGACTGTTTACCCTCCTACCATCCGGGAGGCGCTACAGGTCTCTCCGTTGCCAAACCAGCAGGTCGAGGAACAGCTTCTTTCCGGCGGCTGTCACTCTACTAAACTGATTGACCCCGGTGACTGCCAATCACCCCCCCCGGACACTTATTATTTTTTTTTTATTCAAATCGTTTGCTATGTCGCTATTCAAGGGAGATGCTAAATGCATTTCGTTGTCTCTGTACTGTACACTGACAATGACAATTAAAATTGAATCTGAATCTGAATCTGAATCTGAATGATCAGCCATGATCATATCGAATGGCGGTGCAGTCTCGAAGGGCTGAATGGCCTACTCCTGCACCTATTTTCTATGTTTTCTATGTTTCTATGTATCTCTCAATTATGAGTGGCATGGTGGCGCAGTGGTAGAACTACTGCCTTACTGTGCCAGAGACCCGGGTTCGATCCTGACTATGGGTGCTCTCTGTAAGTAGTTTGTTCTTTCTCCCCGCGACCTGAGTATGTTTTGTCCAGGTGCTCTGGTTTCCTCCCGCACCAAAGACGTACAGATTTGAAGGCGAATTGGCTTGGAAAAATTGTAAATTGTCCCTTATGTGCATAGGGAGGGACCTGAAACCTATTCCCTGTTGTCCAGAGATGCTGCCTAACCCGCTGAGCTACTCCAGCTTTTTGTGTCTATCTTCAGTTTAAACCAGCGTCTGCTTCCTCACTACACATGTGTCTGCAGGGTCGGATATCCTGGTTTCCAGCCAATATCATTAAGGTCACTATAATCTTCCAAGCTCATGAAAATAAGTATTTCACCGCAGAATAAGGAATCTGTCTTCATTCTTCATTTACTACTCAGAACCTCTGAAAAGCTAGAAGTATTTCAATTACTAGTCCATTGTACACATAAGGGGCAGCATAAGATAGTCCGACTTTGCATCCTTGACCAAAATCAATACATTTTTGAACTTTGAAGGAATTAATAATGAAAGGGATTTAAAGGACAAATCCAATGTTGAAGATCAGGAGTGATCTTACTGAATGTCAGAGAAGGCTTAGCTACTTATTTAACCCGGTCTGGCTTCTATATTGCGTTTGCAAAACTCAAAACAAGTCAACCCTTTGTGGCAGACTGCCTAATCTGATCCAACCAGCAGGCAAACCCATTGCTGGGTGCTAAAGGCCATAAAGCAACTCTTGACTTATGAGTGAGGTTGCAGCAAAAGCTAATTAACTAATTACCCTCCACCCCTTTCCCACATTAACTCGGGACAATCTTCAGAACAGGTGCAATAGCGCTAGTGGAACCAGTGCCCAGTTATTGACACAAAATGCTGGACTAACTCAGCGGGACAGCGATTACTCCAGCATTTTGTGTCTATCGACAACTTAAACCAGCATCTGCAGTTCCTTCCCACACAGCTGTGAGGGGGGGGGGGGGGGGGGGGGATGGGGAACAATGGGGACCCGGAGTGGGAGAACCCGGACCGTGTGTGTTGGTGGGGGGGGGGGGGGGGGGGGGGGGGGGGGAGAAAGAGAGGAGGAGCCAGCCATGCTTTGTAACTTTGTGAACGCTGTAGGTGGTCGCTATTTGTATGCATTGGGTATGCAAGCATAGAAACTCACGGTGCATAGTCACATGGGACAATAAAGTATTCCATTCCATCCTAGCTTCCAGTTATATTGTGTTTGGAGCTGGCACATTTTCTACCTGGTCATGAAGTCATAGGGCAGGGAAACAGTCCCTTCAGCTCAACTCAACCATGCTGACCAAGATGCCCCATCCAAGCTAGTCCATTTCCTACCATTTAGTTTTTGAAGTACGCAAATCGCCATATTTTGGTACCTCTTACAAAGAGAAATGTCCAAAGGCCAAAGTCCGGTCCACGTGCTGGATCTTCTGGAGTGTCCCCGACCCAGGTAAGCCAAGGTAAGCCCAAGGCTGCTGCAGGGCATCCTCCGTTGCCCTCGACCGGCTGGCCCACCAATCGACATCCCTCTCCTCACCTGACTGCCTCTGTGTCCCGGGGGAGAGGGGGCCTCCTGCAGCTCGGTGGGTAAAATGGATGGTGACCTTGGTACAGGTGTGAACACATTGTACCGATGGTGAAACTCACCAGGGCAACTCAAATTCTGGAGTAACTCAGTGGGATAGGCAGCATCTCTGGAGAGAAGGAGTAGGGTCTCTGAAGACCCAAAACGTCACCCATGCCTGTCCCGCTGAGATACTCCAGCATTTTGTGTCTATCTTCAATATTCATTCCGCTGGGTTGTTCTTCTGGTACATGGAACTTATCATATCTACCTATCTATCTATATACAAAAACTCTGATCTTGTATGTGGATGTGTGTGTGTATAATTACATCTTCTCGAAAAAAACGATGCGCTAACAGTACCATTTTTACATATTCCGGTAGAGATTTTACCCCAGTCCAAATTCGCCTTATCTGAAAAATTAATGCTTTATTTCTCGAGTTATTAATAAAAATGTTCACAACTACGATAGAACTTTGAAATAAGAATGCCTGTCTTTCGCTGATGATGTCATAATGGATCTGCCTACCTGCCGTCTTGCTCGCGCTGCGAGTGTTGTCCCCCCCACAGCTCCCTCCGCCCCCCGGTCCTCTCCCTCCTCCCCCTCCAACCGACGAGCAAGTCGGGCTCTGGATTGGCGCCGCATTCCATTGGTTAACGCCTTCTGCCCTTAGCCCACCTCTCCCTCCTCCCCCCATTATTCAAAAGATGCAGCCCTCTCACCCCCCCCCCCCCCCCCCCCCCCCCCCCCATCTCTCCCTCCTCCCTCCCATTATTCAAAAGACCCGAGGGGGTCGCTTTCTCTCAGGGATCTCTTTCTCTCGGCTCCTCAGTCAGCTCCCCCCCCTCTCCCACCCCCCCCCCCCACCGGCCTTTCTTCCACCCCCCCCCTCTCTCTCTTCCACCCCTCTCTGTCTTCCCCCCCTTCTCTCCCCCCTTCTTCATCCCTTCTCTCTTCCCCCCCTCTCTCATCCCCGCCTTCCTCATCCTCTCTCTTCATCCCCCCCCCCCCCCCTTCACCCCCCCTCCGCCCCTCTCTTTCCCACCCTTTCTCTTCCCCCCTCTCTTCTCCCCCCCTCCCTCTCCCCCCCCTCTCTCCCCCCCTCTCCCCACCCGCCTCTCTCTTTCTCTCCTTCCTCTCACTCTCCCCCGCTCCCTCTCTCTTGCACTCTCTCCCCCTGTCTCTCTACCCTCGCTATCCCTCCATCTCTCCCTCACTCTTTCCCTCTCTCTCTTTCCTCCCTATCTCCCTCTCTAGCTCTCCCCCTCCCTCTCCCCCCCCCCCCCCCCTCTCTCTCACCCCCTCCCTCCCCCCCCCCCCCCCCCCCCTCTCTCCCCCCCCCCCCCCCCGCTCTCTTTCCCCCCCCCTCCGGGATGGGTGCATCGGGGGAGCAGATCTGTACTTGGTCTAGTATACTTTTAAATGGACCCTTAAAGCTGTGGCATGAAGTACACAATAAGTTATGAAAGGAATACACTGATTCACTGATGCATGATAAATGCTTAAATGAATTAGTTCTGCATTTGTTTTCATTGTTGTCAACTCATTTTAAATTAAAGTATGTTATGATTGAACAGATTTTGTATGATCACAAAACATTTTACAGAAAATGTAATTATCTTGGATTGTTTAATTTACTTTGTTTAATATGTGCAGAATGCTTGCCAACAACTCATACTCTGCAAACAAGACCCATCTTGTATGGTAATCAGCGCACGAAGGCAGCTTCAAAGAAATCTTCTCCAAACTCCAGATGCTCCTGCCTCCCTTTCAAGGATCTATTTACAGTATTCCAAAGAAGTAATTGTTATGATTTGAGGCTGGTGGATGGTTTCACACTTCCCAGGCCCACTGCAAGAAGCCGCAGCAGATCCGAAGTTGCTCCTTTGTTTAAGAACATCATTTGGGATTTCTTTGAGGGTGATGTGATGGCGCAGTGGTAGAGTGGCTGCGTTGCAGCGCCAGAGACCCGTTACCCTCTCCGTTTGAGTACTAGAGCCCCATCTACTTTACTTACCAGGGCCCCATGGTTGGAAACCTCCGCCAGCTTTCCTCAGCTCCAGTAAAGACTGGATGGCGCCGGAAGCGGTGGACCATCCCGGGGAGTGCCAGGGGAAGAGACTAATCCGCGCGGCGCTGGAAGGCAGGAGAAGAGATCGATCTGCTCACAAGCGGTTTTTAAGAATTTTAAACCTCGCTAACTTTTACGGCATTCAACCAATCGGAATGAAACTTGGTGCACTCGCAGTAGCGGAGAACTGTGCTGGACTGCATTTTGTTTACATGCATTAATGCCACCTGCTGGAAATTCCGGTACAGCAGCTTTGAGTTACGTTTCCTGTTACACAGGAAGTTATCATAAACTAGGAAGCCCAGCTCAGAGAGGGTACCTCATGGTTTTAGACAGTGTCATCCACAGTGTGTAATCCATAGTCATCCTTCCCCACAGAGATTGTTAGACGCAATGTCTGTCAGTAATTATGTTTGTTAATATCATCTTTATGTGTTAAAAACGTTTTTGAGCAGGATTGTTATTATTAACACAGTTAAGAATGTTTCATGTATCCTGGCTGGTTTCCCTAGTTAATGTTCCTATACTAAATGTATAACGTAACTAAACACTATGCCGTTTCTTTTTCTACTTGTATGTTACAGTTTCACAGTCGAATACAGTAAAGCATCAACAACATCTCGTGTCTACGGGTCTTTATTGAACGTTTTTCCTTCCAATATTTCATATGTAAAAGACTATGTGTGTGTTCATGAGTGTGTTTATAGTTTGTTTGGTTGTTTGTTTGTTTGTCTTTTTGCACAAAGTCCGCGAGCATTGCCACTTTTCATTTCACTGCACATCTCATATGTGTATATGACGAATAAACTTGACTTGACTTGACTTGGATTAATTGTTTAACTTGCTAGATAGCTGGATAGGGACATTCAGCGAGTCCAGTATAGAACGGTGAGTGAACTGGCGAAAAATCGTAGCGCTATCACGAACCATTATTGCACAAATAGAAAGTCCGCCAAACCGGAAGATAACATCAGAGTTTTAGTTATGTATAGACAGATAGAAAGATGATAGATAGAAAGATGATAGATAGATAGATAGATAGATATCTAGGCTTGTCCACAAGGGAAAGTCACAAGAAATCCACAGACCATTTAGTTTTGAGATACAGCGTGAAGACAGGCCCTTCAGCCCACTGAATCTTCACTGACCAGCGATCCCCGTACACTAACAATATCCTGCACAAACTAGGGACAATTTACAATTTTACCAAGCCAATTAGCCTACAAACCTGCACATCTTTTTCTCCGGGGACTCCGGTTTCCTTCCACACTGCAAAGATGTACAGGTTTGTAGGTTAATTGGCTTCTGTAAAATTGTAAATTTTCCCTAGGGATAGTGTTAGCGTGCGGGGACCACTGGTCGGCGAGCACTCGGTGGGCTAAAGAGCCTGTTTCCTTGCTGCATCTCTAAACTAAACTAAACTAAACTGGATAACTAATGTTATAGAGTAACTGAGGTAAAAATAAAGAATATTGTAAATGCTCAGCGGTTCACTGCAGATTGTCCCTGGAATGTAGGATAAAATGAGTGTTGCTGGTCGGTGTGGAGTCGGTGGGCTCAAAGGCCTGTATCCATGCTGTATCTCTAAACTATCAATCACCCGTTCACACTAGTTGTATGTAATCCCACTTTCTCATTCACACCCTTCACATTAAGGGCAATTTTATAGAGATCAATAAACCCACACTTCTTTGGAATGTGGGAGGAATCTAGGGCATCCGGAGAAAACCCACACGGTCACAGGGAGAATGTACAAACTCTATACAGACAGCACCCGTAATCAGGATCGAACCCGGGTCCCAGGTGCTGTAAGGCAGCAAATGTACCACTGTGCCGCCCAATGAAGGAGAGTAAAACTGAATCAGATGCTTGTCGAAGATTAGTCACTGGAAGTGGGCTGTCTAGATGAAAGTATTAGGTCAGAATCTCCCTGCAGCACACTACTCAGTTAACACTCATTTCCTTTTTTTCCTTTTTACTTCATGGTGAAAGATTTCCACTTGGGAACTTGACTTGAAAGAAGCACAAAATGCTGGAGCAACTCAGTGGGTCAGGCAACATCTCTGGGGAAAAGGAATAAATGCTGTTTTGGGTACTAGACTCTTCTTCAGACTGAAAGGATCGAGGTAGGGTGGGAAGGTGGGGGGGAGCTGGAGGCGAGAAAAGGCCAGAACAAATCAAGGCCACCAACAGATGACCTCGGGAATGGTGGAGTCCATAATGCTCCATTGTTGGCTGGGCAAGGTGTGATAACAAGGGGGATACAAGGATGCAAACAGTGGAACTGGCAGGACGACTAGGGTGGGGGAGGAACGGAAAGAAAGGGAAAGCAAGGGTTACTTCAAGCTAGAGAAATCAATATTCATACCGAAGGTAGACACAAAAAGCTGGAGTAACTCAACGGGACAGGCAGCATCACTGGAGAGAAGGAAGGGGTGACGTTTCGGGTCGAGACCCTTCTTCACACTGCTGGATTGTCATCTACGCAAGTGAAATATGAGGTGCTGTTCCTCCAATTTGCATGTGGCCTCACTCTGACAGTGGCACTGTGGGAAGCCTTGCCACGAAAAGCAGTCGACACTTGCAGCATGAATTAATTGGGGTAAATATGTTCAGAGTGCTGATGGTTTTTTTACAGAGCTGCTGTTAATTCACAAATTATTCATGAGCTACGATGCTCTGGCAGAATCAGTGAGCATGTTTCTGGTATGCCTGTCGCACTAGAGATCTTTATGCCCCTGCTGTCTGAGTGTGGCGGCTTCCCCTGGAATGCTTCAGGGATCTGTTTGGCATCTCTAATTCCCTTGATCAAAAGCTGGCAGTGTGCGCTTACAATGCAGTCAGCAAGGTTGTCTTAATGGTCCTCTGGCTTCATTCAAATTAGTCAGCTTACGGTGTAATTAATGATAAAGCCACTGAGATTTTTCTCCTATTAGTCTTCATCAAACTTTCTTCCTCTGCTTTTATTTCCCCCCCCCCCCCCCCAGCGATTTTATTTTTGCCACATACGTAGTTTAGTTTAGTTTAGAGATACTTTAGAGATACAGTGCGGTAACTGGCTCTAAGGTCCACTGAGTCCACGCCAACCAGCGATCACCCGCACACCAACATTATACTACACACACTCGGACCAATTCACAATTTTTTACCAAAGCCAAAGTAACCTACAAACCTGTAGGACTTTGGCTTTAGACTTTAGACATTAGAGATACAGCACGGAAACAGGCCCTTCGGTCAACCAAATCCACGCCGATTGGTGATCACCTCATACACTAGCACTATCCTACACACACTGGAGACAGTTTACAATTTTTACTGGTTAAATTAATGTACAAACCTGTATGTCTTTGGAATGTGGGAGGAAACCGGAGCATCCGGAATAAACCCATGCGGTCACAGGTAGAACGCAAAAACTCAGTATGGACAGCACCTGTTGTCAGGATCGAACTCGGGTCACTGGCACAGTAAGGCAGCAACTCTGCCTCTGCACCCGTAACTTGTATGTCAAATGAACCCTTGCATGTGCTTGGCTTCAAGGTCTGGTGAGGTCAAATTAAATAAGAACTAAGTCGACGAGGCTGTGGGGAGATCTTACAAGAATGTCTAAAATCACGTGAGGAATAGATAGGGTGAATGCACAAAGTCTTTTTCCCAGGATAGGTGGATAAAGAAGCAGAGGACATAGTTTTACGGTGAGAGGGAAAGATAGATTTAATAGGAACCCGAGGGGCAATATTCTCACTGCTCCCAGAGGAGATAGTTGAGGCAAGTGCCAAAACAGTATTTATAAGGCACTTGGACATGTACGGAAATAGGAAAAGGATATAGGTCAAATAGGGGCAGCACAGTGGTGCAACAGTAGAGCTGCTGCCTTAAAGCGCCAGGGACCCGGGTTCAATCCTGACTACGGGTGCTATCCGTACGGAGTTTGTACGTTCTCCCTGTGATCGCATGGGTTTCCTCCGGGTACTCCGCTTTCCTCCCACACTCCAAAGACATGCAGGTTTGTGGGTTAATTGCCATCAGTAGAATTGTTTCTTGTGTGTGGGATAGTGCTCGTGTGCCGGCTGATCGCTGGTCGGCGCAGACGTGGTGGGCCGATGGGACTTTTTCCTCATTGTATCTTTTAAGTCTAAAGTAAAAGTCTAAACTAGTATGCGGGTGATTGCTGGCCAGCGAGGATGCGGTGGGCCGAAGATCCTGTTTCCATGGTGTATCTCTAAACATTAAATGGGAATAGCTTAGATGGGGCATCTTGGTCGCATGGATAAGTTGGGCCGAAGAACTTGTTTGTGTGCTGCATAACACTACGACTGTAACTTCCCTCATTTAAGTTTCCAAATTCTTGTGTACTTCAAATAATCTTGACCAGTATTTTGCCAACACTGTAAGGAGAGAGATCTAAACTTTGAGAGATTCCACTTTCAAGGTCAATTAAAGGGCCTGTCTCACTTGCCGATTTTTTTTCGGCGACTGCCTGCATCATTGACATTTCAAAATCCAGCTGCGACAAAAAAATGTTGCGACACCTGAGGAAACACCGCGCGTCAATACGTCGTCATGCCGCACACCGCCACGTCATGCCGTGTCATGTCGCATCACGCCACATCAAGCCGCGACTTTTTCAGTGACCCGATACGTCAGTCAATGATGCCGGCAGTTGCCGAAAAAATCGGCAAGTGGGACAGGCCCTTAACACTCTTGAGTTTATTTTATTGTCACGTGTATCTCAGGTACAGTGAGAAGCTTTTGTTGCATGCCAACCAGTCAGTGGATAGACAATACACAATACACAATTACAATCAAAAAGTCCACAGTGTACAGATGCATGCTAAAAGGGAATAGCGTGAATAATGTTTACTGTAATATAAAATCCAGTGAAATAAGTACAAAGATAGTCCAGGGTCTCCAAAGAGGTAGATAGTAGCTCATGTCTGGTTTCTGACGAGGCAAAGTGAGGTGTAGTGGAAGGGAGATTGCTTTGTGTGAGGGCGTCTCGTGGTCTGATGTCTTGGGGTTATGTTCCTGGTATTTTTCCTGGATTTATATTGTGCTGGTTCTGTTCTTTAAAACCACCATTAAATAATCTTATATCTCCAAGTTTACTTTGATACTCAGCTTCTCTCTGATCATTGTCTAGTTCACCTTATTCCGACCTACAGTCAGAGACTAAAATCTGCTAAGCCTGTCGTCAGAACAACGAAAAGGTGGACCAGCGAGGGCATTGAGAACTTACGATCCTGTTTTGACTACACGGATTGGAATGTGTTCAGGGAAGCAACCACGAGCCTCGATGAGTATACACACACTGTATCATCATATGTTAGCTTTTGTGAGGACAGTTGCATTCCAACTGGGACTCGGACCTGGTTCAACAACTACAAACCCTGGCTTACTGCAGAACTCAGGCAGCTCCGACAGTCTAAAGATGAGGCCTACAGGAATGGGGATGCAGACCTCTACAGGCAGGCCAAGTACAAGCTGAGAAGAGGAATCAGAGCTGCCAAGGAAAGGTACTCTGAGAAGTTGAGGAGCAAGTTCTCAGCTGGTTAGTCTTCTTCAGTTTGGAAGGGCTTGGTCAGCTGACCAACAACCTGAATCAGTTCTACTGCAGGTTTGACAAGCAGAAACATAACCCTGGTACCTCCTCCCCCCTGCCAACAAACACAGCCAAACCCCAGTCTGCAAAGAATGGACCCTTCTGCACCCACTCCTCCCCATTCACCACCACACCTACTTAAAGCAAGACTCCAGTCTGAAACGCTTTCCCACCCACCTCTCCCCATTCACCACTTCACACCCAATTACCCTCACCCTCCATGCTGCACAACATCACTTCTCCATCATCAACAATAAATATAGAGGAGGTGGAGAGGTTTTTCAGAAGACAGAAAAGCCGGAAATCTCCAGGACCGGACAATGTTTCTCCCTCTACTCTCAAGCTCATTGCCGAACAACTGGCACTGGTCTACACACAGACATTTCAACCAGTCTCTGGAAACCTGTACTATCCCTGCCTGTTTCAAAGTCTCCACTATTGTCCCTGTACCCAAAAAGGCAAGGATTACTAGTCTTAATGACTACAGTCCTGTCGCACTGACCACTGTAGGCATGAAGATCCTTGAAAGGCTTTTGTTGGCCCAGCTGAAAAATATCACAAACCCCCTGCTGGACCCTCTGCAGTTTGCATATCGGGCCAATAGATCAGTGGATGACGCAGTCAACCTGAGCCTGCACTTCATCCTCCAGCACCAGCCAGGGACCTAAGCGAGGATCCTGTTTGTTGATTTGAGCTCTGCATTCAACACCATTGTGCCAGGGCTACTACACTCCAAACGTTCTGAGTTGACTGTGCCTGAACACCTCTGTCGGTGGATCACCAGCTTCCTGACAGACAGGAAGCAGCATGTGAGGCTGGGAAAGCATATCTTGGACCCGCAAACCCTCAGCATAGGAGCACCGCAAGGCTGCATACTCTCCCCTCTCCTCGACTCTCCCTACACCAATGACTGCACCTCCACTGACTCCTCTGTCAAGCTTCTCAAGTTTGTGGATGACACAACCCTGATAGTGACTGCCTATAGACAGGAAGTGTCACAGCTGGCGTCCTGGTGCCATCGCAACAACCTGGAGCTCAATTCTCTTAAGATAGTGGAATTAATTGTAGTCTTTCGGAGAGCTCCCCCTCCGATCACCTCACTCACCATCACATGGCCGTCCGAAGGGGGGGTGCGTTGGGTGCGACCGCACCCCCTTTTTTTCCCCCAGAGTAAGAAAAAATCCCGAGTGAAAAAAGCCCGCGGGATAAGGGAGTGCCCATTTCTCCGGGCCCGGGGGGGAGGGGGGGAGTGCGGTGTCTGCCCGCCTGGTCCAGCGTCTCCATCCACGGCGTCGGAGCCTCACCAATGGCTTGCCTGGCCACCGGGAGACTGTCCTCCCATCGCCGGGCGGGAGTGGCTGAATCTGAACCACCAACACCAGACACCGCTGCGGCGGGGCCTGCTTCCCTCGCCTACCCCTGCCACCGGGGCCCAAGCCATCTTCCCCACACGCCACCCCTGCTGGGCCCACACCACCCCTGCTGGCCCACGCCACCACTGCTGGCCCACGCCACCCCCGCTGGGCCCATGCCACCCCCGCTGCCACCCACGGGCCCACGCCACCCCCGCTGCCACCCACTGGGCCCACGCCACCCCCGCTGACCCCTGCAGTGCCCACGCCACCCCCGCTGGCCCATGCCACCCCCGCTGACCCCCGCTGGGCCCACACCTCCCCCGCTGACACCCACTGGGCCCACGCCACCCCCGCTGGGCCCATGTCACCTTCATCTTCGTCCCCCCAACCAGAGGTGGGGGGGGGATGTAGGAGGGGGAGAGAGAGAGGGGAAAGGAGAGGAGAGAGCAATGGGGTAGGGAAGAAGGAAAGGGGGATTATCTTTAGTGAGATTGCAAAATTAAGGTAGGTTTTAGAGCTATTATATTTTCTTCTCCATATGAATAATGTTAAACAATATCAAATGATATCAAACAATTGGAACACCCTTCTTTTCCTTGATAATAATAATTGTGAAAAATATGAATTCCATAGTTTGTGACATAAATATACATTTTAATGGGATCATTATATACAGATGTAACATTTCCATTTTGAGATCGGGGGGAGGGGTGGGGGGAAATATGCATCAGGCCGATAGCCTAATCGTTAAAGAGTTAAAAGATAGCCTAATCGGTGAAGAGCTGAGAAGAAGAATCAGATCTGCCAAGGAAAGGAGAAGTTGAGGAGCAAGTTCTCAGCTAGTGACTCTTCTTCAGTTTGGAAGGGCATGCAAGAAATCACCAGCTATAAGAGGAAAGCCCCCCGCTCTTTGGACAATCGTCAGCTGACGAACAACCTGAATGAGTTTTACTGCAGGTTTGAAAATCAGAAATGTAACCCTGGTACCCCTTCCCCAACAAACACAGCCAGACCCCAGTCTGCAAAGAATGGACCCTGCACCCTCTCCTTCCCATTCACCACCTCACACCTACTTAAGGCAAGACTCAAGTAATGAAAAAAGTGGACTTTTTCCCACCCCAACCAACACTTCACGCCCAATTACTCATTTTTAACCAGTCCTTGCAAAGATGCGCTGTCCCTGCCTGCTTCAAAGTCTCCACTATTGTCCCTGTACCCAAAAAGGTAAGGATTACTGGTCTTAATGACTACAGGCTTGTCGCACTGACCTCTGTAGTCATGGAGACCGTTGAAAGGCTTGTGCTGGCCAAGCTGAAAAATATCACAATCCCTCTGCTGGACCCTCTGCATTTTGCATATTGGGCCAATAGATCTGTGGATGATGCAGTCAATCTGGGCCTACACTTCATCCTCCAGCACCTAGACCGCCAGGGGACCTATGCGAGGATTTTGTTTGTTGATTTTAACTCTGCATTCAACACCATTGTACCAGAGCTACTACGCTCCAAACTTTCTGAGTTGACTATGCCTGAACCCCTCTGTCAGTGGATCACCAGCTTTCTGACAGACAGGAAGCAGCATGTGAGGCGGGAAAGCATATCTCGGACCCGCAAACACTCAGCATAGGAGCACCGCAAGATGCGTACTCTCCCCTCTCCTCTACTCTCGCCACACCAATGATTGCACCTCCACAAACACCTCTGTCAAGCTTCTCAAGTTTGCGGTTGACACAACCCTGATTGGACTGATCCAGGATGGGGATCTCTGTACTCTTTTCAATTTGACATCTTTCCTATAACATGGTGCCCAGAACTGAACTCAATATTCTAAATGCGGTCTCACCAACATCTTATTCAACTGCAACATGACCTCACAACTTCTATACTCAATACTCTGACTGATGAAGGCCAAAGTGCCAAAATACATTTTGACCACCTGATATACCTGCCACACGACCTTCAAGGAACCATGCAACCATCAACCATTCCTCTGCCCACCTGGCTAATTGATCCAGATCCTGCTGCAATCTTTCACAACTATCTTCACTATATGCAAAACCACTCACATCTGTATCACCAGCAAACTTGCTAATCTTGCCCTGTTCTGTGACGTTTCACAGAGTGCTGGAGTAACTCAGCGGGTCAGGCTGAGTATGGAGGTTGGGAGGTCTGTGAAACGTCACCTCTTCATATTCTCCGCAGATGCTGCCTGACCCACTGAGTTACTCCAGCACTTTGTGTCTATTTTCCCTTCACCCATCTGCCCAAACCCACTCTCCCCCCTCCATTCCTATGTTCCTTTCCACCCATAAACCTCTCTCTGCCTTTACATTTCACTCCTCTTTCAAATCTGCTCTACTTATCTACATTCATTTATCTTCTTAACTTTTTAGTCATAAAATGATGCAGTGTGGAAACAAGCCCTTCAGCCCAACTTGCCCACACCGACCAACATGTCCCATCTAAACTAATCCCACTCAAACGCGTTTGGCCCATATATCCATCTAAATCTGTCCTATCCATGTACGTGTCCAAATGTCTCTAAAACATTAGGATAGTTCCAGTCTTAACTACCTCCTCTGGCAGCTCGTTACCCAGCACCCTTTGTGTGAAAAAGTTACCTCAGATTCCTGTTAAATTCTGAAATATTGGTCATACATTTGGTGCAAAAATGCTCCAAAATAAGTCTCAGAATGCATCAGAGAGCATCTAAAACCCCAGAGCTTTGAGGGCCCTTAAGCGGGCCCTGGACCCAGGCATCGAGGGACTTCATGCTTCGCGCTCATGATGTGCGCAGTGCACACACTATTTCACATTACATTTTTTGTAATCCTGTCATGCCACCCCCCTTTTTGGAAAGCTTCGTACGGGCCTGCGTCAACAACACCACAGTCACATCTGTGGAGTCTTTTAAGTTCCTGGGAACCATCATCTCCAAGGACCTTAAGTGGGGGGCTACCATCAACTCCACAGTCAAAAAGGCACAACAGAGGATGTACTTCCTGTGGCAGCTGAGGAAGCACAATCTGCCACAGGCAATGATGGTCCAATTCTATACTGCCTTCGTAGAGTCTGTTCTCGCCTTCTCCATCATGGTCTGGTTTGTCTCAGCCACCAAGCACGACACCCGGAGGCTGCAGCGAATCGTCCGATCAACTGAGAAGGTTATTGGCTGCAACCTTCCCTCCATTGATGAACTATACACTGCAAGGGCCAGTAAGCGAGTGGGCAAGATCATCTCTGACCCCTCTCACCCTGGCCACAAACTCTTTGAATCACTTCCTTCTGGAAGGTGACTCTGGACTGTCAAAGCTGCCACAGCCAGACATAAAAACAGTTTTTATCCACGAGTAGTAGCTCTACTCAATAACCAAAAATCTGTATCCTCCTTTTGCTCTGGTATTTAATTTAATTCACATGTTTAATGAATAATGTTTTATTATTAATGTTTAATGTTTTATGTATCATTCTTAACTGTATGTCATGTTGTCACTTGTGGGCGGAGCACCAAGACAAATTCCTTGTAGTTGAATACTTGGCCAATAAACTTATTCATTCATTCAACAATATGCAGGGAAGCAGTAGATTTGTTTTTTATGTATATTTACTTTCAAAGGATAATAGCTAATCCTTTATTCTGTCAAGTCAACCCTTTGAAAATGTTGACACAAGGAACTGCATCTTCCATTGCGAATGTTACAAGTACACTCACACAACCTCTCACTTTATAGAAACATAGAAAATAGGTACAGGAGTAGGCCATTCGGCCCTTTGAGCCAGCACTGCCATTCAATATGATCATGGCTGATCATCCTAAATCAGTACCCCGTTCCTGCTTTCTCCCACTTTTTCCTTGATTCCATTGGTCCTAAGAGCTCTATCTAACTCTCTCAAAACCATCCAGTGAATTGGCCACCACTGCCTTCTGTGGCAGAGAATTCCACAGATTCACAAATCTCTGGGTGAAAACCAGAGCAAAGAAACATGGGGAAAGCAGTTTAGTTTGGTGCAACTATAAATGCCCAACAGTCATCCCTCTTCAGATCTCTGACCATGTGGTAAATGAACCCTTACCCAATATCTACCCCCCTTTGATTCCTACCTGCACAAACCAACCTCCCTTCCATTGACTCCAGTGTACTGGGTGATCGTTGGTCAGCGCAGACTCGGTGGGTCGAAGGGCCTGTTTCCACGTTGTTCCACTAAACTACAACTAAAAATTAAAAACTGTTAGTTTGCCAACAGAAAGGGCATGGAAAATGTTCTGTTTCCACGCCATAACTAAAGTCCAAAGTAAAGTCTAAAGAGGTTGTTTTGACTGTAGCCTGGAGGTTGTGATGTTCTGTGCCCAGTTTCCCGGAAACTGACAAGTCAATATACTGTTGTGCCGCTCGTAAACATTCCCTCCGCTTCACCCAAATCACCAGCCTTAACTTTCATACTTCCCAGATGCAGCCATTATCATATTTTCCTGCAAAGACCCAATTAAAAGTTACTAAATGTTCGTGCAACGATTTCAAAGTAAGTTGCTTCTGGCAAAATGAAAACTTTCTTCAAATTAAACCACAAGTTTTATTTTGCTGCCTGAATCTTCTCATTTGGTTTCAATCAGGTTAATTTAAACACGCTTAACACCAGTATTATTCCTCAACATCCCATTAAGTTTATGAATGCTTAAATCACAGTCTCATAGCTTATGTCTCCGGGTTATATTAAAATTAACATTCTATATTCTTCAAGGATATTAAAAGCATTGCTTGGAAGAGGTTTTTTTTATTTTTGCTTATGTGCATGCACCTAGTTCAATAATTTAAACTTAATTAAATATTTCCAGGCTGTAAGAATTTGACTTTCCCTCGTTTCAAGATATGCATTCTAAATCGGTTTTGTAAATCCAGGAATAATGAAATCTTGGAATAATGAAGGAATGTCATTAAGTTTCATTTACAGAAGGAGGTCAGTGTGGAGAGCATGTTCATTCTTCTTCTGCAGAAACCTCTCTGTCTTCTGCAAATGCCTTTGCAAGCATTGCTGAGAAAATCCTTTAAGCTGCATCGATATTCTGATATTACAAATAATATTACTCACCTATAATTTGACTGCTGCTAACAGCACTCTCGAACTTTAAATTAAGCAAAGCTCGGATAATCTGTCACCTCCGTTGTAACAGGGAGAGTGAGGAGGGCCGTCAGAAAGCGAGGAAAGCTATAATGAAATGCATAGATAGAGAAGATGTGGTAAGGATGTTTCCACTGGTGGGAGAGTCTTGGACCAGAGGTCACAGCCTCATAATTAAAGGATGCTCTTTTAGAAAGGAGGTGAAGAGGAACTTCTTTAGTCAGAGGGTAGTTAATCTGTGGAGCTCATTGCCACAGAGGACTGTAGAGGCCGTCAGTGGATATTTTAAAGGCCGAGATCGACAAGTTCTTGATTAGAACGGGTGTCAAGGGTTAGGGTGAGAGGGCAGGAAAATGGGATTGGGAGGCAAAGATCAGCCATGATTGAATGACGGAGTAGATGCGATGGGCCGAATGGCCTAATTCTACTCCTATGACTTGTGAGCTTGTGAGGAACGAGGAGGGCCGTTGGAGAGGGAAGTGGGCTATTGAGGAGCGAAGAGGGTCATTGAAGCACAAGGTGGTCTGTCGAGGAGCAGGGTAGGACGTTGAGTGAGGAGGGCTGTAAGGAGGTGCAGCCAAGTTCGAGCTCTACATCACATGGAGCTGCATACAAGGAGCTCAACCACTGCTGATGCTAACACTCTGACAATCATTCTCAGACGGTAAACGACTACACAAAGCAAAGCATTCACATGCATAGACGGTGCCAGGGTAGAAATGATTCAAAGCTTCAAATTCCTAGGAGTAAATAACACCAACAACTTCTCCTGGACCACCCACATTGAAGCAACAACCACAAAAGTACACCGACACCTCCACTTCCTTAGAAGGCTAAGGAAGTTCAACAAGCCCCTCACCAACTCTCAACAACTTCTTAAGATGCGCCGTAGAAAGCATTTTATCGGGATGCATCACAGCATGGTTTGGGAACAGCTCCACCCAAGACCGGAAGAAATTGCATAGAATTGTGGACGCAGCCCAGACCATCACACAAACCAACCACCCTTCCATTCACCATTTATATCTCACGCTGCCTCAGCAAGGCAAGCAGCATAATCGAGGACAAGTCAAGTCAAGTCAAGTTTATTTGTCACATACACATACGAGATGTGCAGTGAAATGAAAGTGGCAATGCTCGCGGACTTTTGTACAAAAGACAAACAACAAAACAACCAAACAAATTATAAACACAATCATAACACACATATTCTTTTACATAATAAATAATGGAAGGAAAAACGTTCAGTAGAGTTAGTCCCTGGTGAGATAGGCGTTTACAGTCCGAATAGCCTCTGGGAAGAAACTCCTTCTCAACCTCTCTGTTCTCACCGCATGGCAACGGAGACTAGTCTCACACCGGTCACTCCCTCTTCTCCTCTTTCCCATCGGGCAAGAGGTACAGAAGTATGAAAACGCACACCCCCAGATTCATGTTTAAGAAAGAACTGCGGATGCTGGAAAAATCGAAGGTGGACAAAAATGCTGGAGAAACCCAGCGGGCGAGGCAGCAAATATGGAGCGAAGGAATAGGTGATGTTTCGGGTCGAGACCCTTCTTCAGACCTCCAGATTCATGGGCAGTTTCTTCCCAGCTACCTCATTGGAGGACCCTTAGACTATCTTTGATTGGACTTTACTGGACCTCATCTTGCACTAAACGTAATTCACATTATTCCCTTTATCATGTACACTGTGAATGGATTGATTGATCCACTATGTAATAAACTATTGACTAGCTGTAGTACCTGTATGTGTAATCTATCAGGTTGTTAATTCACTACACCATTTATCTACACTAGTTAGTTACCTACTAATTTTCTTATCCCCATTGCAGTTTAAGTTAAATATTTCAATGAAGCCTGCTGACGTCAGTCTGAATAAGGGTCTCGACTCGAAACGTCGCCCATATTTTTCTCCAGAGATGCTGCTACCTGACCCACAGAGTTACTCCAGCATGTTGTGTCCATCTTCCATATGTTATACAGAGCTCAGCACACAATATATTGTTGCTATCTATAAAATGTTCTTAGTACACATGTTAATTCCATGAATCAACAATTCTCATACACTGTTGATTCCTGTTGTTCGACAGTTGTACTCGACTGAGCGTCATGGTGACACAGCGGTAAAGTTGCTGCCTCAGCACCAGAGACCCGGGTTTGATCCTGACCACGGGTGCTGTCTGTATGGAGTTTATACATTCTCCCTGTGACCTGTGTGGGTTTTCTCCGGGTGCTCCGGTTTCCTTCCGCACTTCAAAGACGTACAAGTTTGTAGTTTAATTGGCTTTGTTACAAATTGTAAATTGATCCCAGTGTGTAGTTTGCTAGTGTACTTATCGCTGGTCGGCATGGACTGGGTGGGTCAAAGGGCCTGTTTCTGCGCTGTATCTCTAAACTAAACTAAAAGGTACCCATGAGGAGTTGAATGGACTTTGGCAACGCTAGTTTTATCCAGAAAAGACGAAGGGATATTCTGATTTCAAAACACTAAAGCAGTTGCGTTGAAAATTAGACTGGTTAAATAGAAGGTTAAAGTCCTGCCTAATTACAAATGTACAATGGATAAGGGAGGGGCAGTGGATGTGGTGTATCTGGACTCTCAAAAAGCCTTTGACAAAGTCCCACACAAGAGATTAACATGCAAAATTAGAGCACATGGTATTGGGGGTAAGGTATTGACATGGATAGAGAAGTGGTTGGCAGACAGGAAGCAAAGAGTGTGAATTAACGGGTCCTTTACAGCATGGCAGGTAGTGACTATTGGGGTGCCGCAAGGCTCGGTGCTGGGACCTCAGTCATTTACAATATATATTAACAATTTTGACGAGGAAATTAAATGTAACATATCTTAGTTTGCAGATGACACAAAGCTGGGTGGCAGTGTGAGCTGCGAGGAGGATGCTATGAGGCTGCAGGGTGACTTGGATAGGTTGGGTGAGTGTGCAGAAACATGGCAGATACAGTATAATGTGGATAGATGTGAGGTTATCCACTTTGCTGGCAAGAACAGGAAGGCAGATTATTATCTGAATGGTGCCAGATTAGGAGAAGGGGAAGTGTAATGAGACCTGGGTGTGCTTGTACATCAGTCACTGAAAGTAAGCATGCAGGTACAGCAGGCAGTGAAGAAAGTTAACGGCATGTTGACCTTCAGTACGAGAGGATTTGAGTTTAGGAGTAAGGAGGTCTACTGCTGTTGTACAGGGCCCTGGTGAGACCACACCTGGAGTATTGTGTGCAATTTTGGTCTCCTAATTTGAGGAAGGACATTCTTGATATTGAGGGAGTGTAGCGTAGGTTCACCAGGTTAATTCCTGGGATGGCGGGACTGACATTTCATGAAAGAATGGGTCGACCAGGCTTGTATTCGCTGGAATTTAGAAGGGTGAGAGGATATCTTATAGAAACATATACAATTCTTAGAGGATTTGACAGGGTAGATGCAGGAAACATATTCCCGATGTTGAGGGAGTCCAGAACCAGGCGTCACAGTTTAAGAATAAG